>NC_071531.1:112236858-112866858 GCF_026979565.1 Vidua chalybeata | reverse complement strand
GCACGCCCAGAGGATACAGTATTTTGTTAGGAAGAACTAGAAAAAAAAAAAAAAGAGCCCAGACCTGATTATGAAACATCATGTTACATGTTACCAAGCATCTGGATAGAGCGGAGGATTTCCTGAACTCCTTGTTTTATGTACTTCTGTCTATTTAAGTTGCATATTTTCCAACAGTATGAAAGGCTTCTGTACCTTTAACATTATTTTTGTACAATTTGGCTTTCTTGAGGTTTCAGTGTGATGTGACTGAAAATACAGGAACTGAAGGGTAGCTTTAAATGTTGCTGCTGACAGAAATTGCTTTACCTGCTATGTTGAAAGGAGCATTGAAATTGGCAATGGTGGAAAGTAACGGTGGAAGAAAACAAACTGTGTTTAGTCGTGGAGTAGTATCAAGTATATAGTTCATGTGTTTTCACAGTTTTGCTCTGCAGTGTGTTTTCAGTGCTCTTTGTATCAGTGCTCAGTATCAGTAAAATCAGAGAATTAGATCTCTAGAAAACAGGGAAGAACTATAGCATGGCCACAAAGCCCCTGTGCCATCAGGATGAGTTATGGCAAGGACATTCCAAGTTAGTATGATTCCTTTATCTCTCCCATGCTACATGTGATTAATAATTCCAGTTTGTAATTGTAGAGCCTACAATCATATCAAGGCTGATTTTTGCCCTTTCTTATGTCTTGGAAGACATCAGACTCTCACAGTGGCACAACCCAGTTTTCCTTTGATGTCACAGGCATTAGTGCATGCTAATGTCTGCTGCATTATCACAAGGCCTAACACCACACATTAGTGTAATTTTTAAAAAATCTATTCTTGGTCTTGTAGAATAGATAAGTGAGCATAAAAGCATCAAAGGCTTTTTATCAATTAACACAACTTAGTTTAGTTTTCCAAACTAGTATTTTATATTCTGTGATTAAATTAGAAGTGTTTTAATAATGTTTTTAAAGGATGGGGAAGACAGTTGCCAGAAGTTTGTCAGGGTTGAAGTGGTTTCTTGATGTAACTTTTCCTAAGAAGTCCAGGTGTTGTGGTGTTGGATGCAGAGAGTACTGGTGAATTTCCTAACTTCCGAGTAACTTCTTTTTCTGCACATTGCTTCCAAACTTCAGTAAAATCACTAGCCTCTTACCTTTGGTACTGCCATATCATAGAAATCAAATAATGAACATAACAAAACCCGAGTGAACTGAAAATGGACTGAATTAATACAGGTGCTTTCATACACCGCCCCCACCACTTTGTTAATAAAATGCTAGCAAAAAGAGTCTGCTTTTAATGATAACTTTCTCTAAATCCAGGAATTGAAGGAAAGGAAATTACTACAATAAAAAAGTTGTCCATTGTATAAACACTTAAATGTGGAAGGTTTAAATGCTGGTTCCTAATGCTTGGAATCTCAGCTGCAAAGACTTTTTTAAGATCTTGTGAGAAAACACAACTTCTTTAAATTTTCCTGAAGTGATATTTTCAGCATGCATGTCTTGAAAACATCTTTGCAAGAATTGCTGTTTGGATTTTCACTAATAATTATTATAATGATATATTAACTTTGCTATCTGGTATATTTCATCTTCTATTTTGTGTATAGAAACATACCAGCATTAATAGTAAATTGCAAAGGAATGTATTGTTTTGTCTCTTGATGGTTTGGGTGAAAAGGATGGAACGGGAATAGGTTTATTAATCTGACGCAGTAAACAGACAGCCCTTCCACTTCATTCTTAATGGTTTGTTTCCTGTTATTAAAGAGGGATTTTCAGAAAAAATAATGTACTCTGGTCTTATAAATTGTTACCATAACCATGTTGGGATTAATCTTTTTTGGTCTTGTCAAACAGAAAGAAATAATTTTTATATATATATATATATAGCTGTAAGGCTCTTAGCTTGTCATTCTTCACCCAGTAAATCAATGTGTGGTGTCTTAGAGAATTTGTAGCAAGGCAGGCACAAACTATACTATTGGCAGAGAAGTGAACTTACTCATTCATCTTCATGGAGTGGTCAGTTCAAAAACATATTAGGGCCATGCCAAGGGCTAATTTTTACTGCTCAGAAAAACCCTGTAGGGTTTGGAATTGCACAGGAGGAGTAACCACTGCAGTGTGTGGCAGGACTGCTTGGGACAGAAGGCTCAATTAATGGTGGAGGTTGAGTGCTTGCACGTTCATACAAATTTTCAGTGGTTGTCCCTCACATCCGGTATGAACAGGCTGCTGTGCAAGAAGTTTCAGCATGCTGTGGTGTAGCTTTGTTCTTTGCTTGCCAGAACACCTTGAATTGGGCAATTGCTGTCAGACCTAAAATTACAGATAATGGCACCTGACCTGTGCAGCTCCTTGTGCAAAACTTGTGGGAGCTTTCAAGATAAAGGTCACACCAGGTAATGGCTCAACAGTTTCCTGTGCACACATAAATGTTTCTACATATATAAAAATCAGAAACTGTATTTGTTTCTACGTATATGTCAACCAGAAAGAGTTTCTGTACCCTGGCTCCTTTCAGGTTGTATCTGCCATTATGTATCACCAGACAATTAATTCCTGAAGCCAATTATAGAACTTGCAGAGTTTATAATGAGTCATGTCTATCAGTGAGGTGTAAAAAAGCTGTTGCTTTTTCAGTTTCTAGGTATCATTACTTCTTGTCAGGTTATACAAACGTGGTCTTTTTATTCATACCTCTAAAAGGCATCTGCACTCATTTTTCTCCTCTTACAAAAAAGAAGTTGAAGTAAGAAATATTGTCAAATGTCAGTTCTGAAATTCATACAGCCTTTATTTTCACAATGATTACACTTGATGTAAATTGGGTGGCTTAAAGTAGGTAATAAAGCTTTTTGATTCTGGTAGTGAAATATCAGGTAGATTACTAATGACCTTGAGGTATTCATCAGTTCAAAGAAGTTGGCTCATTTTCATTCACATATTTATTTTACAGAAGTGCAGTCTAGGCACTCTTTCTGAATACAGAATTCAGATTTTTTTTTTTTTTCTGTAGCAATAAGGAGACCAAGGACTAAGTGTGGAGAAATTGAAATTCTCTCTGAATGAAGCTGATGTTTTACTGCTAGGAAATATCTCTTACTTTGAGGACTTGAAGTAATATAGAAAGGCTGTGCTGCTGCTTGTGTTGTGCTACTCCTGGGGAATTCTGATGTTCAGTTGTCCAGCTGATACTTTAATAAGCTTTTACATCATTACAGAAACATGAGAAAGTTAAATAAACAAAGCCATTGCACTAAATATGTCATTCCCTTTTCAGCATATAAATAAAATCATGAGCAAAATCATATTTTAGTTTCAAGTTCTTAAGAAACTTTTATCAATAGTTTTACCCATGTGTAAAATCCTACATCCATATGGACTTGTGTGCTAATGAAGGCCTGGGAACCTCTGCAGTTGTAGATGTGCATGAAGTGACTTGTTATCCAAGAGCCTCCATTTGTATGCCATGAAATGAACAGATTTGCAATTAATGGTTCAGGATACATTCCTGGGTTGTTTGGTTTTTTTGTTTTGTTTTGTTTTTTTTTGTTTGTTTGTTTGTTTTGTGTGTGGTTTTTTTTTTTTTTTTTACAAATGAGAATGATTGGTATGGAAATACTAAATATTAAGAAATGAATAGCTTAAGCAGACACAGTTTAAAACCAAATCAGTACAGCAGTTTTTCATGTAATTTGCAGGAGTGAAAGCACCACAGAGGAACAGAAGTGTTTCCTGAAATTTACCAATTTAACTCTCTGGTCAGACATCATTTCCTCTGAGAGGTCAAAAAGTTTACCGAGGAAAAAAGAGAGAAGGAAAAAGCATATAGGAAATTGAGTTTTTCTTCTGAAAATCTCCTCTGTCTTTCCAGATAGATACTTTTATATCTTAGCTCTGCATGAGGGTTTGTTTAGGGCATCTGATGTTAAAATTTTCACTTGAGAATTTTAGAGAAGTCAAAAAGTTCAGCAAGTTGTTTGTCAGTAAGATACACAGTAAGTCAATATCCATTTTGTTGGCTTTTTTTTTTTTTTATGAGAAGTCTAATGTTTAAAAATCTCATTTAACTGATGAGGGATATTGAGAAAATTATGCATGTGGTACAATATGGGAGGCCTTTTATTGTTCTCTATATCCCAATATAGCATAGCTGGGTTAGGATATATTCCTATTCCAGCTGTGTGTGTTAGCTGGAATGTTTCATTAGGATCCTTGGATTTCCCCAACGTGACGTTGACACAAAGATGAGGCTGGCCTTGTGTTTGATATGCCCTTTAACATGCTGAACTCTGTGACAGAGAGAATGATAAAAATGGATGAATTATTTATCCATAATCTATCCTGACCCCCAGAAGCGATGTTATAATGCAGGAGAGGTCAACAAAAAACTATCTGTTGTGAACAATTTGCCTTCAGAAGCTGGTTTTTAACTTGTAAATGATATGTCAGTCTTTATGATAAGGTGTTAGAACTGAGAATTACTGCTGAAAAGATGTCTCTCCCATGATAAAAACATGGGTTTTTTTGCAGTATTTCTTTCTGAGCCATACAAAAATGATTAAAGAGTGAAATTATCTTTAGCTTGTTTGTTTCTCATAATCCCCTCAGTCTTCCTTAAACTTATTCTACTATCCTTATTTTAGTTCCAAGGATGCTTTCATTATCAATATTGCAACAACTTTTGCGTAGGTCGGCTATTGATCATTCCCACATCTAAGAACCAGTCTGTTCAAAATAATCATTAAGGAGAAGTCACTTCAGTTAATCCAGCAGCCATTTGTGACCTCAGTACTAATTTTAATGTGGCACAAAGCAACGCTTAGAGACCAATCTTGTCTTTAAATAAACTGCACGTTCTATATTTGAAGCTGGCTAATCCATTGTATTCAAAAACCCAAAAAGCCAAACCAAAGCAAAACACAAAATTGTCTCAACAAAACCCAACCCAAAACTTCCTAAAGATTTTTCTAGTCAGTAGTTCTGCTGACTTGTCTCACCCATACAGCATAATACTTCTTGAAGTCAGCATTTCTCTCACTTGGACTAAATTCTGTCATCCTGTTAAAAAAAAAAACAAAAAACACTGAATACCTTGATAATTAATAATTAGAGATTTGTTAATTTTAATAAAGGAAGGTATTTTAATGAGGCTGTAGATAATTTTATAGATAATAAAAAACCTCTGCCCAAACAATGCATGAGTATTTCTCCCCCTCTGGTTTACGATGCTGTGCAAACCGTTTTCTGCTCTTTAAACAATTGTTTTCCAGTAGGTCATAGTACTCCTCCACCTTCAAGCCAGTAGCTACTATTACTTTCTTTTATGGGTCTATTCTCATTCTAAATCTATAAAACATCAATAGTTGTTCTGTGTTTTTAAAGAAAGGGGTATTTTGATCTTTAAATTAAAACTAGATTTAAAAAAGGCTGTAATGTTATTGACATTTCTTTTGACAGTCAAGTAGGGACAGGTCTTTAAAATTCAAAAGCACTTATTTCATGAAATAAGTGAAAGGAAATTTAATGAAAGGAAATTGAAAATTTCCTTTCTGTAGAACAGTCGGAGGACTGAAAATGTATTTTGTCTCTAAATAGAAATTCCTGTTTGTGTTTAGGTAGATTTCTGAGAAGCTGATAGATTTTTTTTTTTCCTCCTGAGAGATGATTTTGTTTGCTGTAAGTTGACTGAGTCCCAGACACTCTTAGAAGGTGTCTGGTGTTTGCTGACAGATTCTCCAAGAGGAGCAGCATCCCGTTAATGAGGGGAGGTGGGACAGCACAAACAATACTTAGGTGAGAAGCAGTGACATAAACACAGCAATCCAGAGGGAGCATTTTAATCTATGGGAACGTTAACTGCACTGATAGCACAGATTTCCTTGATGCCAACATGTTTCTGACATTACTCGGGGTTTAGATTGAAACAGTGCTGTGTCACTTCAGTGCAGAAGGAAAGGTGGGCAGCAGGCACAACCCCCTGTGGAGGTGCACACACACAATGAGAACACAGTTAAAAGGTGAATTTTCTGGGAGCTCCACTGCCTCAATCCACTTAATGGCTTCTGCACCTAGAACAAAAGGGGAAAAGTCACATACAGCAAACAGTATCATTGATGCATGTAATGAGTGATTTGTTTTGGCTGGGGACCCTTGGTTAAGAGTGCACTTGCTGCTGTAATTTGTATTCTCTGACTGCTGGTTGCTTCTTGCTTAAAATAAAGGAATAAAAGAACAATTTAGAAAGCATTCCATAAGATAATGCACTAGCATTTTAATCTGGATAAAAGTGAGATTCTTTCTGACTAATCCGCAGGCTAATTTTCTCAATGGGTTTCACTTGCTGGTTTAAAATAAAAGTTACAGGAAAAAGAATTTTGCTAATATTTAGAATTGTTTAAATATATTTTGGACATATTAAAAAAAAAATCAAAGGGGTCCTAGTCATTTTCTTCTGTAGTGCTTCCAGTATTTGTGCCTGGAAATTGATTGCATGGAAAACATTTGGATGAAGGATTCATATTTCAAAATGTGGTTTGAATTCAGCACTTTCTGTTAAAGAAAGTGGGACCATACAATATTGCACAGTCTTTTACACTCTGTTGTGTGTGGCTGCTGAAGACCTTTGAAAAGGAAAGCAAGGGAAATGTAAAACCTTTGTCTCTGGTAGATAGCTTTTGTTTGTATTGCAGAAGTTGCTAAACAATTCCACGCCACAATGACACAGTAGAAACACCCACTTAGAGTATTATTTTAGATTTAATAATTTAGTTTAGTGGACTTTATTTTTTAGAGGACCATTTAATTTAGGTACATATGAATACTGTTAGCATTTAGGAATGGAGAAAAGTGATGAGAGCTGTGACACACAAGAGCTTCTCAGCCAAACTCTCTCTCAGCCTCCATCAGATGCGATGGGAACCCAAACTCTTGCTTTTGAGACAAGTGTAGGAATGCTTACCCTGTGATGTTGGTATGTGGTAAAAAAGTCATGAAGTTACAGATTTCCAGACACAGAATTTCAGAAAGAGTTAAGCCAACTCTCTTAAGAAATACTGATACATATCTCAAGGTAAGGGTAAGAATTTGCCTTTGTAAGATGGTGTTCTGAAAGAGGAGTGATTGGGTGCACTACACAGAGGAGAAATGGTCCACTGGAGACAAGTATTATATAAAAGCTTCATCTGAAGAAATCTGGGATTACAGCAGGCAACCAGGAAATCAGATGGTATTCTATGTCATTTTAGTGGTTCCTCTTGATGCAGATGAATATAATGGTATTATATACTCCAGTTTTTCTACTGATTATCTAAAGAGCATCTTGTCTAGTGTAGAAAGATGAATGCTGGTGGTTGGAAGGAATCCAGCATTTTTTGCCACTGTTGTTTAATCCAAGGCTCTGTGCAAACTTTAGGTTGCATGCAGAGTTCTTTCTTCAGTGTTGGATCTCTTCAAAACTACTATTTTCAAAATACTCTTTTGAGTAAGCCTTCGTGTCTGTATAGCACTGATCTGAGAAGAGGTAAAGGCCAAAGCTTTTAGTTTAGGTGACTAGTCTGTGACACCCAGTGCAAATCCCAAAGAATTAGTTTTTGCTCAGATTTGGGTGGCAGAGGTAGATACAACAGCTTGCCTTTCAGTGTAGTCTTCCGTGAAACTTGTTATTTTTATTCGTGTCCATAACTAAGTTGTTCTCTGCTAGGAACACTCTCTTCCTGTTTTAAAAATCCATGATATATCAAAATTCAGTTTCTCAATATGCTGACTGCAGATGAAGTAGGTTTGTACCACACAAATTAAAAACCTGAAACCTTCTTGCCATTTTGTGTACCTGGTCTCTTAAAAGCCTTCCTGAGGGCAGGGTCTGAGCCTCCCAGCAGGAGCCTTGGCCACCTGGCCCAGGGAGCTGTTTGACTCCCGCTGTCAAGGGAACCAACTCTCTTTGATGGAGACTGAGCCACAGGGACTACTTCAGCTCTGGCTTTTCCTGACTTTTGGATGTGGGAGTTGCTAATCCCATTAGGGTAAAAATGCAGGTAATACAAACTATCCTACTAGAAATTCTATTATTTTGAAAGCTTCATTTTTTTTTTTCTCTGCCTCTTCACATATCATTCACCTAGGGTGCTTTATTTAGACTGACAGTGCAATCCTCTACTAAATCACCTGAATTACTTAAGGCAAGAGAGCTGCCATCTTCCAGGGTGTCAGCATTAGATGATAATGAAAACCTTCACCTTCCATGTAGTTTACATTAAGCAACAAAGGAATTTTGAAACTTACGTGCTCCATGTTTAAACTCCATGTTTAGGAGGCAAGAAACTCTGTTGGAAGTTCAAAGAGTTAATTAACAAGAGACAAAACCATAGAGGAGGCCAGTGGAGGTCATATTTGTAGTGAGTTTCCTGCTCTGTTACTTTCTCATGGCATCCCTTCAGCATCACTAAGTACATTGAAAGTTCCAGTAATGTTCATCCTATTCACTTTACCACTGATAATTTTATTATTACCACTTACAAATTTTATAACCAGTAGTTTGGATTGTAAGTAATGCCCTGAGGCCTTATCATTAGTAGGTTTCCATTACTTTAAAGCAAATTAGGAAATTATTTTCAATAGCTCTCATCTGACAAATGCATTTTATACTTGAGAGATGTGCCTGAAGAAATAAAAGCTGATGGAAATTTGTGTCATAGATGATTATTTTGAAAACAAAAAAGACGATCAGTAATAGATTAGGCTTGATTAGATGTTGACATTTAGAACTGCACATAGATTATGTTAAATGTAGTGACAACAGACAGTGTTCTTCTTGATTTGCATTTGTCCCTCCATTTGTGCTTCAGGTGGATCATGGGACACACATTGTAAAGGTTAATGGATAAATTACCATATAGCTCATCTGATTGTTCAGGATTCAGCCTAGAGGGCTGGATGGTTAATAATCTAGTTTGTTTTACGTGGAACAGAATTTGTTTAATTCTTTTTCTATGAAATTCTGAATTGCTTAAGTGTTTAGATAAAATCACTAATCATGGTGTGGTTGCATTGACAGAGATCCTGGTCTGGTCTTTGTTGCCTCTCCCGAGCTGTAATTATTTCCATGTTATTTGAGTAAATGTGAAATGTGGCCTTTTGATAAAAATGTCATTCTTAAAACCCTGTGAAGATTTTTGGCCTAAGTATCTTTTTCACTTGTACAGATACCTCAAAACAGGAGTTTTCAATGTGCTCTGTTAGCAGATAATCTACATTAGTGTTCCCTACAGCTTTCCTTAACATCCCTCAGTGTGGTTAGTAACTACATGTGTCAGTGTTGGTGGAATCAAATTACTTCATTTTTGTAAGGGACTCACCATTTAAATTGGTTCCAGTAATTCACCTGAAATTCCAGAAGTAGGAATAAATGAATTAATTAATTAATGAAAAAATCCCTTAATAGCCATTTTCCCTACACAAAGATAATTTACTGTATGTCCATTTGCAAACAAGGATGGCTGAAGTGAATCATCTGGAACTGCACTCAGCTGTGTAAATAAAATCAAGGGTACACTGTAATTCAAAGATGCAGTGTTTGGTTTATATAAAATAATACCCTTCAGTGAAGCATTGCTCAGTTAAGGGTCTTCTTTTCTATAGTGTCTTAGGAAAGGAGAAAGTTAATGAGTTGATGTTCAGTCTGTGGAAAGAGGAATTGAAGAACTGCCCAGTCTTTTGCAGTAATTTATTTTGCCTTTAACTGTGATTTTGTGTTCTTGAGTCTCTCTCTGACCCAAGTGATTCTTTTCCTGATACCTGGTGTTCTTATCTCCAGATGGGATATGATTGCACCGAATTCAGTGAATGCATCATCCAAATTACCTGATTTTTTGAGCTGTCAGGTAGTAGCTCAGGTTGACTTCACAGTTGTTCAACATAAACAAAAAAATTACTTGGAATATTTGGGTTTTGGGGCCTTTATTGCATGGGACATATGTTAGAAGTTTTTTGATCTGATTTAAACTAAGAGAAAACTATGAAAAGAAATGAAGAAATAGTCTTGCCATGACATGCTTTATGAATAAAGGAAAATTACTTTTTGTGAGCTTCATGGAGGTAGTGTTCTTTGAGCAGAACATTTATGCAGTTGTGGGGCACATCAGTATGATTTTCATTACACTAAAGTAATGAATTTTTATGACTAAAGCTAAAATAGGAGTGAGCCATCCTTTATTCAGATGGTGAGATGGAACAGTACATTTCTGATAAGGGAGTGGAGGGGAAGAAAATAGGAAGAAGGAAGAAAAGATAAAAAATAATCTAATTTTCCTGACTTTCTTATGTGAATATTGTAATTTACAAAATTTTGAGTCTAGTCTGGTGGTAAAAAAAAAAGAAGTTTCTATAACAATGTGTCATCTATAGCTGTAAGCATAGAGATTTGTAGACTCCAAACAGGTCCAAGTGCTTTTAAAAATGTACATAATTTAAAAAATACAAAAATTAAATTAATTCCAGTGTAGGGTAGGAAAGAAATGTTATCAACTTGAGTCCATTGATTCTATTTTTATTGCTGAAAACTGCTACAGTTCATAAAATGCAGTTTTACAGGCTATTAGTCCATAATGTGGATTATGCCCTTTGGACACTTACGTTGAAGATAAATGCAGTAGTTTGGAGAGATCTGTATTGAAATTCTGTGAAGAGGGTTCTGTTATTATTTAAGTTCTTTTTACTGTGAACAAAAAGCAAATGGGTTGGAGGGAGAGGTGACCCTTGGCTTCCAAGAGGAATTGAAATTAGCAGTGGAAGGGTCAGTTTGTCATTCAGGAAGTGGCTTCCTTTCCATGTAGGTGAGGAAAATAGGTCGCTGAAACATTACTGGCATTGAAAGTGTTTTTTAATTGTTCTTGAGAGAAAGAATTGTATTTGCATTATAGTGGTACCTGCCAAGATTATTTACACTGCATTGAGAGGCACTGTAACACAGGGTTGGGAAAGAGATTTCTTACCACAATCAAATACCTCCAGTGATGCTGTATAAAATTATTCATTTTCATCTTCAATCTGGTTAAGCCATGTTCCCTCATTGCTCCTGTTGGAAGGTTGTTCTGAACTTCAGTGCTGTGAAATTCAAATGCATTTATGGGCTGCATTTATTAGTGAGTGGTGCTTATTCATTTATCCTTGTGCTGGCTTTGTCTCAGAACTCAAGAACACCTTTCCATTCTCATTTTTTCATCCTGCTCACTATTATAGGAGAAGTCATCTCTCTTGGGTTTTGGTGTGTGGTTTTCATCTTTCACTCAAGAAATTTTTGATCTCTGTGACACTTATAGTTGCCTTTGCAACTATATTCTTCATCCTGTTGAATTCACTATTTCTTGAAAAAAAAAGAGGTGGCCAGTACCACATACAGCTCTGCTGGTGGGATTTTACTGGTACTTTGTGCAATAGTAGTATTTTTATCATTCTGAATATTGGACAGTTTCTGTGATTTCTGTCTCCTTCATTCTCGTGTTGTTGGATTGGTCCTTGGTTGGCTCGTCAGCGGTTAATATGCAGATGTCTTATCTTCTCCAGCTGCTTCTAGATTCCCATTTCATGAAGGAATTCTGCTTGGCTCCCCTTGGATTGCCTGATATTTTATATTTAATGTCCTTCCTTCCTTATTATCCCAGAAAATTATTCCTTCTCTTCCCATAGTCTCCCCCCCATAGTGTTTCAGCCTTCAGTTGAGTTGACAATGCCTCCCAACTGTTCCATGAAAAAAAATCCCATTAGACCAAGCCTATGCTGGACAAGGAAATTACTTAAATAACAAATAATATCAGTCTCATGACTTATTTTTGAGGAATTGCACCTCAAATTGCACAGGTAAATCTATTTGTCTCAAAACCATGTCTTTTGTGAACTTGCTCACATTTTTAGCTCCGTATTTAAAGCAGCTAAAAACTCTTCTACAACTTGTTTTCGTTTCCTAACCCAGACTTATTTCTGACATTTATACAATGAAATGTACACGATAAGCTAAAATGTTCACTACCAATAGGGTGGTGTCACGCAATCAGTAACTTCATTACATCTTAAAAGAAAACATAAATAATTTTTATAGATTAAAAACACCTTTTGGTTCGTATAATTCTGAATTAATGCTGAAAGAAGTACTGCTTTCTTGAAGTCACATTGAATGAAATTATCCTCAAATTCAGCTGTAATTTTACCTTAATGCATTATAATTCAGATGTCAGATTTTTCTTCCATAATTTGATTCTGCTTGGCTATTAGGATTGCTCAGTGCTTACTCTGTTTTATTGCTCTTAGATGAAACAAATTAAGCTGTGTAGCAATATAAAAGATAATATTCATTGTTATAAATTTGGTATTTACACGAATGAAACATCTTAAATTCCCCCTTCATCTGTTTTAAATTAAGTATGAGATTTAAATCACCTGATCTGATTGAGAGCGAGCACTGGAAATGAAGGGATTGTGGGCAATCAAAAAAGCACTCTGAGATTCTGATCAAGGCATTCATTATTGGTGGTGGGAAACAGCACTAAACAGTAATTGATTGCATTATGGAGAGTGTAGAGAAACCTGCCACGACAAAATATTCTATTCATAGGCTGAGAATGATTTTGAACAGGTGGAAAGTGAGAGCAATAAGTATTTCCAGTTGCTCAGGTATCGTGGTCTCTAGCTCTAGTGAAAAAGGAGCCTTTGGATCAGTCTGGATTTATGAAATTTGTGTGATAAATTTGTATTCAGTTTTAAATTCTATCCCCCTTTATAGTTGGTCTTTTAACTAGGGATATAATTTTAACCATAAAACTTTTCTTTTTAACTCTGATTTTCTCCATCTGACTCCTTATAATCCTCAGTAATTCTTTTTATAGGCAAAAAAATCAACCCCATATGTGAGGCAAAAAAATGCTTGGCCTGAAACTATTCATAGATCCAAGACTCTCAATTAAATCTACGATAACTCTCTCAAGGATGTTGTTCACTCCAGAACAGCTCTATCATTATTGAAAATGATACCTTGCTTCTCACAGACAGCCTTATGCCATGCAATCTGAAATAAGAAGTGAAGACAGCTTCAGTTGTCTTAGTTTTAGTGTGTCTGGTAAATTGCTGCATATTGAAAGACAGTGATTTAGATTTTTACACAGATCAGTTACTTACAGCGATTTAGAATTTTACACTAAGCAGTTGCTGATGATGTATTTTGGATTCTAGCTATAGTTGTGGTGACAGGTTGTTTTAATGGAAGCAAATCTGGGCAAAACCTGTTAGCTGCATCCATTTTCCAACTCCTGCCTCATTCCTGATGTGCAAAGGATAATAATGTTTCTTTTCAACACTCAGTGTTCATTGTCTTCCTGTACAACATCTAAATATGTCACCACTTCTCAGTACCCCTCCTGACTATGTAGCATTCTCCAATCCCTGCTTTCCTTCAACTCCAATTCTGCCTTCTGTTGTGAAGTTTTTTTGCTTTTCAGCATAACATCTCTCTTTCTTTCTAGTTTAAATTGAAAGAGGGTAGATTTAGATGGGATATAAAGAAGAGATTCCTTACTGTGAAAGGAATGTGAAAGGGTGGTAAAAGACTGGCACAGATTGCCCAGAGGAGTTGTGGCTGCCCCATCCTTGGAAGTGTCCAAGGCCAATTTGGATGGGGTTTGTAGCAATCTGGGATAGTGGAAGATGTCCCTGAACTTGACCTGAACATTTGACCTGAACTGTTCTATAATTCTATAATTCTGTGGTATGCTGGATAGCCTTCCCAGACAAACTGAGCATTTTCATTATGTTGTAGTCTTCAGATAGGAGAAAAGAATTTTTTTTTTTAATATTGCCTATTTTTTCCCTTAATAGAGTAACTCATATCCACAGTCATGGTACTGTTTCTGGCCTTCTTGTGTTTTCTGTGCTCAGACATTTCAGGCAGAATGGCAAAAGAGGGGCAAAAAAAAAAAAAAAAGTTTTGAAGAAAAATGTCATAAAGCACTTTTTAATTCAAACATTTCCTTTGTGGTAATCATTGAAATATAAAGGTTCCTGTTTTCTTCACTGGCAGTGTGCATGTATTATTATATAGTCTATATTTGGCATTGCCTGCAGAGTCCCTGGGCAGTGCTCCAGCCATCCTCAGTGACATTGCTCTTGCATCACTGGGTTGTGTAACAGGCACTTAAGTCTCAAGTAGCCCATTGAAGCGGTGCTTTGAGCTAAGTCCCTGAGAGCTGCTGCCTTTCCAGCACTTGACTACTGCTGCAATGCTGTACCTGTCTAAATTATCTCTTGCACTGCAGAAGATCTGAAAAAGAACCTTTAAAAAAATGAAAAAGAAGTCTTTTTACCTTCACTTCTTGATGTGAAATCAGAAAAAATAGTTTATTTTATCCAATTAGATTATTTCATGTACAAAAGGAAAAAGAAGGGTAACTATATACTGTGAAATAGGAGCCTATTTACTTACTTACTTAACAGTTTACTACATAAATGATGGCATTCTCAGATCTATTTAATGCTCTTCAGTTATCTTTGAAATTTAAATCTCCATGAATGTCTATTAAAAGTATATCATTCAAAGCTGAAAGTCTCTGCATAGTAGAGGTGGGTACTCTGTGCTGTCCAATATTTTACAGTAATTTGATCTTTGGTTAGATACTCAGACTTATTTCCTGTCAAGTAAGTGACATGATGCTGTATATTTATTTGTTTATAATGTTAAAAGTATTGCAAACCTGATTAATTGATAAAAACAGTTGAGCCTTCATGTTGATGTTCCACTGTACATAAAGAGACCAAGATTTTTAAAGCCACTTATTACTGGTATGTACTTTAGCTTGACAGCATGACCTAGCACCTGTAAAATGTTCATGCTGTGAAAACTTGGTGCTTGACACCATAAATTATAGATGAAAAGCTGTGGAAGAAGGGACACACTGACGAAGTGGAACAGAGAATTACAAATTAATCAAAGGAGAGAAAAAAATGTTTTAACATCATGAATATAAACCTAGGAGATTCTGGGAATATCTGTCACGAGAGTAACAGCTCTGCTTTCTAAGAGTTGCATTTATTTTGGTATATTTTTGAGGTGCTGCATTAAAAGAAAAGAAAACATGTAATATACCAAATGCTAACCTCATTTTCTGAGTTGCCTAAGGTTTTTTTTGGTATAACTTCTGCTAAACTCCTCCTGTCTACGTCACGGTGACTTTCTGACTACAGTAGTAAGGCCAAGTGTATTAAGTATTTCACTTCTTAGGCAGATAACTTATCAAACAAACGAGATACACTTCAAGAAGCAAAGGAGAAAAACTGATCCATTTGCTTGAGAGCGTTTTACACGCTTGAAAGTCATGGCTGCTTCTGCTTTGATATGCCCACAGCTTGTGGCTCTGCTGATGACTTTCCTCATCTACTGACAGCTAAAGTCATTACTAACCACATTACCTCTACCCAGCAGGAAAAAAAAAACCCAAAGTAGAGTCCTCCTCTAGCTTTTGTATGTCACTTGCTTTCTTGAGTGTCATTGTTGATACATTGCAAGTACAAGGCAGCCACTTACTCAATACCTCAGGTGGAATGGAGAGGAGCATCAAAAAAAAAGGTAAAAAAAAATAAGACCCTTGTTGGTTGAGATAAGAATAGTTTAATAATTGAGGCAAAGTAAAGTGTAATATAACAACAACAACAACAACAACAACAACAAAACAACAACAACAATAATAATAATAATAATAATAATAATGGTGATGAAGAAGAACAACAGCAGTTGGAAGTAAAAAGAGAGATAAAACCTAAGAAAAGCAAGTGATGCACAACTCACTTGCTCATCTCTGTCCAATGCCCAGCCTGTTCCCAAGCACTTCACAGTCAACACCCTTCAGGTTACATATGGAGCATGATGTTCTGGGGTGTGGAATATCCCTCTGGCCAGTTTGGATCACTTGCCCTGGCCATGCTCCCTCCCAGCTTTTTGTGCACTGGCAGAGCATGATACATTGAAAAGTCCTGGACTTGGAGTGAGCATTACCCAGCAACAGCCCAGACATTGCTGTGTTGACTTTATTATTCCCATACTAAATCCAAAACACAGCACTGCACCAGCTGCTAAGAAAATTACCTCTATCCCAGCCCAAACCAAGATGCTGGGTCAATAGGGAGATCCGGGAGCATGTCTTATTGTTTTAGTAGGAAATACTGACTTCATCCTGTGTGTGTGGCAATGCCATAGGTCTGGAGTGGATAATAATAAATGTCCTGTCACTTCTGGAGGCCAATTTGTATGTCTTGTAGATGAATTCTGAGAGGTAGTTCAGAGTACAGCTCTGCAACAGATGGAGATTGAAAACAGCTGTGCTTTCCCACCCTCTACACCACTTCACACAGACACGTTTAACTTTCCTGTTAGCTGGGTAAAGCAGGCAAGTCAGGATCTGCCATTTCTGCGCTGGATGTTTGCTTTGCTTTCTGCATTGTAGCTTTTCTGCCTGCAAAATAAGGATGACCCCATTTCATTTTGATGTAAAAATATGGACTGGATGTAGGTAAAGTCTGATTTAGCTGCCTGAAGTTAAAAAGTTAGGCTGAATTACAGAAATAGTAGAAGATGGTGAGAGAACAGTAAAGCATCTTTGGCTTCAGTGGGTGGGTCTGTGCAGTGCAGAAGAACCCTGCTTCGTGTTTCATGTCTGGAACTTCCCTGACTGTTGTTCCCAAGTCTGATTTGCCTATGTGAGAGTTTCAGACTCCCAGTTTTTGCTCTCAGCCTGTCTGAAGCAGCTCTGCAGCTCTGAACACACCACCCTCAAGGGCGCTGCCAAAAATCCTGGACTGGTCCCTTGTCTTAGTTCTTGAGCCAGAGATTCTCAAACAGATCTTCATGGGCATGTGCTGCCAGTCAAGCACAAACTTCAGTTGCTTCAGCCTTTGTTCCTCTCCTAAGATTTGTCTGTTCTGTTCCTCAGAGTCACCAAACTGCTAATTTTTCATTATGGTTATTAAGTGACTACTTGAGTAAGCAGTGGCCATCTGTCCTCTCAGTCCCTATTTGTTCTCTTCAAAACTTCTTTCTTTCAAGGGACTGCTGTGGAACACTCCACACTTCTCACTCCACTTAAAAAGAGACAGATTATGAGGTTGAAAGTTATTTCTGTATCAACCTTCCCAGGTATTGATTAGGAAAAGGCAGCAAACCTTTGCAATGCCATTTCATTCTTTACTATTAGACAGGCTATGTCTTTGGATCAGAGCAGGGCAAGGAAGAATGAGTGCCTAAGGTGGGTTTGATCATGCCCATGAACTCCACAGGGAAGTTTCTACCCCCCTTGAAGAGGAATTCCCTAAAAGTATGGATATAGGAACAATAGCCATGGAGTTATTAACTTTGTAATTAGTTTGTCTGACAGTTATGTATAGGTATTGTTATAATTTCCCAAAAGCTTTTGTATGTTGGGGTTTTTTTTTTTCACTTATGGATGTCGTGACATTAACTTTTTGTTCATTTTATCACCACCCAATACAAGTATTAAAGTAAAAGACATAAAAGAAACTGCTTGTAAGGATGCAGAGTAAAAAAGGTTGACAGCAAAGTGAAGAATATTAAATTTAGCATTAGTCCCAACCTAAGAGAACTGGCTTCAACACACAAATCATTTACCAGTGCAAGGAAAGATAAATCTGTTTGTCTGAATTTCAGTTGTTTCTAATTTCCCTAATTAAGATATACTTAGGTTAATAAACAGGGCTGACAAAACTGTCAGGTATTTGTGTTCATTTAGGAAATGCTGCCCAGTAATCTACTGTTGACATGAACATGATGGTGAATTGAATATCAATTAGTATTTTCAAGGCAGAATGAAAATTATGAAGTAGGGCAGCTGGGCTCCTGTCATCATTTTGTGACTCCTCTTTTTGTCAGGATTGGCTCTTGATCTTTTTGTATTACACATGTGAAACCAAAATAAATAATAAAAAAAATAATACAGGTCTGTGGTGTTTTCTGGAGCTGTGAACAGCATTAATTTATCTCACTTCTTTTTAACAGCAATCTCTGCTGTAAAGGAGTATCTTAAAGCTGAGTCAATGGTAAGAACACATTGTTTCCCTGGTACCTAAACTCCTTTTTCCCCATCTCATTCTTTGTGAGGAGCACATTAAAGTCGAGCAGTCTGCCTCTGCCTGCCAGGACTTCCTCAGTTCTGTGCTCGCTGCCTGTCCTGCAGGGCTGACATTGCAGAGCTCAGCCCCCTCTGGTGCATTACAAACGTGGGAGTTCATCCCTCCTGGCTGAGCTGTGCATTTCACAACCTTCTCCTGCCTTGCTTTCCCGTCTGAAAGTGCATTGATCAACAAAATCACTTTGATATTGCTCTTGGGGAAAAAGCTCTGTTACAGGCTAGGAGAGATAGGACATTACCTACTCATTTTCCATTCCACAATTACCTGAGGAAAACTTGGGGCCTCATCTTTTTCTGAGGTAAGCCCATTTATTTTGGATTTGAGAATGCTTTCTTTTTACATCAGTAGTTTTATTTTTTTTTTCTTGTGCTGATGAGTAAGACTCACATGGGAGAAGCAAGTGCCTATGTGAGACCTCAAAATAGGAAATGTTTACAGCTGTCCTGGAGCAAGATAACCTGCTGGGTGGCAGAGTAAGTAGTTAAGATCTAGCCATATACAATTTGGAATTGTAACTGTTATCCTAGAAAGATTTCAGTGCAGAAATTGTCATGTGTTTCTGCACTGACAGATTTTCTCTATGCATTTGGTGCCACTGAATGTATCAAGTGGATTTCCAAGGCTTCATTTGGTATTTGTGAAATAAAACTTGGAATCCACCTTACTGGGGAAGACTGAATCTCTTATTGACTGTTACTGCATGCCTTTAAATGATAAATTGTTGAATTTCTCCCCCTACTTTGATATCTTTTCCGGAGTTATAGACAGGGATAAAAATAACAGAAAGAAACAGAACACAAAATTGTACTGTTATTTCTTTTGGGTGCAAGGATTCGTGTTTATTGAAAATAACTCTTGTCTTAGGTATTTATAAATTGTAAGTTACAGTAATTGATTATCAGATATTTTGATAGGTGTTCAAAATATTGCAGTTGCTTATTTTATAGTGAAGTGGCATTGGTAAGGGAAGAAAAATGCTCTTGTTAAAATATATTTGTGGTTGGAAACTTGAAACCCTGAAGTTAACTTAGAGCTTGCCAATTTTTAAAAAAATCTGCATTTAAATCCTATTTTCAGAAAGACAGGTGTAACTGATGTAACTGAGGGGTCTGCAATGGTTGCCAGTGCTAATAATGATACAACATGAGAATAAAGGGGTTCATGTTGATTTTTAACATGAGAATGGAAGAAAGTATGAAAAAAGGATGTAGTAAAACTGAAACATTGAGTATGAATATGTTGGTTTCCATTCCAGAGAGAGATGGAGCAGTAGGGTTACAGCAGCCTTCTTCTCCTCTAAGGAGAACATGCATCTTTGCATATGGAAAGGATCGTCATATTGGCTCTGTAATATGATAAATTTTAATTTCATTTGAAAAATGATCTTGCTAAGAAATAGGTAAGAATGTGTTCTAGTAAAAAAAGTTGAATGTAAAAGGTGAGTGGGAGCTTTTTTTTTTTCTCCCCAAAAGAACCATTGTTTGTTTTAATCTTGTTTTCTCAGAGCCACAGGATCTCAAATTATACCTATCCAGGAAGTTGTAGGAAACAGTAAGACTGAAACACATAACTGAAGCAAATGAGAAAAGAGGGAAAATAATTCCTTAAGCATCTGTATGTAATGTATGGAAAGAAAAATGGTGCTGTGGGGGAATTGGGTTTTGAAGATTCTCACTGGAGACCTTGTGTAATGGAGTAAAACAGTACCAAGATAAAGAAAGGCATTTATCCAATATAACCCCATCTAATAACGTTGCAAATTTCTTAGCACTGACAAGATGAATGTATCATGAATGAGCTGTCTGGCCAGTTCTCATTCATCAGAAGAGAATTTTAAAAGTGTTTCTGTGAGTGTGCAAATATGAGAATAAGAAAGGTGAAAGGGGAAATTCCTTTTAAAAGTTCTTGATTAGGAAATCACTGATTAGTAACAAAAGGCCAGCTTTGGATAACAGCTCAGCCTACATTGGAGGCAACATGAAAGCAGAAACTAGAAATATGAACATTTCTCATTAATGGAAATCATTAATGGAAAAGAGAGGATAAATGTGGAAATTAGCACATGTTAGAAAATACTTAGTGTAGAAAACTGAAAATAAAAAGTGTGTTAGGTAAATGCCCAAGTCTCACAACACTCAGGAAAATGGGAATTTCTCTATTGCATTATGAATAAAAATGTTTGTGTGAGTGGTATTGAACTATTTTTAGAAAGAGGCAGAAAATAATGTGTTTGAAATTAGGGAAATAGAAATTAGTGATTTATTCATATAACATGAAGAATATGAAGTACTCCCCATCTGGTGTAAATAGTTCTCTTCCAAGAGTCCTGAAAGAATTGGCTGAGGATATCTCTGGGCTATTGATGGTAAATTTAATGAGTTCAGGGACTCAGGGAATTCAGGAATACTGGAAAAGCGTAGGTGTTAGAGATGTGGTTTGAAAAGAAAAGGGAAGCACCATTAACCAGGTAACTAGATTTTTATAAAACTCACATTTGGAGAAGTCATTTATCTCCCCTGCTCTGCCCCAAGGCAACAGGAGATTATGCAGAAACCAGGCCTGACAGTGTTCAAGGTGTCTTAAAAGCCTCCTGGAGTGGAGATTCCCCAGCTTCCCAATTAGTCACAGCTCTCCCTCTTCTTTGTAAGGTAGCAAGGATTTTCTTGGAGTCTGACATAAAACTCTTGGAAATGTTGAGGAGAGTGGAAGGATTACTCTCTCTGTTTTGCTGGCTCTAATCCTGCTTATCTCAGGCAAACAGCATTGTCAATACTTTGTTTACTCTCTGATTTGCTGTGACTCCTGTACTCTTCCCTGGCAGAATTGCTATCTGGACAGGTGCTCCTCATACTTTATTACTGCATCTCATTAATCTTGCCTGAACCAGATAGCTGTTGAATGCAAAATAATGAAAATTATGGAAAAGGAATCTATTGATATGTGTATAATGAATGCCAGTTTATTTGGTTTATGGAAAACAGTCCTGGTCATAAAACCAAGCATTTAAATAATTTTTCCCAGTTGATTGCATGTTAATTACCAAGGTAACTTGGATATTGCATGTCCCCTTCTTCTTTCTGTCTTCCTCAGGCAGGCAAGCCACAGCAGTAATATGTTGAGATTTTTTTATATTATAATAGAATATGATAGAGTCTTCTGACAGTAAGCTTCAATTTTTCTACCAAATAGGTTTTAAAGAAAAACCTGAGGTATAAGGAGCCTTAAAGTAGTTCTAGTGACTGTAAAATCACAGAATTTGAGATATTAGTTATTCACCATTATTCTAACATTTTCATTAGTAACATGAAAACAAATATAAACTCAATACCTGACAAAAGAGCAGTAAGTAAAGAAAAAAGGAGAATGTGCAGACAGGTAGGAGCCTTTATCACTTAGTAAAAGTCAGCCCTTGCAAATGAAATTTGTTTTAGTTTAAACCAATGGATCTTTGTACATTCAAGAGCAAAAATTTAACCCAAACTGAAAAAAAAAAAAAATTATGAAAAGGAGTGAATCTGTATAGGACAGTGATCTTGTAGAGTAGTAGCAGCCTATGAGTGCAATGCTGCAGCAAAAAAAAACAGGCTAATGTGACCCTGGCTATCTAAACAGGATATAAAAATAACCAGGACTCGTAATACATACTGTTAAAAGGAATGATTTCAGAATACTGCATGTGATCCTCTTCCTAAAAATGAAAAAAAAAAAAAAAAAACATAAATCCTGAAAGAAAGTATAGACACTTCAGAAGACAGCAACAACTCTCTTGAGGGCTGGAAGTGAGAGACTTCAAAAGCTCTCTCTGTTTGCCTTATAAATATAAACTTTGCAGTCAATAATAATGTTCTCAGGGAGAAAAAAAGGTGCCAGATTTGCCCATTTCTGGGGATCACCTGTAATGTCTCCCTACCTTGCTGGAAGATACTGAAACTTTCAGTTTGGTTTTTTTTTTTTTTTTTTTTTATCTTTTACGCTGTACAGAAGAGATGTTCCTGAGTCATTAGTGCTGTCTTCAGAAATTGATGTCTGTGTATTGCTTTGCTTTCCTTGCAAATCTTAAACTTACCCACTCTAGAGGTAACAGTGAAATGTTTAAAATGAGCAGATCAGACTGGGTGATCCAATATCAGGCTGTGATTCCATGAAGTTGGCCAAAATCCTGTATTAATTGTGTTAATTCACACATACCCTGTCTGGAGATGTGTAAACAAAAGAAGAAAAGAAACTAGCCAAATGAATGTTTGGAAGGCTTTTTTACTTGGTTGTACAGACAGGATTGCAGAGTTCATCTTTAGAAGAGTATTTTGGAGTGAAAATTAAAATTCCACCCTGTCAGTCCTCGGAGCTCTGCTTGTCATAATTTTAGGTAAAACAGTTTCCTTGGGACCAGCTAAAACCTCTGAAAAGATTAATTTCAGTTGTAAAGTCTAATAATAGCAGTGTAAGATAATGTCCAGAAAAAAGGAAACTGAAGCCCAATATGACATAATGAGTAATAATAATATATATTAAAGTAGGTGCTGGAATAAAAAGCTAAACACTTCTGTGAATGAATGAAATGTGCAGGTAATTAAACAATAGGCTTGCAGATGTATGTTCAAGTCTGTATATTATTATGCAAGTGTTAGTATCCCCAGTTCAGTTATTCAAGAAAGGACATTCAAGTGCTAAATCTGAGTTCTTTTTATCCAAAGAGTTTTTTTTTTAAAGGGTCTTTGAGTTCATTTTGAATTGTGACATGACTTTGTACTGGCAGACCTAAACTCTTGTTCACTGTGCAAGTTTAAGAGCCATCACCTCAGAAAAGTGCCTGCTAAAAGTGGAGGTTGGATGTCACAAATGTCAATAACATTGCTGAGTCTCAACCAGTGTACTCAGAGCTTTTCCCATAAAATATTAACTGCAGTAGTTCTGGACACACTTCTGTTTATGCTGGCAGCTAATGGCTTGTCCATAATGGACACTTTTCATTTTTTTTTAAGAAAAATTGAGCATTTTATGGCATACAAAGGAGCATAAATAAGTAAATGTAGGGACAAAGGTCAATAAATATCACTTTGTGATTCCATTAGCTTTTTAGGGAATTTTCTCAATATAAGCATCGCAGGAGTAGTGCCCACCATCTTTTTTTTAGTCTCTTTGCATAGAATTTCCAGTTCTTCTGAAACTTTCCCTATCCTGCAGGCAGAGGGGGAGCCTCCACTCCTGTGTATAATTCAGATGTTTACCTACTGGCATTCCTCTTAGCCTGGAGCTCTTTGGCAGAGGGATTTTCTGCCATAAGAGCTGTGAGTTGGAAGCGCCTTGGCAGTGCAGATTTGTCTGCCATCAGGTCTGTGCTGCTGGGGATAGGCTGCTTCTTAATCACCTCGTTTAAAGTTAGCTTGGGTGTCTCTGTCCCACACTGAAGTCTAGCATGTAGATATCTCCAAACCTCTGAAGTGCTCGAGGATTTTATTGCTTTATCTGTGTCCTCAGTTGAATAGCAGACTCTCTTGAATCCACAGCTTCGCTGGAGTTTGTGTTTCTTCGGCGCAAACATAAGGTTTACTTGATATTTCAGTATTTGCACATTTTTGACTGATAATTATTTTATGTCTTGTAATACAAGTCCTGTTAGAAAGACAGTCTTTTCATTGTTATGATTTTTATTTCTGACTCTGAAGGTGATACCATTGTAGTTCTGGTTAACAGCTGTTTGGTGGTTTGAGTTCTCCATTTGGAGAATTCCCCAATTGGTTTGAATTTTCCAGTTCTTACAGATTTGGTAGCTACAGGTGAGAATATGTGAGCATTCAAGAGCCTTGGTATGTCAAATGTATCAAAAATTGTATTTTAACAAAACTCAATTAGTCATTAGGGATGTTTGGTAAATGTATATGAGGAATATTATTAGATCATGACTCAACTAAATCTAAACTTAATATACTTTCAGTGATGAATTTACTCTAGTTTTTAATTTTTTTAATGTATAGCTTTGAGCCTTCAAGTAGTACTTGATTAATTCAGGCAAGGAATTAATTAATTCAGGCTCCACTGAAGAAATGAATTAGTTTTCCTTTCTGTATTTTGGGTCTTGTTCCACAGAAGTATTAATTTTGAATACCTGGATGATGTTTATTAAATTGTGGTCTTGCTACCACAAAAATTGCAAAACTGAAATGATACTTCACACCCTAATTAATGCTGCTCATAGAAAGTTTTATTTCTGCCTGCAGGTCTGTAAGAATAGCACTTTACAAAGAGCAAGATATAACTTGAAACGCAGCTGGAAACAAAGGACATAATAAATAGTCCATGATTTCTGGGTGGAGAGAGGATGGGGGGAGAGATGGAAAGAAAACAAACACTTAAGATTAACTGAAATACTCTCATTCTCTCTATGAAAAAGAAATGTGTTAACCCAGGTGTTTTTTTTTTTTTTTTGGTTTTGTGGTGTTTGGTTCTTTCTTTTTTTTTCTTTTTTTTCTTTTTTTTTTTTTTTGGAGTTAACAGATCCCTAGTTATAATCTACTTAAAAGTTTTACATGGGAAAAAGATGCATCAAATGTCAAGTGAGAAGATGCTTTTTTTGACTCTTCCACAAGAGCATGGTAGCCTGACATAAATAGAAAATACTATGACAGCTGTAAATCACAGCTTTTTAAGCAAGTGGAAGACAGCAGTAGTCTCAATGAGGATAGTGATCCTTTTTTTTAAGTAAAAGTAAAATAGGGATTGTAAAAAGTTACTAATTTATACTCGTATTATTCACAAAGCTTCATACAGTGAAGTGGTGAAGAGGTGGAGAGCAGAATCCTCCCCTTTGTTGAATATATTTTAAAAATGTCATTATTTCTTCACATAAACCATTGAGCTTTTATGTGGTTTATGCTGAGCTTTTTACTTGCCTGTAAGGCTGTCGACGAGACAGCAAACTTCAGTTTCAGGTTAAAAGTCACCATCCATTCAAACACAGAGGTGCTCTAAGTGTCACTAGTACAAAAGAGAAGGGAAGATGCTGGGTCAGGTTCCCTCTAATAAGCTTCCAAGTTCAGTGTCCATGCCAAGGTGCCTTTTCCATAAGGCAGAAGAACATGCCCTGGCTTCTGCTGCTGCTGTACTGCTTTCTAGAAACACATTATATAGATATTATATTATATATATAATGAATATATTATATATATAATATTATATAAATATTAAATAGAACACATTATATAGGTAGCTGTACCTTGATTATTTGGACAGACAAGAGGTAGAAGATAGCACACAGCAATATAAACCCCACAAATGTGTGGACAGTGGGGTCATGTTTCAAATTAACTGCTTAATTATTTTTCTCCATCGTTTAACCATTCAAAGAAGAACTGGAATTAGTGGGCTGTAAGGAGGAACTCAGCAATCAAAACACACTAACTCAATAATTACAATAAACTGCCCTGTATAACACTTAATTTTGTGTTTAAATCCTAATATAGATTTCTGAACTTAGAGGGTCGGATGAAACAATTCCATTAGAGGGTGGTAGTACCTGTGGGTAAAATGTCTCATGTGCTACATGTATTTTCTTTAGCATCAGTGAATGGAAGCGAAAAAGGAAGTTAATGTAATTTAACATTAAAATAATGCAGAAACATTTTGTAATATGCGATAATGCACATCCTATCCTATATCAAAAAACTGAACATGAATATGAGAGAAGTGATGCAAAATATATGCAGCTGATATTAACACTGTGATGCTCCATCCAAGAGAGAAACTGAAGTTGTTTGTCTTTCTATGTTCTCAGTTTGTAAATTGTATAATTTTATGTCTGGGAAGTTTATGGGTTTCATTAAAAAAATCTTACTTTTGAAACTGTGTATTTTATTAGCTTTAATGCTACAGACTTTCCAGATTTCCAGGCAAGGGATTGCAGGAATGTGCATGTTTGATCAGGCATCTTTTAGTGGTTAAATATCAGCAGTGGTCTGTGATTTGGCAATTATTTCTACAAAAGATTTAGGGTTTTTTATGAGTTTTGAGGCTTTTTTGGGTAAGAAATGTAAGCCATGAAAGCCCAAATAAACCTGGCTAACATGGCAAGTTCAGTCCTTTCTGTTTTAATACTTTGCTGTGTCTAATCCAAGCAATACCACAAACACAATTTCTTTTTCCATTTTCAGTTGTGTTACTTGATACTACAACTGCCCTCGGAGAACTAGGATGGAAAACATTTCCCTTAAATGGGGTAAGTCTGTCACTATTTTTGTTTTTTTGGTCTGGATTTTGGCATTCTGAAACTCTGGAAGTAAATGTCTCTCATACCTGGGTGGATATTCTTGAAATACAGACTTATCTGGAAGATTTTAGTTGTTCTTGGGACTGGAGCTGCCTGTGTTGTGAGTAGAAATTACAGATGCAAGAATGACAAGAATACACATTGTTATGTTCTTCTCTTGCTTTTCTGAGTGCTAAATATCCATCTTAATTTAAATCCAATTGTAACTGTTTTAAATCATAAAGTTTCATATAAAAAAAAATCCTGTGCTGGAGAAATGTGTTACAATTCCTTCTTCTATTTTATTTTTTTTTTTCTTCTTTTTTTTTTTTTTTTTGTGAAATAAAAGGAAAAATAATTGTCTGTTTTGCAAATTGGAACAAAAATCTTATGGTTTAACTGAGCAGAAGTATGGACTTTAGCATCTGATAATATGGCATTAGATTACCTAAATCAGAAAAATGAAAGAATTAATAGTGTCTGTTGTTCTTGGGGACAGTGAGCATGGGGTAGAACAACATTTTTGCTCTCTAGAGTTCAACCATCAGTTCTTTGCCAGTGGCTGCACTTTCAGAACCTGTTTTTTTTTTTTTCTTTCCACCCAGCTAATGCATGTCACAGAGTATCAGGGGCATTTGGAGTTTCACTTTCAAAGATGCACTATTCTGGAGCATTTAACATGTTCTGCATCAACTTGTATTTCTGATGTCACTGTACATACTGTGTATCACTTATTTTTATACTAGCTTGCATTATCTCTTGATTCTTGTGTATGAAGCATATAATTATTTGCTTCTCTGAAATGAGCTCAGAAAATACTCTTTTCCTGAGAGTAATATCTTGTTCCATTTTCAGTCATTTTATTTGCCATGTTCTGTTCCAGAAGGAAGTAGAAACTGTCTACCCTCAGCACCTTAATAATCCATTTTTATAAAATGCCTTCTGTGTCTTTGCCTTCGGGGATTTCAAGCCATATGACATTTCTTAATCTCAGCCTGTTTTCAACTTTATGGATTACTCTTTTGCTTTGTATTCCTAGGCATAATTTCCATCTCTCACAGATACTTCTGTGTTTTACATTTTGTATGCAGTCTCACGCAATCTGGGTTATAATTCTGAAAGTTTTGTTTCCTTTAAAAATCCCAGACAAAGTAAATACAGTCATACACCACAATGAGAAATGAATTTTTGCTCTAGCAAAAAGTAAGGACTGTCATCTACCGTGATGAGAAAAATCCAGTGAGGAATGTTTTGCTTGAGCACTGGGATGAGCTCCACTGAAGTGCGCAGTACACTTGGAAAGCACACAAGATATAATTGCAGTTATTGTGTAAATTCTTAAAAGCTTTAGCCACAGTATACAAACACAAAAACATGTGTGCTCCAAGTTAATTTAAAACACAGCTATTATAACATGTATTTTTTGGTTCATCATACATACCCTAAACAATAGTATTGCAGCCTCATGAGGGTTTTGAGTGTCTTAGGACCACTGCTGTATATTAAGAACTAGTAGCACTTAATAGAATACATAAAGGAGTTTACATTTCAGTAAGAACCTGGGATTCAATTATTAAAATATTTCCCAAAAATGTACAAAGTGGTTTGAAAAAACAAAAGGAGCTAGAGTAAATACAAGGCAGGAAAATGGTTTGTAGCATAAAATCATAGAATCATTTATGAATGATATGAATCATTGTAAATAGAATCATTATCATAGAATCATTATGAAAAGACCTTTCAGATCACTGAGTCCAACTGTTAACCCAAGACCACCGTGTTCACCACGTCCCCAAATGCCACAGTCACAGACTTTTTGAACACTTCCAGGGATGGTGATTTATATCCACAGTGCTACCTCATCTGAGTTACTCTTGTATCCTGATATAATCCAGAATATGGCACAATCATTGGTGTGATTGAGATTATCACTGCAGAGATAAGAATCTGGTTTGTCCCATGATGGGCTCAATAGGATTTTCTTGTTTCCTGAAGGAGAGTGACAGATTTTGAATTGTTGGTGTTTTCTGAAAGAAATTTTTGTTCAGATACTATTGAAATCTAATGTGTTACTTTAATCAAACCTTTTATTTAAAAGTGTTTGTGTAGTGTTTATGTGTGTAAGAAAAATGTCACTGACATATGATTACTGCTCTGCTGAACATTTTTAATGTTAGGAGGATGAGATGATGGGTTTTCCTGAGCCTGTGACATTAGCAGAAGTCATTAATTTACTGGCACAGTCAGTCACAAGGAATGTTTTCATTAAATTGAAGAGCAACTGAAATAATAATGCTTGGGATTTGGGTAATATTGAGTATGCCTCAGAGATTTTAAACTATCAGGCTAGGGTGAAGTGGGATAAAAAAATCAGGAGGTTCTTTTGGAACTTGCAGAACCTTAACCTTTGCCTCCCAAACCTTTTATTTATAGTAGATTCATGACATAACATTTTTAAGTTTTCAGCAGTTTTGGTCATCATTGAGCTGCAAAGATAACTGTGTTATCTATGTCTTGGGAATGCAATGTGTGATTTTGTCTTTAAATTTTCTTCCCAGTTATTTGTGCATTCTTCCTGAAGCATGAGAATGCAATATTTTTTTCTTACAAATGTGTTTTATTTGTGTGTCAGATTTTTTTCCTTGTATTTTGAACAGGTCATAAATTCAGTGCTTAGAGCTACAAAAATGCAGCATAAAACATTAATATCTCTGAGGTCAATGGCATCAACTTTTGTTGATTGAATTCCAGTTTAGCTTCTTAGTGATGGGCTGTCTAAAATTTCTACCTTAATAATGGACACATCTGATACTTCCTCTGTTCTTTGGGCTATAGTTCAAAATGACCGATTGATTTATGAAAAAGCATGCACTATGAAAGGAGATCTTTGCTCACCAAACTGTCACTTCATAACCTTGAAAATATAGAACAGAGGTTTGGGGTTTTTTGATTGGTACAAAAAATGGAAGAGAGAAGTTCATGTGTTTCAGAAGAGGATGTGAATGGTAGCTGGTGGGCAGTCTCAAGTGCTCAAGTGCATGTGAAGTAAAATGCAGCATTCTAACCAAAGTCAGTTTGCTGACCTTGGGGACACAGTTAGGAACTAGGAAAGAAATGAAAAAAATCTCAAAGTCCAGCTGAAATGCAGTGGTCCACAACTTTCCTTTACACATTAGCAGTAATACTAATAAAATAAGGTACCTTATTAACTGCAGTTGGTGAGGTATTTTCCTTCTGTCTTCAACATAACTTAAAAAAAAAAAAATATTTATTTCCTATTGCATTAATCATTGCAACACAATGCTGTGAGCAAAGTTTGCTCAGAAGCTATGGTTTGGGGACTGTTGCCATAAGGGCCTGCCCAGTCCTGATACACTTCTGCCATAGAATCATAAAATGGTTTGGGTTGGAATGAAGCTCAAAGATTGTCCAGTTTGAACTCCCTGCCGTGGGCAGGAGGCCACAGGACCACACTGCTCAAACCTCAGAGCATCCAGTCTGCCCTTGAACACTTCCAGGGAAGAGGCAGCCACAGCTTTTCTGGGCAACCTGTGCCAGGGCCTCCCCACCCTCACAGGAAAGAATTTCTTCCCAATATCCAATCTAGACCTCCTCTCTTTCCGTTTAGAGCCATTAGCTCTCATCCTATCACTCCATGCCCTTGGGAAAAGTCCCTCTCCAGCTCTCTTGTGGCACTGGAAGGGGCTGTAAAGTCCCTCCACAGCCTTCTCTTCTCCAGCCTGAATAAGCCCAACTTGTGTGTAGCCACTCCAAAAATCAGTTTAAAAGGAGGGCAAGGTGACTCACAGCACAAAGCTGTGAGACATTTACCTGTGGAAAAGACTTATAAAAGCTATCTTGACTTGTCATTGCAGACACAATGTATGGCCTCAGCAGTAAAGAACCTTCTAGAAGTCCTCTAAATTATTTGACAACTCTGTGAGTGATGAAACTGCTTTAGTTTCCACAATTATTTGAACAGTTTCCTTGTCAATTGGTAATTTACCTATTGATCTATCCAGGGAAATAATTCTGGTTTTAATATCTTGTTTCTATAGGGGATTAAAATATATTTTTTAATAACAGTCACTAATATACAGTATTAATATTCTTCCTGTGTTATGAATTTTTGAGACTAATCTTGTTATAGTACTGATGTTTTTTCCCTACCAGACTGTTTATATTACCCTCTCTGTTAAAATAATTGTTTTACAGTAAATGCATTTATCAACAATCTATTTTTTTAGTTGATTCTTAGCTAATTAGGAGACATTTCTGTAGTTTATGGTAACAAGAGTTTTGAATGGCTTGGTACTGTTTGTCACAGATGGCACTGATGTTTTCCTGTGCTGGCCTGCCAACATTTCTTTCAATGCAGCTGCATTCACTTTCACCTTCATCTTTTAAATATCTCAGAAAGTGATGGGGGGAATATATCTTGGGACATTCTTCTACAATACTTAACATTTTTAGCTATTCATTTCCTTAAGTAGACTGTCTTTGAACTGTATTTATAAACGTAAGGAAGTTTATATACTTAATACTTATTTTCTAAATAAAACAATTGTGTGTTTTCATCACTGTTTTGGTCAGCAGTATAAACATAGCACCAAAGGGCAGCTGGAAAGGAATTAATTCTGTCCCAGGGAGACAAAATAAACATAATTAAATCCAAGTTGTGTGAAACTTACCAGGATACAACAGCAATACCATAAAAAGACTTCTATTTAAAGTTTTCACTTTTCTTCTAAACAAATTGTAGAGTCATTTGGGCTGGAAATGATTTGGATCACTGAGTCTGACTATAAATTAACACTGCCAAGTCCCTCACTAGGCCATGTCCATGGGTGCCACATTGACTTGTCTTCACACACCTCCAGGGCTGAGGACTCAACTGCATCCCTGAACAGCACATTCCAATGCTCGGTAACCTTTTCCATGAAAAAAAAAAAAAAAAAAATCCTAATATCTAATCTAAACCTCCTCTGGTGCAACTTCAGGCCATTTCCTCTCATCGTGCCACTTGTTCCCTGGGAGAAGAGACCAAGCCCTGCCAGGCTACCCCCTCCTTTCAGGGGTTGTAGAGAGTGATAAGGTCCCTCCTGAGCCTCCTTTTCTCCAGGCTGAACCCCCCCAGCTCCCTCACAACACTTCAGACCCTTCCCCAGCTCCATACCCCTCTCTGGACACTCTCCAGCCCCTCAATGTCCTTGTCCTGAGGGGCCCAAAACTGGACACAAGATTCTAATTGTGACCTCACCAGTGCCGAGTACAGGGGGACAATCCCTGCCCTGCTCCTGCTGGCCACACATCCTTGCTTCAGGCCAGGATGCCACTGGCCTCCTTGGCCACCTGGGCACACTGAGCAGTCTGTGGAACAGAGAACTGCAGCTGTGTGGGGAGATGTTGCAGAAGTAGCAAGAAGTAAAGTTTTAACTAAGAACTGAGGATGTTTTTTGAGAAAAAAAAAAAAAAAAAAAAAAAAAGAAGCATCCGAAAGTCTAAGTTTTTCCCCCTATTACAGCAGTTCAGCTATGGTAAAGATATGTAGTTACATCTGTGAAAGCTCACCAGCAGAATTTCAGAGGTGTTACAGAGGCTGTGGTTTTAATAAGAACTTTATAGAAGGTAGGGATTTAGCTGTCAGAACATTTAACAGGGATGAAGGGAAGGAAGCTAATCAGATTTTCACACAATATGGGGAATTTACAGCGATGACATTAAGAAAAAATATTGGCAGTCATGTATTTGAGCTGTAATTTGGGCATAATCAGATACCATCCTCTGTAATGCCATATTTAGAATACTTTTTGACAGTCAAGTCATTATTTGAGGAAAAAGGTTAAATCAAGGGGTAAGATTTTTGAGAGTGATTTCCATCTGCAGAGATTAAACAATAAGGTATATCCATGATCTAGTTAAATGGCTAGGAAAGCTTTCTTAAAGGAGTTGCAGTTGCTCATATGAGACAACTTGCATGTGAGAATCCAGTTTCCATGTTTCTTTTAGGAGCATCTCTTAGACCATAAAGGCTTCTCTTGAAAACTGAATGTCCCAGAAACTGTCAGTGTCCAGGTAGATTGGTGCATGTCTAAATTTTTGGGTTTGTATTTCCTGGTAAAATGGCAAAAATCCTGGAGCCACAGAAATAGCTGTAGCTCTGCTGGGAATTTGGAGTCTGCTGGATGGATGCAGGGTCATGGTAGCATGGTCCGTCAGAAATAGGTAAATTCACAAAATTTGCCAAGCACTGGAATGTGATAGTATTTGTCACCCTCAATTTTTTTGTACATACACTTGAGCAGTATCCTGATTATTTTTGTGTGGAACATGTAATTGCAGATTTCACAGAGGCTTGACTAAATACATGGTTGTGTTCTTATTTGGATATTGCGAACACATTTTGGGCCCACTGGTGCTTGCCACTTGCCAGGTCTAAAACATTCCTAGCCTAATGACACGTCATAAATTAAAAACAAAACAAAAACAAAAAAAAACAAAACAACAAAACAAACCAAAAAAAAAAACAAACAAAACAAAACAAAACAAAAAAAAAAAACCAAAAAAAAAAAAAACAAAAAAAAAAAAAAAAACAAAAAAAAAAACCCACAAAAAAAAACCCCAAAAAAACCAAAAAAACAACAAAAAAACCACTACCCATCCTCCCAGGAAAAAAAAAAAAAAACACCAAAAAAAACCCACCAAACAAAAAAAAAGCTAAATACAAATCTACAAACCACTTAAAGGGAAGCAGATATAATGGAGGAGGATTATAAACAAATTTGTATACTCCAGTGCAGAACAGCCATATGCTTGCAGCTCATATATAATCTGTAATAGTACAGCATTAGAAGCAGTCTCTGAACTGCTCGACCAAATGCAATTTATTGTGTTTTTAGTGTTATTATGTGGTAAATCTGAACTTGATGATAGTAATGTTGCATGGATTTTTGCATTAATTTTCCATTCCTGTTTAATTTAAACAGTCTTGTGTAGATACATACTCCCAGTAAAGGCAAAATTTATTGTATATATTGATTATTTTTCAATGTATATTGTATATTATATAGCAAAGGAGGGCAAAGAGTGTCAGTAGCAGTATTTCTATTTTCTGTTGTGTTTCTTATTTTATGTGTGAGAACCATTCTAACTGGTGGAGCACAGTAAACATTTAAGTTTTTTAGTTGTGCACACAAAAAAATAACTTTTAAGTCTGTGTAGGCTGCACATTCATCTTTTGCATTCATAAGTTTGCAATATTTTGGCTTACCAAAGAGGGCAGTAAGGAAGAAAAAAAAGAAAGAGAGTATAATTTAGTGAAAATTAACACATTCTTGCCTTTTTTTTTTTCTCTCTTTGTAGAGAACTGTTTGAGAAGGAAAACACAGTAGGTTGAAGGAAGAAGAATGGTTGATTTAATTTTCTGTTTGGTGTCTTTTCAGCAGTGTTGGATTCCAGAATTTTACGGTTTCTGTCACGCAAATATTTTGAAACTCAAAAAATTCACTCATATGTATATTCCCAATTAAATATAATATTTTCTGTTATAATTCAGCCTTCACTGTGAAGACAAGTGGAGCAAGAAAGAATAACAAACTGAGTGCTGCCCTCAGTAAAAAATCAAGGAAAAGCCAGAACAAAATGAAGTCGAAGAAAAGCAATATTTATGGAAATACCAGGTGCATACTGAACACCTCTTTATCTGAACCATTGTATTTTCAACGACTTCAGAACTGCTGCACTGAACTCTTGGGAAATACCCTTTGAAATTCCTGTGTGCTTAGGAAATGGTCTCATAAATGCTAAAGTAGGTGATAAATATCTAGGTATTCTGAAAAGAAATCTCTCTGAATTGTTCCAGAGCCATAAAAATATTTTTTTTCCCAAGAGGGAAGGTAAAATTGGCCGCAGCAGAAGATGCTTCACTGTCTCATGACCAGGTGCTGCTTTTTACTCAGATGCTGTGTTCAGTAATTTAGGGAAACTCTAACCAAATTGCTGCTTTCTTTTTATCAGTTTTAGTGCCAGGAATAATTTATATTCTAAAAGTGGATCTCCTATGTATAATGAAAAACAAAAGAATTAATATATTCTTAAGGATTTGCAGTAGCCTGACCTTATATTGGAAGCCTTTACTTCAACTTAACAGAAAAGAAAGCTAAAAAAAAACCCGACCCATGCCAACTTTACTTTTGAGCCTTTTACAGATGTTTAAATACATGGAATGAATTTTTAAAATTACAGACAAGTAACCCGATTATCAAGCTTGAAGCATTCTCTAAGCCTCTTTTACGTTCTTAGGCACACAGAGTCCCTTTTGCAAATTGCAGTAAATCATTTATGTTCTGATGGTGCTTTAAATGATAGGATTATGGGATGTTTTTGGGTACTGGGAGTTTTAACCATTGCCAGGATGAAAATAAAGCATCCAAATAGTTTTTCTGCTCTGCTGGAATTCTCACCAAGTGAGGGAAAAATACTCCAGTTGGACTGAAACTGTGGTTGTTGACGAAATTCTCCTCTGCTTTGCCCTCTCTGCCAGTAGATGTCCAAACCTCTGGTACAGCATTTGAGCTTGAAAACCCCTCTCTGAAGAACAGTTAACTAAATGAAGTGTGCAGCAATTGCTAGTCCAAAATGTAGAGAATTGTAAACTTCAGATTTAAGAAGATACACTTCAGACAGTAATTTTCACCCGATTTAATATCCTGCAAAGGCATCCAGGCGGGTACAGAGGCCTTTACCACATGGATTATATATGTATGTAAGCAGTCCTAACAGAATTGGATACTTTTCACATAATCCTACCAATCTACTTCAAAAAGCAGAAAATAGATAGTTTGTATATGTGTCTATTGGCTGCTAATAAGGAAACATAATTATTTTTAATAATTACAATTCCATGGAGAACAAAATAGAAAGAAACCCAGTATAAAATCAATGTATTTATGAATAGTAATTTATAACTGTATTTTAGATGTAAGAGTATAATCCTCTGCTATTGTATTTAATCCAAAGAATCCTATCCTAGGAGTTTAAAACATAATACATGACTTGCAGAAATAAAGTGAAAGATCAAAAGGGCTGTTGAGATGTAGAACAGTGTTTGAAGAGCACAGGTGTTCTACCTGACCTTTTGTTTTGTCTTGTAAGAAGTCCAATAATTGTTTCTTTTAGGTTTCCCTAGTAGTGTTAAAAGCTGGGCATATTGTAGAGGAAGTAAAAAAAAGCAAAAAGTTATAGTTTAAGTTAACAAACACAACAGCTGAATAATGTAATGATATGCTCAATATGGCCTTGTTCAGTGATTTCTCTCCATGTCTGTTAGTAATTTTCATCAGCTTTCCATGCTATGAGGAATACTCCCAATTTCTTAATTTTCTCAAGGAAGAGCTCCAACATTTTGTTTTCCCTCTCAGCTGATGGATACATGGGTACTCTTGCATTATGGCTATGATCAATAGGTCATGAAGTAGTGAGCAGCTGAATTTTTATTCCATAAAAATTGAATAGAAATGTTGTACTGTAGGTGTTACTGCATACTCCTGTTGGTTCTTGGCACATCAGAAGAGTGCTATTAATAATTTTATATCAAAATATTTAAAGGCTTGATAGAGTTCATTATTAACAGTAGCATAACTAAGGAGATTGCTTTGGTTCCCTTTTTCATGTAGGCTACTAAGGGGATTGACTTTAGCTCCCTGATTCTTGCCACGATGATTAAGGGGATTTGTTTAAACACCCCATTTCATGTGGTATAGCTACTGTAAAAGGATTAGTTTTGGATTCCACTTCCACGTGGGAAAGCTAAGGGGATTAGCTTTAGCTTTTCATTCCATGACAAAATAACTAAGGGCAATTGCTTTCACTGTCCATGTGGTTGCATCAAGATTTGTCTTGCTTTTGCTGTTCTTGTTTCAGTTTTTTCCCTCTGCTCTTACTGCCCAAAGTCATTTGACTTCAGGCTTTCTGCCCTCCTGATGGAAGGCCCACTGCCCATACCGAGCTTTGCATCTGTTAAGGAAAACTAAAGAGGCGTGATGAATTCCCATGTGTTTTGTTCTTTTCCTCAAGGAATCTCAAATTATAGAATTCCTCTAGATAACATCAAGTGTAGGAATTGCCATAACTGTGCTAGTCCATGTGAGGCAGTATTTGATTTATGGCAATGAACAGGACCATGAGCTTCACCTGTAGGTGAAGGTCTTGGGGGATTCTTTACGCTGCCCATTGGAGCGAAACTGTGGAGATTTTTGGTAAGATCCAACAAAGCTACCACCTGAGCCACAAGTGGTGTAGCCAATTCAGTGCAGCACCAAATCCACACCAACAGGCACTGTGTAAGGACACAATTTGTTATCTAAGGAGAAAAAAAAAACCCTAGACCTGAGTGCTGTCAGAAACTCTGCTCGTGTTTCTGCACAGCTCTGCTTCTGTGAATCCACTAGTCCCAGGAGAAAAAGCTCTCTGAGGTCTTTGTACCAAATTGCATTGTGCAGCCAGCACAAATTAATATTTTCAAATCACTTAAAAGCAAATAAGATGCCTATGTGTAAATTCAAAACAGGCACTTCATGATCAGCTAATGAAGTTTTGTCTGAGCTATTAAATAAACCAGGATCTGTGCCCTGGCTTTGAAGATGGGTGTCTCCACAAAGTGGTTTTAAATGCTTGTTCTTACCAGTGTCTGACTGGGGAATGAGCAGGTTTGAGTCTAGAAATCCAGAAACTAATGAGGTTCTTCCTTTGGCAGTCTTTTTTTTATGTTGGGTTTTTTTGTTTGTTTGTTTGGGTTTTTTTATGTTTTCTTTTTTTTGTGGGTTTTTTTGTTGTTATTGATTTTTTTGTTTTCATTGTTATTTACTTGTGTAGTGGAAGTGCTTGAAACTTTACCTTACAAAAACACTTAAACATATCAATCTTTATACCTTTAAAGAAGTGAAGCTTAAAATTGAAAAAAAAAATTAATAAAAAAATTAATTAAAATTTTATCAGGAACCAGCCTTGTGTATCCATCCTGTGTCAGAATAATCATAGATGTGAGCAATTAGGAAAAAAAGCAGATGTGAGCCACTGCCCAGCCCTGGCACTGCACTGGCACAGGCATAGCCTTAGGAGCAGGATTCTGAAGAGAATCCTTCCAAAAACACGTGTTATTTTTCCAGTATTTCAGTTCTCCATGGTGGAATATAGCAGGACTCTTTCAGCAGCTGTAGTTATGAACTGCCAGCTCAAAAGCTGGTTATTTCTACAATGTGCAGCCACTTGAATTTTATATATACAGTTGTAACTGTATATGAACATGAGATGTGCATATAGATCCACACTCCTTTAGGATTGGATGTGCCCATACACTGGGACAGACATCCTCTAGGATTGGCTGGCCCACTTGAGCTGTACAATTCCCTATTCTGAGCTTACAGCACATTCTGGAATTTACTTCACTCTTTGTGCTGCTCAGTAAAACCCAGTGTTTGAATTTGTCCCTTCAGTGCCCTACCTCAGCTTTAAATTTCTGAGGCTCTTTTGCTGTGGTGCTTTTCCCTTTGCTTCTAAAAATAAAACACATCAAAAGCAATTTAAAAAGAAAGCTGAGCTTCTATGAAGTTTTACACATTTCTTGAGGGGAAAAAAAAAAAAAAACAAAACAAAGAAAAATGCAATGGAGAAGTTACTCCAGAAGTACTCACCTGCAGAATAATGTATATCTTTAGTCATTCATGGAATAGATGTATGTTAAGACAAACAAGCAGGAAACCACCTCAGTAAAAAATCTAATTCTCTGTAATGTATTTCAGGTAGCAGTGCCATGAGAAATATTACTTTATCTCAAGTCTTACTGATTTATCCACAGTATACAATCAGTGCTTGATGTAGATGAAAACAATCAAATTTTTTTTCCCACTTGGGTCAGTGCAGGAAATTTCCTGAGGGAAAATGTTTTGTTCTTCATTTTTTTTTTTTTTTGTTATATATACTGAAGACTGTTTATAAGGTTGAAGGATTTTCTCCTTTGACTGCTGCAGAAGAGCCAGGATAACAGGATAAGAGTTACTGCAGTGGCTTTGATCTGAATATTCCCTCCTCATGGGAATCATCCTGAATCTACAACCTGGTTGCCTGAGCTAGAGATCATTTATAATCTGTGATTATAAGATTTTATATCTCTAGACTCCCTTGGAGTACTGTCACTTCCTGCATGTATTTTAAAGTTATGAATATACAATAAAGTAAAGGAATATCAAATTAATCACAAGCAATGAGATAAATTTTGTGTAAGAGCAAAGCTTGAATCTTTATAGAGTGTTGAGGCAGGTTTTTCACTGCTATCATATTTATGTCTTTTTGAGTAGTACTGTTGTATGTAGCAGGGTTTTTTAAAATTCTCATCACGTGTTTTATGTCCACAGAGTTAAGGTTAGTCAGAAAAACAACAGAACTTCTTCAGTGAAGACAAATTTAGGCACAGGAGCACTTACTAAGGGTAATGAAAGGTAATTTTGTTTGACAAAATGACAAAAAGTAGAATAACAGCAGTAACTTAAACACACAGTTATGGTCAAATGCATTATCTTAAAGAGAGAACAGAGGCCAAGAAAGCTTATTTAGCTTGCAGCCCCACAAAAATCTTCACTTTTCCACTGGAAGAAAAGGTTTTTTTTTTTTCTTTTTAATATCCCTATTTGTATTTTCTCTTCACAAAGTAAAGCGACTATTAGCGATGTGTTGGGAGTTAGTAAACAAAAACAACCTTACTTTGGTTGCCTTAGTTCACTTGCCACCAAATAATGGAAAGTTTCACAACAGAAATTAAACTGAGAATGGACAGTTTTTTGAGAGCAGTACAAGAATGATTTAATATTTATATGAACTGTAGTCTAAAATCTCCTAGCACTTTAATGTTCAGTGAACATTTCAATGAAATTTTATAATTGTGTACATATTTTAACCTACATTCTGCTGATAAATAAATGGTATAGAGATTCAAAATATTTAAATATATATGCTGACTAAACAGGATTTTATAATTTGGGTTCTTGTAAAATTATGGAAAAGTATATTATTAAGATTTTATGTTAAAAATCAAGTAGGGGATGCTTTTGTAAAGCTTCTAAATTTTAACTAAAACAAATGGTTGCATTTGAGATGACTGTGCTAATTCCTTTTTTGGAGTTGTAATTTTAAATAGAACTGTTGTAGTTGCTATGTAGAATTTAAATATTTTCAAAGAAAAGTGCAATAAGTGTTAAACTACATGTTAAGAAGCAAAATGCTTTGTTGAAATCACTCTTTTCTGTGACTTTAGTGAAGAGGAAATGGATTAGCTTCTAACATGTGGTTTAAGAATAAGGTCAAGGATATCAAAGAAACCACAAATATTTCTGGAGATCAGTGAAAATTGTTTCTCTGCAATTCTGAGGGTATTTCATACAGTTGTCAGTTACTTTGGGTAGATTTGGTGGCTTTTCTTTTCCCTTGTTCTGATTTCTTGAAATTTCTTGAAATTTCATTTCAGTACAAAAGTTGAATATTTAATTCTCATTTTTGATCTTTTTACATTTGCACTGGTACATCAAAGCTGTTTAAATTTTAGGAATGATACTGGCATAGAACATGTAAAGAGTGTTGAACAGTGCTATAAAAATTCTGCATCAATATGTGCATCCCACCTGGATTCCTTGCAACTCCTTGTTGAATTGCATTCAACAATTTTTAGATCCCGTGTGGTTCATATTGAAAGGGAAGCACAGCCCCTTAAAGCTCACATTTTTGTATGATACAATTTATGATTATTTTCATTAGCCTTGGGAATGTGGCATTAGAAGAAGAAAACTTCTATTCAGAGTCTTAGTTTGTCTAAAGCAATGCCACAGCCAATGGTGACTGACAGGATATTCAGGGCAGCAACTTTCTTAATCCCAGGATTTTCAAAAATCCTTTTAAAGATTTCAGTACATTTTGAGACCTTAAATTAAAGGCAAATATAAAGTTTTTACAATCCATGGATTCCCCAGCTCTTTTTTCACTTATTAAAGAAAACAACAGGGGACTAAATTTTATTGCTTTTTTTTTTTTTTTTTTTTTACTTACTGCACTTTCTGTCAGAGAGGGAAGCACACTATAACAGGGGAGCTGTTCATACTTAAAAAAAGATCTGTATCTTTAGTTTCAGGCATGTCTCTACTAGTGCACTTAACTTTTACATCCATGGATCCAATTCTCCATTCACCCTGGATGGCCGCTTCACAAAGAATGTTTTGTCAGAAATCTGTAGCATTTTACAACAGGAACTCAGATGTTGATTAGAGTGCAGCTGGAAGAATAGACATATTAAGGATAAGGGAATTCAATAAAAAGTTATAGCTGAAAATTCGTTTCCATATCCATACAATTTTTAAATAAAATGAAATACCAAGGGTTTCCTTCCTAAGTGAATTGTTATATTAACATATATTCTAAAAAGGAAGCTCAATCTAGTTTTAAGCACCCTATAGACAACTGACATAAGATTATTTTCTTTCCTTGGAATCTGATTCTAATTTGAGAATTATGAAGGGTGTCGTGTTGTTCCATGTAGAAATACTGTGCATTTTTCTCTCCTTCAACCACAAGGAAATTAGTCTTCCATCAATGGGACAGTATATTTCACTTATCTGATATCATACCTTGTTAAAGAGTTGTTAGATTTCAGCTAGCTAGGAGAAAAAAGAACACTACACCAAACTGCTAAAGAAATTTTGCTGTGTGAATCCTGGAATTAGGCAAGAATAAAGGAGTGATGGACATGTGCCACATTTCTACTCTGGTTTTCTTTGTACACAGAGAATGAAATTCATTTTCCAGCAGAAAATTCACAATGTTTTAGGTAACCATGACTATTTACAGCTTAATTAAAACACTGTGTTAAATGCAGACAGTATTTGTTTAATTAGTTGGTGACTTCTTAATAGCAGTAATTGTATCTAATATAAATATCTATAGATCATTCTCTATAATCATGCATTCTTGAGCTGTGCTGCCTTTTAGAAATGACTATTATTTCCAAATTGTTGTAAGTTTGGCTTTTTGTACCTGCTGTCTCACAAGTTTTCTGGGTGCATTTTCCAGTTCCTTTGGCTCCCTTCTCCTCCTTTCCAGGCTGCCAGCAGGCTTGCAGCATTCTCATCTCTGCTAGCTGCATTGCTCAGGTTCCCCTCAGTGTTCAATCTGTTCTGCATTCCCTTTGCCACCTTCTGGGCTGCATTTGGAATGGTGTCCAGAAGCAGGAACTGACAGTTGGTCAGTTGGAAAATGGGACAGCCAAGAAATTGTGGTGACGTCAGTTTAATGGACTTCAAACAAAACAAAAAAATTACAAAGCATATCTAGCGTAATTTAATAACAAAGTGCTGCATTTATTACATAAGTATTTGGATTGAGTTTTCTGAGTCAATAGTGAAATTTTGCCTTTTTAGAAAATGTTGATACCTTGTAATTAAATATGTAGCCCTCATCTTTAAACTTTCACCATCATTAGGCTAACTGGGAGGGGTTTTTATTGTCCATATATATATATATAGATATATATACATATAGATATATATACATATATATATAAATGCTACATCAATTGAAGATGTGACTTGGGTTTTTTTAGTAGGTTCATGTTCATATTGAAACCTTAAACATGTACAATACATAAAGTATCTTTAAAACATTGCACAGCCTTTAAAAAAACCACTAATTCAAAACAATACCAAGCTGGCCAGGCCCCCTGAAACATAACTTTTGGCCTTCCTCTGTGCAAGTACGTATTGAAAACAAATGTGCTTTTTTCCAAATAGAAACAATTTGGAAATAGAGATGTTTGCCTTTTTAGCACAGTGACACTGTATGATAGCATCTACTTTTAAAATCTGAAGTGCTTTTTTGTTACAACTATGCATTTGTGTTAAGAGGATGTCAGCAAATGGATGCTAAAGTATTCTCTAGGAAATTTCTGGGGGAAAAAAATGTTTAAATTGTTAGTTAGCAAGACTTTTTGCATGAAAGCTGTGCTGGAAATTATAGTAACCACATCAAGGAACAGGACTTAGTAAGACAGTGCATCCCCCTTTAGGTCATGTTGACCAGGTAATATTGCATGTGTCTCATGCAGGAATCATTGGGAACAGCTGGGTTTGGACAGATATTCAAGAATTTAGAATAAAGAACTAGAGATGTTGACAACTAGGCTGTCACTACTCTATTTAAATGGTGAAATCTGCACTGAAATAGCAAGACAGGGATTTTGAAGGTGTCGTCATTTGAAGAGAAAAAGGAAACTAAAAAAACAGTCATAATATAAAAGATTCTTGTCAGCAGATAATAAAATGATTTCTTTAAAGTTATGAATGACAAGGTCATCTTGTCTTGGTGTATATTGCTGTTACATTTTGGTGTTATGCATGATTTTATTACCAAATAGAGTAATAGATCAGGATTCTGGTTTTTATTCAGGCTGATGGGTAAAGCAGATACAACACATCAGGCCAAATATTTATAAAGTGTCTGAAGTGCTTCAGAAGAATCATGTGTATAACATAAATAAATTGCCAGAAAAACAACTAAAAATAATAATCAGTGTAATACAAAAGTGCATGAAAGTGACATAGGACAATTAGTAAAACTGATGCAATAAAGATTAGACAGTCATAGACAAAATATTTTAGCTTACAGTAGAATACATTGATCTGAAAAGTACACAGTGATGTTTTCCTACAGTATTAATTTCAACAAAGCTTAATAGCTGAGTATATTTTTAATATAAATTTGACAGACCAGTTGCTTTTTTGGGAGACAGTTTTTATAAAAAAATGGATAAAGAATGATGGTAAAGGTTTAGTGTAGTATTGGCTCAGATAGACAAGGTGATAAAATGCATGACAGAAATCTTTCAGATCAGTAAAATGGATCATATGGCAGGTAACTCCAATTGATTTTGGCACAGTGGTCTTAGCCACAGTTTTGGAAGTTTGGCCCATTGATAAATTTAATAGACTATGAAGTAATTAGAGCAAATTTTAAAATGCAAATGTATGTGTCTTCTAATACAAAAAAAAATTACCAATATTCCCATGCTGAGTGATGAGATAAAAAAAGGCTACTAATTTTGCAAGAGAGAGGCAGAGAGGCCTGCAGATACCTTGCAGGGCAGGATATTGGCAAACTGCTTTCTACTGTCATGAAACATTCTTTATTTTAGACTGTTGAGACATAAAAAGTTGAATCAATGGATGGAATTGAGAATGATAATACATGTAATTTGTTAATTGACACCACAGAAAGGAAAGAGAAGAGAATGATGGCTATTTTTAGATCAATCTGCATGGCTATGAAAAACTTTCATAATATCTAATTTTTAAAAATTTCCCGTTTCTATGGGGAGGTGGGATTGTGGTCAGTTAAACTGTGTAAAGTAGGTAGGTCAAAAATGTGGAAAGAAATAGTCTGCTTTTATGTAGAAGTTATTGTGCAGGTGGAGAGTTTGCATATGTGAACAATTAAAACTCTGGTCAGATGTAAAAAAAAAATATCACCAACGTACTTTCAACTAGAGACTCTTTGTAGGTGTGGGTTCTTTCCAAGATTATGATAACATTTCCTAATTTATTATGTTGTTATTTAAGTTTTTGATAAATTTTAAATATTTTAGTCTGATTTTAGATGTTTCTGATTTTATTTGTGTTAACTTGTAGAAATACTGTGTTTTGTATTACTATTGCCTGTTGAGAAATTGCTTAAGCATAATGGATTTTGTGGTCATTTTGTAGGGCAAGCACAAAAAATCATGTGATGGGTGTCTTTTTTCTTTATACCCATGATTATGCCACAAGTCAAAAGCTATTTAGCCATACTTTCATTTCACATCCTTCTGTTCTCCATATGTAACAAGAGTTTTCCATATTATTGCCTGCATGAGAATTCCAAAAGATGAAAAGATCAGCCCATTCCACATCAGTTAGTTGCTGAATCTTCTCAAGAAACCAAAATAGAATGATTATTTTTAACATGTGAAACACTGTGCTCTCCATTATGACTCATGTTTACTCATAGAATTTACTCCTCACCGCTGCTGCTCTCCTAAGTCATTAGGAGCCATGAAATTACTGGGAGCATTTCTCAAACCAGTCACAGTCCACTGGAAACCAGTAAGGAACTGGAGGGTAAGGAGCCTTTTCCAGATTACTCTGCTGGTCTGCAAAAAAGGGAACCCACAAATGAAATATCACCTGGGACCCTTAATACAAAAGAAAAAAAAAAGCCCAACTATACAAAACAGAGATTAAAAAAGATTGACAGGAAGCTAAATTAAAATATTCTCAGGTGCACTAGAAATAGTGAGAAAAAAACCAGAAAGTTCTTTTTGGATGAATGCTGATGATCTGGTTGCTTTAGAAGAAAGACACTACTTTTTTCTTGATTATATTCTCATCCAAAGAAACTCTCTTTGTCTTTTGAAAAGTGACTTCATCAAAGAAGTAATTAACTGCCTGTATTACCTATTATGCTTTCTACCAGGAAACCAAATTTTGATCAGTTTACCTTGTTGGGAGAGAAAGCTGACATCAAGAAATGTTCATTCAGATAAATATTAACCTCTCAAAGTTCTGTGGTCAAGGAATAAAAATAATATATCAAATTAAAATTACTCTTTTGGGGACATGGATACTGGAACTTCATTTTACTAAAATACTAAGTAGGACACTTGGAAATGCTGGGTTTTTTTCAATTAAAGGAATAAGTTACATGTAAAATATGACATTTATATTTCCATTATTGACATATAAATAAGATACCAGAATGCTCAATTTAAGTTAATCTGAAGATTCTTCATCTTTGGAGGGTGTTGAGACCTGACTGGACAAGTCCCAGAGCAGTGTAGTTTGAATTCACTATTGATCCTGGTTTGAGCTAGAGGTGACTTTGCAAAGTTTCTTCCACCTTGGATGAGTCTATAATTAATACATCAAAAAGAAAAATATTTCTGCCTACATCCACTCATTTTAATTTGTTTAAGGACATTTCTTGTCAGCTCTTCTCTATTCTTTTGCCTCCAGACTTAAAACAAAAAAAAAAAAAAATAGGTGAAAGCACAGCATTTTTTATCAGCCTTTGTGTTACCACTGTAAAAGTTATTGAATTTATGTGATGTAGTGACATGCAGTGCTTAAAGGTGCACAGATACCTGAATGAATACACACAAGTGATTGAAACATATTTTGACCCAGTGACCCAACAGCATTTGGGAACAAACAGCTCATTCTAAATGTCTAAATGACAAGTTGCTTATTTTTGCCTTTGTAACACGTTTTCTAGCTAACATAATTGACCTCTTTGGGCTTTTTTTCTTCTCAAAATGACTTGATATAAAGCTTGTATTCATTATCTGTCATAAAAAGGAAGGCAAAAGATGCAAAGTTCAAGCATTGAAAAAACAATAAAACCTGACACTATAAGGTTCTTCCTGCACTACAGGACTGAATCTGAAGAGTAAAGCTTTAGTGTCTCTGTCTTGATCAAGTTAAGATGCTTTTGCCATTTTTGATTGTAAAGAGCATCACAGAAGGAAATTCCTGACAAGAATGAATCCCGGATCAAGTGAATTTCTCTCTGTGCTCTATGACCTCATAACACTGATTTTTTTTTCCTGGAACATAATCTCAAGTTTGGAGCTGTGACACTTACCCTTTGGGCTTTGATTCTGTATCAGAGCACCAGTTAGGAAGATTTTCTGTGGGATTATTACCTTTATTAACTTACTGAGTTTCTCCATCAGTTCTCCAGAGCAGGAAGAGGAGAACCTTGGTGCAGCTGTAGTTGTCCTGGGAGATGCATTCCCCTCCTGTCTTCCACGGATTTCTCCTTTGTGACTCCAGAAGAGTTCAGCTTACCTGATATTTCTGTAAAGCAAACAGGTTTTAACCTTTCAGGCTTACTGAGGATACTGCCAATGATATAATGGCAAATTCTTCGCATGAAAAAGATCAAATCTTACTTGGGAAATGCAACAAAAAAAGAAGTGGCTTATCTCACTCCAAGCTACCTCAGGGTCAGCCAGTAGTGGGCCCACATTTGGAATTAAGATGCTTTTAAATCTTGGTTAAAGCATTTTCTTTCTCTTCCATTTTCACACCGTTACATTGTATATAATGATCTGCCTTTCCACAAGAGCTGCAATCACTGATCCTACGCTGGGGTTTCTAATCTGACATTTCAAAATCAAGATTTACTATAGTGAGTATTTACACGGGGACAATTTTTTCAGGGAAAACTCTGGACAATTCTACAGGAAGCCTGGTTTCACTGCAAGAGGTTAGAAAATTTAATCAAACATCTGATCTATGGTAGGAGAACCTTTTCTCTGTAGCTTAATTCCTTAGCTCAGTGGCACGTGAAAAGTTCTCTATTTCACAGGATCAGAAAAGTTTTTTTTTTTCCCCATACTTCACCTGGAACCTACATTCAAGTACAGAGCTCTGCATGCTGATACAGATCTCAGCAATTCTTTGGTTTCATCTGAGGCTGAGGAAACTGAAGGAAAATATGCAGATAGGTGACAAGAGTGACCACAGCAAAGAGCACATCCCGTGGAGCTCAGAACTGGAGCACTGGGATGGAGACTTTTTGGAATAACAGGCCAAGAGGGAAATGTGCAGATCACAACAGCTTTAAATTACAGCAGCTGCTTCCAGATTTCCTTCAGCCACAGCGAACAGCAGTCACAGCTCTACTCACAAGGAAAAAGAAATTCATTGGCAGGGAAAGGTGCTGAATTAATTTGAATTCCTTTCTATAAAGATTTCCCCTCTTCATCTGATTACTTGCAAGTCCAAACATATTTAGTAGATGAACATGAGTAAAATGTGATTGTTTACCAGGGGGTCTTTTCAAAGCAAATGTTGCGCATGAATATTTCTGACAGAAAGAAAACTTGGTTGTAATTTGGCCCATGTAGGAAAAAAGGTTTCAACTTCTTTATATATATATAAATTTATGAGAAATAGTGCTCCAGAATGGCTATGTAACAATATTTTTAAGCTGGTTTAATGCTTTTGGGTGGAATAGATAGATTAGAAACATAATGTAAGTTGCTATTTTTTCATTTTCTTTCCATTTTTTATTTCCAGGTATTGTTAAAGAACCACAAATTGAATAAGCATGTAAATGAGGAAAAAATAAGGCTTTATTAAAAGCCTACTATTCGACAAAGAAGAGCATGCTTAAAGCTTCTCTGTTTTTTATAGATGATGACCCAAATCTTCTCAGGTTGAGCTCTGCAGTAAGCTGTGGGAAATGGAGTTCAGTAAAGGACAAAGCTTCCTATGAGGCTGCAGGTTACTAAAGTGTGTTTAAGCAGAGCTTTCCTGCTGCCTTTGATGTTCTAATTCCCATCCCATTGAAGGGAGGGTTAACATTGCATTTGTTTTTTATACATAATGAATGTTTTTCATATTGATAAAAACAGTAGCATTAATGTGCAGTAAGAGTTGTACCAAAATCTGAATGCCCCATACTCAACTGCAGGTAAAATAATGAACATTTTTATTCACTGTAATTAAGGTGTTGGTACTATGTAGACATAAATTAGACAAAGTTTGTAAATAGAATTAGTTTAATTCATTAGACTGCTTCAGCACATAATCTTCCATGCACAAAAGGTTTTCTTCTGGTCTGCTTGGAGCAGACTTGAAAATTTCTCTGCTTTTTCCACAACACCAATTCATGTAGTAAAAACTGTAGCAACCACTCCACAAATCTTTAGTTACCTATGGAATAAAATGGTTTGTTTCAACATCTAAACTTGCAATCATCTAAACAATAAACAGGATGCAAATTTTGAACACTTAAAATCTCAATTATGGGAAATGCTTAAAATACAATAACTACTAAAATATTTATCTAGAGGAATTAGTTAAGCAGTGGATAATTAAGAATACATCAGGAATATTGTTTTCAACAGTATTTTTATTCCAAATTTAATAGAATCTTCCAGATTTACATACTTTGATGGGAGCAAATAAAAATGCAAGTTTCAACAATGCGCAATGTGCAATTAAATGCATAGAATACACATTTGTAATAAAAATCTAGATCTCTGTGGGGTTTAACTAGGGCGAGTTGTAGATAATTAAATCTTTAGCCTGAATTCATTTAATTATATGGAGGTTTTATAGAAATAGCTGCACGTAAGAGATTCCTGTAAACAAATGTTCATAAATGCTTAATTGTTTGCTATATAAAGGCTTAAAAAAGAATATTTGTTTCTAGAAAACCTGAGACATGGATTAAAAAGAATCAAGGAGTTGAAGTTATTTTTGTGTGGACAGCCCTCTAAATAATAAATTAGGCCAAATTTTCATTCAAATTTGTATGCTCCTTCTGTTATGTTTTATTGATCCTGCTCATATCCCAGTGCAGGGCATGGTCCTTAGAGCTCTCAGTGATAAGTGGATTCTATGTATCTCACATATAGGCTGAGTAAAGTAACTGTAAATTAAATATGTTAAGCCATTCTGTAGACTTGTAACACCGTAATTTTATGAAAATTCAAGAAAATTCCACATTTCCAGTAAAATTGTTCCGCTCCAGGCGTTTATTAGATGGTAGTTTAGGACCTGCTTACTCAAAAATGTGACTTCTCTTGTCAGTTCTTTAAATGTAATTGTCTCTGACCATCATGGCAAAGACTGTACCATTCTCATTCTAGTTCCTGATAAAGTCAGCAGGAAGAGAGGAGAAAAAAAATTGCTGTTTCTGTGTCTTTCTGAGTGCTCTCTAGAATGAATTCAGTACCAGGTTTTATTTATTATGAAGGAAATTTATGTTCAGAACAGCACAGATGAAAAGATATACATACAAAGTAGAGAGTGTTTAGTCTCTGTGTTCCTAAAATTGATGGTTTATTAAAAAAGAAAAGCTACAGTATATAGTCAGCTAACAGCAAAGTGGGCCTGGCCATAGTTAATCCATATCCAGCCACAGCATTTCTTCAGAAGTTGCTCCCAAAAGGAAAAGTGGAATTCCTGACAGCAGCCTTCTATCTAATGCCTAAATGTGGCTGGAACAACACTCCAGGTGCATGCCTGACAGTGGAACCCCAGAGCTGGATTTGAGTTTTCTTCATGCCAGTGTTACACTAAAACAGGAGAATATGTCTTTAATGATACTGTTTTCTTTCCCAAATAAAGAAGATGTCTTTCTTACCTGTCCTTGGAATGCTCCATGGCACAAACAAATCACTTACTTAATGCCATTTTCAGTTTACTGATAAAATGAAGCTCTGTAATCAACTCTGCTTTGGGGAAAAAATGACAGAGGCTGATGAAAACAGACCAGGCTCTCAACAGACTGTCTTGGAACCTGCTCTACTCAGCTGTGATGACGAATAACTTTTGTCACCACAGCGTATTGCCAATCTCTCAAATCCGTGCGTCCTATGCAGTAAAGCTTCCATCAGAGATCTAATCCTGCTCCTATTTAAGTCAGCAAGAAAAATAGAATAGGTTTGAGGCCAGTATATGCAGAGAACTATAATCTCTGTAAATAAACAGACATTGTACTTGTAATCAATCACAGGGCAAGGAGCAGCAAATATTAGGGGAAAAATACAGATCATTTGCTTCCATTACTGTAATAAGCCAATGATTTTACTGGCTTAAGACTTTTAGTACATAACAGTAGATAATACTACTGCTACAAGGACAGAAAATTGGTTTTTGTCTCTTGTAATGCTGCCTGTCCCTGAAGGATAGAATGTGGTAGGAAACCCTCCCTGGGGTTTGTGTTCAGTCCAATTCCCAGCCAATAACTACCCACACTATTTATTTATTTGTCTGATAACTTGGAGCATCTATTCTGTTTTGACTCCTAAAAAATTTGGAAATATTTCCCCTGTCTGGTCTTGACTGGGAGGCTGCAGTTGGGCATCAGTGGGAGAGTAGGAGAGCTCAGCTACCAAGTCACAAATAGTTTTTCAGAAAAACTAAGGAGAAAGTTGAAAGGAATTTTTTTTTCAGCAATTTGCTGGCTCCCCTTACATGTGTTTTTATGGGTTTTTAACACTAAGCATGAAAAATAAATTGTATGGCCATGTCTTGGTACCCAGTTCTTTGACAGTTTCATTATTCACAGGCATGAATGCCCGCATAGCAGAAATACCTAATGCAGGTATTTTATTTTATACAAAACTAGGTTCTAGAGAAATATTGACATGGCTAATGATGACAATGCTTTCATTTCCAAAATGAGGAAAACCATGTTAATTCTGTGTACAGCAATAAACTCTTTTCTTTTTTTTTTTTAATCTTAGATGCTGAGATTTTGGGCTAAACAGAAAGAATAATAGTCCCCAGCATAAGCTGGTCAGAATGCAAATTCTTTCAAGTGCATAAATGTGTAAAAGGGATAACTACATCTTGTTTTCCTGCAAATAGGGAGAAAAAAAAAAAGGTGTGTAAGAAAATATAAAGCAGTTTACAGGATGGGTAACTCAAGCTTTGTGTGCTTTTTCCTTCTTACTTTAAAGTCTCACTTTTTTTTTTTTTTTCCCCAATAAAGGCAAATGAGGCAGTACTATTTAAATACCATTCCAGGAGCTGAATTGATGTCATTTCAGTGCCTCTGAAATGCTGATGTTAGGTGGCAGAGCTATCAATAAAGTTGGCTGCACACAGTTTAATGGTAATGGACCAAAGGCAGCCTTGGACAAGGAATAAAAAAACTATAAAAATACCAGGAAAAAAAAAAATAAAAAAAAAGGGCCAAGTGACAGAGCAGTACAAGTGGGAGTGGGGTGAATGCCAAGCCTTACAGATATTTGTATGAAATATGGAATTTGTTTTCATATATGTTCTGTGATTTGTAAAGAAGGCATGAAAGTAAATGAAGTAAAACAAAAAATGTATATTTGAATATTTCAGTACATAGTGGGCCTACATCTCCCTCTTTGTAGGTACATGAATTTTTTGCTTCATCTGTAGAAGTCAATATCCAATCCAGAACATCTGTACACCCCTCAGGATACAATAATTTAATTTATTCCTTAGTGCAATTTCATATTGATGATCCTTTGTATCCCAGACCAGTTGTTTTTGACTGTTCAACATCTCATCACAGTTTATCCTCAGACTATTACATTTCTTCTACCAATGATTGATAATTGCGCAGAATGTAATAGTTCACAAAAACCAGTGCTGGCTTCTTTTAAATCGTCTTCCAAAAATCAAGTAGATTTCTTGTATATTGAGAATTTATCTTCAAATATATACTTTATGGAAGGTTAGACAAATGGTTATCTGTTTGCAAAGGCTGTAATTAGAAATAACAATCACAACATCTTTTTTAAACGACAATTGTTTCAGTAGTTTGCCTTATGTAAATTACCAAGAATTTCTTCTTTCACATCTTGAAGATTCCTTTCTTCTGTGACCTTAACATCTGTGACGAATCTAATGAAATCCAAAATACAGCTTGATGGATGAGAATATTTAAGAGACTGTTTTCACTCTGTGGTGCCTCAGAGAGGGATCATCATAGAATCTTTTATAAACTACTTATTGTAAGTAAAAAATTAGTAAGATTGATTAGATCAATTAATTAGACTTAGAGAACAAATTGTTTTATAAGCTGTATTTAATATGCACAAGGACATATTTTCTGTCAAATGAATCATAGGAGCACTATATTTAATTTAGCCTTACAAAAAGGGTTACTGACATAGAATCATAATAAAAAAAGCATCCTACAAGATAAGCAGTGTAGGTGACAGACTGCACAGCATTCTAAATAAATCACTGGGCCTCCACCAAGCATGCCAAGGATGCTTCAGGATTGTTTTGGAAAGTAACCAGATAAATCCTGTTGGAAAACCTGAGTGGCGAAGAGGTTGCTTCAGGAATTTTCTCCTCACTGTACGTAAATATTGATATTTATGTGTGTATGGTAGTGGGATATGCCGTGGTAGTCGATCTCATTAAGTCATGGACATAAGTTTTATGTGCCATACTTAAATAAATAATAACAAAACCAGCAGTTTCTGCTATTTTAGATTGACACATCTGTATATTTCTTGTTACTGTTGTTGTACTGAGGCAAGTAGTACCTTCCTTTTAGGCAGTTAATCACTTTTTCTCCATAGATTCATGTTCAGGTTTAGATAAAATACCTTGAAAAGTATTCATCTTCATATCCAAGCTGAACAGCACAACTACAACCTTTTTTTTTTTTTTTAATAATGGACATAAACAAAAAACTGGAAGAACACTTGCTGATTAAGCCCAAATAATGTCCCAGATAAAAATCCATATAAAAACCCAAGCTGACTGGCTGTTGATGCTGCTCTGGAATATATCTTTACATGGATTTTATGTTCCTGCATCAGCTGTATTTCCCAAGAAGTGCCATGTCTCTCTGTTAATATATGAACCTTTTAGTTTACTGTCTTCCATACCCTCTAATAAATCTAGTGAGGAACAATCCTTCCTTTTGAAACACATTTGATTGGAATTTATTCAGGGGATGGATAGTTCTTCTGCCTCCTCTAAGCAGCATTTCAGCCTTTGAAGCAGCACTTGTCCTTTTTTGAGACATCAGGGCTACTCGAAGGCTTGGGGGGAATCCTTCCCACAGCCAGGGCTGATCCATCATCCACCTCCTTCCTGACCCTGTGCTTTTCCATCTTTTCTGATGAGCTGCCCTCATGACTGACCTCTCCATTCTGTACCAATAGATGTGTTATCAAACAGACCTGATGAAGACATCATATTAGGATAGGTCCTTTCACTGAGATCAGATACAGTGACAGCCAACAGCAATGTAGCAGGAGTGAAAAATCCCTGAAATCCATCCTTTGCACTGTTGGTAATAAAGCAGTTTCTAGAGATGACTGTTCTAAGGGATCTGTTGCTTTGGGCAAACATGCTGTTTTATGTAAAAAGGCAAAACCTTCCCTCATATTCTTTGATGGTGAACGTGGGCAGAGTCCTCATTACAGACATTCCAGTGTTGTCCTCGACAAGCAGAAACACAGTGATAAAATACATGTTTTCCACTCCCTAACCTCTGTTCTTATCCTGCCAACATTACATGAGATATAAATAAAAGGTATAATGTGCATTAAAGTGCTTTGCAGCATTGATTTATAGAGACTTGTACTTCTTCTGTAAACTGTCATCCTGCTTGATGCAAAATGGATGCAGGCTTTTTTTCTCCTCTTTTTCAAATTCTATATCTTAGATGAAAGCTACTGGATGTATTTTTAATTCAGAAAGTGCCTTTTTGAAGTCCTGTCTGTGTTTCTCTTTAATCTCTTTTTATATTATTTTGTCTGGTTTTTCTATTTCAAATGTAAGTCAAAGTGAGGCAGTGTACATATTCTATACTTTTACATGCTTCCAGCCGCTTCCCTACAGCTGTCTTTTCTGCTGCATTGATGAAGAATTTTTTTTTCATTACCTGCCCACACTTCTGCTCTTTTTAATCCTTGGATGTATCAGTATAACTCTTTTTTATCTTCAGAAATTCTGCTCTTGCCCAAATGCTGTCATGTACAGTAGGGCTCCTCTAAGTGTCCTCCCTTGGCTGCATGTAGATCTTTTCTTTTCTTATATTCTTTTCTGTCCTTTAGCCTGTTCTTTTTAATATGTCTATTCCAACTTGATAGCTTAGTGCTTTTAGCCTAAGTAATTCATCACACAGGACTTTTAATTAAAACTTTCCTACAAATGATATGAACTATGTTCTGTATACAGATATTACATATTTTGGTGCTTACCCCTTCAGTAGTAGAGGATAAAAACTTTTGATGACTGTACCTTTGTTTATGATCTAAATTTCAAACTGGGGCTGCTGTAGTTTCCATGATTTTTTCCTTTTTTTCACAAAGTAAATTTAGCTTTCTATTTTTTCATACCATCTGGACAAATTTTCCTTTTGGTTTAGTAGCCATAAAATGTACAGTGTGGCATAACTTTTTAATGCTTATTAAATATGTAAAATGGAACTGCCTTAAATAAAAATAAGTTTCACTGTACAATCTTATCTTTAAATCAGTAGCTTTCCTTCACTAACCTTGAACTTAGCTTGAGTAGTTCCCACTGCCAGTGGGCAATGTTGTACTGCCATTATTAAATGAAAAAGTAATTTATTTAATAAGAAATGTTTCAGCACAAATACCCCATGGCTGAGCTCTGGAGCTCTGCAGTGAAAAGTTGCTCTATTAAAAATGTGATGAGCTTCTGAGCACCAAGGTGTTTGCTGCTTCATACTGTGAGGAATTTTGCAATTCAAGTTTGTTTGAGCCCTTCTACTGAAACCAAACATTAAAGGTAAATGTATAGCTCTCTTTCTTTTTTTAACATTTTTTAGTAGGGTCACAACTCTTACTAACACCCCAGTTGATGCTAAATTTAGTTGTTGTAAGACTAGGTAATACAGGCTGAGGATGCAAATTCATTCCAGAGAGGACAGTGTGGGCATTGTTTATTAAACAGAGCAGATTTACCATCAGCAGGCAAGCTTGACTCAGAGTGGAGGTTGTCTGAAAGCTGTGTTCAAGCAGAAGATGCTGATCCTCTGGCAAAGTACACAGCCCAGATTTGCAAAGCTGGATGGAAATTAATGGCATAACAACCCTGTCAGTGTTGGAATTGCAGCAGACTGGTGTGGCCACAGTTTTATTCCTGTTAATAAACTATTAGGAACGAGTATATGATCAGAAGAGCAGCTGTCCTGGACAGAAACTATTCATTTGGTGTCTGCTTCTTGGTGGGAGCATCTGAGAGACAAAAAATAATTTATTAACTACCTTCCTCCCTTGTAAAAAAAATAGTGTTCTAGTTCAGGTAACTGTGAATCTGTTGTTTACCTTGCCTTTCATGGCGCTTCTCCTAGGATAGAAGCAGGAGGAGGATTTAAAGAGTAAAGAATCATAGAATCCCAGAATCATTTGGGTCAGAAGGAACTTTTAAAGGTCCTCTGGTTCAGCCCCTCTGCAGTGTGCAGGGGCATCTTCAGCTCTGTTAATTGGCTCAGAGCTCTGTCCAAGCCTGACCTTGAAAGTTTCCAGGGACGGGACCTCTACAACCTCTCTGGACAACGTCCTCCCTGGTTTCAGTGCCTTCAGTGTGAAAAATTTCTTCCTCAGAACAAGCCTTTGCTTAAATATAAAGCAGATAACTGGGAAAAAGACCAGGAAAAGATCACCACTCACTCCCCCATCAACCCATGTCTGTCACCACACATGCACCCATCCAGGGGAATAGTGCTTGTAATGTCCAAGGAAATAACTGCTTCTCTTCTGGAAAAGGTTTTATTTTCTGGCCAGAAATAAATGAATAAATAAATTTCTTCATTCAGCTCTAGTAAGCTAAAGTTGCTTTTAACCATATTCTTCGTTAATTGTAATTATACTTCTGTGACTAAAAAAATAAGGAAGTTTCTCAATGAAAAGCAAAAGTGAAGACATAAAGTGGCTTAACACAAATGATGACAATAGTGATAACGAAGATAAGAATGCATAGTCTGGCCAGTGCCTTTTCTCAAAGGAAACCAGATGATTTTTAAAATCCAGCTAAGAACTGTCTAAATGAACAAATGAGTGAATTAAATGAGTATTCAAGTAAACCCAAAATCTGTTTCATTGTCCAGTTCTGAGGGATGCAGATATCTGGGAGTAGGATTGTCTCCAGTATCCTGTGTTCCGTGGAGAAGAGAGCTCTGTCAGTATGATGGATTTTTTAATGCTCTCTTCTCCTCTTCCTTTCTCATTGGATTGCCCTTCAATTTGAGGTTGTTAAAATAAATGTCCCTGTTTTGCCAACAACTTTGGCTGAACAAGTAGTAAATGCTTTGTCCATCTTAATAAACAAAGGACACATTAGGGGTGTGAAGTACAGGCAAATTGCCAGTGTCTGGAAGTTACTGATGTTAGTTTGTGTGTGTACCCCAAATGTCCTCTTTTATTACATTAGCAGATTAAGCTCTGTGAAAAAATTTCCAAGGGTGAAATAGTTTATTTGTGAAAATAATGTCAAATAGATTGTTTGGGCAGATACATCAGGGATCTAAAAATCTGGCCATCAGCATAATCAGTTAGGAAGAGAAGGTGCAGCAAAAATATCTTTGTTTCCTCTTCCGACATTTACCTTGTTTGACTTGCTAATTTAATCATTGGTGCTGAAGCTAGGGCTCAGATATTCAGTGGAAGAGGTGAGTGTTTCCCACTGATGTTATTAGTTAAAATTTCTGCCTGATTTGAATGTAAATCATGAAGAAGAAGCCAACCAATCAAACGGGTTGGGGGCACTTCATTTTCCAGTGGGGAAGGGAGTGTGCTCTACTCATCAGGGGAATGTGTTTAATTAAGAGTTTCTGCATTAATAGCCCTGTAATAAAGTTCTGGTTTTCACTGGCTAAAAAGGGGGTTTTACCACTACTTCATGCATGGTTTTATAATGTGCACAATTATCTCAACTTAAAAACACTGTGGCATCCTTCCCACTTGGCTTATGGTTGACCATCTTTGATTTGAGTTGCAGGCAAATTGATCTGTCTTGTTTACTCCAGAAAAAAATGCTTCTGAAGAGTGAAAACAAGGTGTTGTATGACTGTAGGCAGCAGTGTCTGAACAGAGATATCCACATTAAATATTTCCTAACTTAATCTGTTGCCTCAGAGATGAAAATCATACACTACTTGGCTGGAGTTATTTTGTAATAAATATAACAAAGCCATGAAGTAGTTCTGAATTCATGATGTGGACCTGCATTAATTTTCTTATTCATCATTGTAGGAAGGAGTATTGAAATCACTGCACTTAGAAATACAATTTTTGTTTGTAAAGGGAGGGATGTAGATGTTGGGAAGTGAATTACTTTCATGCAGGGAAATCATATTTTGCCTTAGACTGAGAGAATCAATAACTCACAATCCTTCTTTGCTATTCAGAAAGGCAAAGCTTACTGTTAGTCACTGAGTTATTATACCTTTAGAACTTCAGGCATTTTCTCAGGACTCAGATGTCATTTGTTAAACGTTCTGGCCAGGATTTCTGATACAGGCAGATATGCAAAGTATATTAAAGTCTTAAGGAGCTGGTGTAGAAATAGGAGCCTGTGATCTTTCAACAGTGTTCAATCCAAGTCTTCTCAAAATTCTCTTAGGAATATCTCGATTTTTCCTTTTCAGAATTGAAATGTGAAAACTATAAATACTTGAAATGTTTGATAACCTACACTGACCCTGTATCTAGAACCTGCAAGCACAGTGATCTTCCATACACCCAGTACAAACCTAAATACTGAGTACTTTTTCCCAGGAATTAACAGACATGCAGTGGAACTTACTAATGTATAATTTAGACCAGTTAGCACACAATGTGTGTGAAATAATGAATGGACTTTTCTTATTCATACTGTGATGATATACATTTCCCTGGTGCTCATCCTGTCATTAATTCCAAAACTCCATGCTAGGAAATGAATTTTAATTATACAATAACTTTTAAGATGGCAGCCTGTTATTGGCATCCTAGCTTTTCTTGCTCTCTTCTCTTTCTTCTCTCTATTAAAAAAAAAAAAAACAGAAAGAGAAAATTGTATAGCACAATATATTTTATCTAAAAACTTATATATTATGCTTAGAGAGAACTTGCTATTTCATTTCTCTGCTTACTTATTCCATCTATTCATCTTATTAGTAAAATATTAAATTATACATCTTTGCTGACATACTTGGTTTCATTGTTTTGCTGTTACTCCTATGGACTTTTATTTCAAATAATTATCAAAACTGTTTAACATGGGTTAATCTTGTCCTGTTCCAGTAGCTCAATAGTATCCTTTGGGTAAAATATCAAAGCTTCTGCCAGCTTTAAAGGTAAATGTAAAGGTTGATTTGCTTTCTGTGTCACCTTGGTAAAGGAAGCAAGGGAAGGGGCCTCAGCCTGGAGTTGCAGCCACCAGGGTATTGCACAATCCTCATGGGAGAGGGTGTCCAAGTGCTCCCATTTAACAAATGCTGTGGCCTTGTGATCCACGGGTGGCCCCACAGACACAGCTTCTGGGAATCACTGCCTTAAAGGCAGATTGCTGCCAGAAGTATTTGTTAGCTGTGTTCCCAGAACAAGCTCTGCTTTCAAAGCCTTGAGCTGTCAGGCACAATGAGATCAAGATTAAGTCGACAACTTTTCTTTGTTGCATCCAAAGCTTTGCCTTTCTGGTGCCTTTGCTAATGAAGGGTGTATGTTTTTGTGCTCCTGGCCTCTCACTGCCTGTGTTTGTTTGTGCTTTCCCAGTAAGGAAGCAGGAGTTGCCTGCTAACTTAATGAAAATCCTTCACAAGAAGGTTCAATGTGGCTGCTTTAACCTGCTCCAGTGGTTCTTACTTACTGTCTTAAGTAATTGAAACTTAATGTGGATGAGTGTAATCTGGGTACTACTGCCAGTGAGCCCTGAAAGTTCTTTATTTTCTAATAAAATATCGAGAATACAGAACTTCTGACCATGTCACTCTGGAAGCACTGAGATGAGCTTTGCTTCCTGTCACAAGTCCAGTATGCACTTTTGCCTGTCCGATGAGCTTGAACTCCATACCCTTGCTCATGTATTTTCCAAACCTCATTTCTCTCCTTGTTTTGTGTTTGAGTCTCACTGTTTGGAGAGTGGCTTGTTACCATGACACCTTATTTTGTACTTTCTAATTGGATCTGTAGTGATTTGCAAATGTTAATACTTCAGGTATCAACAGGCACATACTTCAAGGGGAGTATTAGGTTATTACTGGAGGCAAGCTTTTCCAGAACTGTGGATTTATGAATGTACAGAATAATAGTTGTTTTCAATTTGTAGCTTGCATTATTTGGCCAATTCTGTAGCTCACATGAGACCTGTAAACCTTCAAAGCTTGGTTAGTGAAAGAAACTGTACTGATTTTGTCAAGATTTCAACAAACTCCATTTAGCACCATGGCAGTTGTACTGCTGTGAGGTGACAAACCACAAACAAAGAGAAGGGGCTCATTTCCCCTGTTAAAAGTACAACAGCCTTGTGGATCTGAAGTTCCTACATGTCTCCTGAAAGCTGAGAATTACAGAGGAGCAATACAGATTTGTAATATCAGTGCACAGCTGCAGTAATACCTCCCCAGTTTATGGGTCTGATTTGCTGATGAGCTGCAGCTGGGGGACCCTACCAGGATCATTGCTTGCAGCTGGCCATACTGGAAAAACAGGAATGAGGGAACAAAGGAGACTTAAGATGTGTGTTGAATTCAAGGAGAAGTTTTTTTATCTACTGAGAGGTGCATTTAGAACATAATTTTTATAAGAGGTAAAGCTGAGCTTTCATTCTTGGAGAATTTCTTCAGTTCAGGTAGGTCCAATGATTGTTGTTCAGAGAGTGTTGTGTTTGCAGGTATCTTTCTCCTAGGCTGTGCTCTGTGTTTTAATTTTTCTCTGTGTGTAGGTAGCGTCCCAGCCTGTTTTTCAAGATGCTTCTGTGAATTTTAATCTCAGTTTAGTTACATGACCCACTTGTGAGTCACATGAGCATTTCCCTGGTAAGCCTGGCTGAAGATCAGGTGCCTTCAGAATTTATGTGTTTTTATATCCCATGAAGATACATCCTTCTTGTGCTACTTTTGTTTTTATTAAGGCTGTAGTAGAGGCTGTGTACTGCAGTTCAGTAGATCAGAGTCTGGCTCCATCCTGAATAAATTCCTAGTAGTGTTCAGTCCTTGCTTTGTAGAGTTTACAATCTAGTTCTGGCATAATTCTCCCATCCTGCTTCCACAGAGAAGATTTTTTTTTCTCAGTCACTTAGTGACTGGGAGCTAAAAAAGCCCTTTTTTGATGTGAAAGGCTGAATTCCTGAAGCAACTGCTTTGACTGAAGACTGTGAAGTTCAGGTAGGAGTGGTTGACCTATTGTGTGTGAATACAAGCAGGCATTGCCTCTGTTGTCGAAGCTCCTGAAATTGTGTGACTGTCCCTATTTAATTAGTGCTGTCAGATTATTTTGCCTGTTCATCTTGTTTTTCTTAGCCAGATAGTTTGCTTTAGCTGTTGTCAAAAGGCTTTTAGCTGGAGTAGAAAATTCAGCCCTGACTGAATTCAGTCAAACCACACTGTTCTATCTAGTTCTTGGAGTTTGAAGTTCCCTTGTGCAATTTAGCAACTTCCCTCCTGCCAAACCACGCTGGTAGATTTTAATTTACAAAAAAAGCTTTGTAAAAGTACCTCTGCACACCTCTCCTGCCCCTCAAAAAATTTCCTCCAGATGCCCATTTCTCTGTTATGAATGAGTACTTTCCAGCAATGCATTATTAAAATATTTTCTGTGCAGGGTTAATTGAGGAAAGGTGTTTGCCTGTTTTGAGAGAAAGAAGGGGTAGAAATGCTGAGTTTTGCATTTGAAGACCTGAGATGGGCACATTGAGGAGCACTCAGAGGCGTAGGATTGGGTACCAGAATGGAAAATCAATTCTCATGCTTTTAATTCTTTATTTGTGAAGTAAAGGGCTCATGAAATTGTCTTTATCAGAGCATTTCATGTAGGTTCCTTTGTTTTCTGGAAACTGTCTGAACTTAGAATACTTGCAAAATTTTGATATGCCATAGTAGTAAGTGGTTTGTTTTTTCAAATATCATCACAAGCTGTGCTCCCACCATCCTGAAAAAGCCCAGCTGGGGAAATTGGGAAAATCCATCTTGTTTTGTGAAAAGTATTTCAGCAGGATGATTCTTTGCAAAGAAGTAAAGAATTCCTAAAGCAGTGGTAACTGCTGAGTGTTTTCTTTGCGATTTACTGACTAAAAAGCTCTGATGGGGGTGGAGATAGTTATTTGTCATGGTAGCAACTGAAAAATAATGTGTAGAAATTAATATAAAATTTTTAATGTGTCATTATAACACTTGGATAGCTGAAGTAAAAAGTAAGATGTGGATAATTGGCAGAAACTAATGCAGGTAATCTAAATCACACTCCAGTCCTGCAGTGTGTGAGTAAGAGATGTTTAAGAATTAGAATTTAAAACCAATGGGAAATTTGAGTAGTTGAGCTACCTAGCATATTAAAATCCTATAAAGAGTGAAAAAACTGAGTAGTGAATATTTTCACATAATTAAAGGTTTCCAAAAAATGTAGCAAAAAGCTCTTTGCATTTATGTGTTTTAAATATTTAAGTATTTCTGCATACTAATATAATTTTCCATAGTGGAAACAGCATTCTCAAATTAAAATTATTCTTCATGTTCTTCTAATTTAGTTTTTTCAGCATCAACCTAAATAAGCAGGTTTGAATTGAATAATATTTTCTGAAAGTGACTTTTTTTGGTTAAGAATTTTTTTGTCCTCTTTCTAGCCTTATTTTAACACATACAGTGCCAATAGCTTCTTCATTGGGCTAATGGCCCAATAATTATGGGACAAGTTTCTGAAGGAAACTTGACACCAAAAAATAAAAAACCTCAACTAAAACACTTCTCCTCACACAGTTGTAGGGAAAAATGACATCAGAGTTATCTGTCTTTGCCTGTGTCTTAACTTTTCTTACAGTTCAAGTAGGGATCTTGTGTTAGAAATCTAATTTGTTTTTTATGTCCCTAGGGATGACTTCTATGTGTTGTAATGACATTCAGCACAATGAATAATACTGAAGTATTTCTTTTTATCAACATTTTTTTTATTTGAAATGTGAGTAGCCATTTATTATTCTGTTTAGTCTGCATGCATAAGAGTTTGGGAAACTTTCTGAAGGTTAAAGCAAAAACCTAAAGAAGTTGAACTCTCTAAAGTTTTGAAGACTTCCAGTATTCAAGGGGACTCTGTATTCACTACTTTGAGTTATTTACTCTTTAACACCATTGGGTTGTCAATAATACTGTTAATAGATATTCCCAATGACTTGGCTCTGGCATACACTGACAGAATAATCAGAAAAGACTGGTTTTGTTGGTAAAATAGGCAACAGCTTATGAATCCCCTGAAGGACTGCCTGAAGGAATTATCCTTCATCTACTTGCTGCTCTGGAATTTCACATTTGATCCATGTCTATATGTTAACAAGTCCAATCTAAAAAGCACACTTCGGGGCAAATCTTTGTGCTAGTGAAGTTATGACAAAATTTGCATTTACTCTCTTGCTGTGAGGGTGTGTTGTTTCATCTAGAATTTTAGGGAGCTGCATCCTATTACAGAAACATAAATTATATTTCAAGTAAGCATCAACAGATAGATTTAATATCAGACTAATAAGAAAATAATAACTTCCTAGATATTTCCAACAGTGAAAATTAGCTCAACATTGAGTTGAAAACTTTCTAATCAGTACTTTACATTTTTTTTGCTGACAAACATACACTCAGTATTGGTACTGTGACTCAATCCCTGTGAAGTTAATAGTGTTTAGTATTTTATTTTCAACCCAAATAGGATAGGATACTTTTCCACAGAGGGTTTTATGCTATTTTATGTCAGAATTACAATGCTAAGTGTTTCTGAGTATTAGCTTATTCCATGTTTGGCTTCAATATTTCTTAGACATTCTAAACATGATAACTCATTTAGAACTGGACCCCAAAAGGCAGTTAGTGTTAAAATTGGCTTGTTGCATTTCTGTGTTTGCATTTGGGTGACTTGCAGGAGCTAAATCTTCTCTGTCCAGCAGCTAAATAACAAGACCATGTAAATGTTCCTGGTATGGATTTTGATGCTGTCTTACCACATCTTGAAAAATTTGTGTTGTCAGCTTCTCAAATCACTTTTATCTTCTAAACCTCATCAGCTACTCTAATAGGATTTCACCTCTCCATTTGTTAATGACTGGGATGAGGATTTCTGTGGCAGCTGGTAGGCATGAGGCAGCTGTTCCTGTTACCAGTTGTCACCAATTTCAATGAGGGTTGCATGCTCTGGTGGCTGTGACTTCCCAAAACTCCAACACTAAGTCTCTGTTGGGTTGTGCCCCACCTCCCTTGGGCTCCTAGCTGCAGTTTAATGTTCAGATCCACTACCTGCAGAACATCAGGCTGCTCCAAGATCACTGTGTCAATCCTGCTACAGCTTTCTGTTGTATTAAAAAATTTAAACATGGAATACTCGAGCTGCCGTTTATGGATGAGCCATTTAGGGCTTATTGAGTTTAAGTTATAAAGGATTCATAGCTTAATAAATTTCCATTTGCCTTACACTTTACAGTATGACATAAAGACTAGCTTCGAAGATGTACTGAACTACTCAAATCAATTGGGATTAAACGTAACAGAGTGATTCATCGATTCACAATGTCGGTTTCTTACCACCTAATAAACTTTAATTTGCTTTTCTGTTGTTTTGTCTGCAAATGATCAATATTGAGAATATCAGGGCAGCTGCAGGGCTTAGAAGATAGGTATTTCCTTGAGGGATTCAAACCTTTTTTTGTAGTTTTCTTGCCATATTGTTCATTAGCCTTTTGATTTGGTACATCTCTTTAATGCCTATAATTAGCAGTTAAGTATGCATAATGACTTCTGAAGGTACCTGGAGAACTGTTAAGCTCCTTTGGGAGACTGCTGTTGAAAACAAGTAATAAATTAGTGAAGAGGGGCCTAAAACAATATCAAAGTATCCTTTATGTGCTAGGGACATTTATGAAATACTGTGCTAAGGGTGAGATGTTGCTGCAAAGGGATGGCTCTTTTAGGACTTTGTCATTGGATTTGTCTTCAATGGGGCTATTTGTAAAGAGATCAACTTCTTAAAACGAAATGCTGAGATGGAAGATGATTGAGTATAAAAAAGTTGAAGGATTTGATGTCTCTTCAGGTCGGTTGCATTTGCGTATTGCTTTAAACCTGCCTAAATTTCATTCTCAAGGTTTTTTTTTTTGGAGAGGAATCTGTGGTCAAACTCTGGTGTTGTTGTGTTACCAAAATACATCTCTTTCTTGTAAGAAATGTTTTTCAGCTCCTTTGTATTTCTGTTAAACATATCTCTTTGTTTTGTGTGTTAGGATAATATGTGGGCTGTAGCTTTCTGGTTGCCTTCAACATATGAATTGGCTTTCTGTGTTGTTGTGTCCTATTATAACTTTGTTTCTCCCAAATGAGCCAACACGTACTTCTAAATTTCTTGGGATTTTTATTATGGAGAAGTATTTTATTAATTATGTCAATTTATGTTCAAAGGAGCTTTAAAAATCTAGTAGTAGGAAAAGAGTGGACTGTATTGTAAAAGGAGAATGATCTTGAAGCACTTTTTTCAAACACTGGCCTTTCTTGTGTCTTGTCTATAAACATTGATTTAGAATATTTTACTGTAAATGAATCAAAATTAATGTAGATCTCTAAGACAGTACTTATTAACAATTTCTTAGATATGTTGATTCTAAATCTGCAGATACCTGAGTAAAATTAAAAATAATTCTGTAGAAAGTTGGAATGTAAAGATACAAAAGACTGCATTAGCATGTTGCTTCAGTACTAATTACACTTTAATTACTGTTGCTATTACACCTGTTTCAGGAAAAATAATTTTTAAAATTGCAGCTTTATCAATATTCAGCAGTGTAATAATTTTACTGAAATGAAAAATCCTAGTTGAATATTTACCTCTTAAATTTATGGCCTCTAAGGGAAGGCTTTTTGCTCTTGGGTACTTTAATGTGAGCATTTGAACTGTAGTAGTAGTAGAATGTAGTTCTTAGGTAAAATAATGATTAAAAGTTATTTTGTTTTAAACCTTCTTGTGGAAAAAAAAATAATCTGAAATGAAGTCTCAGCTAGGGAGTTTATTTTTTCCAGGAAGCTGAAAAATTTATTTATTGCTAATAAAAGCCATGGGAAAGGCTTCCTACTAAGGAGAAAAGAGTGCCATCTAAAATTTCTCTTGGATATACTTTTAATTACACTTCACTTGTTTCATGGCATTTGAGGTTTGAATTTTCTCAGGATGGAATTTCAAAAAGGGAAGGGATCTTCCAACAGACATAACTTGAGAATAGTCTTTTTTTACCAGTGTCTCTTGTTAATTACATTATCTTGGTTTATTTACTGTTCATGCCATGTTTTTTACCACCGCTCACAGTATATTCTTATTTCTCCTATACAGGGAAAATATTTGTATTTCCCCTGAAAAACTGCTGCAGAAAGAGAGATTGAAATAAAAGACAGGATTTTGCTATTCCTGGTGATGTATGGATCAACAGTCAGGCACTGGAAGTCAATTCCAGTGGTGGATCCCTGGTGGATATGGCAGAGGGCAAAAGTGGCACTGCTTGACTTCTACTGTGATTCTCCACTCCTCCCTGGTGAATTTAACTGGGTATTGATACAGGTTGTTAGGGATGTTACACAGCTGATGAGAGAAAAGGAGTGTTTTTATTCTTGGTTATCACAAAACATCAGCTATGAATGTGCTTTTAATATTAACTACAGAGAGACAAGCAGGCTCTTTAGGTCCCAAAGAGGTAATGGCAGCATACGAGATATCAGTAGATTAAATAGGCCTGGGGATTTTTATTGGAATGACTTGCAGCTATTTTGGAGTGTCTTGGCCTCTGGAAGAGGGTCACTGTGTGCACACTGCATATTAAAAAGGGCCTGTGGAAAGGTTTGATTTTTAACTCTGAAAACTGTGCCTGGTAGATACCTGGAGAGTTGTCCAGATCACAGAATATCCTGAGCTGGGAGAGGGTCACAAGGATGATTGAGTCCAGCTCCTGGCCCTGCACAGGACACGCCAGGAATCACACCCTGTGCCTGAGGGCATTCTCCAAACACTGCTTGAACTCTGCCAGGCTGGTGCAAAATGTGCAAGGGATGATTCCTTCACTATGGAATAGTACAATAGAACATTGTCTAAGACTATTAATAGACAATAACAGCTCCATCATATACCAGTGCCTGGCCTCTTTCCTGGACACTTCATTTTCCCATTTACTGGCTTTCTTGGGTATAGAAATGATGAACTGACTTTTAAGCTGAATTGAAGAAGCTGATTGTATTTCTAATTGATCAGGGGAAATTTTGCTGTCCTGGAAAATCCATGAAGCAGGTTAGACAATTAGTAGCCCAGCTGAAAGGCACCAGGAAAAGGGGCTGAAGCAATGATGTGTAAGGACCAGCTGGGGACCGGAGTGGGGCTTGTTCAGCTCCTCTCTGCCTGGAGAGGGAAAGCTCAGGGGACCCAGTTGCAGCAGTAAAGTGACCATGGGCCTGTGACAGTGGATTTTTAATTGCACAGCAGTTTTCCACTGTCAAACTCTAAATCAGGTGTCAAGGGGACTTAGTTGGATGCCCATCCCCAGGGATGAGCTGAGAGAGGCTCCAGGCATCTTCTTCATTTGCTTTTATATCTGCTGGGTAGATAAGGTGGTAGTAGACACCTTCCAGATGTCCCTTTTCTAACTTTCTTTTTCCGCCTCCCCTTCTCTCTGTCTCCACATAGCCACTGCTTTTCTGCATCATGGTGAACTTCCTAAAAATGTGGAAAAGCTGTTGCTCAGTATACTGTGCTAGGCTGCAGAGAATGTATTATATTTATGTATGTATTACATTAAAAAGTACTGCTTACTGTGATAAATAAACTGCTTGAGACTTGCTGAACTCATGCTGAGTAAGGCCTTTCAGGCAAGCAAGAAAGACAGTTTTCATCTGTAAAACTAGATATTGTTAAATATATTTCATTCTGGACTGTAGACTCATATGTGTGCAAAGCTTCATCCCAGTGTATTAAACTGAAAATTAAGGGGGAACATGTTCTGCAACCTTCTTGTTTTGTAGTACTAACTCTGGGTTTTGAGCAACAAGATGATAGCAGTTCAATCTTAGAATAAGGGAAAGGTGTTTCTGTAGCTTTGACAGTGTTTTATGAGCTGTTTGCTTGTAGTTGTGCTTATTTTAGTGCAAAGAAATCAATCACAAGGCACCGCTAATTGCACCTTTTAAAAACTTCATTGCATTTATAAAGTACAGCTTGAAATAGCTTCTGTCATTAATACTGAAATAAAATTAGCTAGCTAAAATGAGATTTCTCTGAACCCCTATCAGCTGTAGAGTGCACCACATGTGTTTCTTTATGGGGAGAGTGTTTATTCAAGTATTTGGCCATTCAGTTTTTCAGTGTCAAAAGAACAGAAGGGATTTGTTTGGGGTTTTTTTAACTTGTTTTGAGCAGGTTTGCTTTTAAACCATAAGCTTCACTCTCCTGTTTTATCACCAACATGTTTATTTTTAAAATGTTACCAGAATAAACCATCATTTATCCTAAACAGTAATTCTATTCTCTAACTCCTTAGCAAATAACATAAACTCCTAGAAAGCACTGGGATGTTTTTGGGATTTTTCTTGTGGGGGATAGCCAGATGATTTCAGCAGACATGTGACATAACAAATACTTAGATTAAAAGTGTATTTCATACATTCTTCCCTATCCCAGATTGCTTGCACTATAAACTCCTATTATGATTTGCAGTATTTTTGTTGGATATTATTCTTTCTACAAAGATAAATCACTATTGACTTGTAATGATAATGAAAACTCTTGAACTAGGATTTCAATAACTAAAAGGAAATGGTTCTAGATTTATTTCCTAAGGGCTTCCCTTGTGCATTTGCCTGTACTGGGGAATAAGAAATGCAAATTATGGATTTCTGTAACCATTTTACAATTTGACTGTCATTGCTAAAGACATATTTTGGTTTTCATTACTTACAAAATTTCCATAATTGGAGGAAGTAATTCCAGAATCAGTAGCTCTCTGTTAGCAGCAGCAGCTGAAGATGATTACTGGGGAGTAGAGAGATGTGAAATGGAGCAGGGAAATTCAAACAGCCATTGAGAAATTCTATTTGTGGCTCATCTTTTCTTCTATATTCTGTTCAGGAACATTTATTTTAAATAAAGGAGCAGTACAAACATTTTGTCATTCTGTGGAGCTGTGGTGATGCCTTACTTTGTAATATAAATCCTACACTAAATGTACCTTGAAAGTCCTATTTGTGTTTTGCCACTGGAAAGTACCTTTTGAATGGACTAGAAATAAATAAGTAGCTGACATCTGAAGGTATTTTTGTTTAAAATGAACAGTAAGGAACAAATATACTTACTCCTGATATTAGAGACTATTTTACTTGGGAGGGATGCAGGAGGTAAGAGATAGGCTATGGCCAGCAATTGAAATAAAAATTTTATATTTTAACACATTTTTGAAGAGTAAGGCACAGTTGTGAGCTGCATCACTACAAAACATGAAAAATAACCCTTTTTTAAAAAAAAAAAAAGTTCTTATTAAGGGTTATAATCTTTATCATGATTGTGTATGAGTCATGAATCTGGAAGCTGGGCATGAGCAGACCACGCTGCTTTTGTTAACACAGTAAAAGAACTAATAAAAGAGTAGTTTTTAGTGAAAGCTTTGTGACTGAAGACAGAGTTGTGGGACAAGCACCCCTTGATGAACACTGGGAAACTATTGCTCTGTGAAAAAAAAATCTGTTTTGTTTCCTGTTTTTCCACTTGAGTGGTAGAAAAATCAATGAGGCTATCTGTATTTTATCTGCTTGGTTTGGTATAGCAGTCCCAAAGCTACTTTGAATATGGGTTTTCTTTTTAATTTAGAGCAAAATCTACAAATACTGAAAAATAGTTTGGCCTCATATTGTCAAAGGCAGCAAGAGTTTGATTTGCAGAGGGACTTGAAACGTCTCTACTTGAGCAAATTCTGCTCAAGTTTTGAGTTAAGCTTCACCACTCTTTTGAGATCTTCACTTGACTCTTCTGAAAATCTCTCTGAAAGTATGACTATTATCCCAGACTAATAAGAAACTTTAAAACACTGCTGTTATTGTGTCCATATTTGTAATTTTATGCACAAATTCATATTTTGTTATGCCCTCAAGAGTAATGGCTTATTTAAATTACGTGCTGTACATTTTCGTGCTGACTGCTGTCACAGCAGCTCCCTCAGCATCCCATCAATTTCAGAATGTACTAAACTTCATCTGCTTTTCTTGCCCAGTTTATTTAGCTTATATATGTGCAGAATTTAATTATAAAACTGGAATATGAGAAAAAAAGCTTTGATAGTACTATCAAATTTTAATAATAAAATTAAAGGATCTTAAATATTTGATCATCTGTGTTGCATAACTTGCTGCATGGAGAAAGTCATTAATGCCTGGTTGTGAATGCAGATGAAACACACAGTTCTGTAAAAGGCTTTATTAATCATGAAGACACATTCCAAATTAATTGGATTGTTAGATCACACCATAGTAGCCAGCTCTACTAAGCAGCCTTATCTTCGTGGCTGTGAGAAATGCAGAATATTCTTCACCAGGGCTAATAAAATAGGATCCCCGTTATGAATCGGAAATTAATTAACATAAGAAAAGTCTGATGAATTTGGAAGGAAGTCTCCTTTTCTTCAAAAGATAAAGGGAGAACAGGCTTCAAGAAATAAAAGGCAAACTGAGAATGGTGTTGGCTTTGAGACTGTAGGGTGTTTTTATTTGGGGGAGGTGCATGCACACTATTACATGAAGACAGACACCCATAGGTGCAGAAGGATATGTTTGTAGTGATTAAACTTAAGTACTGAATTCAGCACAATTCATGTCTTCTGATTCTCAGATTTGCTGTTTGTTTTTGTGATATCTGTGCTTAAGAAAACTTGAACTTTAGTAGATATCTGTAAGCCTGGTATGTCTGAATATTAAGATTTCTTTGAAAAAAACACCCCTAACTCTACATGGCTTGGGTTTTTCTAGCTTTCCTGTTACTCTTGTATTTGTTTTCTGTCTTTTAGTGCAGTGGTTTTGAATTTCTGTTACTTGAAACCCTCACATTTGAAGACTCCATCTTTCTCTCACAGTTTTTACGAAACTTGAGCAAATTATTTTTTCATTAGTAATGAAAAAATTTAAACTGCAAGAATGGTATAAGAACTAATATTTATTTGTATGTTTCTTGGATTTTAAACATTTCTTAAACCTAGTAATTATGATCTTTACAGGTTACAGTGCAGAGGATCCCATAATTTTGAACTGGGGGGAAATGTAGGTGAAAATCCAGGTAGATTCTGTGGGTGTTGAACACTAAAGAAAATTTCTGTGACTTCACTTTTGAGAGACATATTCCTTGTAGTCATAAGGAATAGCTGCAGGTATGCACTGACAGCCCTGTGGCCCAGGCAAATCCATTACAAATAAGAGTGGTAAATAATGATTTTTAAAAGTGAGATGATTTTTTTTCTCTCAGTATGTTTTACATATGAATAAAGCATTTTTACTAAAAGACTGAACTGAAAAGTATAACTTTTAAATAAAAGTATCTTTGCCTTTTTCCCAGTCTGCATTGGAATACTGATGCCTCTGTTTAGTTTCATTATGCAGAATATCAATTGCAGTTTTCTTACACTGTCAGAATTTAAATTACCAGAGGTCTGCAAGATTAGTCCTGCCTGGTGTGCTGAAGTTCAGTGCGCTCTATTTAGATGGCCTGCCTTAAATTTACATTTTTATAGGCACGCTTCTATTATGGAAAGTAAGTAATGTTAATTTCTAAGGAGGGGAAAAAAAAAAAGTAATCTTGTAATAAAATCTGTGATTGAGCTTATGGAGCTCAGGGTGGAAGGATGTGCAGCCACAGGCCCCACAAAACAGAGCTGCAATGCTCTCATCACTGACCTTCCTCCTCACCTTCACAGATGGAGCTCAGCAAGTTAAAAACCCCCCAAACTTTATTACCCGTGCCCAGCAGAGTAAAGGTTGTTTTTCTTTCTCTGGCTATATTAATGACTTTCAGCTGACTGCATTTTAATTAAAAACACCAGGTAGCCTCTCTTGGCTCAGCACAGGGCAGTGCTGGCTTTCAGCATCTGCGGGCGCTACCTGTGCAGCCAGAGTGGGGGCCCCTTGTCCTTCACTCTTTGTATTTGGTTTTTTGGGGGTTTTTTTGGGTTTTGAGGTTTTTTTTTTTGTTTGGTTTGGGTTTTTTTTGTTTTAATTTTTTGGTTTTTTGGGTTTTTTTTGTTTTGTTTTATAGGGATAATGTCAGACATCACAGGGAGGCTCTAATAGACATGAATTCTGGAATTTTTGAGAACTAAGGGCAGAAGATGGGCAAGTTGCTGAAACAGGTGCTGTGTTTCATCCTTGCAATTCAGAAATTCTTGTTCAATTCTTTGTTCGAGCAAACTGTGCTTGTTTAGACAATTGCATGCCAGCCCAGCTATTTTCACCCTTATCAACAGTGAAATGCTATTTATCATTTAATGTAGCTGTTGTTAATTTTGTGTGCATGGAGATACCTAGAATCTTTGTGCTCTCACACCCATGCCCCTAATGTTAAGGCCATGGCTGCATGGTGCAAAACATGGTACAGAGAGGGAAGGCAAAAGCAGGACTTACACAAATCTGAAAATATTAATTAGTTCTAGGTACCCTACATGCTTTTTAAGCTACCTCTGGCCAAGAACTTGGATATGAGGATATTAGAAAACAAAAATATGATTGTGTTCTCTTTTGTACAGAAGAATAAGGACAGAATGCATCAGACTTCCTTTCCTTCCTGCTATGCCTGGAGAACAACTCTGAATTAGACCATCCATTTTTGGTTCTATTTGCTGTTTTGTAAAGAGGTTTGTTTTTTTTTTTCTGGAAATATACATGGGAATACCATGACAATACAATACGGACAAGATGTTCCTGGGACAGTCATTCACTGCTATTTATCTTTGCTTTTCCGGGTAGATGAGGGCAGAATTGGAAAAACATGAGATTCAGCTGTGCATGCATCTGTTTTTCCCATCCAGCCAAATCAAGGCGCTTGTTTTCTGTTTTCCCTGTTTCCTTTTTTTTTTTTTTTTTTTTCTCCTCTCATGTGTCTCTCCTGTTTTCCTCTCAAACTGTACTGTGGTTTCAGGTTGTAATTTTGGTTTGGCAGGGAAGCCTGGGAAAAATTTATGGAGATAACAGCTTGGGGAGTATTCTGGATTAGTGGCCCTACCCAGTTCTTAAATTTCTCAATGACTCTCTCAGTGGTCACTGCTAGGAATAGGATGTTGAAGCAGCTGGGGCTTTTCACTGTTTCTGCCTCTTCTCCACCCTCCAATCCCCCAGTTATTTTTCTCTTTCTTCTGTAATTATATGAAGAAGAAAATACTTAGATTTTAAAAAACCTCTCAAATATTAAAATGCTGTTGTGTAATACACTTTGCGTTTGGTATAAAGAAACTTTAATGGTGTAAATGCTCTAATGAAAAAGGTTAAAAATGGGTGAGCTGCCTAGATTTATTTTTTTATTGCTGCTGTGATTTTCTTAAGACTTTTTGGGCTGAAGCCTGCCTTATCAATAATACCTGAGATTACTGGAGCGCTTTGTTTCTTTTAAGCATAACTGCCATTTTAAAATAAAATGTTGCAAGTAAGCAAAACTGATGTTAAAAGCTAAAAGAGCAGGCCCAAGGGTCTTAGTTTGTATTAAATATTGCATGCAGTGCTATCGATTCGTGACACTATAGCATAGTTGTTGGTGTTCTGGTACAGCTTTCCAGCAAAACAGCAATTTTCAAGGCCAAATATTCTTTGGGAAAATAAAATTGCAGGAAAAAGCAGGAATCTGTACAGTTTCTAACATAACTTTATTTGACAGCATCATTAAAATAGCATAACTTTACAGATACATACTATCAGTATCTGTATACTAGAGATACTTTATAGATACATCACTTGGTTCTAAGTAACTGTTCATTTCAGCAAGGCAAGTCCTGTCAACAGAAAAAGCCCACCAGAAAGAGTTTGTGCACACCAGAGCTTTTAAGATTACTTCCTAGATGACCTGCTGAAATCTAAATGATGCTTTGTGAAGGTGTGGGAGAAAAAAGCATGGGTAAAGGCAAAATAAAGACTTAAGTCCTTGATTTCAAAGATGCCAGAAGTGCAGTTCCCAATAAAATGGTTTTTTTTTCTGCTCACTTTTTTTAGCCCTGCATTTATTTAAGCTTCCAGCCAGAGCCTCTGAATCACTTGAGTCAAACAAGTATGACTCAAGAGCTGTTGTTTTATGTACTAGAGACTCGTGTATTTATTTTACTCTTAGATTCACTACATTTTTAGCACACCATGGTTTTCTTCATGGTAGAAAAATGTTTGGGTATAGCAGATGCTCTCTCTTATCAGGTAAAAGCTGCTTTAAGTGGCTTTCATCTGAAATTTTTAGTAATTTTTTTATTCTTTTCCAATCTTGGGTCTAAGTGCCTCTCCTGCATATATGAAGTTGATGCAAGAATACACACACAAGGCAAAGAATTATGAAATTTGTGAAATTATAGTAAGGATTTGTGTCGAATTTAAATAAATGGTTTCCACAGGAAGTTGGACTTGAAAATCTCAATTAATAGGTAAAACTTTATTTCATTTGTGAAGGGAACAAAAATATTAGACCCTACCCTTGAAGCTTTTAAATTCTTTCACATGTATTTATTGTGGTTTTGTCAGCTTGAGGCTTTAGTATAGTTTTCCTTTTTTTTTAGTAGCACAAGTGTTACATCAAAGCTGACAGTTCATTCTGTGCCTGTCTCTTTTTTTTTTTTTTTTTTTTTTTTTTGGTTGCTGATCTCCTGGTTTTGTGTTTACAATGCTAAGATTAAGTATTTCTTGCTGTGCCAGAACAATGAGCAATGCAGCAACTCATCAGAGCATGAAAAAACTGATTGCTGTCAACTGTGGTGCTCTTCCCTCCCACATCAAAATCACAGGTTGTCCTTTCTCATCTCCAGCAACTCTGAAAGGTGAACTTGAGCATGCCAGATTACCTGAACTGTCTAATTGGCCTTTGTGAAAAGTCACCTGGTTATTTTCAGAAGCTAGTATTGAATAGTGGGACTGAAATAAAAGCGCAGATTGTGAGGTTCTGTGACGTGTGCTGTTACGCCCATTTTATTGCTTTCCTGTTGTTGGTGGCAAAGATTAATGAAACTTTTATAAAGTTGGATAGAAACGAGAAGGGAAGTACATTAAACTACCCCAGCTTGCTACACACTAATTATTGTGTCAGATCTCATTAGGGAACGGATGCACGCAGCAGACTCTGCTTGCTTATTTTAACACGTCTGCTTCAAGAAAGGATTCTGCAAATTGGAGAAGGGTTTGAAGGTCAATATTCTACATATGTCAATTTACAAAAGACATTTTTTTGCTTCTAACTATCCTTCATCTCATGTTTCAGCAGAAGAGCAGAATAATTAGGGAAGAGTTGTACTGTGTTTGGGGCAGTGGTGGGTGAGAGAGGACTTAAATTCAGCACACTGTGCTCTATGAAAATTCTCATTTTTGCAGGCATATAATTTCAGTAAAAGTGATCATGAGACTGTGATTAGCAGATAATAGAATTTCATGGGTTTTCATATGCAAGCCTCTTAAATGTGATAAATTAGGGTAGAAATCTTGTGAGGTGTTTTCGTGAGAGTCAAAGCTTTATATTGAAAAATGGGTATGTAAGAAAAATATGCCCTTCATGTGGCTGTACATAACAAATGCAATGCAGCAAAAATAATACAACTATCTGTACATTAAATTGATAGAAACGGTTTGTTTCAGTCAGTCATACATGCTCATTGTCTGTCTACTCCAACCTGCTTGGTTGGGATTGATGAAGAGGACAAAAATGTGGTTAAGGAATGAGTGATGGATCGGTGATATCTGTGATTATAAGGTTCTTTTCTATCTCCTTTGGGCTGTGTCTTCCTTCTTGGGTAGCCTCAGTTCCTTGCTCCTTTGTATGGAACCATGGATCCTGCAGCTTTTTCGTTTCTCACATGCTCTCATTTTTCTCTCCAGAAAAATCAGGGTTAGTGGGAGGATGATATATTCCAAGATTTTTCCCCACATACAAAAATGTGAAAAGGTCAAAGCCTTGAAGATTGCAAGGTCATGTCATAAAAAGCGAGAAGTGTTGCTCCTAAATACTTTTCCATTCTGTTGTTAAGAGGGAGTTGCAGAACTCAGATTTCTGATTTGATCATAGGCTAGTAAAGAAATTTTCAGGGAATTGGGAGTATTGTGTTTCTCCATCATTAACATTCTGCAGTATCAAAAAATAAGTAATTTGGAAATGTCAGAAAACTACTAAATGGTTATCATATATTGAATCATTTGATTTCAGCAATTTATATCTGTTTGATAAATATTTTGCCTTTAAAAAATGGTAGCTAGATGTAGTCACTGCTGTGGTTCCCAGGACAGTTCTTGGACAAAGAGAGGAGAAGGAAGATAAAGTTGGCTTCTTCCTCCTTTTTCCTGGAGTTTTGGTTCTTGTCTAACCTCCTAATTTTACAGGATTGACATTCTCTTCATAACTCTCAAAGCTGAATTGTGCTGCCATCTTCCCCAGCCCTGCAAATACTCCAACACTGGCATTCCAGAAAACTGTGAGATCTGTTAAAAGCATACTTGTAGTAGCAAAAAAAAACCCCTAAAGAGTAGTTGTTTCCTAGCAAAAATTTCTCATTCTACAGAAAAGAGGTTAAAGATTTTTAGTAATATTCTTTAACTGTGGCCTGCTTTTGGTGTGCTTTCTTTCAATGATATTAAATCAACTTTTATGAAAGCTTTTTTTAGTGTTTCATACTTAGACCAGAAAGACGTGGGATATATTTTAAATATATATATATATATATATATGAAGAGCACAGTTTGGTTAAAAAAAAACCAAAAACCAATGAACTTATACTGTCCTTCATTAAAAAAAAAAAAAAAAAAAAACAACCCTGTGAGGACATATGCCAAGAAACCTTTCTCTTTTTACTGCTCTGAAATGACAAACATAAATGGCTTTTCCTTTAAAAGGACATCCTGCTGGTAGGTGATATATTAACTAGAGGCACTGGACCAACATCTCAACAATTGTGTTCAGCTGTAACTTAATAAAGCATTGCTCTCTTAGGGTCAAGTTGGTTGTGACAGCAGAGAAAGTTCTGCAAGATATATGTGCAAAGTGTAATCTTTTGGTAAATTGCAGAAGAACCTGACATCTAATTTGACCTCTAGTTGACATTCCATGACCACCCCCTGCCAGCTGCAGTGATTTTTATCTACAGTAGGTTCCAAATAAAGCTCTAGGTTTCAGTTGTGGGTGAAAAAAGTCTTACTGTACTTAAACACTGAAGTCAGGTACAGCTGTTGCAATTGCAGTATCTGGAAAATAAAAGGATAAGTATTATCTATAAAAAAAAAAAAAAAAGCAAACAAAGTCAACAATAAATTAAGCTAAAAATTGCAACATGTATTTAGGTACCTCCTTGATGAAGACATGCCCCAAGCACAGTGTGCCCACATGGTTCGTGTTCCTTTGTGTTATGACCAAGGTCCTTTTGGAAAGCCAGAGTTTGTTCTACATATTTTGGGGAGATTGTGGTGTTCTAAGTGTGAACTGAAAATAGAGTAAGCAAGTGTATAAATCTCTCCACAGTGCCATAGGTTGTTTTCCTTCAGTGACCTGTGAAATAAATGTATTTACTGAAGCTCTCCATGTCTTGTCATAGGAAGTTCTTTGTTAAATACCTTTTAGCTGCTTTCTAATCTGGGTGAACCTAAAGGGATTGCAAACCTACATAAGATGTCCTGGCCTACCTACCAAGTAAACTGAAATACAGTCAAATGAAATTTTCACATTTCTCCCATTAGCTCTGCCAGAAGTTGATTCACAAAATTACTTTTAATGTAGCTGAAAATATGAGTAATGAGATGAGGGAGGTTGAAAGAGCATGGGAGTCATTATTATAGTTCACATCTTTTCTCTTCACATACAGGACCATGTAGAAATGAGATGTCTGAGAGTTTGTTTTGATTATGCACTCCTCAACTGTAGTGAATGGAGTGGGTTTAATGCCAGTTTATTTATAGTATAGGATAATTAAGAGTTTGATGCTCCCTCCATTTGTGCACTCAGAAATGGGAGGAAAGGAAGGAGCCCTGGGGAAGGGTAGCAAGTGATTTTCTTCCAGGACATTTTAACAAGTATGTCTGAGCCTGAGCTCCCTGAAGAGACAGTGCTACTTTACAAGTCCTCAGTAAATAAGTAATTACATAGGAAGGATGAACAAACTGATATACTGGAAAACACTGGTAATTGTTTTATTTTCCTTTCTCTTCCCTTTTTTTTTCCTCTGTTCCTTCCTTGGAGTTCACAGACTATAGAGAAGGTTCATATGGATTGCCTTTTTTTTTCTTCTAAAAATACTCTGGGCTTCTTATTTTATGTTCTTATTTCTCAGCACATTTTGGACACTTTGTTAAGGATGTTTGCAACCTGTAATAGAAGTTGTACCATGGAGTTTTCTGGCATGGCTCTGTTTAACCTAGAAAATGAGTGAGGTTGTAATGCATGTAACTGAAATACAGAAGCTTATGAATTTACATGGAAATAAACTGAGTTGCTACTGATGTTGTTATTCAGCTTGCTCCACTTGTAATAATTGATTCTTCTGTTCACCTCTCAGATTTTATTTCCAGAGGTTTTAGGCTCAGTTAAATGGCACTCTGTGATAGCATTGCTTTTGGCTTTCACTGGAGTGTATCAACATGATCCCTTGCAAGCCAATAAATATAAGTTTGTGCCTTTAATTAGTCACATAGCTCTAATCTTGGTTTCCCCCCTTTTGATCCCCTGCCTAGAAGGGATAAGTAGCTTGAGAAAAAATGAAGTCATGAATTTGTTATTTGTAGATAACAATAACATTTGTTAGGATGGTGGTGGGAGGCTGGAGGGCATTTATGAAAGGTGCAAGTGTTCAGTTCTCCAGCAGCAGTTTGGTCACAGGTATTCCAGCCAGATGTGTGCTGCAGGAATGGGCTCCACCAGGCAGCACAACAGCTGGAGGGGAATGGAGAGTGGTTCTAAAGGAGCCCATCAGTAAATGCTCAGAGGAAGAGTTGTGCTGCAGGGGAGCTTTGCAGTGTCATCAGTTCAGCTCCTGTGGGTAGTGTCAGATCAGGGCATCCACAGTGATGCAGCTCCTGACACACAGCATGCTGGTAAAAATCACTGATCTGTCGCTTCACCTTCCTCTTAATACCTTTAGTTTTGCTTCTTTAGTTTTATGTCTTAGGCTGAATGAATGTGTTAGTGTTTATAAAGCACTCCACAGATGAAAAGCCTTACATAGCTGCTTTGTGTAATTATTATTTTTAATTGTTTCCATTTGTATAATTTCAATTAGAATCTCTAATGGACTAGTACGAGCTCAATAAGAAGTAGAAAAGGCAGGAATTTTCTTTCTTTTTTTTTTAAAGAAAGTAGACTTTAGAAAAAACTGGAGTGAGATGGAAGAAGTGGACAGATAGTCTTCTGGGTTTCACTTCATCCATATTAACCTCATTGACTGCTTGCTAGCTGCAGGAATTTAAATATGCCAATGCCCACATAAAAACCTCTGAGATCCACTGCTTTTCAGTGAGAAAGCCTGGAGCTTGAAAAGGTATTTATACAATTTCTGCCATCAGTGCTATGGAAATGCTTCTTCCCTGGAGTGATTAGTCAGGAAATGAAAATGGGAAACTGAGTCATAGCCCTCTTTGTAGGTGCACATAGCCAGGACCACTGGTGTGCTGGGATTCTGTGCTAGTCACTAAAACTCCACTGCTTGGAATGGTAAAGGCAGAAAATATTCTGTTGCTGAGGGGGAATTTCAAGTATCAGAATTGTAGATTCAAAGCAGGGAAAGCAAGTAAAACAGAACTGATATTTGGAAATTTGTGCATTCAAGTCAGGTTTGTGATGTGATGCAATACACAATTTCTGAAGAGTTTAAGTGGTAAAAGCAGTCATTGGACTCAGTATGTGCATTATATCATGGGACAGACAAGGTCAGCTCTCAAACTGAGGGCTGAGAAAATCTACCAAGTATCTCTGCCTGCCCTTAAAGTTGTTCTGGCTTCCCAGCAGGCCAGCCCAATTGGCAGGGTTAAAGTTCATGGGAAGGGCAGGTCTGCCAGGGGGGGAGCTTATGGCCCAGCTTGGCTACCAAGGGGCTTGGTGAGTCAGAGCCAGTGCAGTGGTGATGTGACAGCCCAGGGCTGCTCACAAACACCTGAATAAGATTAACAGGCAAACTCTGAATTTGTAGAATTTCTAAACTAGAAATGTAGAGCTTGCTCAAGGCTTGTTCTTTGGGTTTTTTCTTTTGTTTGTTAGTTTGGTTTTTTTGTGTTTGTTTTTTTTTTTTTCTTAAAGCTTCTTCCACACTGTGTTTCTGTGATTCTAAATACCTGAGGACACACAAACATTTACCACAGCATTATCTGTGCTACTTTGGAGATCCAGCAAGGTCCCCCAGGCCACATAGCTGATGCAGACAGCTATTGTGCAGCATTACCAAAGTACCCAGTGGCTTCACTGAGCAGTGTTGTAACATTCTGCTCCAGTTACTCCAAGTGTACGAGGCGCTGGGAAGGGCAGTGGCAGGATTGCTGCAGCTCCCCATATTAGGAAATAAAGCAACACAGCAGCAAATAAGTCTTCTACTATTAAACAGCTAATACTTGTTGGAGCTTAATTGGAATATATCTACAGTTTGATTTAGTTCTATTTTGTAGTTGTAATTTATTTCTCAGTCCTGGTCCATCTTATTCCAATTATAAGGAAGTATAAGCATTAACACTTACGTATTTTAAGTCATGATATATTTATATACTAATCATATTTACTAATTTACTACTACATTTAGTAATGTAGTGATAGGATAGGGGCTTTAAACTGAAAGAGGGCAGGTGTAGATTAGGTACTAGGAGGAAATTACTTCCTATGAGGGTGGTTAGGAACCAGAACAGAGGTTGCCCAGAGAAATTGTGGGTGCTGCAGCCTGGCATAGTGGAAGGACCCCCTGCCCATGGATGATCTTTAAGTCCCTTTCAACCCAAGCCAGTCTGTGGTTCTGTTGAGTGACCAAACTTGATCCTTCCATCCCCCCATCTGTTATTCCACAGTAGACCCCTGTGTTTCAACATATGTGTGTTGATGTTTAGAGCCGTCACATTCTTCAGGTATTCCTGGTTAATCCCATAAATCTCACTCAGCCAAGTGGGGGTTGCTGGGCTCTTGTTCCCCTTGTCCTGCCAGCATTGGCATTATCAGCATTATTCTGTGTTTTATCACAGCAGACTCTGCAGCTGCTGGCAGCCAAATGTAGCACACAACTATTGTGATTAGCCAGACCCAGCTCTATTCTAGTGAAAGATACCTGTAAAACCACTGGGTTATGTATTTTTTATTATTTCTTTTGTAAGCCAGAGGCCAGCAGAGAAGGTCGCTGTCACAGGTCCCAGGGACAGTACACTGCCAGATTTTTGAAGGGCACACAACAGGGTTAAGTGTTATGAAGTGTAGTTTCTTGAAAACGTGTAGACTTTCTGTTCTCAGTTTCCATTCAGTTCTGAATACATGGGAAGTGTTGCATTACAAAGGGATAAGATGTCCCTGGAAAGGTGATCAGCAGCACTTTTTACAACTGAATTGTGGCATCTCTCACCACCTGCTGAGGTTTTACTAGTGTGTCTCATTTGTGGCACACCATCCTTGCAGATCCTTGGTGCAAGTCGTTGAGTCTTTCATAGTCAATAATGCATTCAGGGAAACAATGATCTTGTTCCAGAGTGCTGGGGGGAAAGGTATTTTATATAGTAGTGGCTGGTTTCAATGATATTTCAGTTTATAATAAACAGCCTTCATGTGTATGCATATGTGTGCGAATTCTTTTGGGTTTTCTTCCCATTTTTTCTGTAGATCTCTTCTGAATGTACTTTTTCATGATCTGTCAGGGGAGAAATTATGTATTATTTTCTTTGCCTTCTGTTTTATACTTTAGATGTCCTGGCCAGACAGTATGTACATCATTCTATGTGTAACTTTTTCACTGGTGCATTATCATGCTCCTGTCTAAATTCTGGTCAGTCAAATAAATGGATTGCCTCACTAGCCTGAGCCCTACATCAGAGTAGGTATTTTGACATCCAAATACATTAATACATTTCTTGTCGTCTTGATATTTTCTAGTAGATGCACAAAGTTCTTTGTTCAAGATCTCTGATGCCCTTTCCTTCTGGAACAGTCCCAATTCACTCTCCAAAGCTGGAGCACTGCTCTCTTATTTTGCCTGCTGATCCCAAAGTCCTACGCTGGCTAATCCCCAAGTGAGGGTCAATTGTTTCATGTATCTGAAGTTGGTCTCACTTGAATTCCAGGGTTCATCCCCCAAATCTCACCTAATCCAAGTCTTGCTTGCCTGTAGAAAACATTTATATGAACCAGAAGAGTTTTCAGAGCAGAGTTGGATCACCTGGAGCAGCTCATCTCTCAGTTCTTCAGTGCTTCATGTAAATAACAGAAAACAAACTCACTTCTGAATTTCTGTTTTGAGTCCATGAACAACTTTCTCTCCCACATTCTCTTGTTTATATTGCCCTAATTATTCTTTATTTATTCAATTCTGATTTTATTTCCTTTTAATCATGTTTACTTTCACAGATTTTGAGGGCTTTGCCCTCTTACTCTCATATTCTGTGCCTGTATAGAAAACAGATGTCACAATTTCCTCTAATCCTGCATTGTGATTGTCATTTTAGTTCTACAGAGCTAATAAAATTGTGCTATATATTGCTATTCATTCCCTAAGCAACTTTAAGCCACCTCAACTTTAAATCTAAGAACATAAGTTGTTCAGTTGCTGTTTTATTCTGCCAGCTACATCGACTTGCACTTGCTAAGATATATACAAACAGCTGGGGAATTTTCTCTGCTTTTTTTCAAATAGGCATATTTTGGGAGTTCAGTGTTATCACCCATCTTTGGGGGTCTGAGCACCTGTTTTCACATACAGAACTGTAGATCTTGGGAAAAGTGAAGGCAAAGAAAAATGAGTTAGTGTGAAAGGGGAAAAATATTACCTTGATACCTTTAACTTAGAGCAATTCTGGAGCTCTTTTAAATGTTCTTTAGTCTTGCTGTTTTCAATGTCATTGTAAATGGCAACTGTGCCTTAAAATGTTAATTTCCTAAGCACGTTACTTTGAGAGAAGTTTCTTTTTCTTCAGTTCTGTTATGTAGTGTGTAGCTGGTTTTGCCTGAATGTCACTACAGCAGTGAGGTGTGTAAATGTGCATTGTCAGATGGCAGCTGCATGCCAAGTGCAAGTCCTGCTCTGGTGTTTCCTCATTTGGGCCTTTCTGATCTCATTTTGTGAACATCATCTCACTGGAGATTAGTATAAGGGAATTTTTAGAGAAAACTTTAAAAACTCTCTTTATTTTTACTGTTCTGCTTGTTTCCATGGAAATGAGATCTATAAGATTGTCAGGCGTGAGCAGCTGATAGTGTTCTACATGTATAGATTTCATTAGGTGACTCCCAGCTGAGATCTGGGATGACCTAAATAAATAGTAAACCATTTAATGGGGTTAAAAAAAAAAAGAAGCCATTTAGAGAAAACACTGTATGCACTCTTTTTGTCCTCATTGGATGTGGTAAGTAAGAAAATGCTTATTTAACTGTTTGGGTACATGAGTTGAATGGACACACTTGCAACTTTCTTCAGACTCCTTTTCAGGGTAGTAGCAGTTCTGTACAACAAACACAGTCCATCCCTTTGATAGGATGGACTTTTTAACTGTGACCTGAGCTCTCTCAAGTGGATGTTTGTGGGCAGTGAGGGATATATATGTCAGAAAATTGCATTTCTACAGTTCAGGTTCACTGAATTTCCAAATGTCAGCCTATGTTTGCGTGTAAGAAATAGTTGACAATTCCATTTCTGAAATTACCTCACTTGCTGAAGCCAAGAGAGTAAACCAGATCTCTCGAACGTGAACCTTATATATTTGTTCCTCAGTTTAGAATGGAAACTTTCCTTTTGTTGCCAGGTAAGAATAAAACTTATCGCCACTGAGGATTTACCTTAACAGTTGTGTCTTTCTTAGCAGATAGTAAAACACAGAATGGCTGAAGTCGACAGGTTTTGCTCCCCAGTTTCCTATCTCATGTTATTTTCAAGCACTACTTTTTCCTTCAGTTCTCTGCATGGAAAGCCATTGCTTCCCCTCATGTGTTTTGCTCAACAAGTGGTTTGTGTAGGATATTTTACCCAAGGGTGCCATTGTGTGCCTGATACCCAAATGTGTTCATGTTAAATCTGCCACAACCTTCAGGGGTGAGCTCAGGTACACTGGTTAGGAATGTGCAGGTGCAGAATCCTTCATTTTTAGAGAATTATCCTTAGAGTAAAATGATAAGGATAAAAGTGTGTGTGTGGGGGGGGAACTTTCTTGCTTATAATACAGATGCAGCAAAATTAGTAAGAGCAGATGGTTTCTTTCATAAACTGGTGAGTGAGGGCATGGGCTTAAGTAACCAATGTCCCCTCTTTTTTCTTAAAATGAGGTAAAATATCAATAAAGAATCTTGAAGGTGTGCAGGATTCTGAAACTGCCATCCCCAGTTACCAAACTGCTGCTGGGCTCAGTGCCTCAGTAACTGTTATCTGAGGTAAAGAACCCAATATTAATCCATCAATCAGTGTGACAGCTTGTGGGAGAGGTGTCTTTCACTACATGTGAAGTTTACCTTGATATCAGCTCATTAGGAAGTAGATATTTTCACCTGCATGATATATCTACCCCTATTAATTGGAACAGCTTTCAGAAGTGATGTGTACTAAAACATTCTTGTTGATTTTTTTTTAATCTCCAGTGTTTTAAAATAGAATTAAAAAAAAAATGGAATCCATGAAGATAGATTTCAGTATTATACAGTTTACAAGCCTAAAGTTACATGATTTGCTCTTAATAGTGTTCTCTGTAGAGCTGTTGGATATTAGTGAAGTTTAAAAATGAGAAGTTGTAAAGTAGTTTGTAGCTGTATGGAAACAGCTGAGACTTTATCTAACTAAAATCCCAGTGTGGTTTGTAGCCTAATCTCATATTTTGTACTTGGATGTCACGAGGAATCTTGGAATCTTCTCTCCACCAATATTCAAATTCTATGTTCTCCTAATTTAGTGACTTACTCCTCCTTTATGCTGCATGTAAAATGTAAGCTCTTAGCCATGCTGTTGTTTATCCTATTGTTCAACTAGAATTTTGAAGTCTTTCCTCCAAATGATGCTTTTAACATGTCTTTTCCATAAGTCCTGCAACTCCAGGTATAAGAATTAGCTTTATGCTGCTGCTGCTTCCATCAACATTAGGGGACGTTTTCCTCATTTGAAAGGACTATAATCAAAAGGTTTTGAAGGTAAAGCAGCACACTGGGATGGGCAAAGTTTGAAGGTGGTCTGAACTGTCAGCTTGTCTAAGCCAGACAGCTCCTGCCAGCTTTTGTGAGTGTCAGGTCAGGGATTCTTGAAGGAGCCACCACATTCCTGTGCAGACATCACCAGTGAGATGCTTCTGTTCATTTGGTTTTGAAGCTTTGCACAACTTAAAATTTGATTAAATGAGAGCTATAATATGAAATACACCCAAAAGAAAACCTGTGTGTTTGATAAATTGTCTAGTTTTTTGTTGACTGCACTGAATTCAACTGCTGCCTTTCCTGACTGAGAATTCAGGTAACATGAAAAGCTGATGGTATTTCATGGAGAGAGACTGTGTCCATGTCAGAGACTATCACAGAGTGAGTTCTGTCAGACTTTTCAATCACTGAAAGTGACATTTTGCGGTGGTGCAATAAGCTTGTTTCCACTCAGTATCTAGGACCAGTACCTAAGCACATTCTGTATTTGTAACCATACTCACCCAGCATGGCCCAGTGCAATAGCTAGGTTGAGATGTTCAATGTTAACATTTTTCCAAATATTTTATGTATGATGTTTAGACTACTGCCTCTATTAAAACATTTTGCAGATTTTAAACAGTTTTCTTGCCCAAAGGTGAATTCCTCTAAAATGAGAGATCTCAGCAGGCTATCTGGGAGTGGAAAGACACAGGCACAAAGCATGAGAGATCTGCTTTGAATGGACTAAAGCCCTGTCCATGTTTGATCAATCCATATTTTTTTTTTTATTCTTTGAAACCACTTATTGAAGTGCTGAGCCTTTACTTTCCTACAGAAGTAATAGATTTATACTATTAACTGCATGGCTAACAGCTAACTTTAGAGCTTTAATTTCTAAGTTCAAATTAAGGTATTGATTCAGAGTGAATATATAAATATTTCTGAAGAGAATCCCCTGGTAAGAGGAGGATATTTTGGATATTTTTTTCTTCCTTAATAATTTTAAGAGACCGTATCATATTGAGACTTTTAAATTAAGCTGGCCTATGCCAGTTTGGAAAGCTCTTCTATATTTTAAAAGCAACATTGTTTTTTTAAAACAGCCAACTACTTTTTAATTCTGCTTGGTGTGCTGGAGTTGTTTGGTGTTTTTTTTAGCTCTTTTTTCTTTTTGAGACCTCTCTGGAGCATCCAGTGTATCTTCCTTTTAATGCGACTTTAATGTTGGTTGGTTTTGGTTCTTATTTTGACGTTTTTTCCTACTGCTTCTACCCCAATGGGTCAGTACATCTGAAAGCTAAGCTAAAACTTCTGGTGTGATACAATATTTTTGGATACAGAACTATAAATATTTCTGTGTTTTGATTAAAAAAAAATCTCTAATGCTACATTGATATTTTGTCTGCTCAGTAGAAAGTTGATTCTGTTGTATTAAAGCTGTTTTTGGGAGGTCGGTAATCTTTTAGAGTAGCAGATTATATAATATCTGGTAAGCCTTTGATATAAAATATATGGAGAGATGTATATCTGTAAAACATAAACATGGCCTGTATTTCCTTCTTTGCTAGGCCCCAGTCATTTTTTAATATTTTTATTAATAGAAATTTATAGTGGACCTTCAGAAATCAAACTTGTGTGGTGTTCTGTAGTTATCATCTTTTAACCACCATCTTTCCACTAAACCTGAAGTAACTATTCATAATTCAGCCATAGGTGCATATACATGAGGCACTTGTGTGTGTGTGTATGCATGATGCATATTTTTCCTGGTTTTTAAACCGTTTTATTTTCTTTCCAGTGGGATGCCATAACTGAAATGGATGAACACAACCGTCCCATCCACACTTACCAGGTGTGCAATGTGATGGAACCCAACCAGAACAACTGGCTGCAAACCAACTGGGTCTCCCGCGACGCCGCGCAGAAAATCTACGTGGAGATGAAGTTCACCCTGAGGGACTGCAACAGCATTCCCTGGGTGCTGGGGACCTGCAAGGAAACCTTCAATCTCTACTACATGGAATCAGATGAGCCTCATGGAGTAAAATTCAAGCCAAACCAGTACACCAAAATTGATACCATAGCTGCTGACGAGAGCTTTACGCAGATGGACTTGGGCGACCGCATCCTCAAGCTCAACACGGAAGTTCGTGAAGTTGGGCCGATCAACAAGAAGGGATTTTATCTTGCTTTCCAGGACATTGGAGCGTGCATTGCCTTGGTGTCAGTCCGTGTCTATTACAAGAAATGCCCTTTCACGGTCCGTAATTTGGCCATGTTTCCTGACACCATTCCAAGGGTGGATTCTTCCTCGTTGGTGGAAGTACGGGGCTCCTGCGTGAAGAGCGCCGAGGAACGCGACACTCCAAAATTGTATTGTGGGGCAGATGGGGATTGGCTGGTGCCTCTGGGACGATGCATCTGCAGTGTGGGGTATGAAGAGCTGGAGGGTTCCTGTCATGGTAAGTAAACATTGTTTGATTTTTTTTTTTTTTAATTTTTAAGAGAAGTCATATACTGTCATATTCTCTTGCACTGTCCATAATAGTTTCGAAATGACTTGAGAATAAGGTGCTTTTTTCTGTAGTAATGGTTGTAAATAATAATATCTCATTGGCTGCTGAGGCTGTCTGCTGTGATTCAACATTGGTTTTGTAGAAAAAGGGGGAGAGAGAGTCCAGACCCATCCTTTATAAAAATGACTGTCATTTTGCTCAAGAATTTCTCAGATTGGATGGTGCACAGCAACTTTGGATAATAGAGAGCATTAAAAGCACTATGCACTGTAATCAGAAAATAAAATTCCCTTGGTTGTCTGATCTTGCTGGCATTAATTATAAAAGTACACTCATTGCAATGATACAGTGTTGACAGTGCCATTATTGGGAGCCAGCATAATTTCTTACGTAAGGTCAAAAGGTTTCTCTCTTAATGGGATAAGGATTTTCTCTGAAACTTTAATGCTGAATGAATTCCTGTCCATTATGCAAGTGAGTCATACACTAGATCTGTACATGAGCAATATAGGCAGCAGCCAAAGTTTACCAGAAATGTTTTCTGCAGTACATTGACTCCACTGGTTTATTCAATTTGCCATCTGATCTGTTGAACAGGACCTTCAAAGTGAAATGGACTACCCAAAGCCATGAGTTTTTGCATATTCTTACCTATTTTCCCTACTTTAGAAAATTCTAATCTAATAGAGCTTCCACATATTTTAAAATAATTTTCATAAGTTGATGTTGTCCATTTAATCTTCTACAATGAATCTGAATTTTTATGCTATTTTTTTTCCTGACAGTTTTTCAGAATACATTTGTCTTGCATTGCTTTGTGAATATCATGCCCAAGGCAAGCCCAGCTGCATGAGATGCTGTTATAACTAAAAAGCACAATTTAATTTCAGTAGTTGCCACTCTGCAGTGTGTAAACCATGAGTGGAAGGGTTCCTCCTGTTCAGGGTGGCCACTTTTGTGCCAGAGCTGATGGTGGAAATGCATATTTGGACAGCTGGGAATGCATTTGTACAATAGGATTTTTTCAGTGTGACTGTGCAGGTTGTGAACTGAACCATGATATGCGTGTTGATAGACATCTTTCAAACAGCCATAATGTTCTATTTTGAGACTTTGCTTCTTGGCTGTGACATGTAAAACAAATCCAGAGTTTGAAAGAGTTGTTACTTGTTAGTAAATCCTGAGCTTACTCTTAAATACCCATTAAATAAAAAAAAATACCTGAACATTACTAACTCTCTGAGGAGAACATTTTTTGAATTTACATTGAGCTTCTTTTCAGGGAAGCAGAGAGGGGAGGACTAGGTGGAGGAAGAGTGGAAACCATGCTATTTTAGCCTGACAAAAGCTGATCTATATTTATAAAATTTTCATATCTTTTCGGGTCCTTCTCCTAAACCCCAACCCAAAGTTTTGCCCTTCCCATTCCCCTGCTAGAGTTGTTGCAAATCTGAGTCTTAAAAGTGTTTTGCACCATTCTGTCAGTGCTTTGTGTAGGCATAATCTGTGACATACTCAGGAGAGAACCATTTATTTCTTCTGCATGAAAATAAAGACTCAGAGTAATAATTTTGCATCTTGAAGTCTGTTCTGAAAAATAATTGGGTGGTGGGTAATACTTGCTGATACTTGAATATATTTTCTTACTTATACATGGTGTCAAACTTTTTATACCCCAACCTGTGGCTCAGTGGGGAATAAGCACTTCATGGCAAATATGGCTTATCTGTCACATAATTTAAAGAATAAATTTCTGGTTTGATGTTTGTGGAGATACAGATTCTCTATTCACACAATACTAAGTGGCATAAGGAAGGATATTCTGTCATTGTCATTGCTTATCATTTTGCAAAGCAGGAAGGATGGGAATAAAACCAGTCTTTGATCAGTTTTACTGCTGCTGTTAAAAATCATAGGTTATTTTCAGCTGCCTAAATCTCATTTACCTGCTTTCCTAACTGGCAACATTTCAATTATTTCAAGATATGTCAGATTTATGCATCTCTCTCTGTGGATCTCTCAGTATTCCCTATCCATTGCATTTTCTTTTAAAAGCATAATTTCAGAGCCAAAGTGTCTGAGAAGAATTCCCAATTGGATTGAAAATATCCATACCTGTTAAATGTATACCCAGATGTCTCCAGTTAGTTCAGAGGCATATTAATAGGGAAATTTTCAGTAATTTGGGACTGTCTTCATTTTCTGAAGTCAATGGGGGAGAAAAGTGGCATTGACTGCAAGAGATTCCCAGGTATTTGTGTGTTCTGTACATTTTTAATGGCATAATCTGGAATATACCAATCTTCTCTAAGTTTATTACATAAACAGTCTTTCAGTCTTTGATTTTAATATACTTTTCAAGATTTCCCCCTCAAAATCCTGAAATAGCAACATCATTCACATGTTTTTCTGTATCTTTAGGCATAATAAATAAATTAGAAGTAGTAATTTGGCCCTGCAGATCAGAAATGGCTCTGATATTGCCATTACTGCTGGCTTTGCCAATTCATTGACACCAGCCCCAATACCAAGTTTCAGGTTAGAAGGAGGAAATGCTGCACAGGATTCTGGTAAACAACAATTAAAAGTGGCATGTTCAATACTCTGTTTTCTGAATGTCAGCCCAAGATATGAGTTGTGCTAAATTTAGCATATTATAATATGTACAGGTCATATCAGGACTTTGTGGTGGGGGTTGTTCACATAGGAGCAAACAATCATGACAAGGAACCTTTTATAAACTTAATCATAATGGTTCAGTTCTGTTAAGGCATGATATAGAAATAATTGGATGACTGTTAACTGAAGTTTGACTTTTTAATGATTTACCAAAAATTATCTGAATTATTCAAGGTTAGGAATTAATTGCAAAGAAAAATTCAATTATATATAGCAAATACTAATTATTATGGTAATTTCAGATTTTACTTTAGTCTTAACCAACCAAACACAGTGCAAAAGTGTATTTTGCCAGCCATAAAAAGTTGATTCTTCTTGAGGAATATTCTTAGGGAGCCATCACTTCCAAAGTGGGATATATTTGGTATAGCTGAAGCAATGCTAAGTGTTAAAAATGTAAAACAACAGGCACTGACAGACTCACCTGGTTTATTTTAATTGAGACAAATAGAGTTAGAAGTGAAAATGTAAAATTCAAATTCTCTGACCTTGAGTTGAGTGAACAACACTTCCTAGGGATACTAATGCCTGAACACATGGAATTTTTAATTGAACAAACAGTTCTTTCCATTATTCATCGCTTGAATTTGTGGTAATGTTTCAGTGTTAGGATTTCTGCTTCGGCAGCTGATCTTTGTGTTCTTTAGCCCTTCCATCTGATCCAACTGGAAACTACTCTCGTTTTTCAATTATTAATTAATCCCCTCCTCATATATATATCTGTAGTGTGGCTTTGTTTTTGGGAAACCAAGCAGTTCATGTTACAGTCATGCTTTAGTTACCTGTGTGCTGGCATCAAAACAGGAAAAGGGGGGAATAAACTATTTTGGAACTGCAAGTTACAGAGATACAGCATTGTGTAAGGTTCCTTTGGGGTTTTCTTCCATGTGTTTATTTGCTCATGAGAGCGAATCTTTACCAGGCACTGAAGGAAGCATCTTTAAAGGAAAACCATAGAAAGGTTTTTGACTACAGAAAAAGGACAATATGAGATTAAATAGAAAATTTTCAATGGCTACAAATTATCTTTTTAAGGGAAAACCTTTCCATCAGAGTCCTTCCTGCAGCAGAGCTGGGGCTGTTCCACAAACGCTGGAGTAGATTTCTCTTTCCTGTCAGCCAGAGACAGGAATTTGTCAAAGAACTTTTGAATGAGTGGAGAACTAAGAGAATCCACAGACTTTTGTCTTAGTGGTGGAATGGGACAATCACAATCCTGTCTGGTTTGATATCTCACAGAGATAATTTAAATAGTTGTCTTTTAATTGATTATCTTTTTAAAAAGTATCTGTGACTTATCAGATCAATTTTTTAAAATTTCATTAATTTTTTCAAGTAAACAGCCATATATTTAATGAAATTTATAACACATTCTTAACTGTGACTGCTCTGAAAGGAATCCACACTTCTTTCCTGTGCTTAGGCAATGATGGTTTATTTTATATAATTTGTGCAGAGCTTTAGATTTCACCATTTCAATGGTAGTATTTGAAACCTTTGTGATTATTTGTGACATATTTTTCCCTGAAAAACCTCCTCTTTAGCCTGTGTAAGGCTGCACATCTGTGAACACAACACAGATTTTAACTTTCAGTTCTGAATATGGATAAAGTTGCATTGTGATTTGTCGATTCCAGATTCACTTCTTAGGTGGAACTGCTAAATAGCTGTTTTTAATACAATGCAAGAACAAGGACAGGAGAAAAATAGAAGTTGTGGATAATTGCAAATGTGTAGGTTAGAGTATGGAAAAGTAATAGATAATGACTGTTCAAAGCTTCTGAATGTATTTAACCACATATAGCTGCTAGCGTATGGAAAAACTCTGAACTCAAGGCCTGTATATATTAGAAAAAAAGAGTATTTTCAGTAGACAAAAATATAAATTACTCTCTGTTCTGAAGGGACATTGCAGATACTACTGGAAGCATTTTAAGTTCCCATATCCTGGTTTTAATTTCTAAATGGCAGGTCGTGTGCCAAGCTATTTCAGGCTGTATCTCTCATTTGTACTTTTTCCACTTGCATGACGAAAACCATTTTGTCCTTAAGGCTTGCAATTAGTGTGAATTAAAAATAACATTGTTGCCTGGCTGAAATAGGAGGTAAATGAGGGATGGTGAGCTGTGGTATGGATGGGATATTACTTACTGTTGAAAGGATGAATTTTTAGTGAGCTGTACTAATCTTGAGAGGTCTGACTTGGCTGGATTCAGTAACTTCACCTTTTTTTCAACACTTTTAGGTTGTTTTGATGGCTGCTTCTGGTTTTGAGTTAGTTTGTTGTGTTTTCATTTGTTTGGACATTTTAATTCTAGCATTTTTGCATCATCTTTTCAGTGCTTTAAAAATGGGGATATTTAAGTTAGTTACTGATTTTGATTTTGAGGGGGGGTTCTTTTTGGTTTTGGGAATTAAATAAGTACCTGAGAGCACCTGTCTTCAATGACTGCCTGAGTTAACAGCCAGAAAAATCTCAGTGCTGTATAAATTCACATTGCAGCTCACAACCAACCCTTTTTTACTTAATCTACAGCCATCTAAAGATTGTTTAGCTGGATAAATTGCAACACAAAAAGTCTAATAAAACACCTGGAAAGGGATGCTGCTTCAGAAGTAAGGATTTAAAGGACAAAAAAAAAAAAAAAAAAAACAAAAAACAAACAACCCTTTACACTTGATTTTACATAGAAAGGAAACTCCAGTGATAATAAATGAAAAAAAGGTTTTTTTCACATGCTTGCCATGTCATTCATACTTGCATTATTTTGAGCAAATAAAGAACCTTACGTTAGTCACTGTAACCTGGTTTCCACAATATTTCACTGTAAAAATTCAAATCAAAGCCTTTGATTTGTAATTGCACCTAAATAAATTATGCATTAATAGAAAACTTATTGTTTGCAAACTGAATTGATGTTGGAAATTGCTGTTTTTCACTCTGATACTGAAATGTGCATTGAATTGAAACCTGCCTTGATAGCAGAACAAGGAAGCCAGCTGAGGTTAAATAGCGAGGTTCAAACTAAAAATCTTCAATATTTTCAGTTTGTACACACAGACATGAAATTTCAGCAACAAAAGCTTGCTGATAACTGAAGTGTGTCTTGCCTCAGGTTTTGCGTTAGTGAATATTGCTGGATATTGATCCTACCATCTATCCTTGATAAACAGTAGACAAAAATTGTCCAAGGGACTGCAGGGATTGATTTTGCTCTTGTTGTGTGTGACTTGGTAACAGAGCTGCATGATTTGACATTAGCAGGAGCCCACAGTAAATTAGCTATTTGCTCTTGCTCTGCTGAAAGAAGTGTGGTGCAGTGATGGCCACAAGGAAAAATTGTGGTACTAACGGGAACAAGCTGTTGAGCTTTTACAGAAAGTATAAATACAAGTGTATCTGTACATCTGTTCAACTGTATATAGATTAAGTACATTGTAAAACTGTTGGCTATTTTTTAACTTGAAGTTTCTCCTGTGTCGCCAAAAAGCAAGAAGACTGACAGCTTGGATGCTGTAGTGTGTCAGGAGGGGAAGAAGGAAAGCACTGACTCTATGTTGTTGTCCTGTGTCCCTCACTGTCATAGGATTTGTCCTTAAAATGCATGTGTGGCCTCCATTTTTAGGTAATGCAGCTTTCCCTTGCTTGCCATGTTTTTTGTTTTTTTTTTTTTTTTTTTCTTCATCTGGGAGTCAGTAGCTAAAGCTTCAGCTCAAACATTTCACGTTCATTTGCCTTGGAAGATGTTCATTGCACTTTACCTATGATCAGCTTTAACTGTTTCAACAATTAAATGTATCGAATGCGGGTGAGTTTTGTTTGAGTGAAACCCTTGGCCTGCTGTAGTTACTGAATGTAAAATTCCAGCATTGGTGGCTTGCATCTTCCTACAGCCGAGGACGTTTTCCTGCAGCTGGAAGAGAAGTGTGGTGGGTTTTTTGGGTTTTTTTGGTGGTTTTTTTTTTTTGTTTGTTTGTTTGTTTGTTTTTTTATGGCTGAGTATATCCTCAGCACGTGGGTTTCCTCGGTGTGCTGGAAATGTACATTTGAGTTTGGAGGAGGTCTTGTGTGACCAAAATGGAGGAGAGTAAAACCATAATGCTTCACTTACAAAGCCCTGATAACGCTTGTGGAATACAGAATGCCTTGTGCTACTCTTGGAATTTGTTAAAAGTCGTGACAGAGAAATCCTTTGTGAGGAAACTGTGATGAGCCTTGGCCACCAATTTACAAAAGAACACAACTGTGTGCACAGTACAGTTGTGTTTTAAGGACTTTCATGGCTATTTCTTATAGAGAATAACAGTTCTGGCACAATAATAAGGGCTTGATATATTTGTCTTTGGAAATTCAGTTTCTGGAATAGTTGTTAGTCCTGTTTGCACCCAGAAAATAGATATAAGCTAAGAGAAAACATTTTAGTCATGTTGCTCAGTGAAAGTTTCCAAAGTTTTTACACTACAGTGGATTGTGGATTTTTTCAATAATGATAAGAAATCTGAGTCAATTTGTAGAATATATGTAATTCTAATTATATAATTATATGTAATATAATGACTCAGAAATTCTCAAAATCTAGGAATTAGATTTTTTTCTGTTTGAAGATTTTTTTCCCTTAGGCTTCTGAGCAAAAGCACTTAAAATTTGTGCTTTGAAATAATTGAAACATTTTAAAATATCATTATTATTTCAATATAGGTTATGTCCCCTTTGAGAACCCATAAGGTAGAGACCCAAAATCCGAAGATAATCAGCAGTACTTCCTCCAAGGCAGATTACTAATCAGTAACACATTCACAAATAAACCATAAAGCATGTTCTGTAATGAAACTGTTCCTGTAGAGGTTTAGCATCATTTCATTCAGTCAATTATTAAAGCATTTGTGCTGAGAAATATAATTTCAAAAGTGATCAATAAGAGGTTTTCTCTGGTGTGGCTGAGGAATCACAAGCAGGAGTGAATGCACAGAGGGATTTCCAAGTATGTTTGTCTTGAATACAGAAGAACGTCTGTGGGTGTTTAAAAACTTGAACTATATTTGCTTTTTGCAAGTCTCAGTAATAATGCAAATGAGACAAGATTCCCTTTAGCCAACACGCTCTGCCTTCTCTTACTAAACCTTATAGTGGAGAATAATATAAAAAAATTAGTATCACTTGTCTTAGAGAAACTTACAAAGACTATAAGGTCATTCTGTGTCACAGAATGACTTATATTTTAAGGACAGTGGTATTCAAAATGTTCTCAGAAACGGCACCAACCAAAATATGTCTTCTGTGAGGCTTTTTTTGGGCAGAGCAGTTTGGAGGCTACTCACAAGCTTAAGTTCTTGCTAAGTGGGAAAAACCGAAAAATTGGATGGCAGAGACAGTACTGTTAATGAGAAAATTTATAACTGACACCTTTGTATAGGATAAAAGGGAAGTGAAGAAAAACTCCTGTGAAAGGAGAGGCACAACTTGGAGATTTTTCCATCCTCAGTTAGTTTCAAGAGAAGTCGTGAAGATGGATTGGCTTTTGAGCTGCACTGCTTTTGGAAGACTCTTGCAGGGCTCTTGGCAGGAGGAGAGGATCAGTACCTGGAACTCCAAAATGTCAGCTACCTCAGTTTTGGATGCCAAATTCTGAGAAAGACATTCTAGACCTGAATTAACAAAGATTTACTGTTTGACATGTCTCAGAGTCCCATAGTGTTTTAGTAGATGTGCTGAAAGTTCTGTCTTAAAGGGTTTTGTGGGATTTTTTTGTTTGGATTAGCTTCCCACCTCCCTTAATTTTACTTTTAGGAGTCCCATCAGATCCCAGGAGAATATTCTGCTGGGAAGAACCTTGAGTTTACTGAGGTTGCTGACCTGGAGATGGTGGCCTATTGAGCAGGCATTTCTATGAATCTTTCTATCCTGCAAATATCCCAGCCTGGGAAGGTGATCCTTGGGAGCCAACCTGCTGCAGTGAGCCTGTCTGTTCTAGCTGTGTATCTAGGGATGTGTGTGCTAACAGCAGAATAAATTATGTAAAACTGGTCTCGTACCTACCAGGGAAACATCTAACACAGTCAAGGACTGCACTTGAAATGTCTCTCTTTAAAGAAAAGTTGCTTCAAAGGGATACTGATCAAAGCATGAATAAATTCCCAAAGGACATGGAAATGTATGCACAGAGAGATTATACTCCAAATGCTAACAATGAATGTTTAGCTATTTGGTATCTGGCTATTATATAATAATAGTTATGGATGTGAAATGTCTTAATTTTGCTGTGACAGCTTGACTGTATTCCCAGATGTTAAATATTTCAAAGCTTATCTTACATATATTCATAAACAAGATGAAAGTGTTAATTCTAATTAAAATGATGCACAGTTCAGTAGCAGCCCTAATAAAGTCCCTGTGGAACAGTGAATTTAATAGCAGTCTATCTTTTATGCAGAATCAAAACGTAGATTTCAATTTTACTGTAAACCAATCTTCAAGGAGAAACTGAGCAGTCAAGATGGAAGAACTGAAAAATCATATTAAAGAGTTATTTCAATATATGCAGAATTTTACATACCAGTATCTGTGTGTAATAGTAGTTCAGAAAGAAACTGGGGGAGGAGGGGGAGTACAGGCAGGCAACAACCCTTCCCAAATTTAAAGAGTATTCCAGTGTCCTGTAGTACATGTTTCACTGGGTAAATATTTATAGGTCATGCATATTTACCTGTTACAATTTTTCTTGCAATTATTTTTAATCAATATTTGAGAGACCACTGTTTTTTAATGTAATTTAATACACACGTGTATGTTCAGGATGCCTTCATAAGGATAGCAAAAACTTAAGTGTAGAATTATTGGGAGGTGAAAAACTGGAATAAAAGATGTAAAAATATTTTTTTTTTAATTTTAAGGCAGAACAAATTTTCCAAAACATTTACCAGAAAAAATAAAAGAAGGTAAAAAGTCAGGAGATGGTAAAGCCCTGGGGAGAGTCCAAGGGGAATGCCTGGAGACAGGCTTGGTTTGTAACAGTTAGGATACCAGGAAAGGCAAATCACAGATTATGAGGAAATGTACATTTTTCTTTTCAAGATCTGAATAGGGATTCTTTGACATGCAGTAAATTAATAATGGGTTTAATTACTTATGTGTTTATTTCTTTTTGTAAACTAGGAATGATTACCATTTTGCCTATTTATCTCAGTTTAATGTTATATACCCAGTTACTGCAATTGGCAGATCATGTTAAATCATGCTAGTAAGAGAAATTCTGTGAAGGAATTTCATTTTGCAAAAAGTCTTTTTCAGTTCTTAAGAAAGACCTGAATTCTCTTCAGAAGAAAGTTCTGGAGGAATATTTAGATTGATCAGAATTTTTTTTTCCCCTTCTATGTTCTTTCCTTACAAAACATTAAATAAACTGACGGAGGAAAAAAAATATAAATTCTTAGTCCAGTATAGAAAATTCAAAACTCCATTTTAGAAAGCTTTTGGGTATGTTGGATTTTTTTTCTTACTGCAATCACACAAAATGTTTAAATTTTGTCAGAAAATTGGATTCTAATCACAAGGGATTAGTATTTGGGGTTTGAGGCATTCATGTTTGTTTCAGTTTTTGTGGTTTTGTTTCTTTAAGTATTTCACTTGTTTTGGGTTGTGTGGGCTACATTGTTTTTTTTTTTTTTTTAACTTGCACTGGTGACTAAAAGTTTGAAATCAAATTTCATGTTTGAAACTTCTTAAAAATTGATGAAAATCCAAATATTTAGTGAAAAGTCACCACATAACCTGCAATGTTTGACTGAAAATCAGCTAAACAATTATAGCAGAAGAGGATGAAGTCTGTATATATTGCCAATATCCTAGAGGAAATGATAACCACGTTGACAAAATCCCATTAGAGATTTTTCACTTTGCACTGGGGGATATCTCTGAATGGCTCTTTGTCAGTCTGTGAGGGGCTGGCTGTGCTCCTCCTGCTGAGCTTCCTTAGATTTTCCCTTTGATCAATGGCTTAGATTAGCTGGGAAAAAAAAGGTAATTTTCACCCTTCTTTTCTATGCAACTGATGTGTTTAACTGTTTATTAACTGTTGCATCTCAACCTGTTCATAGCCACCACCAAATTTTGCAATCCTGTCTGGTCAGCTGACATCTCCAATATTAGAATTAAAAATGCAAGAGGAGGCATGAAATCATTATTAATCAGGATTAATCTGTTAACAGGAGTGAGGTGGTCCAGGGCCATATGGAACAAATCATGCACTTCTCTCAAGTTAGGCATGAGGTGGACTTGCAGATAATTATTGAAATATATTTCTTGTCTGTGGACTTTTAAGGGGTTGTTTAGAACTTCCAGTGATAAATCCTGATTTGTGCTCATGGAAACACTACACACTAAGCTCAGAATTTTCAATATCAAGCCATTTAATCATTTGCAGCTCTGGGTTCTGATCCTGGTGAGACTTAAATTAATTTGGAGATAGGGTGATGGTGCAGTCTGGGGGTAGTGAGTGAAAGGTCTGTAGTTTCCAAAGGAAAATGGTGACTCATTTCTGTTAAGGTCATGGAAATCAGAAACAAGTCAGTGCTTGGCTAAGTGGTTGTTAATACATCAGGGAAAAAAATCTAGTAATCAACTTTATAGCTCCAGAATCCTCCACTATTGTGATTTAATACTTATGCAGCGCTTCATAGAGTTTGTTGGGTGCTTTGTTTTAGGGTTTTGTTTGTTGGTTTGTTTTTTAAGTATAAATGTGCAATATATGAAGTAAAGTTGCCAGGAAAATCTACTCTAAGGGTTCAGGCTGTTTTATGCTATGGATCTGCCACATGCAGATGAATCATTGTGGCATTTTTAAACTTAGAAATAACTTTGTGATGTATTTAAATCTAAAAAATGCCATAACACAAACTCCTCTAAGTAGAGAAATCTTGCTTAAACTGAGTTCCTCCTCTAAGGGAGGAAGTGGCCCAACTAAATGAGAATAAATTTTACAGCAACCCACTCGTGCTCAAGGTAGCTGTTGAGAAGAAGTAATGACAATATAAATGTAAAAATCTGCAAGTAATTTTCCGATTGCTCTCTGTGGATATATTTTGTTGTTTTAAAAATACAGGTCATGCTATTCACCACAGCCTATGGAGAGGAGTAATCTTTTTTTTAAACTGTAAAGTAAAAATGTGAGAAAGCTGTCCATGGATAAAATATGATTTCATGAAATACATTGCTGAGTCTAATGAGCCCAAACTAACCTAATCATTTTAAAAGGCAGCCTTGAGATTGCTCTTATCCCACGAGCCTTGAATTAGAATAAATTTCCATGTGGCAGTATTGTAAGAGAAAAAGATCCACAGATGAAATAATGTTTGAAATAATGTTTGAAATAATGTATCTTACCACTCTTGTACCAGTGCCTAATCCTCTTGCATTGTCTACATACTTTTTAAACATTTTCCAGTCTTTTCAACTCTTTTTACTGGTGCTGCAGTGTCTAAGCAAGGACTCCTAAATGTAGTACTGACTCTTTTTGCATTTATCTAGGAACTACTGCATTGTAAATGTCTTGTGAAAGCTGCAATTTTGTGATTGTAAAGAAGTATTTTATCCACAATGTGAAAGTTCTAATTTCAAAATTCTCAAATTTTGTTGTTGTTGGTCGGCTTTGGTTTATTTTTTTCCCTGAAGCAGCATCCAGTCTTCTTAGCAATAAAAGTAATATAATTTGTAAGAAATAACAAACAATGGTGGAATCTACTGGGCAGTAATACTTACAGTTAGTTACAAAACGAATTGTATAATGAAAGATTTTCCTTCAAGAGAAATGTGTAAAACTTATCTTTGCTTCTGATTTATGGACTTTACTACACTTCAGGAATAAATTAGGTAAACCTGAAATAACTGAAGGCTCAGTGGCTATAAAACAACCTATTGATTTTTGACTAAATCTCTGTCTTCGGTAGTTTTTACAGTTGCCTGCATCCAAAAAAGCCCACAGTGTAACTACTACGGAAACAATTTAAGTAATTGGTATTTGATTGGCTCTTTATACCTACGCCTTATCCCTCTTTACCTAAGTGTTAATAGTAGCAGCAATTTAACCTGAAAATCAAGGACAAGGGCACAATGAAACTCTTCTGTTAATGTAGAAGTGAGTGGTAGTAACAGTAAAGTTACTCAAGGAGTGTTTATTTTTTTGCTTTAACTTTGAGAGCATCAGCACTTTTACTTTTTCACATCAATTCTCCGGGGTCTTTCTGCAGCTACTTTGTTTTCCCTTTCTGAAGGGACAGAGATTGCGCTTTCTTTGCATTTTTTGGGGTTTATTTGTTTGTTGGGGGATTGTTTTGTTAATCAAGAGGACTTCAGCAGAGATACAAACCATGGGCATTCTGAGGAACAGTCAAATGGTTACAATGGCTGTCATTCCTGAGAAAAGTCCACGATAAAGCTATTGCAATAATTATACTCTTTTTCTCAAAAAGGACTTGTGCCTGAGAGAATTGCATGATCTCAACTCTACTGTGAGCAATTAGCTGTGGCAGGTACCTTGAAAAGGGGATAACTTGAAAGAAACCTTCAAGTATTTTTCTTCATTAGGCTTCTGTGCTAGTGACAGTGGGAAAATGCAGTGAATCCTTAAACATATTTAAAAATCAGTAGAGTGTGCAGCTTGCACACTTAGTAATCTCGCTTAATATCCTGTTAAAATAATCAGTTTAAAAATATTACTGTTTAACCTTTGCTACTAGTTTTTATTTGGTCTTAAATGTTACTACACTCCTGTACTCTGAACTTCTTGGAGCATTCATTCTGCATCCAGACTGTGCTGTAGCAGGGTGGAAAGGGGACAAAACTGGTTTTTTTTAACATGTGGAAAACAGGTTGTAAGTGTATTTGAAAACTGTTTTGGCTTCCCTGCAGAATTACAGCAGGCATATTTGTAAGATTTAAAAATAGGGACAAATGAGTGAATGTATTTTATTTATTAGCAGCATCCTTGAGATATTTCACTCTTTACATTTAAATATTGTCAGGACATTACATTTCAAAACATAATAATTCCCCTGGTAGAGTGTTGTGGCAGAGCTTGCCGTAGTCAGTGCTCATACTGCATTTGCCAAGGAGTGTTTATCTCTGTCTTCTCGCTCAGGTTGTGATGCTCCTCTTCTGAGGGGATGTCTGCTGGTCAGTGAATTTCTCATTCTTTCAGAACAAGCATTTGCATATCAAAGGCCCGATAGGAGTAAACACAGTTTATGCTTCCATCTGTCATTCTCTTCCCACTGAGACACAAAATAAGAACAGTGTAGCAAGCAAGAGGTTTAATTTTTTGTTCTTTAATTCTATACCATTTTGCTTTGAAATATGAAGGATGCCTGGATACAGTTTTCCACAGATGTGTTTCTTTCTATTAAGGTCTCTTGACTGCAGCTACCCTAAAAATAAAATCAGTACTCTTTGGAAAAGTGGTACTTCTGAGATTAAAAAAAAAAAAAAAAAAAAAAAAAAACACTTTGGAAAAGTGGCACTTCTGAGATTAAAAAGAAACCAAAACCACATTTGTTCTTCATTTCTTAACTCTGTATTTTCTAATATTTAAAAAGAAGCAAAAGAAAAGAACATCTTCAGTCTTTGTCCAGTAATACAACTTGAACTCTACATATCTTTATCTTCTTGCAAATTAAATATTAATTAATATTGTTTTCAAAAGCAGGCTTAATTTTTCAGTGTCTATGGGAAATGTGATCAGATTTTGTTTTCATTTCTCACTTCTCTTGCACTGGTTCCCAATATAAATTTTGCTTTGTAATTTCAGGGAATGAACTTGTTAATGAACCAGAATTAGGGCTGTGTTAGAGGTTGCCAGCAGTGATCGAAGTGCCATTGTTCTGAGTGCGTGCATTCAAAATTATTTTGAAAACTGCACTCATTCCTTGACGGGGAGTTTAGGTGAGCATCCAGCTCACATCTCTGCCCAGCCCAAGCAGGTCTGCTGCTAGCAGGGTGTCACTGGTGTGAGGAGCAGCTGCATGAGGATCCCAAGGGAACAACAGTTCCTCTGCTTATTAACCCCTTCTGGGATGATCTCCACCGGCTCAGCAGGGAAAACACTACTGGGACTCTGCTCTCTCCCATCCCAGCACGTGCTTCCATTGGAGCGACAGATCTCCCCCTTCCGTTTGCATCATGGAATTTTTAGAATGAGAAATCCAGATTCAGTGCTGACTTTTCTAGTCTCTTTTCCCTTTTCATAATTTCTGAAGCTCTGCTGTTCATCACTTGACACATTGTGTGAGACCAAAGAGAAAATCATCTGAAGTTTCTATTTATTGTAGCTTGAAACCAAATCTAGATTTGCTGCCAGAGAATTTTACTGTCTTTGATGGAGAGGATGAGTTCACAAACTCTTTGGACCGTGGATCTCATATTTTCACTTAAACTTGTACGGTACCAAGCTCACTAGGGTCACAACCTCTGCTGGGTTCTTTGAGCAGTATTTTAAAGCTATGAACTTCTAAGGCATCTGCTTGGCAGTTCAGAATGTTGGATGCAGCCAGAGGCCTCACTCTCTTGTCCTTAGAAGTCATCTTTTTGGCAGAGGTTAGTGTAGGAAAAAAAAATACTCAACTAAATCAATCAACTTTTGTGTCCAGTTAAAAAAAAAAAAAAAAAAACCTGCTGTGAAAAACCTCTAAATGAAGCTGGAGGTTTTCCTTTTCTCCTCAGTAAAAGTTTCACAGGATCAATTAATCTGGCAAGAACCACAGTGCAACTGCATGGGCTCAGTCAGTGAACAGGTGTAGCTACTGAACTAAATTATCTTCTGTCATGTGGGGATGCAACACAGCAAATATTATTTTTAAATGCCAGGACAAATATGTCAAAAATAAAGCTCTAATATGACAGAATGCACACAAGGAGAATATCTTAGAACATTTTACTGGTTTCCTTCATCATTTTACTTATGTTTCTCATTCTTCATCAACAGCAGCACTGAAATTATTAGAAGAATATGTTCAATTTTTGGCATTTCTTTTCTTAGGCTTTGGTTTGTGGAGCTTTCTTCTGATGGACCTGTTCATAGTAGGATTTTGAAATAGAGGGGATTGTTGTTGAAAAAGCAGATGCCTGCATTTCCTAAAGAGCAGAACTTGTTTCATAACTGGAGTTTTTGATCTTGGATATCATAACTTGAAATTTGTCCTCTGCTTTGCTTGAAGGAGACACAAGCAGCCCCGTGTGAGGACTGCTTCATACAAATTGTGTTGTAAATTAGGACAGTGATTTAAAGTGGCATCCAGTTCTTACAAGGCTGTTTGAAAAACTGAGCTATTATTCAAGTTGAGTTTAAAAAGAGAATTTTATAAGATGCTGAGCTTTTTTATCATGACCAATAAATCCAGTAGACTTTTTATAAAAGAGAGAAATCTTGGGAAGCTCTTCAAGGCTGTTGTCCCTTTCAGTGATAACTTGATACGTTGCTTTTCTTTCACTTAAGCTGGTTGCTTTCCACTTTGAAAGCCACAAATGATGGTCTTTGAGAAGGAGGAAACAAATCTTACTTTCTAATTGATGCCAGTGAAAATCACCCTAATGCTTGCACCATGCTTTTAATTTGTAGTGGTCATAATTTTTGTTCCAATTGAACTTGAGATATAAAACCCTCTATTATTATAAAGATTTTACCTGTGACTTCATGGTTTAAAAGACACACGTGTATCATTGGTATTTTTCAGAAGTACATCTCTGGCAGTTGGACTAGATGATTGTTGTAGTTTCCATCTGTTCTAATTAGCAATATTTGAATAGGTCATCCAGCTAAGCATTTATTTTTAGTTTTGAACTGGATATTCAAAGATAGTGATGGCAACTTTGTTTTTGTAAAAAAGAGAACAAAAACCACCACATGCAAAATCACCCAAGAAATAAAGTCTTGAGTGTTTTTCCCTACCTTAAAAGAAACTTAAGCATGTAATACAACTCCTTTGCATTCTATTTATTAGTATTTAGAAACTTGGAAGGGGAAATCATACTTTGAAAAGTCAAAATATGGTAGGTACAGATGTTTCAATTCTACATTATTTCAAGTATTTTTTTGATCTAATGAAATAAATGAGCATATCAATCTCCCTATACTTTTTTTTTTTTTTCCCCACAAAGCACTTTAGCATCTTGGCTGGATCAGTTCTGAAGTCACCCTTTGCTATTATTTTCTCATAAACTTTGAGTACATTTGGGTAATGAAGAGGGACTGGAAACAAATTATGCAAATTAGGACAGAAATATCTTTACTGGGTCTTCATTCTGTGTTTTGCTGCAGGTGGCAGCAAAGCCAAGAAACATTATGCAAACAGAGACACATTGTCTGAACAACTTCAGAGCTGTGAAAAACATAACAAATTCTGATAAAATTTAATGGCACATAAATAGCTTCCAACATGATTGATAAATTTGAAATTCTTTTCTGAGGCAGAAGAATGAGTTGTTGTTTGTACATTTGCTAAACTTTGGGGGAATTCTTGGTAATTGCAAAGTCAAAATCTATTTTTTCTTTGGAAATTTCACAGGGTTTAGATTAAAATGCAGTCAGTGTTGCTACTTTTAAGTTGTAAGGTAAGATTTTTCAAAAATATTTCTGTACATCCGTCCATGTATTGGCAGAATAGGCACAGAGTCTCTGGCAAGGCTGAAATCTTAATTAAAGGAGTTCCATATTTTACATTAAAAATCTTTAAGCAGTGTTAGCCCCTCAGAAGACATTGAAATGATATTGTAGCAATAAGTTAAAAAGATCTGCCTGGATTATTCAAACAATGAAACAGTTCAAGCTGATCTTATCCATTGTGGCTGAACTTACCTTTACATAAATGGATAGCCTGGAGGTTAATGAGGGAAGATCATAAAATAACTCCAAGAATCTTGGACTTTACAAGGTCAGCAGTGTTGTGGAACTGGGCTAGACAAAGAAGGAACCTAAACTGCCTTAAGCTGCCTGCATTTGTTTGGCCAGTTGCAGTGTCAAGAGTGGAAAGCTTTATTTTAATGAGTACATCTATTAGAGTATTGATTCAGCCAGCAGCTGAAGGGGGGGAAAGGATTGAAAATTTCATATTTGGTGGATGATTTCTTTGAGAAGATGCTCAGATCATACAAACTGATCAGTGCAGGAGGAATGAGGGCTTGTGTTAGCATGGTGGAGTAATCATAACAAAAGTGAGAAGTCAGATGCTTTCTTTTTGTCAGGAAAAAAAAAACAAACGGTGATATTCTTTAAAGATACATCAATAATAAAGAAATATATTATAAAGTAATAGCCTTGCCATATTTTGTCATTGTGTTACTTATATTAGTTAAATGTTCTAAGTGGTAGAACAGAAACCTGTTATATCTAAGTGCTGTTTAAAAGCTGCTGCAAGAATTTTCCTAAAAATACACTTGCAGCCCGTTTTGGCTCCCACAGGTGAATGCAGAGTAGATGAGTTGTTGCTGGGCAGTGCAATGTCTACAGTCTTAGCTCAGAATTGGCTTTTCAAAATCATTTGTGCAGGCTTGATGGCAGGTGAGGGAGCTTTTCAGTAGGAATAATGAAATTACTCTTCAGATGTTTATGAAGCAGGGAAGCACAAAAAAATGCCTGACTGGAAAGGTGGTAATGAGGGTTGGTGTTTGAGGCCAGCTAGGGAGAGGGGAGCTGGTAGAATGCCAAGGGAAGTGAGCTTGGGTAGACCAAAAGCAGCTCTCAGGAAGACAAGGGGCTTGTATTTGACAGTATAAAGAAGGAAAAAGGAGAAAAAATGGAAATGCAAAATGCAAAAACCTGTAAAGGTGATCTTTGCAGTAATATTCTGAACAGGGACGAGCAGAGCAAAATGTGTAGTCAAGGCAAGAGAGAGGGTGTTACAATAATTCAGTATTAATAAATGAACTTGAGTGTCTTGGGGATGTAATAAAAAAACCACAGCCAACATCTGTCTCCATGGAGGAGAAGGCAGCATTTTGATAGGAGTCTGGTCATTTAATCTACTGCACAAGTGGCTAAGAACAATATTTATAAAGCTTTGCTTCAATTGAAGTTGATCAAAGTCCATTTGGAAAGAAGCTCTTAATTGCCTGGTATTTTTATCAATAAATGCTTCCTTGGATCATCCAAAAGATGCTGATTGTTTATTTTTAATTAGTAGAATTAAGTAGCAAACAGAAAACTATGAATATATTGAATATTTAATGTAAGAGCAGCAGTCTCCAGAAAGAGGGACTTGCAACCTTAGACATTTTGTATATGATTGAAATAGCAGATTTTAATTTGTTTGAATATGACTCCAAAGAAAAATGAATTTTTATGCTTTGTTCCTTTGTACTCTTTTACCTTACTATTGTACAACAAATGATAGAAACCCATGGCAATCTATAATTATTTAATATTTTCTCTTATTTAGACACATATTTCTGAGTATTTTCATTCTCTTAAAATATATTAAAAATGCATTTCCCATACACTGCTAGAAAAACACACATTTATTCTCTCCCACATACTGAGGCTATTCTTTACTTTTTCCAGAATTCCTTTATGTGATGCAGCCCTGAATTCCTTCACAGATGGACTGTTCTTGTTCTTCCAGTGTCTGAGGATAATTATCATAGCAATTAGATGAAGAGATTGGGTTCCATTTACATGGAATGCTGGGTGATTTAGATTGATCGAGTAAAAAGTGACACGATTTTGAGTCTGAGGCTTGTGTTTTGGGGGCTTTTTTTTTTAATATTTCTATTTTCAAGTATTTGTGAAACCTCTGCCAAAGTATTCTCATTGTTTAATGCTCTCACAACATATGCTTATGGTCTCCAGTGCTTTCCAAATACCTCCAGCATTGTAATTTTGTCTTAAGCCCAGACTGTTCATTTTGACAAATGTCTAGTAAATTTTAGAGGCTATTAAGCATTGTTGTAGTGCCAGTTATTTTTCAACCGAACTTGTCACTTTTTGTGCAGATAAAACTTCCTTTTGTTTTCATACTGCTTGGAATAAAGGTATAAAGGAAATATTTTCAGTTATTCTACTAGAAGCTATTGCAGTATAGAATACTGTATTTAACATATATATATATATTATTTTTGTTAGCATTTTATGTATCTTTACCTAAGAGGATTAATTTCCATCCAAAACATTATATTTTTCTCTCTTTTGCAGACTAAGGTAGAGCTGTTGTTCCACACAAATGTGATTTGGACAGTGAGAACAATGAACATTTTTTCAAAATAAAGACATAACAGCAAGAAAATATTATTTCCTATTTTAGTTTTGCTGTATAACGCTTGGCCTTTTATTTGAAATTATGTGTTTTTCCAGGAATAAGCTGCACACTTTCAGGGATCTTAATTTGATTTGTCATCTGCTTCTATCTGCATCTCCAAAAACGTCTTGTTATTTGATGAATTTAATTCTCAGTGTGAGAGCTGTTCCTCAAATGCTCCATTCTGTGGTAGAGTTTCCTTTTTTGACCTAAGGAATGAATTTTTCATCTTGCCTGTGTGCAGCAATGAGCTGTGCTGCATTGGCATTCATGCCCTGTATTCTGAGGCTGGGTAACACCTGGGGTGTTTTATGGGTGTGCAGTCTGTGTCCTGCTGAAATGAACTGAGTGAAGCCTTTGCTCTCGCATCACCAGCGATGATTCTGGCACCTAACAAGGCACACACAGAGTCCTTTTTAACAGAAGATTTCTGTGTGCTGTCCTTTGTTTTCAGGACAGGCTGTAACTACAGGAACTCAATCCCTTGAGGGAACATTGGCAAACCACATAAGAGTTTGTAGGGCATTATTTACCTCTAGCTATAAGTGAGGCCATTGATTGTACACTATTTTAGTCCCCAGCATTTGTTTTGTAAGAAGAAATCAGAAGTTTTGCTGGGGTTTTTAAAAGATGAGGGTGATGACTGATGCCATACAAAAATAACTCTGAGCCACAGAGGTGTTTGCCTGAGCATTTGTGCTGTTACCAATCATCTGGTGCCTCAGCACCTTCCATTTTTAAATCATTACACAGTGACATTGCTGATGATTTTCATGGAAATGGAACAAGGCTGCTTGATTGGGAAAGCTTTGATTTTAAGTGTAACCTTCACCAGAATTACTTGTTGCCAGTCAGGGAGAGCAGATCACACACAGCCTTCCCTTGGGTTTAGGACAGTATTAGTTAAACTGCTATCTTTGGTCCTCCTGAGGTTAATCAAACTATTGCTCTTATTGGTACCAATTCAAAGGATTCAGAGCATATGAATTATGGCACCAAGCTACTGAAATCTCATCCATTTTTCCACTGACTATCAAAGTTAATCCAGCGCATCATCCAAAGGCAGCATTTTCAATATCCCCAGTGGAAGGCACAGCTGCTGCTCCAATTTGTGTTCTTTAGTGCAGCCTGGAAAAGTTTTAATTGAGTTTACCACAGTCTAGCTTTGCTACTTGCTTTCTCCTCAGGTGCATCCATGCAGTCTGTAACATGCCTATAAATATGCAAGCTTCCAACTAAGTGTGCTGGACATTTACTTCCATGCATGAAAAATAAGTCAGGTTCATCTTCTCCCTATGACTGAACAATCTTGAATGGTTTGATTGCAAAGTCTTACTAACCGTGAATCTGCACAAAAGATATTTATAAAGAAGGAAAGATAAAGATACTTACATAAAACCTATAAACTTATTTGCTAACCTTGTTAAGTATTTTTCATATTGTTCTCTTCTAAACAAGCACTTGAGATCCAAAGCAGAATAGAAAATCAAAGCAGTAATGTCCTAAAGTGTCATGAATTAAATTATTTAAAGGACCCTCAGTGTCCCCAGAAAACCTGTGCACTCAGATCTTGACTGAAGATGTTGCTCTCAAAATGCCTCACATCATCAAACCCTTCAATACTTGGAAGCTTTAAGTGACACTTTCTGCAGAGCTGCATCCCACACACCTTCTACTTCAAGCCCTGCAGAAATTCTGAGATTACCTTGACCAAAGGTTATCTTTATGCACCTGGTGTGAATTGAAGAAGGGAAGCTACATGCTGGCTATAGAAGATATATATATATGTATATAGATATATATATAAAATAAATAAATATTATTAGCCCCAAGCCTAAGAATATTTGAGTGTTGCCATTTTGAATTGGTTTTGGGGAAAATCACCTGCAGCTAACTAGGGGATCACAAGGTAAAGGGAAGACAGAGGAAAGGAAAGAGACTCTGGGGTTCTAGACCTCATTGTCACTGTGATGTGTGACTTGTGCTCTTACAAGCTCTGCACAGTTGGAGGCACAATATTTCCATGTTTTCCATCTGATAACCTGACTCAGAATTCACCCCAGTATAGAATAAGATGTTAGAGTGTTTAGGGATTTCTTGTAAAACCATCAAATGTCTGATGAATGGAGCTTGCTGCAACGTGCCAGCTGGAATGGTACTAATATTTCAAGCAGAGCACAAAATCTATAACTAATTTGAACCTTAATTTGAGTAACACTTTTGAAAAATAGTCATCTATAGATGCATTAATTAAAGCATCGTGTGGAACATCCTGACCAGTACATAATTTGACATATAAAAGTCAATATAGTGAAGTCGAAGAGTAAACTAATGAGGTACTTAGTGATTTGAATTCCTAGGATCAGAGGGGCTTGACAGAATATTCTGGATATTGGAATCTTGTACTTAGTGCGGTTTTCTTCTTTGCTAACTTTGGACATTATATTATCATTTATCAATTCTAATTGATTTGTAGTAACCCAGATACACACAATTCTTTACGTTGGGCTGGTACTGGAGTGAGAATCATTTAATCCCAATTGCATTTGTCAGATCCTGCAGTGACAATATCATAATTTTTCACCTTATTCTAGAAGAAGGAGGCATTTCTTTACCATGAGGAGCAAGAAAGTGTAATTAAATTAACTGCTGATGAGCATCTTGAAAATGTTTTGTTTTTCGCTTCTGTTACACTTTCCAGCATTGCCATCTGTATTCCATTAGGCTAAATGAGAGAGATGCTGAGGATTAAAATAGGGGAAAACAATAAATAAAACCTGTGCTAACCAGATACACCCAGATTTCAGATATGCTGTGCTCTTTTGTTTCTGTTTTAACTCTCTTTTATACAGAGCTGAGAATATAATATATTTATAACTTTGCTGATGACCTTCCCTTATCCACCTGCCTCCTAACTTTAACTGTTGAACCAGTCACATACGTTGTTCTGGGTTTCAATCATTAAACAGCTTTACTTGTTAAAATTTTATCAGCTGACATGACTTTTGTTCCTAAACTGCCAATATTATATGAAAAAAACATAAAATGCAAGGTTTGGCTGAGGTTGACTGGCTTTGACTTGCATTTTAAGCAGTAAAAAGGGATATTGAAGCTCAGGCATGAAGATCTGTTGTCCTGATTTCTGCCCTTAATTCTACTCCAAAATAGCTGAATTATACAGGCAATTAGATGATTATAAATGAAGTGCTGTATTTATTAATATACTTAAGTGGTTTAGCATCCCACTGATGACAGAGAGCAGCTGTGAACCCCCCTTACTGAGTTATTGTATTGTGGTTACTGCTTGTGAGTACTGATGATGCCTCTAAATTATTTCCCAGGTTTTTTAATTCCTCTTTTTGAGTTTTTTTTTGCATTCCTATGTAAATTAATTGGTTGTTAAAAAATTTTCTGCTGCCAGAAAATGTTCATTTTGTGCTTAGGATTTCCTATTCTACATGTATCCTACAGGAAAGTACCTCTGACATCCAGGGCATTGTGTGTTTATGGCTCCAGAATTATCTTGATTCAAGAACTTTCAGGATTTGCTGAGACAACGGCGTTTTCATTATTGAGCTAAGAACGTGCACAGTGTAGTAGATAATGATGTGCCAAAGCTTTTCCATTAGTCTTCGTTTGCTTATGATGACTTCATTCCTCATTTTCAATGTGGACTTTCTAAGTATGGCTGAAATTAATCTAATTAAGAACACCAGTATGTATTTAAATGTGTGTCCATATATGTCTGATTGTTTATATTTCTATACCTATATGAACAGGCACTTTTGTGTGTACACCTCACATTGCTCTGTTCTTCTCAGGAAGACATTTTTAATACAACCTGAGAGCAGTTAAAAAGATTTATACTCCATTGGGTAGTCATTATCTCTGTTCTAGGCTTGAAGTATTTTTATTGTACTGGAATCAAAAGTTTTACATCAGTGGGATTTTATCAGATGTATTCCAGAGGTTTTTATTAATCTCAAATTTTATGGCACGTGCAGTGATTTTTTTTATTTATTTTTTATTTATTTATTATTTATTTATTTATTTATTTTATTTATTTATTTATTATTTTTATTGATTTGATTTTCTTCTGCCTCTTAATACTGCTCTCTTTAAAGCAAGGGAAGGATGCTTTTGACAACTTTGCTTATTATCTACTTAATTTTTGCACGCTTATACCACTAAAAGACTTTATTTCGCTATAATGCCCACAAGGGAGCATTTATTTCTGTGGCATTAGGATAATCTTACTGTACTTTATAGACTCATGGAATGGTTTGGCTGGGAGGGACCTTAAAGATCAGCCGGTGCCACTCCCTGCCATGGGCAGGGGCACTTTCCACTATCCAAAACCTGTCCAGCCTGGCCTTGGACACTTTCAGGGATCAGCCACAATTGTTCTGGGCACCCTGTGCCAGGGCCTGCCCACTCTCACAGTAAAGAATTTCTTTCCAATATCCAATCTCTCCCTACCCTCTTTCAGTTTAAAGCCATTCTCCCTTGTCCTGTAACTACCTATCCTGTTAAAAATCTGTCTTCAGCTTTCTCGTAGCATAGATGGAAATGAATTATCACAACTGTGACAAAATTTAAAAAAAAAGAAAAATATTTCTCATTTTTTTTCTGATGTATCCTGAACGTAACCTACTCCTGCACATTTCAAATCCACGGTTCATTGAATGGTTGCAATCGACCTGTGTAAAAATATTCTGAAGTTAAAATGCTGCTTTTGCTTGCTAAATAGAAAAGGGTTTTGATGTCTAAAGGAAAGGAATTTTTTAGCTTGAAAAGAAGAAAAAAAAAAAGGAAAACAAGAAATCCTGATTTCACTTTGCTGTTTCACAAGATGTGAGCTGATCATGTCACTTCATTTCCCTCTGTATTGTGGAAAAGAGGACAGGGTTTTCATGGGTAAAGCTCCAAATTGTGTTCCCTTTATTATATAACATCCAAACACAGTCTGGTCACCATATTCCTCTTCTTGGCTTTGTTTGTGTGTTTTCACCTCAAAATTACTTTAAAGTAATTAAAATTACTTCCATTCATAATAATGCCTTTGAGTGGCTTAAAAAAACCCAAACCAAACAAAAAAAAATTTAAAAAAAGGAGCAGGGAAGTAGCTTACACAGTAATTTGGAGGTTTTTGAAGTGTCCAGTTCCACATTTTATTCCTTGTAGGAGTGAACTAAAAGGTGAATTCAGAAGATACCACACATCTCATTTAAATCATGACAGAATTATACCATGAGTGGGCATATGGGAGCAAAAATTAGAGAATATTCATTAATAGCACACATTAATGTTACTTACACAAAATATAGGAATTATGTCAGTAGTTTTGTTAGGGTGCCTTCTTAATGAAGAAACTAAGAAAATATGTCTAAAATAATGCACATTCTGGATTTTCTGTGCTTTCCCAGCTTCTGAATTTCCAGATGACAGAAAAGAATGGAGAAAATACTTCGGAACATCAAACCCTATGCCTCAAAACTGAGTTTCCTTTCAAAAAAAATTGGACATGCATGTCTGAAACCTTAATGCTCTGAAAACCATTAATTAATTCTCAAGAGTATCCTTTAAGTTAGGGTACAAAATTAGAGCATGTTTTTTATCAAAATCTTGTTAGACGGATGCTTCAGTGAACATTTCAGTACAAACCTGCTGCCTTAGATAGAGAAAAATTACAATTAGGCTTGCATTGATTATTCACCACTTTGTTTCAGTTTCAAAGTTCTATTTCAGAGTTAGACTACAGCAGGAGAGAGCATAGTTTTTTATTCTGTCTCCTATTTAATTTTTATATTGCCTAGGAATAACAGTATTATAATCCTTCTGGGGAACAAGCTTTAAAATCTTATTACTTTACAACAGTGGGAAAGGTGTAGAAGTCTCTTGTGATGCTGAGAGTTATGTGTAATTTTTTTCAGTTAAATGCTTTTTTTTATATCTAAGTATGTCATAGGAGCCATTTATGTTAAATTATCTTCCTGTAGCTATATAATAATTTAAAAAGCAAGCAAATCTTGCCAGTTCTTGTCATAAAGATGGTCTTTTCATACCTTTGCCAAACTTAGTCTGCTTTCTGTAAGGTACATCTGTACAAATTCAGTGATCCTCTCAACAGGGAATGACAGGAAAGGTGTTTGCTAAATCTCCTTTCTGCATGAAATTTTAAAAATCTACTTATATTTTTCAATATATTAAACTTAGCATTACTAGTTCTCCTGCACAAGTACTTAGCCACTATTTCATTTTTTCATCCCTTCATGTGTTTATCATTATTCTTCTCTTCATTCTGGTCAACATCTTTATCTTAGGCACAGTTAGCACACACCCTTTTTTTTTTTTTTTTTTTTTTTAACCTATTGTTTTTTGTAGAGAAGAGCTCAGTGGCAGGAGTGCCCTTTTGCAGAGGGGCAAATTTTGGCCTGAGGCTGGCACACCTGGGCACTGTGAAGTGTAGCTTGGAATACAATAAAGGAGAAGATCTGTTCTGAATAAGCAGGCTGCCTCAAAATTAGGCATCTGTAGGAGAAGAATTGAAAAGGAAAAATTCTTTGAGATGAAATCAGCTGTGAGGTCAATGAGTTTAGGGTCAGAGAAGTATTCTCCCTCTCCGATTAGGTTATGGAATCCTATCTAAAAGTCAAAGAGAAATTTTTGGTTTTTCTCTTTGTATAGACCACACTCTGTGAGAACTTCAGAATTTCAAAATACCAAAATCAGTGAGCAGGATTTGTAGTTCATGAAACTGCCATTTATTCTCTGCAAATGCTTGGAGTAATGAAATTCTCTGAAACTGAATGAGACAGCAGGCTTGACTTCTCTTACATTCTTGTAAAATTAATCTCTCTCAACTTGTTGTAGGAATTTACTTCTTGACTTGCCCAGAAATAGTGAAAGAAAGATGGATACTGTTACTTATGCAGTTGAATATACTTAATTTGAATGCAAAACTTCTAGTTCTTTCCACCATCCAAAGAGTAAAGACCAGCTTTTAAAGCTCTTCAACAAAATGTAGCTAGGCTAAGAGAGAATTTCTTTCTAGTTTTGCTAGAAATTTCCTGGTATAGCTGATGCTGCAGACCTTATAGACACATCAACAATTACTGATTTTGCAGAAGATGCACAGAGGATGCTTTTAGAAACAGATAATGCATTTGAATTTGATAGTCTACATCAATTAATATCCATAAGTTCAAGTATCTTGTTTATAGAAAGACTTTTTGACTGGGTCATTAGGTTTTGGAAAGATTTGTAATCTTCCAGGAATTTGATTCCACTGTCAAATCACTGGGGGACTCCTCACTTTTAGTTGGATATACTTGAATTATGAAGCAAAGATAAGCTGATTGTATTTTTGGCTCAGATGCTGAGGCAGATATTATTTGGGTGGGTTCTGCTCTCAAGAACTGAAACATCCTCATGAAAACAGCAGTGGTCACTGATTCTGATCTCTCATCTGTTTATACTCTTGACTGCTGTGTGTCAGAATTCCAAGGAGCAGCTTCTCCTCTTCACACCCCCCTCTTCATCTTGAGGTTTGTGCAGCGAGAAAAAACGAATAAATAAAAGCTGATGCTATATGGAGCCCTAAATTAAACTGCAAAAGAGCCTAAAATTAGACCAGTTTCTGAGTGACACCTTTAAGATATCGAGACTTCAGTCAAAAGTTGTATCACTTAGAGAATTCTTTGTGCTCTCATTAAGGGATGAAAAATAGCAGTAGAAATGTTGAAATTTTACACTTTTGCAGTGCCTTACCTCCATTATACTCTTGACTTGTGAAGTGTCTACTTAGCTAAGAGCTAGAAAGGAAAGTGTGTTTTGTTAACATAAATTCCAGCTACTGCTAGAATCTGTTAATTAATCCCATTGAAATAAAATCTTGCTGCAGCACTAGTACTTCATACTAAACCTTAATTATCCTACTGTTTATTCTATTGCACGGCTAGTGCTTACCAAGTCAAGTCACACCAGGTATTCCAAACAGCTTGAAGATTTCCTGAGATATATGGTGACTTGACTTGTCTTTGCTTATCATATGCCAATCTTCTCTTTTGTCAGTGATAATGCACTTAAACTGAATGTTCTCATGGTTTGGAGGTAGTGGATCTAATCTGGAGTATTGGATGGAGTTCTTTTAAGAAAGGAATTATTTAAAAGGGATTCTTAAAAAAAACCCAAACACTCCATTTTTTTTTCATATCTACATTTAAAAATAAATGGAGACATTATTAAAAAATACTATAAATAAATAGATGTGATAATTGCTGGGTAAGTGAAAAAGTATGCCAAAAGTCTTCTTTTACATTGCATCTGGGTATCTTACACTTGAAATTTGCTGACAGCTGCACAGATTTTGTTTCTGTTATGTTTTTTTTTCTCACCTCTCTCAATCTTAAGTACATAACACCAATGGGGAGCCTAAAAACTGCAAGCACAGGCACCTTCAATGCTGTACCCAGCAAATTACCCCCAGGTTAGGAAAGCCCAGTAGTGCAGAGCCAGAAACTGTTCAGTAAATGCTAACTTGTTCCCTCCCGTGTTTTTTATGCAAAGTGAGATGCACACCCACACCACACTACTCGCAGTCCCTGGAACCTGGTGTCTGAAGCCCTTTCATTATTTTACACCACGTTTCATTTTATAGCAGAACAATCTGTTGGAGCAGATTGGCAGAGCTGTGACCGGGCTTAGAAACGACCGAGGGAGTGGAGGAGTCGTAAAGTTTAGCAGCCGTTTAGATGATGTTCAGGAGATGGTAGCAGATGTTGAGCAGTTTAGCAAATTCCTGCAGAAGGGCTCTTTGATTGTTAGGAAATGGAGCTAAATCTCGCTCAGGAGTGATTCAGATGCCTTAGGGAGGTAATCCTATCAGCCAGAAAAGAAGTATTAATTTTACACAAATGATTGTTATTTTCATTTCTTCCTTTTCAGAAATGTTTTATGAAATAGTTCTGTAAGGCTCTGAACTTCTTTTCTTGGCATTAATAATTACTTTCGTTACCAAATTTCAAAAGTCTTTTCATAGGGAAAATAAAAAAAAGTTTGGATGAATGTGTGTGTGCTTTTCTTCCCAAGTGTTGGAGATTATTTACACAGTGGTAGCTGTAAGTAGAATATGACAGTGTCTGAGTGAACCATGCTGTGCCTGCATAATCCCTACCTCATCCTTTCTCCTTAAATGAAACAGGCAGGGAAGAGTGCTCTGACACTTCTGAAGAGTGTAACTAGTAACTGAGCTTGTAAAAGAAATGAGAGGTGATATTTGATAAGCACAGCCTTGTCCTGAATGCTTGACAGGTTTCTGAAGGGAAGTTTGAGTGCCTGGAAGCCTTTACAGAAGAGCAGCCTTTTTTATTTCTCTCCCACTTTTTCATCCCTGCTACAGATAGTGCCTCATCCTCTCAGTTCACACTCTTTTGAGGGAAATACTTTTATCTTTTGCCATTAATTCATTAGCATTTTAGGTGTTACACATGATAAAAGACATAATTCTCTTTGAGAGGTACTTAATTGGACATGACTCGTAGAGGCCTGAGCTGTCTTGGGTGGAACATTTTGCAGGGGTTCCCTCTTCTTGGGGCACAGCTGCTTCATAGTGAAATTTCCATTTCCTTTGTTCAGTTACCTCCTGCTTAGACCCTTCTGTGTCCTGGTCTGCATGCACTTTGGGAGATAAAAGATTTTCCTTCATCACTGCTTATTACTGAATTTACAAGGAATAATTGAAACCAAGCACATTTCTGATGTCTCTTCAAAAGCTCAAGTGATCCATATTCATATCACCAGTCCTGCTTTGAGGCTGCTGAAGATGCACCATACTTCTTAGTTAAGTTGAGCAAACCTGACTTTTTTGAAGGAAGGGGCTTCATTTATTGTAGAGCTACAACTTTGCTCCCTTCCTACCTCAAACACAAGGTATTAAATGTATAAATGCCTTGAGAACATAGAATAGCTTCAAATATTGCAAGGAACTCTGTCACAACTGAAGTTTTACAAAAGAAGCATCAGTGCTCTGTAATATTCCTCACACAGCTGCTGTCTTTGATGGAGAAGTGGGAATGTGAGGCTGAGCTCATGTTGTTTTGTCAGGCTTTTGGTTTTGGGTATTTTTTTCCTTTAAGTGCCATCAGAAACTAGCTTTGATTATGCCAACTGTGCACTCTCCAGATGATGCTTGTCCTTCCAGATATATCAGGCTATATGGTTAAATTTATGATTTTTAACTAGAAGTCATTAGCACCAGCTCTTTGGATTTCATTTTGCATCCTCTCTCTCTCATTTCAACATATTTCTTCATCAATGCCACATTTTCCAATGATTGATGACATTTAAGGAGTAGCAAAGTTGGAATACCAAAAATGTTTTGTACCAAACCAGCCTTGAATAATGCTGAATGTACAAAACAGACCACTGGAAAAACAGCTTGTAATACAAGTCTGGAATGAATTGCAAGTCTTATTAATCATCCATAATTGTGCTCAGAAAGGAAAAGGGCAGTGTTTAATACTGATACTGCAAATGGCAGAATCTTGATTAAATATGAATATGAATGGAAATGAATCAGCTGAGCGTCATATCAGGGAAAAGATATTTTGAGTCTTCTGCTACTTGTTTGTGAAGTGGAAAGAAAATAGCTCAAGAAGGATGGGAATATGTGAAGGAAAGGAGAGAAAATGAACAGAGTAGCTGGAAGTGCATTTTTCAAAAGTGCTTCTATATAACTACATTTTCACTTAAAAGTTTGTATGAGATGTGTTCATAATAAAGTATCTATGTCAGAAACACAGTTTACTAAATGTGATGCTGTGGTTCTCTAATAAGAGAAATTTATTTGAACCACCTGAAGTTTGTGGTTTAAAATATTTTTGGGGGAACCTTTATTGTTTCAGTAGGTCTGTATTTAAATTCTGGTGGAGTTATGAGTGTTTCCAGAATTTTACTTGCTGCACATTAATCAAATACTTTTTTGTTAATTACTGAGATGTAGCTTCCAGCATTTTTATCAGTTTGGTCGCTGCTTCTCCTGTAAAGAATATGTTCTGTTCTTGTTTCAAAAGCATGTTTGTGTGCAGCCAAGTCATTTTTAATTTGGTGTCTGTTTAAAAAGGCTGATCACTTGCACAGAGTAAGGAAAACCTGCTCCACACAAAGAATATCTTACTTTATGGAATTCTTTGTTGCATCAGTACAGCATTCACAGCTTTTTGCTTGGTGTTGGTCTTTTCTAGCTATAAATTTTATTTAAAATCAGATTTAAGGGCAAGTGCTCATGCACTCAATATCTGTAAAACAAAATATTTTGCCTAGAAATATGATCTTTGTTCTCTAATGTTTAGTAGATCATCAGTACCATTTGAGGTTTTTCAGCCTGTGAGAAAAGCTCTGCCACATACTATTTATTTTATTTAACATCCCCAATGCCAGCTCTTCAGGGTAGTTGGTCACACAGACTTGAAAATCCATCAGAAGTTCACCCAGAAAGGAAGGCTTTTGTGACTGTTCTGTGCTTTAAGGGCTTCCAACCCTTCTTCATCTTGCAGGTGTGTGGAGTGTTCCACAGCAGATAGTTTCCTCCCAAAGGATAAAGTCTGTATTTTCCTCTGCTGTGTTACACACAAAGAGCTCGCTCCCCTGTGTGGTGCTGGTGTGCACACAGAAATGTGGTGTCCTGTGTTAGACCTAAATATCCCCTGGCTCTCAGAGATGTAAAAACCTGTGAATTTACATGTGGTGAGGAATTGATATCCAATGATGAAAGTACAGAAACATAAATGAGGTGAAAGACACATGAAAAAGCTTTTGTAACAGTCTTAGTATTCTTGTGATCAGGTGCTTGCTATGAGCTGTAGGGTGAGCTTTCTTTCCAGTTCTGTATGGAATCTGTCTTGGCATCGGCTTGTGTACCGATTATAGCACTGGTGCACTGAGAAAGGCTGCCTGAGTCTGGAGGTGTATATGGATTTATTTTCTGCCTCCCTCTGGCAGGGAGAACTGGGAATGCAGCACTTCTGTAGCACTGGGCCAGCACCAGAAGTGATTCCTGTTTCTGCAACAGCTGACTCGTGAAGTGATGTGGCGGAAAGGATGCACGCTTGTCATTTAGCATTATCTCAAACCCTAGCTGCTGTGATGCACTGCCTTTAGATGTGCCTTAACTTTGAGGAGTGACTTCCCAAGGAAGGTCATGGAGTGTTCTGTGCACGCTGCTCCAGTAAATCCTTAACTAAACCAGCTGGAGGGCTCTGTCCTTCAGAGACAAATCACACCAAAACAACAGCAGAGACCCTTCAGTCTTCTTGCTGCACGCAGGCTTTGCTTTATTCTGTCAGAAAGTGGCCTGACTGATAGGGCTGAAGATATCTGACAGAGTGCCTAAGCAATTAGAACCTTCTGGGTCATAAAATTTACATCAGAGCCCGAGTAACGCTGCTATAAACGTGAAGTGACACAGCACACAGCCAACGCTCATGCAGAAGGAATCTCTGATGCAGTGATGGAGTGTGACCTTCCTTGAGGCAAGCTGCTTCCTGAGTGAGAGCTGAAAAATACTGTCTGCTGCTCATGGTACGTGGCTGGCCTTGGAGGAACATGACATCAGCTTGTCAGCAGCTTGACTTGCAAAAAATCCAGAGGTTTGGCCTTGGAAGATGACAGTTAAAGAAATGGAGAAAGGCATTCTTGATGGTTTCAGAAGGAAAATAGCAGGCACAATGTAATACTTTATAAATATAATATAAAATATTTAACGTGTATCAATATAGACATTCCACAATATTTTATAATGCAAACAGATGATAATAGCACTAACTCAATAGGATAACACGAGTTCATTCCTCTGTGTGTGTTATGCTTATTTTCTCTGGCATCCACTTGCATTTCTATTAGCACACATTTGTTTGTGTGAAACTCCGAAGTGTGAATAAAGCCCAGAAGATCATGGAATATTTGCTGTATGGCCATATGTGCCCGTTGCCATATACACACAATGTTTAGATGCAGAAAAATGTCAGTTTTACTTGTTTTCCCATCCACTCACAAAAGCACAGTTTGAAGAGGGCAAAGTGTTGGAGATCTGAGAGGATGCTGCTCTCCCCATGATGGTTTTGAACATTAAACAGGTGGTGATACACTTGTCTGTGTTTTATCTTAAACATAATTTCCTAATCTGTCTATAAAAGGAGCTCTTATGTATTTAAAAGGAAATAAGTATATGGATTAGTTTACCAGACAAAATAAGGTCAAACTTTAACATTTATTAGGTCGCTTGCTTCCTCCTTGTCTTAGAGCAGGCACAGTTCTGCAGTGAATGGAAACTGCACATACCAAGTTCCACAGCTTGTGCTTCACAATACAGTTACTTTTAATGTATTACCAAAACAACTTTAATGTTTGAAACCACATTCACAGCCAAATTTAAAAAGAATTTTTTTTTGTCAAATGAAGATTAAAAGCTACTCCATGTTTTTGTTGTCTTGCTCATTTGAGAGTTTTCCTGAAGATTTTGCTCTGTTGTAATGAATAAGATTATACTGTAATTACAAATATGGCATTGGGCCTAAGGAGTAGATGTTAAGTTAATATATAGGACAGTGATATATTATCCTAGAATCAATAAATGGTCACATATTTGCTCATGTAGTAGATTCTTAAGCTTTCAACTAGAAAAAGGATAATAAATATTATTTCCAAATGATTAATACCTTCTTTTTCACTTGTTACATTCAAACAGTTCCAAAATGTTCAGCTAGCATTTGCAGATACCAGAATGGAGTTACATGAATCTTAATTTGCTGGGCTAAAATGTCTTTGACAATATAGAATAAAAACATATGAAATGAACACAAAACATTTTAAACCGTATTTTTTTTAGTTCAATTGCAAAATAGAAAATCTTTGCCATGAGAGAAAAATGTACTTCCCAGATTGAAATGAATATTTTTTTATCTTTTCTTTTTTGAATTTTTAAAAACTCCTTTGAAATTTACTGTTGTCCTCAGAATTTCATCAAGTCATTCCCCTATGGCTGTCATTTGGAAATCTAATAAATAGAGTTTATCCCCATCACAGATTTTTTTAATGGAGAAGGATTCTTGAACTGGTGTTATCACTGACTTCCCTGCTGGCTGGCAGTGGTAGCAGACAACGTGGTGGCTTGTTCTCATGGATATATAGTCAGCTAAATGCAAATATCACAGCTAAATATGCTCACTTGCACTTTTAGGTTTCAAGAATGGCAATAACATGTTTTTCTTCAGGATGAAATAGCTCTCTGAAGGCTATCTTCTATGAGCAAGACAATATTTGGAAAATTTGGTTAACGTGGTTTCTAGTTCATTTTTTAATAAATATAGTGTTAGTGAGGCTTACTACTATGCAAGTTTTAATAAAAAAAAAAAAAGAAATGTGAAGTCCTGGGCTATGAAACTTGCAGCTTTCATTTCAGTGTAAGAGGTGTGATTTCAGTTTTATTTCAGTGAGTACAGTAAAGCGGAACAAATCGTGTCATGGGCTGCCTACAGCAGATTGAGAGTTTTGTAAATGCTCTTATTTATTCTGTCCCTGTGAAAAATCAAGTTTCAGAAGCAAGCAAGTTCAGTTCTATTCACCTGCACAAACACTGCAGCACTACAAGATGAAACTTCAGAGGCTTTCCCTTCTCTCTGCAGAGCTGTTCTTTAAAGGCTCTTTCTGGCCCAGACTATTACTGTAAACTCTTCAATCTCCTTTATCTGCAGTAAATGGGCCTTTTGCATCAATTATTTTTTCTTGATTGAAAAAAAAGGACATTATAATCACTCCTTGTAACAAATGTGCAACAGAGCTATCGATTTCTGAAAGAGCAGCTATTACAGCTGCTGCAGGAGGAAGGCTTGGTGAATATATGCAATTATGCATGAAAGCCCCCTGCTCGTTCAGCAGCACAGTCTGATACATTCCTGTTTGTGCATGGCCTGCAGCCATCTCAGGCTGCAGATTATTTATATTTCTTCCCACTTGAAGCTCAGCCCCACAAAATACTGTATATTACTCTGCACACCCAGTGTCAGTAGCACTGGTGATTTCAGCCTTAAGTCTGTGTTACTTTGCTGCAGGTGTGGGTTACAGGGTTAACACTTCTGTGGCTATTTTTTTTTTTCTCCACTTCCCACTCTCTTCAAGAATATTAAGAGTTGTTGGCTGTCACCATAATCCAAGATTTGCTTTTTCCTGCCCTGCAGGCGGTGTTGTAAGTGGAACATGAAGTGGGATTAATAACATATTCTAATGTGTTACCTGCAGTGATCAGAGCACTCATGGAAATATGAGCCTTGCAGGGACCTCCAGAGGTTATTTAATTCAGCTGCTGGCAGTAATGCAAGGTGTACTGTACTTCATGCACACCCTGGAAGATGTGTTTAAAATTTCAAGTTCTTAAAAATTTGACTAAAGGAGACGACCAGCTTCCTGTCGCTGCCTTTCATCACTGCAAGACTGGGAGAGCCTTCCCTTTTATTCACCTTGATTCCCTTTGTTGCAGCTTAAACTGCATTTTGTGTCTTACAGCTTCATCTATAGGATAGCAGCCTCTTTATCACACAGCAGGATGGAGAGGTTTATTCCTCTTCTGTCCCTCTCCTTTTTCTATCCTGCTAATCCCATTCTTTCAGTTTTGCCTTTTTTTCCAGTTTTTTAATTTCATCTCATTCTTCTTACCTCCTTTCAGGCTGGGGTTTTGTGGGGTTTTTTTTAGGTTAGGTTTTGGTTGTGGGTTTTTGTGGAGTTGGGGTTTTTTGTTTGGTTGGTTTTTTTTTTTTTTTTTTGCATACTTTTAGAAGTATACATTTATGCATTCTGAATTCTTTTTAACATAGTTCATTTACCTTACATTTTGTTCCAGTTACTGCACAGGCAAATGAAGAAGTTGAGTTAAAAATGTGCAATAAATGCCATTGTCAAACAGCATTACCCAACAATAACATTGTAGAAAAATGTCCTCCCTCTTTTTTTTTTTTTTTTTTTTTATGAACTTGTATTTGAAAGATACACATATACATAAGATAGTAAAGATGGCTTGATTTATTTTGGAGAGCAATGTAAAGGTTTTGATTAATGGCACAGCCTGCAAGTATATGATTCATAAGTACCTATAGACAGGGACATGTAAAAATATGTCTTGGCAAGCAAATCATGCCTGATTGACTTTGTTTATTTTATTTACATCTGTGTTTAATATCACATGTCTGTATGAAATGATTTAAATCTCATCCCTATTATGCCAGTCAGTCAGAATTCCCCTGGATGTCTCTAAAGACTGTAGTTGTGGAGGGCAGAAGTTGAATGTGATGCACAGAAGAAACAACAGATAAAAGTTTAATATTCCTTAAAATGCCTTTAAGTACTGCAACCCTTAAAAGCACAGGTCTGTAAATACTCCATTAGAAAAGGAGTATGAACTGCAAATCATCCTAAAGCAGTCCTGTGGTTAATGCTGCTGGAGTTTTTAAAGAAAATGCAGAGTGGGACCGGGTGATGCTTTGGCCTCAGAAGGTCTTTCTGAAGTGAAGAGAATGAGAGTGCCAAGTGTGGGAATGGCTGTTTGTATGGCACAAGCTTGTGAGTAACACAGGCATTTAGCCATTATTTAGAATGAATTTTCTTAACTAGACCAGGCAGATGTAAATCATTAATGACTAGATTTAAAATGACTTGTAGAATTCATAATGCTGATAGTAAATACCTCATGAAGAGACCAGGAAAATTACTTCCCTTCTAATTTCTGTATTTCTGTCAGTGTAGCCATCTCAGCAGTGATGGCTGAAACTTCTTTTTTTCACATTATTTTAAATTTATTCTGTTTAGTCCAGTCATATCTGAATCAGAAATACTGCATAAGTATATAGTTTTACTTGTATTCACTCAGTCAAATCAGTCCAATGTCTCTATGTGGATCTGGCAAGATTGTTGTCATTTCTTATAAAATTATTTGAGAGAAGACTCTACTTTAATTTTGAGCAGATTATTACTTGCATCTGGAGCACTGGCAAGTAAATAATTTGGTTTGCCTATTATCCACATCTTGGCCTGGTCAGTTGATAGACAAGGAAAACCAAAGTTTAGTCTCTTTTCAAAGTCAAATCACTATCAAGAGTCTAAGATTTTATGCAGGAAAAGAGGGATTTGCTCCAAAAATAGGATGGGGAGAGGTGTCTTTCCTTCAGCAAATCTGGAGAAACCATCTGTCACTAAGGTGGCTTCGACAATTACTTCTAGCCAAGTGTGTAAGAGGTCTCTCATCTCCCCCAGCTCTGAGCTCTTCAAGCCACACTCACTTGCTCAGAGACTCTCTTAGGAGCCCCTCATGTTCTGTATCATCTGTCAGTAGAATTTCACAGGTCTGTAACAATAATGTTGGGCTTTTTTGGGTTTCTACCAAATGGCTACTCTTTCCAAGTGCTGAAGTGTGTTTTCCTAGTAGATATGTGCAAACAGCCCAGGTGAGTTCTCACAAGATGCTGGCACCCTGAAGGATTTCTAATGCTGCAGCCCATCAGTGATAAAACCTATTCAAAAGTTTGTTTACTTGGTTTGATTCTATCAGCCATTTTAATTGTGCTCAAATATCTCTAATGAGGAGAGCTCTATTAAAGTGAGATTGCTGATCCCTTTCATTCATGGTCTCATAAGTATATGTATTAAATGAAGTCACTTGAGTCTTTTGGGGAAAAGTCCAAATTGTAATGTTTTGGCAATTAAGTCACCTCCGGTAGTACTTATTCTACTTAGATGATGATAGGGCCCATTAAAATGAGAGCACAGCACACATGAAAAGAAAATATTCCCTACCATTTACTATTTTGAATGAAGAAGAGAGTAATAAAAATTATGCTGAAATTTGGCCTGCTTTTAATTGCCGTGCAGTGCACAGCAATTGATAGCTAAAGTGCTAATTATTTTTAATGTAATTACATTTAATTATCATAATTGCTACTCATATCTCCTGTCCTAATAGAAAGATGTTAAGGGTCTTATTCACAGAACTGTTATGTTCCCATCATGCAGAGGAGAAATGAATAGGGAACGTTCTGTGGATTGTTAGACAAACAGTCCCAGTGATTGCTTCATCTGGGGACTCCAATTTGCAATAGGTGTCCATTGCAGTGTGAAACTGAGCTCAGCTTTTCAGAACTCTGCCCATGGCTCTTCCTTTTGGCCTGTGCAAATGGAAGTCCAGAAACTGGGAACAGACACCAGATAATCCTATTTCTGGTTTTAAATTTTATTCAAAAAAGTATCCTCCCCCCACACACCACCACTTCAAAAAAGAATCAGCAATTACACTCATGATTGCAATTATAGCAGTGATGAGATGCGATCTGTGCTGATTGACTTGTAATATTCACCAAGATTTTTGCTAAATTGGTACACAGAGCAGGCAGTTAAGATATAATGTTCACTATTTCTGGTGTTAGAGCAGATGTTCTGTGTTTTATCATAAAGCCTACAAAGTGGGACATATGTCAATGATGTTCATATTCCACATGCTATATAAGGAATTTTTTTTTCTCTTTAAAAAGCACTAGCTAAATATTAAGAAATGGTCACTGGATTTTTGCTTGCCTATAGGCATAATTATATTATTTTCTTCCTAGAAAGTTAAAACTCATAGAAAGGCATGTTGCTTGATGTGACTGAAATTCAGCACTGGATCATTATTCACAGACTTTTGCACTTTGCTGTTCATGATAACAAAATAGTAGGTACAGCATTCTTTTGTGGGAATACTGAAAACTTTAAAATCAAGTGGATATTGAGACGTAGCATTAAAACTTCCAAAAGCTTTAAAATCGAGCAGCAAAATGAGTGTGCATAACTGAATGTCAGATAGAAATAAGCTGTGCTAAAGCTAGTGCTTGTGCTGGACAGAAGTGGTGCTTGTGCTTCACTGCTTCTGGTAGATCTGAGATGTAAGAAAGTGCACAAGTGTATTAACTTTCTTTTCAACTCCTCCATCAAGTGAGCCAAATCCCTGTGAAAAAGAGCATCATTGCAAATCTTGTGATGGTTTGCTGTTAGTACTTCATCAGTAACTAGAATGGGGTAGATTGATTTCATTTGCTCAAGCCTTGTGCTAATTAAACTATTCTGAACTGAAGAACCATCAGAAAAGGAAAAGAACAGTTGTGTTTTAAAACCAGAGCACGAAATGCCGTGCGATGGGAACGTGGCCAGTTTGCAATGAGGGAACCAGCCACAACAGATACAGAAAGTGTCATTTTGTATTTGTTGGCATGGAGAGGATGTGCTTAGCAGTGTGAGTCTAGACATGGTTTCTGGGTTTGTAATTGTGTTTGGAATATTTTAGTCGAGTTCAAAACTGCTCAAACTGAGTTTATGTGCAGGACCAAAATCTAATTTATGTTTGCATGGATAAAACTGGGAGTAACACTCAACAGTAACTTACATTCTTCAGTATAGGCACTGTGAGATTATGTTTCTTTGTAAAGGCATAATTGCTACAAATTGGATACCTGGAGCTCTAATTGCTCTCTCTGGCTTTATATTTATCTGTTATTGTTATATAGTGTAATTCCTGAAGTCTTCAAACCAGGTTATATTTAGGAAGCTGCTTTTATTTTAATAAGTTGGTTTTTTTGGGTTTTTTTTTTTTTTTGGGAGGGGGTTTTTTGGTGGTAAAAGGCATATAGGCTGATAATGTATTTCTTTTATAGTCTTGAGATTATTCAAAAGGAAAGAACTGAGGAAAAGGGAGAAAGAAAACCATAATGAGTGAGACTGGGAGCAGGATATAATGGAAAAAATGAGTGATATGGCTTTGAAGAAAATAAGGATGGTTGTAGGAAATACTTGTCTTTTCCAGGATGGGAATTTTGAGATGCAGGACTCCCAAAAGGAATGATGCTAACTGCAGAAAGGCTGATGAGGGCTTTTATGTCTATTTCTGTAGGTGTTATACCAATCTCGTAAAAACTGATAATTTTTTTTCTCAGTGTTGTCTTAATGACAAACTGGAAGGAGCACAAGCTATCAGTTTCTGATTATGGCATTACAGTGAATGAGATCTCTCCTCAGTAAGTTGTATAAACACAGATATCAAATTATACTTTGCCTTTGTTTTCCAGTATAAGGTCTTTGTCCAGGCAAAGAGACAATTCAGTTTTGAATTGTGTTCCAGTTGTCTGTCACCAAAATGAACTGTGAGGAGTCAGTCCTGTGAGCTTTCATCCGACTGCAAGTGCATCTCCTGGAGCTCTTGTATGATTTTTGAAGTACCTTTTCTGCTCAGCAGTGACTCTTCCAGTTCAGATTACTTACAATTCAGTTACTTTTTTTTTGTGATTTTACAAGAGACCTGAGAGTCTCTGATTATACAAGAGATATGGAAGTAGTTTTTACCCTTTTGAAACAGCTATGGATTTTTGTAGTTCTGCTTATTTCTTGTCTATTTTCTAACCTTTGAGCAGAAGTTTTCTGCACATTGACATCCAAGAAGTGCCTGTAGATATGTCTATAACAGTCATTTGCACAGTGTATGGTGATCTTTCAATATGTATCCAGTGGCTCTTGCAGCCCAGCTTGCCTCCATCATTGGGTTCTTAGAATAAAATCTGCAATTTTATTGCAGACACCTAGGACTTGTAGTCCTCCCAAGGAGAGAAGGTGCTGGGACTTGCATTTCAGCAGTTACAGATCTTCCATCTCCTGAAAATGGGTTCTTTGTAGGTGATATTTCAGCTGTGGCACTGCAATGCTGTTTCTGCCAAAGGAAAATCTGTAACAGGAAAGAGATGAAAGAATTGAAACTGGAGGAGGTTGGTAAGATTTTACTTTCTGGGCATTCAGTAGTTACTGGAGATGGATATAAGTCTGTTTCAGAGATCTTTGCCGCTTTGAAGGTGTGATTCTGAAAGTTCTTGGGCTGAAATGGGAATGATTTTTCTTTTTTTCTAATCAGAGTTAATCTCAGGTATTCCTGCACAAGTATACACCAAGAGTGAGGGAGCAGCAGTTGAGCTGGGAGAGGGCAGAGTTAAAACACCCAAAGCAGTGCTGGTGCCTGGGCCAGTATGTCATAAATGCTGCAGCTGCATCTAAATCCTGGTGTTACATCCCAAATAGGACAGCTTAGTAAATGTTTTTACTGTTCCTTGTTCACCTCCTTGCACCACGCTGTTATATTTCACTTGTTTTAATTAAATTAACTTCTTACTGAAATGAGTTTTCCAAATCCTAATGAGCACTCCCTGATTCACACTTTTTTTTTTTTTTTTCCAAGTGACAGATTTAACATTTGGTCCAAAATCCCCCTCCCTCATAGATAAAAAGATAAAAGGCTAACTTTTTAATAGAAATTAGGCTATTCTAAGTCTCTGGGAATAATTAAAAATCTAGTTGACCTATGAATATTTATAAAAGTGTTAATTAAGGGATGTGTGAGTGAATCCACCTTGCTGTGTCACAGAGTCATTAACCCTAGCAACTCCCAGATGTTCATCATGTCAGTGTTTAGGACAAGCCACAATTCCACTGTATTTGACCAGTTTGAGGAGGGCTTCCCAAGGTGGTGTTAAAATCTCTTTCAATTGCCAGAGGATGTAGGACAGATTCAAATGTGCTCCTCCAAGCCAAAGTTTCATGTGTGGGGCATTCACCAGTGTAGCTGTAGGGATGATGCTATGAACCCAACCTTGAAGAAACAAAATTTTATTTCTCAGTTAATTCTATTTATCAGACTTGATTCAGTATTGTGCCTATTTTTAAAAAAAGCCCAATTACTGATACATGAGTGTAATAGGGGAGGGGCTTACTGTGTCTATTTTGTTACATTAATTTAAAAAAATACCTGAGGTTTTGTGCATGATTTTTCTGAAATTGTCCTAATAATAACTTTTAAACATCTTAGTGAATTAAGATGCTTTCTGCAATGTAGCCTTTAATTTGTGTGGGCTGAGGAATTGTCCTCAGACTTGCAAGTGTTCTGCTTCTCTCAACGGGTGTCCCACTCTTCTGCCAAAGGACACATGGGATATTTGCAAGGCAAGAAGGGCAAGAAGAAAGGAGAATGGGGGAAGAAAAAGTTCTCAAAAAAGGAGAACTGATTTTTTTTTTCTCAGTGCCAAGGCATAACATTGATTGTGGTTGTTTTTTTTTTTTTTTTTTTTTGCTTTAGTCTGATCTTGGAATACACCTGGGACATATTATGTGAAAGGTGACAACTGTTCTGTATTATTGAATAAGGGTTAGTAAAGTATATGTATCTTCCCCATTGCACTACAATTCTGAATTAAAAGAAACTAATATTAGAATACAGCATTTTTTTCCTTTTTTTTTTTTGGGGGGGGGGGTTTTTTAGAGTTCACGTAACATAATTTTAAGAAAAGTTTTGACTGTAGAAGTATGCAAGGCCTCTTAAAACAGTGGCAATCTAAACCTCAGAGTACATGGAAATAGTGGAATTCAAAGATGAAAAAAGCCCTGTTAATTACATCACCTTGCATATCAGCAGTGGGAAACCTTGCTGCTTTCTGTGTCTGCAAAACCTGGATTTAAAAGAGCTTAAATGGCACATGGCTGAGTTCTGAGCTGCCAGCATAAAAAACCAGCATTAAATGTCACCTCTCAAGATGCAGGAATTTGGCTGCAGTGCCATGCCAGCTGTGCTGGCTCCAAATGTGTCGCTGCCCAGCTGCTGCAGGTCAGGTCAGAGCAGCTGCGTCCCTGCCAGCTGCTCAACAGGTCCTGGAGGGTTGGATGAGCTGCTTTCGGAAACACCTGCAGGTACCTGCAGCTTTCACTGAGCAGCTGGACAGGGCTAATGAAGGAACTGTATTAATTAAGCAACCTCCTTCCCGTTTTATGCTTTATGGGGTGGCCAACAAGTGCTAGGAATCGGCAGGGTTGAGGTGTGGGGTGTCCTAGGCTGGGATGTTTCCCCTCTCCTCCTTTTCCAAGTGACTCCAAGGCTTTCCAGCAGCAGGAGGAGGAGGTGCAGCTTCCCTTGGTGGGCCTGGCTGGAGGGGGGAGTGCTGCTTGCTGAGATAAAGACAAGCACGGAGCCATCTGGACCAGGGGGAGCTGAAAAATTTGTGTCCTTATGTTAAAAACCAGACCTCACAACCCCTCCAGTCACATACCAAATATAACTTATTTCCCTCCTGAAACAACATATTTCTCAATTTTTGGCATTTTTTTCCCTTTATACTCGGCATTCTGTCACTTCTGCCAAAAACCTGCATATCACGCAATTTAAATTCAGGAGGCTTATTTAAATTAAAGTTGTTCTATTAAACTACCTTTCCTTCAGTGTTCGCTGACAGAGTGTTCCCTACTGTTCCAAGATAAATTGGAAGCAATGAAAGAAGATTTATCAAAGGAAGAAGATCTACAAGTACTTAGATTTTATTAGGTTTTATTAAAATTAAGTATGGCTGGATCTGTTTTGTTGACTTAGCTACATATTGGAAACCTAGGATTCTGCCCAGACTGAGGAAAAGTATTTAAGTTCATAATCCGCTGTTTTCCCTTAAAGGGCATAAACAATTCAAAATTAGTTAAACTGATGTTTAAATGTCAGACTAATTATCCCACTGTGGTCATGCTCCCAGAGGAGAATGAACCTCTGCAAGGCAAAACCCAAAGCTTTTATTTCCATACAAATAGGTTTTTTTTCCCTGAAACTTCTCTTGCAATAAACATTATTTTTCAAGTTAACAGATATTCTAAATCAGTATTTTAAAAATACTTTTTTGGTTGCAGGTATATCTTTGGCAGTAACTCCCTGGGGCTATTTCTTTTCAAGTTATACTTTTGAAAGAAAGTGGGTAGGGTGCAAAAAACAATTTCAAAATAGTTTTCATTTTAGGTAAAACCCCATTAAAAAAAGAAAATTAAAAGAATATTCTCTGAGAGTTCCTATATTTTGTTTTATTTGCATATGTATTTATGTTCTAGTTCACAGAATAGTGAGCTTTTTGTATTTCAGAAAGGATACTTCTGAGTATAAACACTGGGATGTTAAGTTTATCTCCAATGAAAGCAATGGGAAATAGTTTCAGGAAAGGCATATAATGGTGATCTGGTAGAGAATCAACATCTCAGACTGAGAGAAACAGATAAACAAAAGGCAAATTAGTAGCTAATAACACTTAGTGCTGGCCAAATACTTTGTGGTTTTAAGTGTGTGTGAGTTTTTGTTCTGTCATTGGCATCGGAGCTGAACACATTTTAACAAAATTGCCGTCCAGGGGGTATTTCTGTTTGTTTATTTTAAAGGTGTTCTTGGAAGAGCAGATGACTGCGTGGCAAACTAGGCCAGGATTTTTGTGTAGTAATAATATTAGAAATAATCACGTTAAAATATAATGAGCTGTGTGCTTTTTGTTAAGATAGAATTCATTTTTAGTTGTTTCAGTAGGTGGCTTTTAGAGGGACTCTGATTGCTGACTTGTTGTGTTAATGGAGAGAAATTATGCCAGTGAATTGAAGACAAAAGTCAACAGGTGTAATTTTCAATTCAGAATAATCACTGTTAATATTGAGAAACCTATTTCTAGAACACCATCACACAGCGTCCTTTTTTGCCAAAATAACAACTTCATTTTTGATAATGTTCCTGAAAATAAACATTATTCAAACTTTAGGATTCTCATCTGAAGGCGTTTTTCTAAAGTAATAGGGTTTTTTAAAAGCATTTTGAACTGAGATTAAGAATAGTGTTATTGAATTTGTTTCTGAAAAAGGCTGTGCTTCTAATGCAGTCAATATAACGGGAATATTTTATAATACTTTATTCTTTCATAAACTACTTCCCCTTGTAATTCTGTTGGACAGCTCATTAAATATCTTCTCACGTCAATGTCTTTTATATTTGTTTATGACAAGTTTTTGTCCAGCTTCAGTGTTCAGGAGTTCTCATTAAGGAATCCAAAATCAGGGTTGTGCCTGTGAAAAACTGGAACATGTATATTTTCTCTTTAGAATTTAGCTATTTATATTAAAGATTCAAATTGTCTTAATTGTCATTTACACATACTAATAAAATTGCATTTATTAATATTGACAATGATCCCAGGCAGTTTAGAAGCTCAGTTATTAAAATTATCTCTAAAATACAGTGGTTATCTAAAAGGTTGTTTTGATTCTCCTAAATTTAGCCAGAGAGCTGGGTATTATTCCTCTACATTAAATAATTCTGATGGCCAGCCTTGTGGTGTTAATTTTTGTTTTAAATGTGCAATATTTTTATACATTGGATGGTGAATTTTCTCTAAACTCTAAATTTAGCACATCTTAGACTATCATGATTAATAGATTTTTTTTTTTGAGTTTTTTTGTGTTTTTTTTTTTTTTTTTTTTTGTTTTTGTTTTTGTTTTTTTTTTTTTTTGAGTTTTTAAAATCTGGTTTTGAGATCAGCAGCTTCCCAGATGGGTAGAATGAGGAAGAGCCCCCATTTCCAGCATTTCTCATCACCTGGCTAATAAGAGGGTCTTGCTTCTCCTTTGGCTGCAAGCTGAGCTGCACCTTGATTAAATAGAGAAATGAAACTGCTACAAATATAAATCAGTGACATGACCAAAGTCCCTGCCACCCCAGGAACCCCAGAGCTCATTTCCAGCCTGGTTTTGTAGCCCTGATTTCCAGTTGTTCTCACATGGTGTCCACACTGGGAGAGGCTGAAGGAGATGCAGGTCCCTCAGTCAGTTGCTGGAGAGGATAAACGACTTGGGAGGTATCTTTCCCAATATTTCCACTGTTTTTCTGTTTAAAAAAGTAAAGAAATCCTTCCCCAGTGAAACTCTTTGAAATGGAGAGCTCAAGGTTGCACTGGACTGCGCCAGCTGCTCGTTTTGTGTCATTTGGTGACTTCTGAGCACGGTGGCAGCAGCTGGAATTGGTGAACTTTAAGCTCCTGCAGTCTTAAATCAAGAACCTGAGCTGTTTCCTATTTTCCCCCTGGAGCAATAAAGTGGCTTTAAAATTCTGTGGGCTTTTTGTCCCTGAGGATTACATCTCCATTAGTGAAAAAGTTCCAAGTTATAGTCCATCTGGGTAACTAATGTTATCTTAGTTATGAATACAAAAAACACATAAAACTTTCATAAATTGTACAAAACTCTTTTTTGAAGCTTAACATTTTATTTTAAAGGGTAGGAGTTTTAGTTTTTTTTCATTCAACAAAAAGCCATTTTCAGGAAATTCACCCTTTTTTATCGGTGAGATTTGCAAAAAATTCATCTCTCAGTGCCAAATATTTTATTAGTTTTTTTATCAGATGAAAGTATTGGAATATTAAAACTTTCCCCCTGAGTATCCCTACTTCATGCTCTAGCTTTGAGGGGGAGAAAATAGTTTAGGAGTCATTAAAATTCTCAGACTACTTTGTGTTATTCACATAACTAAATATTTTTAATTTAAAGGAACAAATGAGACCCTCAGGCAGAAATCAGCAGCCATCCCTTCACGTATAGATGCAAAATCAATCTTTCCTGTCTTTTTGCTTCTCTAAGTCAGAAAAATCTTCCGAAAGTTTCTCAACCTATAGATCATAACATATTGCTCAGTAGTTTGCAGAAGTATTGGCAAGAAAGAAAAAGATTAACAATGTGGCAATTAAGATACAAATTTAGCTGTTGCTTCTTTTATAAGTAAGGAAATGGTAACAGTGAAACAAAGTGTAGCTCTGTATCTGCTGTAGTTTGTCCCTGAGGATTTTAATGCCCTCTGTTTTTTCATCGCTGTTCTTTTTAATGTTTAGGTGAGAATTATTTATGTACAAAAGGTGATCTGCTTAAACATTGTTTAATTTCATCCCTCTGCAGGTTCTCTTGGGTACAGTTTGTCTCATATTCAGTATGAATGCTGTGTTGGGATGGCAGTAACTTACTAACTTTTCTCATTCTGTTTTTCTGTGGCTGAGATTGAGGGTTTGTTTCTTAAAAGAAAATAGCAAACTGATTGACGAGGAGACCCTAACTTCAAAATCTGGAAGGCAGGGAACAGATTGCCAATCAAACAGCGTTTTCTCTGTCAGTGGAAAAGAGTAACAGAAGGATTTTCAGTTGGAGAAAATCATATGAGTAATGTAAGCAGGATCTGAAATTGCCTGCTATTTAAAACAGAAAGAAAATTGCAAGTGCAGTTGGCAGAGCCCTCCCTGGCAGCATTATTCCAGAAAGAAGGCCCGAAGAGGCAGATGGATAATGGTATATATATCATCATATATCAGCTACAAAATGGACCACTGGTTTGGGTTTTTGGTTTTTTTTTTTTTTGGTTTTTTTTTTTTTTGTTTGTTTTTTTTTTTTTTTTTTTTGCTATGCATCTCTTCTTCTAAATTTCAGAAAACTGTTGTCGTTAAAAACTAATTCAGTCATATTCAGCAAATGGGTCAGCATTCCCCATATAACTTGTTCATTAATAAAGGGTTTAGCTTTGAAGTGCTTGAAATGGAACCTCAGATAGATTTTTTTAAGTAAGCTTTCATCCAGTATGTCACCAGGAATTGAGAGTGATGGAGATCTGCTTTTCCAGTGTTTTTATTTAATCCAAGCAGGGTACTCAGGGAAGCCTTACCCCAAAAGCTCATTATGGGCAGTGTTGTTTTGGGAGTTTTGCAGAATCGTCATAAGTACAAATATTTTCCTGTTTCTTCTTGGCTAAGAGGGCTGGCTCATTTCCAGCAGCTGTATAAGTGAAGCAATGTGGGATTCCAGCTGTTCCACAGTCATGTGACTGGATGGAAAAATGGAAAATGGGAGAAAGGAGCTGTAAAGAAATTGTAACTGAACACTGAGGTGGAAGTAAGCAACACTATGAGTTAATTGCCTGTAAAAGTTCATATTTGAAATATTATGTCAGTGATTTTTTTAAGCATGTATGTGACATTCTAAATATGCACACATAGTTAAAAGGAATAATATTCAAAACAATGAAGAAAAAAGTAAATTGTAATTTTTTTTTCTCTGATGCTGAATTTCAGCCCTGAGAGGATTTTACCATTAAAATTACAAATTATTGGTATGTTACTGTTATAAAATAAATGTGAGTGGATGATCTTGGTTTATTAACATATTTTTATGTTCCCAAGCAGAACATTATCTCACAGTATTGACCAACTAGTTTTTCAGGACCTAACTCTTCCTGTTGGTTTTAGCAGTAACTCTGATGCACACAATTTGGCTTCCATCTCCTAAAGAGAGTGTAGTTTGATACAAATGGCCCTTATAATTCAGAGTTTTCCCTAAAGAGGGGGAGATCCCTTCACTTGTTCCACAAAGGCAGTTTTTAGAGCCTTTTCATCTGTAATGTTGAGGACCAGTCTCTCCACGTCACTGTTAGTGGTGTCTGTGAGATGTTAAGACACTTGAAAAATCAACTTAGCAATGTAGAAGCGTGATATCCAAGAGCTGCTTTTAAAAGGTATGCCAAATTTTATTTTAAATCTGAATTTTTCTATTTAATTTATTTAAGCATATATAAATAAATACTTAATGAAGAGACTTCTAAAATATTTCTATGTATAACAAATCTGAATTAATTTCTCATCTCCTGCTGTGCATGAAGCACCCACCTTACATTAGTTTAGCTTCTTAACTTCTTTTTATGCTAAATGCAGATACTTTGTTACAGTATATGTACACCACACCAAGCACCTGTAACACTTTCTAAATATACAGATGGATAGCAATAACAAATTCTATAAGTACTGAATATAAAGTGAATAATAATAAAAATACTTTTGCAGAGGATGAGAACATCAGTATCCTTTAAAAAAGCTTTTTTTTTTTTTTTTTTTTTCCTATTAGTGGCATTTCCATTTAGGATATTATTGGCAAAAGGAACAGGCCAGGATAGGCAGGTTCTTATCTTACACAGTAAGAGAAGCCACTTTACCCAAAAATTATACATTGTGTCTTGATGTTTGAATGCATATTTAATGTTATTCCAATATACTCAATCCTGGTTTGGGTGTCAGGATAAATTCTTTTTAGGCAATTTTTGATGCTGCAGAGTTGGTTGTGTGTGTAGAGGCATAATTGGAACAGGGATCTTTGTAAAGAAGGGCAGCTCCTGTCTTGCTGATTGTTCTGATTCAGTCAGGCCAGCAAGTGTTGTTTTTCTTTTTGTTTGTTTTTTTATACACAAAGTAGGTGCATTTAGTGGGCTTTAGAATCACTCCTGAATAATGGTAGCAATATATTCCACGTGAAGTGTGCAAGCGAGCATAGTGGCAGGTTGTTTTTCTTCTATAGTTTCTAAACAGCTGCATCAGATAAAAAAAAACAACTCTGCAGCAGCAGCCCATGAGATTTGCGGATCTTTGCTGTTGGGATGTAGCAAAAAGCGTTTCCTCTTTCCACGCTCAATATTGAAAAGGTGAACACTGAAGGACAGTGAAATAATTGCCAAGGAAAGAATACAAACCATCTTGAGATAATAAGGTTTTTTATAAAATTAATTATTTCCTTGTTGTACCTGTACACTTATGGTTAGTGAACCACCAAAAGTGCCTTCACACTTCTGGTAAGCTTTGTAGCAGTTGCTGTCACTGGTGTTAGGAATTAGCTAAAATACTGGAGTCTGTTGCACAGAATTCCAGCTTTCCTTCAGTCTCAGGCCAATTACTGCAGTAGATCAGCAGTTTGAAACATCTGTGTAGCCACTTTGTTTACATCTAGAGAACATGTATTTATATAAGAAATAAGTAATGTAGGAGCTCACATTTGGGGGACTATGAATGCATAACAGCAATTGGTGTTCTATGCCAGTAGGGCTGGATGAGGATTTTCCAAAAAGTTACCTTCTACTGTCTTCCCTTCTTTTGTCCTGTCCAGGATGGTTTTTTTTTAAACCTCTGAAATCCAGCTCAGAAACTGATACTGGGGTGTTGCTTTGGTGGGGAGCACCAAGTGCATTTTGGGGTTTTCCAGATATGGCAGCCAAGGGGAGGGCAGTGATCAGCACCAGTGGGGCCAGTAAGAGTTGATTTGGCTGGGGTACAGAAGGATAAAGTTTAAAAATGGACAGAAAGCATGTTGGAACTAATAGGAAGTGATCTGAGGGAAGAAAATAGGGAATTTCTAAGCAGAGGTTTTGCTTTGGGAGCATGAAGCCTCTAAGCACTCAGGTCTGCAAGGAGAACAAATTTGAGGATAAGGGAGGATGGAGAAATTTGGGGAAGGAAACCTTTGTGAAATGCACACTTGGGGATACTGAGCCAAGTACCAGGGAACTCAGTGGCAGAAAATTCTGTAGGATTTCAGCTGTGAGGTGAAGGACTGGAGGATTAGTGGGGACAGCCTAACTCTGGCATGTCTGACTTGGTTTTGAGGCAAGAATTCAGACAATGCTATCAATACAAGATTCTGGCACCCCTTAAAAACAACCAAAAAGCAACAGAAAGGTCATAGCCTTACTAAATGTGTTCTGATTTTGACAGAAGCCTGCTGTGAGGTTTCTCCCTGCTTTGTACACCAGTCATTGCTTTTAGGGCAATTCCAGCTCTGTGGAGGTGCAAGAACAGGAGGTGGTTCTGCTGCAGAATGCTTGTGCCACTAAAGCTGAAACTTTTCTCATTCAGCAAAGTTGCCTTTGTAGCAGCACATGTGCAGGACAGGGCAGGCAATTTGGATTTCCTTGATGATTCTTGTCAGGTTCTAACCACAAAATCAATTCTTGTTTCCCTTCTGCTGCCTTCTTAGGTTCTTACATACATCCTCACTCTCCTCAGCTCCTTTTGTGTTGTAAAATTCCTCGCAAAGATGAGTCTTCCCTTCCACAGGCTGTTCCAGACTTCACTAACTGGATCTTCACCCCCACAGTTGGCAAATTTGGCTGTATAGGTGTTGTCAAGTAGTTTCCATTAGCTTTATTTTTAACATCTTTACTTTTCTTCACACCAGGTTCATCTCTTCCTTTCTACACACAGGCAGCTTTTCTCTCTCCTTTTGAAGATGACATCCACTCTTTCCTGCTTCACACCACCACAGACAGTGCCTTTCAGCTTGCTTTGCTGTTTTACTCAGTTACCAGTTTTTCTGTTGCCATACAGCACTAAACAGTATATTTCTCCGTGCTTTCCCTTCTCTCAAAATAAATTTTCTGTATCTAGTTCTGTTTTATTACAGATTTTGCAATAGCCATTATAAGATTAGTAAGCAGCTACATGTCTGGCCATAAAAGGATAAAATGCCAACTTTCTGAATTTAAATAATGAAAATGGAATTTTTTCTCCATTACACTTTAGAATTTGTCAAAACATGAATATATTTATTGGTTCTAACAGGGTAACATCTTTCTGGTCCCTGAAGCAGAAACCTAAACCTGAAGCATTGAGGTCGTTTAATGTGCCCCCAAAATGTGCAATTTAATGTGCCCCCTTCAAAAGCTCTCTAAGAATGGGGATTTTATAGCTTTGTCATTACAAGCCACTATAATGTGGCTTTCTAAAATAATAATGAATAATAACAAAATCCTACATTTTTATTTGCAATAAATATTCCAAGGACTCATGGATGTTTTTCATCTCTGCTTCATTACATTGTCAAAATAGCAGCATATGTTTTTTTTACAGCCTACAAAGCAATACTTCAAAGCGTCAAGATGTTATTTTTCAAGATGCAGAAAATAAACCCCTCAAGTTGCCATTGACTAAATAGCTTGAATCACAAACACAGTGACAGCCTGGTTTCCACACTGATAGGCAATTGTAACTTGCCATTTGTATTTATACCTTTATAAACAGAAAGCAAAACTCAATTTTGATATTTAGGCAGAATTCTTTGCAGTCTTGCTAAAAAAAAAAGAAAAAAGTAGTTCAGTTTATGATTCAACAACAAAGTAAAAAACATTTTCGTTGTTATAAATTCTGGTAGGAGCATAAAATATCTGAAGCCAACTGATGAAGCATTTCTGTCATTTTAGGATGCTGGGCTGTGTAAACTGCCGAGAAGTGGAAATTAATTAAGCTGAAAGGTCCGTGTTTGAATGGATGTTTTGTACTACTCAGTTTATCAGGATACAGAAATAAAATTACTTACGAATAAAATAAATAGCCTTCATGAGATCTACTTATACTCTTTTGATTAGGACAAGAAGCTGCATTCTCTAGGTCAGTACTACCTAAACTTAAACTGAACCTAGTGTTCATTGCCTTTATTGTCTCAATTTTACTGCATTTTCTGCTGCGTTAACACTTTACTGTAAAATAATGTTCGTGCCCCTCAGCATGCTTTTCATAAAATGGTGTTGACTAAGAAATGCTAATTCCAGGTAATGATTTAGTCCTGATTCTAGACAGTGTCATTTATTGAATAATCATCATCTTCTGCAAAATCAGGTCATCCTTGAATTGCTCTGGCACTGAGCATTAATTATATTTAAAAGTAATTATAGTAAGGAAGTAACTTTGGTTTGAGTGTATCTAGTAGAATACGTTCTGACTTTGTCTGAAGTTTTGACTGGATAATCAGTGAACTGACTCCTAGTTGTCCCCATTTCTTTTTATCAGTTTTGATAAAAGCTTAATTCCAATTATGCTTTATGAAGCATAAAACCTAAATAGGAAGGTAAAGAATCTTTTAAAGATAATGATGTAGATTTTATTTTAGGATGACAAAACGATAGAGGCACACACAAGATAATGAAGTTGATTCTGATAATGACTTAGATCCATGTCTTCACTTAGCATTAATCAGACTTCCTCTTAAGTACACAGGACTCATCCCATTCTTTGCTTCTCCAGTTTTGTTCCTGATAATTTAACTTTGCTAGGAAGACATTCACTCATTCTGCTGAGAATTTCATAATATATTGCAATGTTACAACTGACAGTTTAGTAGAATGAAGTTTCAACATTTCTTGCCAATAATTGTGCCGGTGTTTGAATCCAAAATTGAATTCATTAATAAAAACATGGCAACAGGAAACCATCTGTGTCTGTTTTCTTCTCAACACTTCCATTCACTTGGAGGTTGATTGCTGCTTCACTGAAATAGACATAGGTTTTTTTTTTCCTCAAACTATTCTGTGACATGAGATGAAGTTAGGCAAATTACACTCAACCTGCATTTTCTTTCGAGATTTCCCACAAAGGAAGCTCACTACAGAGTCAGGCATCTGCAGATGGCTGACACAAGAATGGAGCTTTTCTTGCACTGTGAATGTGGCCCAGCAAGAGCAACACAAGCTGCTTTGGGGTTTCCCACAGCACTTTCTGTCATTTCTACCTTTCTCTGCCCTGGTGTTCAATTCTCTGCACTCTGCTGAGCTCAGCTGAGCATCCAACTTCAGCTCTCTTTGGAAAACTGGTCTAGTCTTGTAAGGGTTGTTCAGACTTCTGCTTAGTGTAAAAGCATGACCGTTTCACCATGCCTGAGCACATCTCTTGAAAACGTCTCATTTATTTCTGAATTCTACCCTCTAGGAGACGAAAGTTTAAAAGTCATTTCAGGTGAAGGAATATGTCCTAATGGGTGAAGATTTGATAACAGTGGATTCATCAGATTGTTGTTATAATGGTTATTTTCTCTTCTTGCTTTTTCCTTTCTTACTTATTTGAAGATTTGATGCATCTTCTTTGGATTCCTCTCTATTTACCAGCCTCCCACCCTGTGATGACTGAACAAAAGGAAGGGCAGAACAGTTAGAAATTATAATTTGAAATTATACTGGTCAGCTTTGTTTTGAATTAACACTGCTTTATCTAAAGACCATTCAGGAACTTCATTGTACTGAAACAGAAAGGGAACCCTAAAATCACTGGAATGAGAAAATGTCAACTGTATGTAAAAGGGAAATCTGAGCCTTTTTATTAGTCAAATTCTGCTCTGGTTGTACAACCCTCAACCAAAATAAACTGAGAACAAACAAGGAAGTTCCCATATTCTTCTTGAGCACTTCTAATCAATTACTCTTGTCCATGAATTGAAAGAAACACCAAGATAATGTTATAGCGAAAGGCAACAGGAAATAATTTGGAATTATATTTGTGGATAAACAGGCACCTTCTGGGCTATTACATCTGAATATTGAGCAAATGCACCACATGGTAACACTGCAGTAAATGTTCAATTGGTTTCAGGCAACAGCTTTTAAAGTCTTCCAAATGTACCCATTATATGGTGAAATTCTTCTAAAGGATGGGGTATTTTCTTAATTATGATGTTAAGTATGAAATCAACTATCCCATGTATTAGCTGGGCTACAGAAGAATGCTACTGCAAAATAGAAAAGTGTAGGAATAATATACAGTATTTTTTTTGAGAATATGTAGCAAACTTTTTGAAACCCATTTACCTGTTATATTAGAAAAGCAATTTGAGTTGTTTCTAATCAGGTTGTTCTGAGCTGCTAAATTCAGACATTTCAGCAGATTTTTCATATCATTAGATAATTTTGTCAGGACTCTTTGTGGCTTTCATCAATATTCTGAGATTGACATTCAGAGATTTGAATATATTTAAGTTTAGTTTGTAACATCTGCATTATATTATTATTAGAATAACACCAACAATTCTATAGTCTTGCATACATTATTTTTTCTCACAGATTTTCTTTCAGCTGTATCAATTTCCATCAGCCTAAAATGTGTAATGGCATTTGAATTTCATCATATTTTAAAATAAAAAAGCCTCACAGTCAAAAATGAAATAAGCGAAAATCACAAAGCTCATGTATAACCTGCAGACTAAGAATAACTTTTTGGTTAAAGTTAGATGATCTTGTAGTCAGGTTGTAAAACATTTTACTGCTTTTTGTAATTTCTGTGACTGAAGTATTCCATATTAGTAGCAGCATATTTGTTTTGTGCTGAAGAGTCCTGAGTTTTTTTAGTGCTCTAATATTGTTCATGTTAAGCAGATTATATCCATTACATCCATCACTCCTTTTCTAGTTGCATAGCAAGGATTAAACTTCACTTTTTACATGCAGGTAATAAATTAAGTCACTTTTGAGTGTTCAGAGTTCCTCTCTGCTCCCGCTGAAGTAAATGTGTGATGCCTGCATGTAATTTATTTTCTGTTCTGATGGGTTTGCAAACTGGAGTTTGGCTAAAATATAATAAACATGTCTATCTGCATTTTTAAAGGCTGTTACTAAATGAAAGAAAAATCAGGGGCAATCCTGATTCCTGGCACACTCTTTGAGGCTGTTTTGCATAGCATATGGAATTAAAGAGTATATTACTGTGAGGACTGAAGGCAAGAGGGTTCATCTTAAGAAGCAAAAATGTATTTTGATTGTTTATGGTCTTAAGAGGCTCCTTTTCCTGTTCTATCAAGAAGTAATTACAGTTGATAAATCCCTAAGTGTTCACTGTGTTTTATGAAGAGGTTATTGCTCCTGAGTGCAGAGGTCAATGGCAAATTTCACCACGTGTGAAGGATCCCTTTAAACCTCAGGGATTCTTAGAAGAGATGAAAATTTCTTGTCTTTTCCAAGGTCTCTAACGGGTGGTCCTCTCCCCTGATATTCAACAGACAGCTTTAGGGAGGCTTCCCTCTTTCCTAAACCACAATATCTTCTAAAGCATCTCCTAAAATTCACAGTAGTTTTCTGAAAAACAAGATTTGTGTAAGTTCAGTGCCTGCCCACCAGTTAGGTAAAGAGATTTTTAGAAAGATTTAAGAAAAACTCCACCTTTACAAATAGTCAGATGGAACAAAGAGTAACTTTAATCAACAAGGACTTCATCAAACTAAAGCTGAAACTGTGAAAATCAATACTGAGAATTTCAAGAGAGCGAGGAAGAGTTATTTATGCAGTAAATGCTACTATAAGTGTTTTTTCAGACTAAAAGCGACTAATGAAAAGATGTCATTAAATAAAAACCTAATACTTGGAAGGGTCTGTTAAGGAAAAAATAGTGAATTTGCATGAAGAAACCGAAGCCTTAAATTTCTTCCATTTTTTTCTAATGGATGTTATGGAAACTGTGACAGTTCTTAGCATTCTTTATTTTTTTGGTGAGAAACAATCTTTATTACACATTCATTTTTTAAAAAAACACTTTAGTGGGAAAAGGTCTTTATCTATAGTAATACTTACTTGATTTTTATATTACAGTGCATGTCTTTTCTTACTATGTGGGTCACAACATTTCATTTAATAGGAAAATAGATGTTGCCCTCCTGACTCAGACAACTTCCAGCCACTCCAGCCTCCTTTCTTTGATAAAGCCAATACCAAACACTTCAGAGGGAAGCTAAGGTTCTCCACAGATGTGGTATCATCAGCCAGAGAGTAGCTGCTATCTGGATATCTAATAAGTAAATTGCTGTGAGCTTTGTGAACATGAAATTCTATATCTCAACATTTTTCTTATAAATTATTCTGAAAATTCTTGATATAAAGATATCATTTTCTTAAAGTGTGACTAATGTACTTATTTTGGCTCTTACAGCAGCAAGCATCATCTACATGCCATGTGATTTTTGGAAAGAAGGCATCTCACTTTTTATACTCCATGTCCAGTATCCACTGACTGTGACTGGGTTACAAAATAGAAAGAAATTAAATCTCTAAGATCTCTCACCCCTTAGTGTTCCTTACCTCATTAATTTTTATCATACCTTTACTGTGGTCTTCTGTGTTGCCTTGAACACTGCACAAAATTTTGATGGAGTAACTAGTGCAGATCACTGTGGCATATATCAAATAGATTAAAGGTTGTCTAACCTGTGCAAGAAGCACTTGTGTTTAGGGAATGAAAGTTGAGGTCTTAAAAAGAGCAGGAAAAGGATGCAAAGTAGAGTTTCCCAGCAGCTCAGTGACTTGTCATAAATGTTGGCCTGCAGTAAATAAAACGTGTTTGAGTACCATCATCCAGTATGGGGTCAGGTATCCCTTGGAAAGGGTTGGAGGCTCTAAATAAATGTTTGCAGAGGCTCTCCGGGAACAAAGACTGACTCTGATAAGATTATACTGTGACATTAATGAGAAATTCCTTTGATTCCAGTTTAAGTCCAAATTCAGTATAGAACATCACATCTATTTGTAATTCATCCACAACTTAAAGCATTTGCTTTTTGCACTTTTGGCACATTTTGTTGTATATTTTGGTAAAGAGCAGCAGTAAATCCCATTGTTATTTTATATCTACACAAATGTATATTCTTCCCTTTCAGTGCACTATGGGTGTAAAAACTTCTACAGCAGTGGTTAACTGTAAAAAGCCAAATATGGGTTAGCAGGTGGTTCAAATTTAGAAGGAAATCAGTTGCTTTAAATTAAATATTCCACAGTATTCAGAATTTCAATTTTCAAATTAAAATAATTTCTGAAAATGTTGTTGCTGGTTTTGCAATTTCACAGCACACATCATCAGGAGAAGTTATTGTCCATAGCATGCAGAAAGAAAAGTTGCAAATCTGTATGAAGCGGGCAGTTGGCATATGGATTTTATACAATTTCTGGGGTGTAGAAATCGGCATTGGAGTAAAATTACCAAAAGCATGCCAGTCTAATTTTTGAAGTTGCTTTGATGTGCTTATATATATATATCTTTCAAAAAATTTTCAGGAAGCAGTTCTTGAGTAGTCAGATTTTCAGAGGTACGGATTGATGCTTGACACAATTTTCAGGAGCACCAGGAGGAGCTGAACTTTCTCTGAAACCCGTAGGTTTATGTTTTCAGTACATGCTGCTGGTGCATTTTCCCTGCTCAGAATTTTCAAGGCTAATTATTACAGCAACCTGTTCTTTCTTCCCATCTGTGTGTTTACCTCTGAGCAGCTGAAAAGATCAGAACTGTGCAGGCACACTCCTGGGCTGATTATTTACAAAAAAAACATGTATCTGTTGCAAGGAGCAAATCCCATTATTGAGATAATTACAAGATGATTATGAAACACTTTGGAGATGTTGTAGTTGAGAGGACAAGGTCATTTGGCTGAAGCCACCTGCAGAAAGGAGACTGAAGCCAGTTGCCCTGGAGCTCAGGGCTGGACATATTGGCCAGAAGATTTTGTAGCAAGAGATATGTCACAGAAAAATGTTAAATGTTTTTCTTCATAACATCCTTTAAGAATACACAGACACCAATAAGGATTTGTCTGTTTAACAAATGAGTGGGAATAAACATGCCGTGAACCTGATCATTTTTAATCAAGACTTGAATCAGGGAAAAAGAAGTCTTCAGAAAATACCTTCTAAACACATTTTTAATATCACCAGGCTTCTCTGCATTTTTGTAAGTCACGGGTTGTGGTGGCGAAATTTGCAGCCATACCAAAGTATCAACACAGAGCCTAAACTAGCATGAACTTTAAAATAAATCTCAGCCCCATGAATTTGTTGGGGGTGGGGGGAAGCCAGTTGTAAATATACTTTCCTATTGCTTGTTTTTTTTCAGCATTTAATACATTAACTTCTGCAAACAACAAAGCAGGTACAGGGCTTGTTACAGCTACAGTGTCGTCACAACTGATGTCATAATTGACTAAAAGTGAGAAAATTATTCTCTAAAAAAATTAAGATGTCTATCTTAAGCATTCTGTTGCATACAAAACTTATACAAAACCCAAAATCTTCTATTTGAAGTCTATATCTAACACATTTTCATGTTCCCTGCTTCTTTTGTCTGGCTTGTGTAGCCAGTGAGCTAACTTAGGGGACCCAGCCAAAGCAAATAGAGAATCAATGGAAGGGCTCTCTTTGCCTTCAACAGGCTTGAGATTAGTCCTGTGTTGTAAACCTGGTGCTTACAGCCCCAGTGCACTAATTTTGGACAAGTTTCACAGCTGGAGGAAGGTCTTACATTCACTGCACACTGACTGTGGAAATTCCTGCTGCTCAAGGGGACAGAGCTTCCCTGTGGAGCAGAATCCCTGTGGCTCACTGGATTCTTCAGGTGTCTGAAGATACTGCTGGATTTAAATGGTTCAAACAGCCTGGAGATCTTTTCCCATTCCTTTCTGACTGTGTTTGGGAATGTGTTGATGTGAATTTGTGTTCAATGCATTTGAAATGAGTCTGGTTTTGCACATTGCATTACTGGGTAATTGCAACTCTCATACACAGTTTCATGGGGAGTGAGTGTATGGGGTACAGCAAATTTTCCCCTTTAATATGTACAGAGGAGACCAATAAACCCCTTAGATGTGTTGTTAGGTTTGTATAACTAGAAATGTTATGTGTATAAAATGTTCTGGATACTTAGGTTTATTACTTTGGCAGTCACAGTTTGCTTAATGAAATTTCAGAGTGTATGTAAAATCAGTGAGAAACCTTCCATTTATGTTGGCTTTCCTATTGATGAGCATAACTTGTTACAAATAATTTTTTTTTTTTTTTGGTTGGCTGTGGCATTTGATTTCATCTCAGAATGAGAGAAATCTGGCTACATTTTATATAAAAACTTGATTTTTTTTCTTCTGCTTACCGAATATGTAATCTTTAAGTATGCATTTTTTATCACAATGCAGGATCCTCTTAATAATGCATTAGGCATATTTATTATTGAATTTAAATTTATATCAATATATGGGAGAAAACTTTTATATTAACAATAAAGATGTCTAGTTAATTGGAGTTTAATTTATGTCAAGCAAAAAGACCCTCTGAGGCTCATTATCTACACTTACAGATATACAGAAGGCAAACTTTGACAGATTATATTGCCACTAATATTCAGTTGTTCTTCTTGTAATCAAAAATACAGGCAGGCTAAAGAATTTTTCTTTTTTTTTTTTTTTGATCCTATTAAGTCACCTTTCACCAGATCATAGTGCTGTTGCTATTTTAAGTTTATTCCTCACTGATTTCCATGTATACCTTGGAAGAAGGTGATTCTAGTGGAAAGCAAATTCAGGAGAGCAAAATGCCCACCTGGCTGTTCAGGTCCCTGATGTCACCAAGACATGCTGTCCCCTTTGTGTCAGCTCTGCTCTGTCCTCCCTCCACCTCCTCTGGGAGTAATGGAGAGCAGTGGGGAATGCTTGGATCTCTAGGGATGTTCTCTTGGATATTCTGCTGAAATGAAAGCAAGCAGCTCAGCAGTTTCCATCAGTTTGCTGCAACTAAAATAGGAGGGTTTGGATTTCTGAATGGCATCCTAATGGTTGTGGATAAGGAGGTGCACATGTAGGTAGCATCCCTTATTCCCTTCCCACCTGCTCTGCTGCCTGGATCTCTTTGGCACCTGCCACCATCCTGCCCTTCCAACTGAGACCTTGGCTCTCTTCATTCCCAAACCCTGTCTCCATGCAGGAGGTCCCAGTGCCCATCTCCCATCTTAGGCTGTGTTATTTGGGTCCACATCCCTCTTTGCACACTCCAGCTGTTCTCCTTCTCTGTCCCCCTCAGAGTTCCCTTCCTCCATGCCTCCATGCCCTATTTCTGCATTCCTTTTCCACTGGCTCCCAGCCACGAGCAAATTGTTATTCAGCCACATTCTTTTCCACTTTCCTGATTTGTTTTTTGTCTTTGCCCTTTGAGCCCTAACTGTGCCCTCTCTACTTCAGCTGCACATTGGATCTGAGTCTACCCAGCTCCACAAATATCCTGGGTGGGATTTTCTGACCCCTTGCTCTTATTTCAGCTATCTGGCACAGCTGTAGCCGGGTGCAGCCAGTACAAGGAGGATCCAGCTTGGGGTTGAACCCCTGGCCTGGCTCGTGTTGATGCCTTCCCTGGGGATGACACCTGTGGTGACTCATGCACAGGAACTGTGTAGGTCAGAAAAATTCAAATTGCACTCCACAGCACCCTTATTGCAGTCCAGCTGTGTGTCTGCCTAAAGCCATGGCCTGTCTCATCAGCCACATGCTCCTGTCCCAGCTTCACAGCCACCCGCAGTGGTAATTTGGCAACCACACAGCAAACAAGATCAGCCCTGCCAGTGGCTGACACAAAATGAACCTGTCAGACCCCAGAGCTTTTCTCTTAACTCTTCAGGCTGATCCAGCTCACTGTGTACTCATAATTGAATCTTACACAAGGAAGGGGGCTGGTCCAAGTGGCCAGGTTGAGAGAGGAAAGGAAAGAAACACAAGGACTTTCCCTCTTGGGCAGCATCCACCTTGTAAATCCGATCTTCGGGCTTTTGGAGTGGCTGCAAATGCCCTGATTGTTCTACATCCATGTGCAACATCTTTTTCTTCCAGAAAATCCAGAGTTTTCCAGCACTTTGCTTGTGCCATTAGAATCACTTGGCAAGAAAAAAAAGCCAACCAAACAACAGCTGATGTTTTCAAGATTTTTTTTTCCCTTTTCTGCTTTTCAGCGTTTTAGAAATTATTTGGTTTCTCATCAAAGTGAGCAATTCCTTCTCTGTCTATTCTGTCTGGGAAGAACCAGGATCCTTTGTTCAAGATGTCTTACATGCTTAATTCTTCCTGTTTCTTCTCCACTTTCCCAGTTTTTTTCTTTTTTTTTTTATCATAAATTAAGTTAGCAAAATAAGTTCTTGCAATTTTTCATTTTGTGAACTTTTTTTTTTTCATTCATTAGTTCAGTGCCTTGGGCATGGAGATTGTACTCAGAAGAAAACAAATGATCTTCTTCTGTAATTGCTTTGCACACACACAAACACACACAAAATGCTGAAGGGTGTTAAGGGCAGGATTTTATCTAGGTAATCATAACCCGAAATTGATGCCATGACATGGAAAAGAGACAGATAAGGAGAAATGAAATTAGTACTTATTCAGGGTAGCTCATCCTTATCATCATTTTGCACACTTCATTATGAGCTATAGATCTGAAAAATGCTTTTCAAACTACATTTTCTAATGTTCTAAAATACATTTTATCATCAGTTCCTCTTCTGACTTGTACAGGAGGATAAATGAAAGAAGTGGTTCTGCCAGGTTTTTTTTCCCCATGGGGATAAGAAAAAACTATACACTTCAGAATAGAAATATCCTGATGAATGTAGTAGAGTCCTCTCAGCTTTATGGTGCTGCAGCTCTGTAATGGATAGCACTGAGCATCAAAGAACATATATTTACTTAAGTGGGTTTTCAAGGATGAGCAAGGAAGTTTGGCTGCTAAAAGATTTTCTGCTAGTACATGTAACGTAGGGAAAGGCAAAAGAGTAAAGTGAGATTTTTAATTATTTAGGCAGCTGCAAATTTTCAACCATCTATATGGGTGTAATTCCTGAGAATTGATGGTTTGGGTTGGAGTGGACCATAAAGATCATCCTGTTCCCATGGACAGAGACACCTTTTACCAGACCAGGTTGCTCAGAGCTCCACCCAGCCTGTCTGAGCACCTCCAGAGATGCCCAGGAGTGGCAGTTTCTGGATGAGGGCTCAGTGGTAGGAGACAGAGAGCACTGTGGGCTCTGCCTGAATTACAATAGCATTTGAAAATACAATGCTGCTAGCAGGGAAAATTAATTTATTGGGTTTTTTTCACTATTAGGATCAGAGGCAAGTGCAGACAAGTAAATTATTCTGGCCCTTAAACAATAGCCATGAGCCTGTAGCCAGTAATTATTTGGCTCTTGGGTGCTGTATATTTCTGATCCTGGAACAGTAATTTATCAGGGGGGTGAACTGAGAGACCAGTTCTTCTTTCTAATCTAGCAGGGTGAGATTCATCATACCTGACTTTAGATGTCTGCATCTGAACCAGCAGCTGAGTCTTTAGTTAGTAGAAAACACTGATGATTTTGGTGCAAGGACAGTATGTTGTATTTTAGAGATTTTCTTTATACTTTTATACAAATATATATGTGTGTGTGTATGTGTGTATATATATATATATTTTATTTTTCTACATTATTTGGCTAGCTTAGCTTAATTACTGTAGACTAAGCAGAGCAGATATTTTGCCCATGACTTGCTTTGTTTTTCTAATCCTTTATAAGGACTGAAGTAATTAGCATTATTGGAAAACATCTGCAAAATTACCAATTACTTCTGTATGTGGATCACTGCCAGCTCTCAAGCCTGTGTTTCCTCATTCTCTGAGAACAGAATTGAAACTTCTGTAGCATCCTCAGGTGTCAAGACAGGTGTCAAGACTTACTCTTGGCAAGCATGGATTCAATTTAATGAACAATTCTTACTGCTTTCTTTGGAAAACAGATGGAAAAACAAATAAAAATAAAGGAAAGGTATTCTGGGTTTGTTGGGATTTTTTCTTTCTTTTTCCCTCGGCAAGTTTGAATCTTGCTAAGGAATTTAGATAGGATGTTTTACTGTAATTTTGGAGGCGGAGTTGTTTTAGATTCCTTGTGATTCCTTGGTAGGGAAAACGAACCTTTTGTACTTTAATCAGCTTTAACATGTGCTGGACACAAGTCAGTAGCATTTCTCACTGGGATTAATATAGTCAAGGAACTTCTCTCTCAGCAATGAACATTCATAATTCTATTTAAAAGTGATAGGGAGTTATGTGCACATGTTCTTAAACTGGAAATATAATTTCAGTATGAGAAAAAAAGTTGCCACAACCCAAAGCTGTGCAGAGGAAATGAAAAAATCCCATAAACTGCATTGATCCTAGGGACTTCTCTTATGTCTGTAATTTCAGAAGGGCCTGCTGAGTACAGAAAGTGGTAGCAAAGGTGCTAAAATATTTCCTATCAACAGATCTGCTGGAGACAGCAATGATTATTTGAGACAGCAAAGCATAGTGTGTTCTACAGTCATTCTAAATTTCTCATGGTGAGGAAATTCCTTTGAAATAGCCGATTCATTTTCTTATGTTTTAGTATTTATAAATTAATATTTGACAAAGGTTTACTGTCATGAAATAGGCAAATGAATTCTGTTTAATCTGGGATGATACCAGGAACATGCCTTTGATGCTGTATGTTTTCTGGTTTGAGCACCAAAAAAGGAACTCATGGTGCTTATTTGTACCTCTTTCGAAATTCATCATCACAAGCTCGATGTATTTATGGAAAGTTGAATGACAACTTTCATTGTCATGAAGAAATGAAGAAATGCTATAGTGAAAGTTTTTAAGACTGCCTAAAATCTGTTTCTTTTCTCAGTGTCTAGATTTAAGCTTATCAACTTTAGACATCTAAAAATTAGTTTTATTCTTATATTCCGTAGGAATATGTATGTGGATTAAAAATCACAGACAACAATATTTATTTTCTAAGCATTTATCTAATGTGAAAATCTTGCAATATCAAGGCAAAAAAAAAAAAAAAAAAAAAAACAAAACAAACTTGCTGTAGTATAAAAGATGTCCTGGAATAAAACCCCCACTTATGGATTAGCTGAAAAATTATTTGATGCCACCTTGGAAGGGAGGAGCACATCATTTCTGAGACAAAAATCTAGTCCTACTATTATATGTTGCTATTTTAACTACCTCATGCAGTAATATGTGTTTATAAACCACCTTTAGGGGCAGAAAAAGATCCATTTCCCCAGATCAAAGATCCCTTTTTCTGCCCCTTGGGAGAGGAAAGCATAAGGCTGTTTCCTCCATTATTAACATTATGCCTCAGGGCAAGTGGCAATATAATCCCTGTCATTTTTACTCCCTGCTGCTCCTGTGGGAAAACACAACCCAGCCGGGCGTGTGTTTGTGGCTCTTCCTTTCATTCGTGTTTCCTGCTGTGCCTGTGCTGTAACAGGACAGCAGCAGGTGGCATAAATAAAGGAGAAATGTGGCAGAAAGCTCCAGACAGCTCCTGAGATTTCCAATTTGGCCATGAGCTAGAGTGCCATCTTCTCCAGGAGAAAAGAACAGGTGGTTTTGGTTTTGTGGTTTGGTTTTTTTTATCAACTCCTCACCCTTTATCAGGAAGCAAAAATAAAAGGAATGCTTTCATTGTTCCTAAGAACATAACTTCATGATTACATGATGTTTGTTACTGTGTTTTCCACTGCTGGCATGCTCTGAAACTGGTTCAAAATTAAATCCAAACTCACCAGGAATCAGTGGGAAAGGAAGAAGTTTATTCATGATGCCTGTACATGAAATACTCTTCTGTGCAAAGGCTTCAGTGGATCCATGTTAAATCTGTGAAATTTCTTTACAGAATACTAACAGACAAAATGTATTATAACCAAATAACTTCCCATTTTATGGAATAATTGAAATTATTTTAAATTATTATAGGTTATCTTACTTCATATTTGGTTTTTATACATACTTGGTTTTTATACTTGGTCGATTTTCTGAATCAAAGTTTTTCATGTGTTATTAATTTTGATATTTTATTTAGAACATCTCAGAACATAAAGCACAAAATGTTTGCTAGGTAGATTAACAAATTAGACACAAAACTTCAATTTGTTTTGCAAAATGTGGGTTAAAGTATTTATAGTTGTTATGGCGTTTTCATCACCAACATTATTGCTTCACATTTCTTTTTTTTCTGATTCTAAGTGGTAATTATATGAATTTTAATTGTATCTCTGAATTTAAATTTATACTTTAAATAAAGGGTAGGGGATAATCTGTGTGTATTTTCAGGACAGTGAATCTGTGTTTGGGTGGCAGATGTTACCTTTGCTTTACCAGAGGCAATAATTTGACTGGGAATTTATAGGAATTAAATGCACAATTTGATAGAAAAGGTGAAACCACTGAAAATAAATCTAAATAAGTAATTTTAAAAAAAGAAAAAATATTGAAATCACAAATCCATCTATATGAATCTGAAGTGTATTGAGTGCTTCAGTTACTTCAAGAAGTTGATAAGACTACAGATATATCTATCACTTAGAGGAGCAAAACTGAAGTGACGACAATTGCTGTCACAAAAATATGGCTGCAAATAATCAAAGTGAAGAATGTAGTTGTTGCAGTCTCTTGAATCAGCATGAAACTTTGTGTGCATTTAAAAAATTGGGTAATAAAAAACGTTCTGCTTTGCATCCCACAGAAGATGGCTCACATTCAATGAACAGCCAAGTCACTTAAATGCAGGGCATAAACAGATGGATGTTGATGATTTTCTGTAAGATTAGACAAAGAAACTCAACCATAGAAAATCACACATTCTCCACTGAAAGTACAGCATAGAAAATTACCAGATTGGATAAGGGGATTTCTCTGGCCTCACTTTTGCTTGTAGTGAAGCAAATTATTAAAATTTAGCTTAGAGAATCTCATATTTGGCATCTGTGACATACTTCCAAGTACTTATGAAAGCCATGTGTCCAGAGGGTTCAGAGCATGCAGACAGCTGAGGAGAGGTTGCTGCTGCTGCCAGTGCAGATGGTAGGATGTGACCAAAATATGTATAGTCCAAACTGGCTTGAAAAACCACAAGTTTTCAAGAAAAAGAACAAGCTGGTTGCTAATGTTAGTCTGTGTCTTGGAGTATTTGGTTAGGTAACAAATAATGGGTCACTTAATAGGATAGAAGGGGATTGCTTTTTGCTATTCATAGTGAATGAGAAATTAGGGGGGAAAATGTGGTAAAGCATTCAAGGTGCCTGGGGAGTGTCAGTGTAAATCAGAGGGATTTCTAGAAGTCAGATGGAATAGGAAGTTGAAAATATCATTATTACATAAAGATGAAAGAAAACAGTGGCAGATTTTTATTTTACTGGTGTTAACTGGCACCATCTACTCTTTAGCCTCCCAATTCCTTGAGCCTCAGTGGAAATGAAGATCCAAAGTATTGGAAAATGGAGTTGGGGAGCACTTAAATCACTGGAGGCTGGCCCATGAGACCAGACTGGATGCACTCAGGGGAGCTGAGCAAAGTCCTGGTGAAGCTGCTTTAAAGGTCACAGTGCTCCATGGAGGTTACTGGTGACTGGAAAAGGGGAAATGCCACACCCATCTTCAAGAGAGACAAGGTTAAGTGCATCCAGACCAGTCAGTATCACTTCAATCACCATGAATGCTGTGGAGGAAATCCCCCTGAAAACCAGATCCAGGCACATGAGAACAAGAAGTTGCTTGGTACAACCCTCTTGAATTTATCAAGGGCAAATTGTATCTGATCAAACGGATTGATGATTGATAGATTCCTTTCAACTTGAATTATTTGGGGATTCTATGAATCGAGAATATTTTTTCCCAGTTATTGACAGGTAACTGAACTGTCTTCCTCAAACAACCAACAAAATTTAAAATGTATTACTATAACTAAGTAACACTTAGACTTTTCATGAAAATGTAAAAGGACAGAAAGTAAGAGAGATTTTTATGCTCCCTGAGACTCTTTTGAAACATCAAATCTTATTTCAGATAATGAGTTTCTGGAGGGTGTGGAACTAATAAAAGTTTTAACAGTATTCAACCCTGGAGTTGTGGTGTCTTAGCTGTAGTTCTCCCTCTCCTCTGTCCCTATAACCACTAATCTTTGTGGTCTGGAGCACACCTGCTCCTTTTCAAAGTACAGCAGAGCAGCCACTCTTTCCTCTGGCCCTATAAACATTCACTGTAAAAGAAAAATGAACATATTGGAAAACTGTAACCTCTAGCAGCTGACTGTGAAAAACAAGGTGAAGATAATGAACTACAGTGCTTCCTGCTACTCAGAAACAGAATTAGGAATCATTCCTGCTTTGGTTTCTGGCATATAGGAAGAAGATATATTGACTTGGATTTGGGGGTTTTTAATTCTCATTGGGAAGATGGCAGGGCATGGTAAAACAAGATATAATTTAATATATAAATTAATTTATACTTAATTTCTGAGCCCCAGTCATCCAGCTGTGCATGAATCAAAACCTAAAACTGATCATTGCATATTGTTTGAAGAGAAAATCACATTATTTTGGTTTATACCCTTTTTTACTTTCTTTTCCATAGCACCTCTTCTATTCTGTAGCACTTTGAACATGCTTAATAACATTTCATCAACCATCAACTATCCCTAGGAAAGCCTAAAAAGATACATTGCATTGTTCTGTGCAAGTGAAATTCTGGTCTTGAGAACAGATGATTTTCTGTAGACTTCCTCAGCTATGTGGCATTTGCATATTAGTATAGAGAGGTTGGACTTACTGCAGTTATTTTTACATTCCAGAGAAGATTTACTACTTGTGACAGCACTTGAGAGTGTGAAGTATCTGCCTGCTTTATTTTAGAAATTTAATTGTGCTGAAGTGGAAGGAAATCAATTTAAAAGTGTAGGTTGAAAATGAGGAATGTTCATCCAATATTTGTGTGATAAGTAGGGAATAATTCAATTCAGCACAATCATACTTGAAATATAAACCCATTTAAAGCCTATTATTGTAATTGCATTGACTATTACAACAGAACTAGCCATATTCTGAAAAGTATGTATTGAAGTTACTAATTTCTATTGGAAGAAAATTTGTTGACCAGTTCTACTGCAAAATGTGTATTAAATTTAAATATCTAAAGTTTTAATTCTTTGTTATGCTTCAGGTTTAGTTTCTGGACTCTTGTTTTTTCTATGCTGAAGAATCAGGTACAGGAATCATCCTGTCCTAATCATCTAGGATGACACCAGAACTCAGTTTTATTATTGGGATGAAGTGTTAGAAGATATAACATTATTTTACTCACCATTTTTAGTAGGTAACTTAATGTTATATCACCTTCAGACACAAAAGGTAGCAGTGACCAGTGGCTTTTTTTTTTTTTTTTTAAGAATGGGGGGAATATTGGAATATTCTGGTGTTAATAACCTATCCTGAGAAAGTTTAGTGTTCCAAGAGCCACAGAAGTGCATGTTCAATGTACAGCATCTACTACTTCATTTTACAGTCACATTGTTTATTTTCTTGTTAATGGCTCTGGGATCATCAAGGTTGAAGGCAGCTAAATAAACCTCTGTCTGATTTAATCACATCAGTGGAATTTACTGAATGTTTCATGGTTTTTCATGGTTGGAGTTTCTAAGGCAGTTGTGCGAAAGGCTCAGTCTTGCATCAAATTGATATCATTCAAAATCCTTAAAGATATCTAAAAAGAACAGCTCCTGCAGTGCAGAGCTTGAAATAGAAACCTTTTTGTCTTGGAGTATTTAGGATTTGGCATGACTATTAGTTTTAGCCATCTTCATATTAAGGTAGATTTCCACTGAAAAGGACAATACATTTAAATATATATAAAAGGGCAAAAATGGAATCAGGACTAGGAAGTGTAATTGACTTTAAGCCCTGTGGAAAGCTGCTTTGATTATGTCACATTACCAACCTGTCACTGTCCCAGTATGAAATAACAAATAAATTTAGATATAAAAGTAGCAGATAGCTTTTAAATGTTTTTTTAATTAGTTCAAAATAATTTCAGGTGTTTCATCAATCCTGTATTCACTACTGAAGCCTATGAATAAGATATCTACTTTTAGGTTTATTTTTTTCCTTGTTCTCTTTGATCCATGCAGATTTGTCTGTGGATGTGGTGTGTGCACATCTACAGGAAAAACTATAACAGCAAGAGTTGATTTTCTGTAGTTCTGGTAATCAATGTCTGCACTGCCTGTCTGTGAAGAGCAGCCTCATCCCTCTGTTCCTTGCTGTGCTGATGACCAGTTGCACAGCGTAGCTAAACACATTTGTGGTTCCATAGAATGAAGGATATTTACATTTTTATTGCACAGGCTGCGCACCATTCATAGCTTTGACCTTGGGTTACTGCTGTTGAGACTGAAACTTCATGGCCAGTGAATATTTGTATGGATATGGATTCCCTCAAAACTCTCATTAATACTCACCCAAACATTCTGGGCTTTGACATTTTCTGTAATTTCACATCATGTCCCCCTACAAACACGAAGCTTTCCTTGAATTTGGCCTGTTTGTTGTGCTCTTTACCCATGTTCATGTTTGCAGCAATAGAGCAAACCTGTGTGCAATGGAAAATTGACCAAATTCCGTTATCAAGGTGCTCTTGACTCAACAGTGATGTATTAATTCTCTGTAGCTCTTTATTTTCATTAGTGTTCTAAGCTGCTGGCATGGCATGCAAATGTTTTATTTCAAACTGCTAACTTGGCCACCCAGGAGACAGCTCTTTGAATTCTGGCACTATTAGCGTGTTCTAGAATGGGAAGATGTTAATCTTTCCTATAGATCTTATACACCTTATAACAATACTACACAGATATTATATGAAGAGTATAAACATTAGGTATAAGAAGAATAATCCAAGTCCTAAAGCAATCGTTAGGCCATGAGGAAAGCAAACATCTTTTGTGGGTTGAAGTTGTCTAGGGCCTGTTCCCCCTATTTTTACACTTTCTAGTTTAATTTTTGGAGGAGAAAACATACATCCTTGCTAGTTTTCCCCTACACTTCTTTGTGCATCTCCTCTTTGTTGCAGTGCAAGAAAGTTCAGAAAAGACTGCAGTAAAGTCATGAAACCCATTTAAATAGAAACTTATGTTTCCTATGTACTGCTTAGGAACCTTCATCAGGAATTAAAAACCATAGAAACTGCTTGTATGAGTAGAATGGTGTGTTTGGAATACATTTTTCAGCTGTGGCAACTACAGATTTTTGGAGAAGAGTTTGAGCAGCCAAAGCCTGGCAATGTCAAGGCTTCTGTTCACCTTTTCCTCAGAAAGCCCAAAGATTGAATCCATCATGCATTGCTAGATTCTCTTCCATTTCTTATTCTGTTTTGTCAAGGTTTATTAATGCTACTCTACCCTTGTTTTTAAGGGTAAATGCAGCTGCCAGTGGGCATCTATGAGTGTCACTGAAGGCTAAACTGAGCAATCACTGACGTAGCTAATTCTTTAAGGAAAAAAAAAAAAAGCCAGTGGGAGACTGCTTTCCTCAAGAGTAATATTTCCTTTTTATCACATACTTTGATTATTTTATGTTGGTATGATGGGACCTCAATTGCAATCCGCAGAGAATTCTGCCTCTGAACAACGTGAAGCTGTTGTCAGGTACCTCTGTCCTGGCAGCATTTGGAGCAGAAGTTGTTGATCCCCAGCAAGTTCTTCAGGACGGCTGGCAGGAAAACAGGGCACGTTGATACAGATTTGTTACAACTTCTTCTTTCCCCTTCTCCCCAGTACATCAGTTTTCTGCAAGTAGCATTTTTCCAGGGGAAAATCTATTTCAGTGGTAAATTGCTGATCTGCTCTAAACACCATGGGCAGGAGAGGTCACTCTGTCACTTTGGCAGTCCCATTACCCGGCCATTGCTGTGGCCCTCTGAGTTACCAGCGTTCATTTACGGGAATTGAATTAATGAGGAAACGAGGGCACCCTAATGGCAGTAATGCCTCAAGGAGGGAACGGGGCAGCAGATCCCAGTGCCAGGAATACAGATCGTGCATCTACTCAGAGCATGGTGTGTTTAGGCTGCGGATTCTCAGCCTAGCTGGAAACGCTCTTGACTAAAATACTTCTTGAATAAAAGCTGGGAGCTGCACAGTGAAGGACTGGTGTGCATGGAGCTGTCTCAGGGAGAACCTGATCCTCAGTTAGAAGCTGCCACAAATTTCCTTGTAATAAGAATAGAATCTGTTCTTCTCTGCTAAAGATAATTTGATACTTTTCAAAGTAAATAGGATTATTAAGTGTAGTAAAATGGCATTAATCGCTAGTATTAGTAGATAGAAGACAAAGGGAGCAGATCTGCTGTTTTAAGATTATACAGTTTTAATTGTGAAAGATTTTTTTTAACCAGGTCACATTTCTATTTAAAATCCTGTTTCAAGCAATCTGCCACATTGGAAATCTTTAATATTTTAAATCATGTGTGATTTTCTCATTTGACAGTGTTACCAGCTTAGTCTGGCAGCAGAGCTTATCAAAATCCTGTCTCCTCAGCACTGTGAATTTGTTCACATTCTAAAACTTCATTTTTTATTAAATTAAGAAATCAATAGCTAAAAGGATCAATGGATTTGGTAGCAGCTGGCTTAATCTCAGCAGAAATGGATTGCTGCCAAACTCTATGTTGCTGTTTAAATTGATTCAGCCAAACATCTTTTGTTCAAAAAGTCAATTGTGGTGAGAGAAATGCATTTTGTTTAAAAATGGCATATAAAATTGGTAGTCTTTTGTACATGTGTGCACATGGACACACACACTTTTTTTTTTTTTTTTCAGAAACCCTAGGAAACAGAAATTGCTTTACTGAAGGCACCCTCTCAGCATCTGCTTATAGGTCATTTTGCCCAAAGTTGGCACTGCTGTTTAGAAAAATGAAAGAGCATTTAAATTTTTTTCTGTTTATGTGTTGGTTTTCTGCCCTACATGTGTAAGCATTTGATACTGCTCTCTATTTTCCCAGTCATTCAGCTCATACATACAATACAGGTAATTTTTTTTTGCCTCGGAGTGCCAACTAAAAGACAGCTAAGAACACAGTAGGCACTTTACAACCCTTATCACACACCATTAGACACTAATGTACTACAATAATGATCTTGATAATTGCTCTCTCACCTCACAGCACACCTGCAACTCAGTTAATAACTTTTTTGATCTTTTTCTTTTACATAAATGAAATCTCCTAATGAAAATTCTATAATGAACTTTCTATGATGAACATATAGAGCACCATATGTAGAACTGTGATTTAAATGGGTGTGAAACATTAGAAATTCCATCTCTTTCCCCCCTGTCCTGGTATTTGGGGCATTGGCTTGATTTCAAATCCAATATTGGAATCCTCCCCAAAAGGCTTCTGTATTTTGCTGGGTTTTATAAGGCAAACTGGTAGCTTGACCCAACTCAGGTAACTCTAGAGAATAAAACACAATTGTTGGGCTAACCCTGGAAACATAACAGGCAGTTCCCTAACTGAAAGCTGGTTCCTGAGGAGTTGCCCAAAGGCAGTTGGATGCCTCCCTGAATTTCTTTCCCTGTTCTTCTTCACACTCTAATTTTGGCAGGATGAAGTGAAACAAGCTCAGGGCTTGGACTGTGCTGGGGTTGGGCCCCTGAAATTAGGGTAAGACATCATGCCCTTTATTTTTCCAGCTGCTGTGTATCAGCAGCTGCCACAGTTTTACCTGACAAGCATATCTTCCTTCCCAAATCCTCTTCTTTTGAGGATTTCTTTCAAGGGTGACATTTTGAACCTCACTTCAGATCACCTGTGCTTGAAGATCCATCCCAGTGTACACTGAGCAGCAGGGGCACAGAAAGCCTCTGTCCCCTCTAGTGACAATCCAGCAGGTGTCAGAGACTCAGTGAGAAGGCCAGGCTGATGGAGGGGATGCAGGCTTTTTATGGAACCACCCTGAATTCCCCAGAAATCTCCCAGTCTGATGGAAGATTCCCTTTCCATGACAGTCACTTCTTGTGATAGATCCCAGAGGTCTCAGGACTACCACTGCCAGCTCCGTTGCTTTGGGAATTCTGACTCACTTCTAGTCAATTCCCTTCATGACAGTGAGCTGTGAAACAAAGCTTCTCTTCTCTTTTCCGTTTTCCCTCTCCACCTTTGGTTTTTTGGACAAGTTATCATGGTAACACACTACCTGGGGCCAGGCTGGATCATGGCCACTGATAGTTTAGGAAAGCCATGACTCAATTTATACCTACACTGCCTGCCTGGCCAAGTACCTTTTCAGGTTCCACTTTCCAGAACAGCTCTGCTCATATGGCTCTAGATGTTTTCAGTAAATTTGGGGGGCTTGGTATCAAATGAAAGACCTTGCTACAGTTATTTCCTAGTGCTATTGGGAATGCTTTCAGTCTTCAATTCCCTCTTAGTGTTTGACCTTAGAATACAGACCTTAAACATCACCAGAATTGGGTGTGAGAGATGCCCACAGTGTGAATGTACAGAGGAACAACACACCTTGAGGTGCCTCCAGTGACTGATGGGTTATATTCCCTCCACAATAAGCTCAGCATGTTCTGGAGAGAGGCAGAGCATGGTGTGTTTCCTTCACCTCGTTGTTCAAATTGTCACTACCAGCACCTAGCAATTCTCTTCTGTCACCCTAATCCATCACAATATTTCAGTGGGATGGAGAATGGCAGGCAATAAAATGTCTCCTGGAATATAAATCAGCTCCTAATTTGTTTTTCTCTAAGCCATTATTTCTTGTGTGATGGTCTTCTCCCAGGTGTTTCAGGCCTGTCAATCAGTTGCTGCAGGCACTTGTTTTCCCTTCCCAGGTTGTGCTATCTCTGGACCTGGCAGTAACAGAGTGAAGCACCCAGCAGCTGTAATGCCATGTTAAACCCAAACAGTGTTCAAAGCTTGTCACAAACAGAATCTGAAACACAAACTGCATTAGCAGAAGGGCAAAGTGTTCTGCACCAGGACCTAGTTCAGTTCCCTGGGTGTTGTTGAAAGAGTGCTCTGAGCTTCCTGATCACTGGTGGAAAATTAGTTGCTGTGAGATGTTGACTGATGGAATGGGAATGTCTGTGCTTTCCATGTCACAGCAGAGTATTTTGGGACAGTAACAAGAAATTCTGTGCTCCAGTGCTCTCTGTATCTGCGTTACAGATGCTTGCCTCGCAGATGTGCTTTCTGTGCTACTTCTGCTACTTCTGCTGGAAGTTACATTTAGTCTTTGCTCATGTTCTGAAGGCCAACAGAACAAGCTTCCTGACTGATTGATTTCCAGGTAATCAGCCTGTCCAAGAGGGATTGATTAGTTCTGCTTCATTTGTGAGCATGTCTCAGAAGATCCTTTCTTAACAACACAGAGCACTCAGCCACCAGTGCTCTTGCACTGACTTCAGTCATAGGGAAATCTGTGATACCATGGGCTAACTAATTATCAAATTGAGATGGACAGAACTGGAGTGTAGTGCTTAAAAATATGAGTTATAAACCCCCAAAACCCATTAGGTTATGTAATAAAAATAAAATAAAAATACTGGCATACAGCAAAGAAAACAAAATCTGGCTGGTTGCCAATTTACCATATTAAATTCCAGTTGGCTGTTTTCTTAGCAATGCCCAGTTAAGATTCTGTGCAATGCTTACATGAAGTGTCTGGGTCACTGTCTGTACTGACAACTCCAAATCATCTCTTTCTACTGTTTTTGCTGCCCTTTTGTACAAGACTCCATCAACTCGACCCTCCTTCCTGACCATGAATACCTAAGCCACAGGATGCACCTTTTCAAAGTGCACAATAAATTATCATTTACTAGATCAGTGAAAACAATTTCTAGTCAATGTTAGCAGGTTTCAAACTAGTTGCAAAATTAAGGGCTAGGGCTTCCTAAGGGTTAGGGTTAATATTTTATTTTATATTTATTATTGTTTATACTTCTCATTTGATATATAGTGCATCACCATCTGAAAGGACCTTCTCTTCAATTTGACAGCTGGGCATTTTAATGTACATGTAAGTGTTCCTATAAATTGTCTCCTACAAAGGAAATTCTGGCAGTGGCCAAGTGTTTTTCTCCAGTTAGAAGTACTAACAAATTCTATTTCTTTCTATTCTGGGTAAAGCCCACAGTCAGTAAAAGGCTGCATTTTTCCTGTAACACCTTTTTGCTTTTGAAGCTCAAGAGAAACCGCCAGTCATTTGTTCAGGTCAGTTCTATTTCTGTGTGCTTTGCTTGAACTTAATGTGGCAGAGAAGTAGAGAAGAAAAGTAACTCCATGTCCCTTGAATTATTTTAGTGCACTGAGATGAGTGAAAGTAAGACAGAAGCCATGGCACATTTCATCTGATGAAATAATGTTCAATTTATTACAGCATTTTAAACCCTGGCTGCTGCACTACCAACACGGACCCTCAGGGTACCCTTGTCAGCTTTGCCCTGCCCCTAAGAAGGCCATCATATTCTAGAAACATCAGCTTGATCCCATGTTTCTGGTTAGTGCATACCAGGCTTACCCAGTTAGAATGACACTTTGTCACTTTAGCTGAAATCCATCCCTTCAGCTTGATATTATGTAATAAAGGATATATTACATAAAATATAATACTTAATAAAACCCAGCGCTAACTTATCAAAAATTATTCCAAATAACAGTTAGGAAGCAACAACCCACTGCTGTGGAACTGATCATTAGCTCTCCATCATTGCTTTGAATGTGTGGACATCATATTTTTTATTTAAACAATGTGCCAACAGCAGGCTGTGCTAAAATGCATAACCATCAGCTGCAACAGCTTGATGAATGCATAAATTAATTCCAGCTGTTTTCTTACTCCACTGTGTATCAAACGCCTCACCTTTGCTTTGGTATGTTTTAGAGAAAAGATGAGAGACAGATGATAGATACTGTTAGTGGTCAATGAAATTTTTTTGTAGGCAAACAGACATCTCCTCCTTGGGGATTGTCTTGGGGGTTTTCAAATTTTACTTTACCTGTGTGGAGATTAACACAAAAAAGTATCTCTTCATCTTTTTTACGGTTTCAGGCTGTTTTTATAAATCTAGGCAAACTTGCATATGTAGACTCAAGGAGCCATAAAGGGACTACTGCTGTTTGTGGTGTGAAGAGAATTCCTTCTTTTTATCTGTTTTTGAAAAGTCAAGTTACTTCTTTAATTCTAGTGCTTTGTTCCTGGCTATGAGAGGGGATTATCCAGGATGATTCCTCCCATTTGCCACATTGTACTGAACCCCACTCTTCATCTTCATGGCCCACGTCAAAGCGAGCTCTTAGAAATTCAGATGAGCTCGCTTCCATCTTGCTGGAGGTGAGTTGTGACTGCTGCTTATGAGGACTCAGGGACAATCTGTGTCTTTCCCCAGTGTCTTGAATGTTGATGCACCTGATGAGCATTAGCATCAAGGAGAGGAGGGTTTTGCAGCTGTAATGCAATATCAGCACAGCCCTAAACTCCAGTTTGTCACAACCACCACAGGAGTTCTTTCCTCTTCCTTCTGTCAGAGAACATCTTTAAAAGCTCTTGCAGAAATATTTTCATTCTGAATTAAGGATGGCATTTAAAGTTCTCCCTGCTTTTGACTTTGACCAGATGAGTTTGTAGGGGTTCTGATTTCTGAGTTCTTGTGGGCCTCCCATGGAAACTTTTCCATTTTCAACTCACTCCTTGGGAAAATACAGCTCCTGCTTCAGCCTGCTGGGGTGGCATGCTGAAAGCAGCACCAGCAACACAAGTGAGAGAGTAGAAGAGAAAGCACAAATGTTGCTGAGGTGGCTTACTTAATGTGACCAGTATGAACTTTTGGTATTTACATTAATGTTTACAATTAATTTTTTCCTAACCTTCTGCTCAGCCCTTCAGGGAAAAGGCTGACGTTGCACTCTGGAAGCTGATACTGCTGAGTTTGATTAGATTATAGGGAAAGAAGATTTTCCATCTTCCCACACCTCTTGCCAATTAAGATTAGGAGTCTCATAGTTGATTCAAATCTCATTATTCCACAAACATTGTTAAGATTGCATGCACTTCAGTTTTGCAGTAGAAAGCAGTCTATAAACAAGCAGTTGTAATATTAGGGATGAAATTTTAAAGACTTAATTGGGATAATGAAGGAGATACTAGAGGCACTATGAAGGCTAACACTGTACCTCTGAACAGAGGTTGCTTGCAATTTTATATTTCAGTAATATTATAACATAGTAACTCACAGATATCCTCTTTGTATTGACTTCTTTTTGTTCTTACAGCTTTTGATTGCTGTCTTAAGTCCTTCTGTAAAAAAAAAAAAGTATCTGAGGTCATTGATTTCTTCCAAATATTATCAAAAGTGGCAGGGAATATACCTGACAGGCCTCTTTGTGGGACGTTTGTATGCCTTGAATGCGTGGCCTCAAGAACATAAAGAGACTGATCAGGATCCATTCTGCAAGGACAGAATTTATAATATATGATGGAGGTAAGGGAAATGAGGATAGAGAGAAGGTGTAATTAATTCCTAATTATTGGAAATATTATAGGTGTGTAGCCTGAGCTGATATCAAGAAGAATACTAGAGATGATGTATATGTTTTCCCAGACCAATGCTACTTGTAAATGAAATTACCTGTAGCTCCAGTCCTGTGCCTTTCTTAATTGGACTGCCAGTCAGGCCCCTCTTTATCAGCTGTGATAGGTTTGAAATGTATAGATGCAAATTAATAACTAAGATGAGATGTATTAATTTAATATTGATTTCCATTTTCAACCTAAGCTTCTGCTTCCGTTGAACCCTAAAACATTTATCTTTGCAATAATTACGAATCAAAAAGATTGTTATTTACTGTCCTTAGGTAATATAAGATATTCTTTCTGTTTTAAGCAATGTTAAATTTCATAACAAAAGTTCTTGCGCCACATAAATGGCATTAAGCATCATCTAATGGAAAGGTCTCAATTTCAGATTTTTTGGGTTGAATTACCAAATTCATCTTCCTGTCACATTTTACATAGGAGACTGATCCCCACCTTGCTACAACCTCCTTTCATGTGGTTCTAAAAAGTGAAAAGGTCTCCCCTGAGCCTCCTTTTCTCCAGGCTGAACACCCCAGCTCCCTCAGCCACTTCTCATATGGCTGACTCTCTAGAAATATTTTTTTTTATTCCCAAATAAAATTAATGTATTTTTGTGTATATATTTTTATATCAAGTATCTAGTTTTCTAAAACTAAACATCTGTGGCTATGTTGCTTGTTATTGTGATTGAAAGTGTAGTTGCATTATTGTAGCTGAGTTTAACAGCGGCTTTTTGTCTCACTTGAGTTTTCTATTAAAAAATCAGCCTATAAAATAAAAAAGATGCCAAATGTATAGTCCATTGTTATTTAGATGAACACAGATTCCTGAATTTTACAAATACTGAATGAAGGCACCAGTGTCTCATTTACTGTCAGAATTGTAGCTCCTGACCTTTGTCTCGCAGTCATTTTGCTCGCAGTATGAGAAACGTGAATGTAAGTGAAGGAAAAAGGTGAAAATTGACCACATACAAGCAGTGTGCCACCCCCAGGTGTGAAATAAATGTAATGTTAACTACTGGAAGACTGAGACACAACCAGAGCCCATAGATCAGTGTGTGAGCTGTAGATTCCTGTCATATGTCCACACCTCAGCTAGAACAGAGATATTTATCAACTCAAAAGTTCTCTGTCTTGCACACTTCCTAATGAGTATTTAAAAGCTGAAATTGAGTTAAACTTTATCAGAATTAAAATCACAATCTGATGAGGAACGGCAATGCAGCATCAGTAGTTGTCATTTTTGTGTAATCGTAATTCTGAATTTTATTTTTCTTTTGATTGAGGGATTATTCCAGACGTGTCTAATAATTGGTCAAATATCTAAAATGATACATAAAATTTGATGTCAGGTTTTTTGTTTTTTTTTTAGTTGTGTGATTACCCTGAAATGTTACCAAAACCACATATGCCTATTTAAAACTTTAAACATTTTTCTTTCAGAATGAAAACTGTCATGTGAATATACATACTTAAACATAGCAGGATACCATATTCACACAGTCCTACTAAGGTGATGCTAATAACTTCTAAAAAATAATTTTTTAACTAAACAGTCTGTAGTTAAGAGGTCGGTTTCATGCCAAATCTCTGTCTGATTGTACGTTTGCAGCTGTGAAGAAAAGTGGGAATAAAAGAATAAATAAATTCAGTTGTAAGATGACCTTATAGTGCTGTTTTGGGGTGTTTGGCTCCTCATTTAAAGAACTACAGCCCCATCTGGCCTGTGGCATGTGAGGGCCTGGCACCTGTAGTCAGGATAATTAACTGCAAGAAAATCTTGAAGAAATCCCACTGACCTCTCCAAGCTTAAGGCTTTGGTTGGGAATTTTCAGGATGGGGATAATGTTATTTTCTTCATTTGGAAAATACTTAACACTGCAGTGTGCATCCAGTAGAGTTGAAAACTAGAAATAAACCTCTCTGGTACTTCTTCAACACTTTTAGGAAAGATGCAGCTTTTATGCAGATTTAATATGTTTTTATAGTAATACCTGTGTTCATGAACTCAAATTTATCAATCAACACTAGAAGTCTTACTGGAGGGAACATTTTTCATATCTACCTGATTATTTGAGAATTCATATTAAAGTCATGGTTCATCTCTGTGAGATTCCTGTGAAATCTCAGTGTGTTCATTAGAAATACTTAACTGTGATTCTTGTCATCAATAACGTGAAATATTCTAGACAAAAGGATTGAAGATTTATCCCACATAACTACTTCAGTGAAACACAAATTAGAACCCTGTTCAGCTAAAGAGCACCTTCCTGATTTTTGCTTTATTTATATGGGGTTGGATTTGCATCATCAAAGGATTTATTCCTGTCCTAGAAGGCCAGTAGATGAATATTTGAGACAGTAGTCAGAGCTTTCCCTTGGGTTACCAAGGTATTGCCTATACATTGAAATTCACATTAATCTGAATATGATAATGGATTGGGAGAAGTTGGCAATGTTTGCTTATGAAAAAAAAAACAAAAAAACAAAGAAACCAAAAAGAACAACAAAAAAAAACCCAGAAATGTTGGTGTTATCTGTACCTGTGTAAATATAATTAAATAGTTGCTGTAATTTGGGGCTAAGTACTGCAAGTGATTCTATGTGGATGTGAGGAAAAGGAAAGCTTGAATGAACTAATTACAGAATTTTATGTGTTGGTTCCATGGCAAAATAGGTATTTGAATACTGTGTTAGTTGCTGACATAAATCACAGAATTTTTGTTCACAAGTACCACATTGTGTTACTCTTATGTCTTAAAGCAATGATAGAATAGAATAAGATTACATAAAATTGAGTACAATAATGTAGAAGGCAAAAAGATGGGTTGAAAATAATTTTTAATAATCAAGATTATTTGCCTGTGAGCTTATGGGTATTCAGAGATAACAGAAAATAAAATTGTATTTGCTTCTCACAGAGGCATGAGTACTTTATTTTCAATGGTAAGTCAGAACTGAAATAGTCTGGGAGTCACTAATCATGTTTGGTGTCTTTAAAAATCAAACTTGTGAGTTTTTCTGCAAACACATCCAAAAGGACTCTATTTCAAAGGCCAAATGCCTGATTTTATAAGAACATTTCAGCATTTTTTTGCATATGAATTACCCAACTTTACAATTACCTGTTTGGGTTTGGGCATTTAAATATTCCCCATGATTACAGTAACTTTGTCCGTGTGCCCAAACTCCTGATTTGTACCTGCAAGTAAAGCAGGGCTTTAAATAAATCACACATTCAAAATCTGTACCTGGGTGTGCAGTCTTGGTAACCATAATTAAAAATGCAAGCATGATTTTAAGCCTTTCCTTTTAAATATTGGATTATTTAAAGTATTTTTAAAGTGGGATAAATTGTTTTCTCATTGCTATTGCATCTTTCTAATTACATTAATGTAAAAGAGACAGTTACACAGAGAAGAAAAAAATTGCATCACTTTAGCTGATCTGTTGTCAAAATAATTGCTGTAGTGAAAGCAGTGACCCCCAAAAAATTTAGTTTTAGATCTTGAGCCATTAAAAACTGCAATGTTATATTAAGGCCGTGACAAGAAACTATAACCTTGTAAATGGAGACTGCACTGTACTTCAGATTTTTATTGTTAATAACTGCCTGTAAGGATATTCCATTCCTTCAAGGTCTGCCTTCTCCAGACAGCTTATCCAGTAGTAAGTCATGGCAGGGGGAGCTTTTGTAGGATTTCAGTGCACACCTTGAGTGCTTCTAGAGGCATGAAGCCAAGTGACATTAATTATTTGAGAATGGCTCAAATTACTAAACAGTAAATTACTGTTTTCACACAGAAAATCAGTCTGACATAAAGCCAGCCAACACAACACCGTTGCAACAACACTCAGGCTGGAAGTTTTGGTCTTTGTCAAAAGTTGAAACAGCCTCAGAAAAAAATTAGTTTCAAAAAAACCCCACGTGCAAAGCAAATTGAGTAATGGCTATCATAGGAATTAATTAACCCAGGCTAGCAGATTAATTTGTTGTGGATAGAGAAAAGTTCATCTGCAGATACCAAGGGGCTGTTATTGCATAGGAAAAAGAGTAATCCATGACTAACTACTTATCATATGTTCAGAGCTGAAAACAGAAAGGTTTACTGGGGGGAAGAAGGAGGGAAAATGGGGAGAGGGACAACAGAAATGACAGTTTATGTGATATGTAATAATATGTGTTATTTTCCCTCTATGTCCCAATAAAAGGGACAGAGAGGGAGAATAACACATATATGAGAGCATTTGATATAATATGATTGACACACTGCTCTCCATAGATGAGCAATTTTTGTACATGGCGCTTTAAATCTTTCTAATAGAGGGAGGGATTTTTCTAGCATTTGGTTATTATTTTCAGGCCAGAAGATGATGATTCTGTAACTGAGTTCACCAACAAATACAGGAGATAGATAATGTGCAAAGGAGTTAGCCACAAAATGGATCTGATCTACTCAGACCATTTTTTCCTCTTGCAGAAAGAAATGTTTGGTATGGTCTAATGGCTGTTTGCAGTGTCTTCTGATAGGTTGTACACAGGAGCATGAAAGGTTCTGTGAAAAGAGAAGTTGGACACTAATTCCTCTTGAAATAATACAGAGAAATTCCAACAAACACAGGTTCCTTCTGTATTTAGAATAAATATTTCATATTGCTGCATTCACTACAGTGTTGAGAAACTTACCACACTCCTGCCGTATCCTTTCCCCTCAAAAGTCCTTCCAGCTAATTTCAACAATGGAACAATGATTAAAAAGTAAAGAGGAACAATGAAATGAAGCATTACTGATATACTTTAAAATAGAGTTTTCACAACTACTGTGGACAGATTGGAGGACTCAGTGAGTAAGTTTTGCATTGCCCTTAAGTGTTCTCAGGGTTACATTTCTCCTTTTCTGTTTAAAGGTGATTGCTGGAGATGCTGGAGATGGCTGCTTGCAGCTGTAATGATCTTTTCCTTCCATTCTTTTCCTGCAAGACCTTCCTGATCCCAAGAGTATGCACTGATATATGGCAGGAAATTACTTCCCTCCTTTTTCTCTGATATCATGTTCCTCGATTACCATTTCTATTGTGTGCCCTAATTACCCTGACTGATTCCTTTCATTCACTATCTTCCTAAAACACAGTGATGCACCTTTAAAAATTATGCAGTATAGAAAACAGTATTTTTACTGTCTCCTTTAAGGGTTTATTAAATCTGTTTAATTGTGCAATTAGTTTTTCTATGGGGTATATCCATGAAATATCAACAGAAATAAAGACTAATTTGGGTGTGGGACAGTGCATTTCAGTGTTTGTAGTTCCCACCTCAACCAATTTATTGGACTTCAGGGATCTCCACCACAGAATCAGCAGCACAAATCAGTGAAGTTGGTTTTGTGTCTCTTCTTCCATCACTGATAAAGCACCTCAGTCTTGCAGCCATTTTTGTCACTGCTGCCATTTTGGCACTGCTGTGAGACTTTAGGAAGTATCTGAACTAAAACCACACAAAACTGCTGGAAGTTGCAATACAGCAAATTTAAAAAAAAAAAAAATCTCTTGAGTCATGAGTACAGTTTGTGAAATATTTTTAAGGGGTAATTTGAAAAGGGTGCAGCCCCTCTCTGCAGCTGCGTAGCCTGAGTTATCAACAGGGGTTTTTTATGGAGATGGTCTTTATCTGGATTTCAGTGCTTGATATTTCAATGAAATGAACCTCTTTTCAACTGCTTATTTTGTTAAATTTGTATTGATTTATTGTATTTAATGGAACACTATTTTGCTAATTCTGTATTCGGTGGAACATGCCCTTACATGCCATCTATCTGTTGTAGTAGTAAGTTTTATTTACTGTATTAGTCTGGAAAAAAAAATAAAAACCACCTAGTTCTAAGAATTGAGTGAATAAGAGTTTATCAAGATTGAAAACATTTTCCATCTCCTTCTTTGAGTAGTATCTATGCATTTAGAATCATATTCTTAAATTATAGCATTTAGGATGCTCATTTTTATTTTGTTTAGGGGTTTTGTTTGTTTGTTTTAGTAGTACAAAAATGAGTCTCTGCAGAAGAGGATTCACCTGGGCTGTGTAGCACAGCCTCCAGCTCTTCGATGAGTTGTTGGATTGTACCTAGTATGACAGGCAGTGATAAAATTAATATAATCAATATCTTGTCTGTATGTATTTTTTTATAAACTTCACATTCTTTTAAAACATCCTATGTGACCTGAATAATTGTTCAAGTTATTTTGTTGAAACTAATGTTTTATACAGAGAAAAATTGCACTGATGTGAACTGAAAATACTGTTTGATAGGTGGCAATTATCTCCTTTGTCATTTCTTCTAATAATTTTCATTAAAAAACTTCCATAGGATATTGAAATGTGGGAATGACAGAAAAGTCACTGGGGAAAAAAAGAAAAGCACAAAGAGGAAGAATATTTAATTTCATTTGCCTATTGTCATTATGTAGTCATATTTGAAGAAGCAGCCTTCTACCTGCCTCTTTTTGTCTCCTCTGCCTTGCTCCTCTCTAATGCCAAGGGTTTGAGTAATGCTCCTATCAGTTCTCCAAATCTAAGACTAGAAATATTAGAGAGCAGAGATATTGGCAGGAGAAAAGATTGACTGCAGCATATGAACACAGATGCATTTAAGTGCAGACCATAGGACCCAGAAATATTAATTATCAACTTTATTGCAAATGAAAAAGGGAGATCAGTCTTTTGTCCCCCCAAAGTTGGGTCATTCTGTCATTAAGTTTGCTAGGGGTGTCCCCTGTCCCATCTTTACTCTGTGTAGGAGCTAAATGAAACTGGAGCTTTGCTTTCTCAATACCATGATGTCTTTTATTTTTGTAGTTTGAACTAACCAGCATGTTTGATAATTTATAATCTGTGACAGCTGGCCTTCCTCCACTGGATTCTTCCTCAGGTTTCTAGCAACTCATGCTGCACAGTCCCACTATCAGTTTGAACATGACCCAAAGTGAATCCCCCTCACAGTCCATTCATGACCTGAATAAAACAAGAATCATGTGAGAAAGATGAGATTATTTAACCAGATAGTGCTCACAATCAAAGGTTGCCCTCATAGCTTTATTGTCCTAATTCTGTAATATCCTAATCTTGATTTTGTGATTGTATTCTGCCTTTTTTAATATGGAGCATCCAACTTTCACTGCATTCTTTTTTCATGTTCTTTTCTATCTTTTCTAGACACTTCTACTAAAATATAAATTGGTTAAAGTAATATCATAGTTCCTTCTTTCTGCAGAGTGGTAGAATAGAACAGGCCTTATTGCATTGCCCTTTTTTATAAAGTGAGCAGATGGAAGAGGGGTAAGAGGACTTTAAAATTGAAATAATTCAGAATATAACAAATATGAAAGATACCAGTCTCACAGGGTATTAGTGGGATCCAGTAAGCAAGGTTAAAAAATGTATGAAGTGGAAATGCACAGCAAAGTGTGTGATGCAGAAAGATTAAAACACCTCTTGCACGGCTACCAACAGTTGCCATTCATTGTAAATGACAACAGAGTCTTCTTTGATTTAATTTGATTGATGAGTTCTCAGCAAGCTATAAAAAATCCATTTTCATGACAAATACCTTCCCACCCACAGACCAACAGTACCTAAAAGTTGTTCCTAAGTTTCCTTTGGACTCATCTTCAACTAGAACTGTAGTGGTCAATTCAGCTGTTGTGAAAATGAAACAACTGAAAACTGGAATCTTGGACAATGATGTGCTCCCACAGAACAGTGAAAATGCTGCTGCCTTTTTTTTTTTTTTTTTTTTTTTTTTAAGGAACAAGGTTTTATGACCAGATGACTGCTGCATTTTTATTTTCTGGGTTTTGTGTCTATAAGAGCCTCGAGCAGTAAAGACTCTTCCACAAGAGAGCCCACAGCTGTGTTTTGGAGTGATGGAGCCATGGCCTTATTTACTGGACTGGGCAATTCAAAAGACCCTCAGGTGGCCATGGAGTGAACAAACAAAACTAAATCCCATCTATTCAACATTAAATAAGGAAAATTAAATCAGTTATGAAAATTCTATATGTTCCAAAACTCACAGTCAAATCCTGGTGAAATGTGCAGCAGAGCACATTTACAGATGTGTTTTCTTTTATGAAGCCAATTAAATTATCAGTGTTTCTCTGCCTAGTCACTCATATTTCACTGGAGAAACATGTAGTGTCTTTGAATTGTTGATTCAGATACTCTGCTAATTACTGAACCTTATAGACAATATAGTGTCTTTCCCCAGGCTTTTACCCTATAATCATTAATTCATAAAGTCACCTGTGGTAGAAGACATTATGGGAAACAAAATGTCATCCAGTGATTTGGAAGGTAGAAAAAATACTCAGTGGTAACAGAGATAAAGACAGACCCTTTTTTTTTTGGGGGGGGTAGTCATCTAGAAATCATTTGCAGATTTTTGGTGGAAAATTGTAAATTTAGTAATTATTTTGGTTAATTTGCCACTGAAAGACAATAATTGTTGTCAGAGTCCAAGCGTAGATATGTATAGCAGCTGAAGTGCAGTATTTCAGACTGAGGTTGCATATTCATTGACTTTGACACAGTTTATTTTCTTTCACCATGAATGCTGGCAGTCAGCTCTGAGTTAGCCAGAGGGATGAGTTTTCACAAGCTTGTGATCATTTTGGGGCTTTCAGCTTATGTTACTGTATCTTGTTTATGAAGGGCTGTTTTTTATTTGGAAGTATCCAAATAAACCTCTCAACTGAAACCTCTCAATTTGTAAACCTCTCAATTGAAAGCTTTCTTGGTATCCCTGTAGCTTCTCTACCACAGAATTTGATACATACTTGACTTAAGGGATAGATGTACTTGAGTTGAAATCAGAAGAAGCAAAATTATCTACTTTAATCCATTTATTTTTTCCCTCCACCTTTTCCATGAGTATGTATGTGCTTTTTTTTAAAGACTTGCCACGTCAAAAACATAATTGCTTTAAATACAATAGAGACTACCATTTCAGAATAAAACATTTGCTTTTTATTTTAATTAGCAATAAATCTTTTTCCTGAGTTTTATTTTGAAATAGTGAAGTTCTTGAATTTTATACAAAATATTGCTCTTGAAAGAGAAATCTGTGTTTCTTTTGATCCAAAGTAATTTGTTATTTGGCAGAGAGAAAGGAAGAAGGAATGATTTCAGAACTGACAGACATGAATTTCAGAAGTAATAAGGATTTTAAAGAGCAGTCATTTTGCTTTGAATGAAACTGTAATCTGGAATTGTCAGTCCTTTAGTCACAAATGTCACATATGAAATAAAGCAAGAATTTAATATTTATCAGGGCAGGATTTGGGCATGAGAAGATAAGGAGGCAAGCACCCTTCTCCCAGTTTTGCCTTACCTCCTCTCTGCCTTCCAGCAAAGCTGAGAGGAGGCAGTGCCTACAGCCTGTGTCTACAGTGCTGCCTTCTTCCCTGCACCAAACCTGCTGCCTTTCCAATCAGTGGAAAATTGCCACTCACTATAATCACAATTGCATCAGGCCAGTAGTCTACTTCCAAGGGGAAAATCCCTGCTGTTCCCACCCCTTTTATCTCTAACACCAGAAATCCTTTTTTTTTTTTTCCCAGTCGGTGACAGCAGGGCAGGATACCTCCCTAATGTCTATTCAGCAAAGTCAGAACAGCACACTAGGAGGAGAACTGCTGAAATTGCTGGGTCAAAATTAAGCTCTTGAAATTGCATTTGAAAAATTGGCTCTTGGGTCCTGAGAGGCAATCAAGTGTTATCTTTTTCAGTGTCATCTTACTCCTTTTCATTCAGCTGCTACTGAAACTGCTTTTATATCAAGAAAGGCCTTCGGAATCAGAAGAAAAACTGATGCTATCTATGAGTTGATACTTTTTAATAACTCAATTAATATGAACTGACACTGAATCCATTAAATGCATACTTTGAGGTACTTTTTAAAAACACTTAATTTTAAATCATTTTGTATCTTATTACAAGAAAAGGAAGTACTGCCTATTTCCTCTAGCAGTGTAATGAAATTAGTCTTGAATATGTCAAAGTGAGAAAAAGCCACATGGAACCTAAAAATTATATTTATAGTGCTGGTTTCCATTGTACTACTGGAGGAGTCAAGAGGAAAAGGAGCCTGTAAAATCTGCACATGTCTAAGTTGCTCTTTAATTTTTAATGTTTTCATATGGGGAAGCCAGAAGACAGAAACTGCAACACATGCTTGGCATGTGCAAATGCTGTAGCTGGCAGGAAAAGAAAGAAATCTCTGTTTAAATGTGTGTGATGAAGTCTGAGGATGATTTTAAAATAATATCTCAGTATCCATGCCCAAGAGATCTGGGATAAGATTTATTTTAATAACTTGTTTCTGCTTTAAATGCCAGCAAAAAACAAGGCTTGTGAGCTTGTGCTGTGGTTAAGAACAGCAGGGACACCAGCTCTCAGTAACTGGGGAAGTGATGAGCTCTGAGCATCCCAGCATTCCCTGTCCAAGGCTGGCTGCTCTCCAGGTTGTCTCCCAACCCAATCAGGAGAGCCTCAGGCTTGTGCAGGTTTGTGCTGGATGCTGTCAGCGTCTCCTTCCTTCATCTCTTCCTTCATCCCTTCCTCATCCTCCAGCATCTGGTGTCAGCTGCTCTCAGAGGTTTCTTGGGGTGCTGTAGGCAAGTCAGACCAACCATAAATATTTAGGGATGTCATCCCTGTCTCATCAAGGAGTTGTGGGGGTAAATATTTTAGGTATTGCAAGTTGTCCATTACTTCACTAAGAAAGCCTTATAAACAGCTCTGGCAGATATAGAAGTTATACTCAGTCTTTTTGGTTAATACATGTAGAGAAAACATAGATAATGTTTAGTGATAGTAGTGAAGTTGTTCAGAGAAAATTTCAAGCAGCACCGAGGACTGACTAAAAATTGGGGAGTTATCTTTCTTAACAATTCCCCATTATATACCAAGAACAGATTCTTAGGTTTTTTTAAATCCGTATACCAAAATGAAAAATATCAAAAATTGTATCATCGAAGCATCTGTATCAGAAAGGAAAGAAGCAGCATTATTACTGCTTGGAACAGATTTTATTTATGACCAAAATTTTCTTCTATTAATGAAATGTGTCTTCTTACTTTGCAGCTTGCAGGCCTGGATTCTATAAAGCATTTGCTGGAAATGTGAAGTGCTCCAAGTGCCCTCCACACAGTTTGACTCACATAGAAGCAACTTCTGTCTGTCAGTGTGAGAAAGGTTATTTCAGAGCTGAGAAGGACCCACCAACTATGGCATGTACCCGTAAGTCTGTTCATTACCAGTGTTGGCAATTCTGTTGCCTCCTTTATTTGATTTTGTATTAAAAAGACCCCAAAACCTGTAAGTTTGTGAAGAATTCCATTCCTGCTAATCAAGAGATTTTTTTTTAAATCAAAATTCAAACAGCACATTTCTGCTTAGTGTCTAGATAACCCCAAACTTACCCAGGTTTCTTAGTTTGGTGACTTTTGAACTTGTAATTCTGAGATATAATAGGAGGAGGAAGTGTAATCATTGACATATAGATAACAATGTGGTGTTTTCACTACCAGTAATGTGCATTTTATGTACTTGAAAATTTGCTGTTGCAAAAACTTTCAAAAAGCTGGAGCCATGTAAAGGAAAAAAACTGATATAACATGCTCTTATGTCCCCTAAGATTTAAATGAAAAGTATCAAACAAATATCCCCACACAATCAAATAAAAACTTAATGCTCTAAAAAAGACAAGAAAGTAATTTTTAGAAAGGAAAAAAATATATCAAATCAGAATGAGATATCATTTAAACCTCCTGCACCATCACCTTCTTTTAACAGAGAGTTATTCCCTCTTATGCAATTGTGATAATTCATTTTTTGAGATGAATTTTAGAATGCATAATTTTGTGATTTTTGACTAACCTAAATTTGCCCTTAAGACAAACCTGATACCCATCATTCTGGGGGCAGAAATTCTGAAAAAAAGATTTTTATTACTTTGATCAATGGACTTTTGTCTAGAAATACATAGCATAAGTTTTCTTACCACTTAATAAAATATTTTGTATAGATTTCCGTTCATGATTCATTACCCACTGGGATTAATTTATTGATTGTAAAGCAACTATATCTGTTTAAAAACTGGAACAAACAGCAGTATTTGAAAAGCTGTGTGTAAAATACTATCTTTTAATAGGCTATTAAAATCACATCTTTAATAAAGGTGATTAAAGACTTTGCAGAATCCTCTAAGACATCCAGTTTTTGGTATAACACTTTATTAATTCTTTAGGTGGAGGATTTGATCTTGGTGCTTTTTGTGCCACAGTTAAGAGAATTCTAAAAATCCAGCATGTTAAATTCTTAAAATATTTTGACAGATTAAGTATACAAAATTTTTAAGAGATAAAGCCCTAAAGACAAAGTGCTGTTGCAATAACCATCAGTGCATAGCTGTGTTTTGGGATGTTTTATGCATCATCACAAAAAAATAACTGAGCTAACTAATTGAGCTACTTCCTCTGCTCATGCTGCTTTTTCCAATGACACTGGACTGGGCAAATTTGGAATAGACCTGATAATTTAAAGCTGATTTACAAATTCATAGGCCCTGGGGTCATTACCAAAACCAAGACATTGTCCATCCACTTCATGAGGGCGATGGTCACGAAAATGGCACCCCTCAGACCCAAGGCAGAAAAGTGTTTAATCTAACCAGAGGGTTTTCAGGGGGAAGGTAAGACCCAGCCTCTGGGTACCTCAGGGGTTTGGGGTTCAGAGAGTGTCCCCCAGTCCCATCTCACTCTGGAGCAGAACACATAGGCCTGGCATTTGGCATGAAGTATGTGAGGGAATAAACAGCATCCTTTCAGGCTTCCCACAGGAAAATGGGGATTACAAAGAATTCCGCTCAAATCAATGCCACAAGCACAGGCCATTAAAAGCTTACTTCCAGAGTCAAAACATCCCAGGTGTTCTTGACACTTTCATGCTTGGGAAGAGGTACATACATTATGCAGATGTGGCTCCATATTATTTATAAGTCATTGATTTTTCATCGCCAAAAGAGATTTCTTTGAAAAATTACTCAAACGTGGCATTATGATTCCATAATTATCTTTCAGGGCACAATTTTAAGCCCTGATACCCTGAAATGTTAATAAGGTAGGGAAGAGCATGAGAGCCCTGTGGCATCAGAGTGCAGTTACTTCAACACCCTGCTGATTTCTTAACAAATGTGAGTGCAGAGAGCTGCTTTGGGTGAAAATTGTCGGGAAAAACTTGGTGCCAGACCTCCACATTCCTGCTGAGGATGTCAGCCAAAGTAACTGAGTGAGGTGAGGCAGGGCAAAAATCAACCACAACAGGATGTCAGTGCCTCATCTCACCTCAGCTTGGGAGAAGGAAGAAATAAAGGAGACAGTGAAGCACATTCTGGTTTCTTGGTTCAGTGCCACCATGCACTGTCTTCCATTCAGCCTAGGCTGCAAGGTATCAGTACATCACTGATTGACACAGCAGATGTATTCATCTTACACCTACAATGATGATTATTTCACTAAATGTCAGCTCTGCTAATGACACTGGAGCTTGACAGGCAGACTGTGTTCTTACCTTGCACATCAGGCAGTAATGGAGAGTCTTCAGGCCAAGTTATTCCCTAAGTGATATCTTCAGCCCCAGTGCTTTCAAATTAGTCTCTCAGTTATTAAAATTATGTTTCTGTCATAAATACAACCTCACTGCTTTTGGTGCATATGTGCAGATGTGGCTAATTTGAATTTAATAAACAAAGATGCATATATGAGTGGAATTTAGATTTTTTCCTTCCAAACTGTCATGTTTTACTATAATAAAAGGAGTTGAAAAGTTTTAAGAAAATTAAGAACTTTGACTAAATAGACAGAAAATGCTGTGCAGAAATGAAATGCCATTTTTACATAACCACCTTTGGGAAAGATCTGCATTTTCCATATTAATTTTCAGATTTCTATCTTGACATGTGAGACATGACATAAGAAACAGAAATTTTTCTTGGGACCTTTGAAGGGAGAGATATTCTTAAATGAAACATTGAATGAACAGTGGATTCCCCTTACAAATGTCTTCGTGTTCAAATATTTTGACTGACTTCATTGATGCCCATTTTCTTTGCTCCCCCATGTCCTGCAAGGTAATATGCTTAAAATAGATATTTTTTTTTCTCTTTTCATTCCTGTATAGGGCTAGGCAGTATGGGGTTAGGCAGTATTCCTCACTCCAGAGCTCTTCCTCAGTACTGAGAAACTTGCATATGTAGCATTATGGAAAAAAAAAAACAAAAAACCACCTTGATTTAAGACAAGCATCCACTTCTTTTAGATGAGTTTCAAATCCACTTTGATTAATTCTGTGAAAGTACTGTGTGCTTTTACAAAATTGTACAGCTCCCATTTTTACTTTATGTAGCTGCATTTTGTAGAGGAGAGTGTTCACTTTGCGGAACACCATAATAGAAATCTAATTTCAATAAGAGGAATGAAAATTACATTAGAATATATTGTTAATCTCCTTCTCCTAGGCTCTTTTCATTTGACTTACACTTCTTATCAATCTCTCATTGCTACTCTTCCTTCTTATTGTATTTCTTTGCCATATGCAAGTACTCTATCAGAAATCTCTGCATAAACAGTGAGCAACAAATAGCATCATATCTAATCCCCTGTCTGATTACTCTGTACATAAAATCTAACATTTCCCACTATATAGTAATTGGATGAATTGATCCATCATTTCAAGGTCAGGCAGGCTTATAGTGGTTGTCTGAGTTGTCTGAATTCCTCTCTTTTAATGTTATACTTAAACAATTTGAACCTGACAAACCTATGTTCCGTTCAATAACTTCTGCCACAAAGTGTATCCTCTATTTTTAAGTCAACACTGAATTTCAGCAGTGAAATCAGGCAGCACATTTGAAGTCTTTACTGCCTCTATTGTGTATATATATATATATACACTTTTTTTGCAATTTAACCTTATGCTCAGACTTGGGATATTGGTTTGCAGTCACTGGCTTCCATTCTTCCTGCCTGCCTCACAGGAAAAGAATAAGTGAAAAGCGGAAAATGTGATTCTATATCAAGTGACACTATTTCTCTATGCTACATATCAAAATGCAATTATGAACTCAAGGGGCACAGCTAGATGCTGATTCTGAGTATCCTAAGGTGATGGTTAATCTTTGCCCTTCTGCTGTAACTTCAGTAGTCAAATGACATAAAATTCTAAGAGTCCAATGGTGTATAATGGACAGTTCTTACTTTAAAGTAACAATTTGTTTTTCAGACAGTCTTCACTCTCAAGTGTGTAAAATACTGCATTGCCCTCACCAGACTTCTGCAGTGCTGGGTTTGCTCCTCTTCCTTCCATACACAGGAAAATGCACTTTACCTTCAGAGAGGAAGAGAATACATAAAACGAGATGAGGTGCAAAGCACTGCATGAGGCACAAACTCAGCTCTGTAGCTTTCAGAGTAGACCTGCTTCACCATAAGACATCCACGCCAGTCTCCTCCACAGAAAGTGTCAAAATACTTCCTCATTGTAACTTGTAAATGAAGCAAAAGACATTACTCATGCTCTGGCTGAGTTCCCTCTCAGCAGAAGAGATGCATGTTTTTATAATGCTCATCCATCTGAACTGTATTTTATTCTTTCGCATAAAACTCAAAGTCATGAATTTTGCTGTGAGGAAAGGATCCCTTATTTTCACGAATATACTTGTTTTTCTTAAAAATCAATATAAGGAAAACCACAAGAGCTTTGCATACAGATGTCTGCAGAAGGGTTATTGCTGCCAGCTTTTTCCAATGTGCCAAATAATCTTTGTATAATTTATAAATGATAACAAAGCAATCAGGCCACATTCATAAAAGCCCAGTGACACATAATTTAGCTGAATCTGAGGATTACAATTAATTGTCTCTCTTTGTTCCAAGTTCTAAATCTTAGTAAATGATTCACTGCGTATCATTACAGCTTAATATTTGCATGAAATCACAATTTAACTGGCATAATTTAACAGCAATTAAAAAGCTATTTAATCCTCATGCAAATTGGCATGAGGGGCCTTGAGTATGAAGTGTATTTGTGGGTTTTTCCTGCATTTGCAAGAGGACAGTCATATACTTTAATACACCTCTAACATAATTGATAGTTTTGCTTTTCACTGAAATGTGAATGCACAAGAATATGTGATTATTCTTACAACTGAGAAATAAGTCACAAACCATGACTATAAGAAGTTTCACTCTCTAGTACAAAAGAAAAAATATCTTTTTAAAAGAGTATTTTATTTACTGTATTGGTTCTCCTATAGATGCCATTCCATATAGTACAAGGAAAATCTGATAGAAAATCAAAATCCACAAAGCCAGACAAAACCCTCCTATTGCCCAGATGCATATTCATTCCTGTTTGGGCCTGCCAAAATTGATGAAATAATATCAAAAATACTTGAGCTGTGATGACCTGTTGTCATACTATCTATAGTTTATGTAAGATTAAATTTAAGCCAGTTTTAGAACACTGGCTTCAATCCTTCAAGCAATTACACAGCTGCTTAGTTTTACGTGCATTAATATTACCAATTATTTCAAGGGGATTACTCATCTACTTAAAGTTATGCACATATGGAAGTGCGATTACGGCTCATCCTCAATATTCCTAAAACTCCTCCATGGTTTTAACAGTGGGAATTTGTTAAGATCCAGTCATTATTTAATTCTCACAGCATGGTTTTAGAGGAAACATAATTATTCCTGTCTTCTGAATATAAAGAATAAGAACTGAAGCTGAAGTAATGTGTGCTGGTTTTAGCTTATTCCGATCTCAGGACTGTTTTCTAGAGTAGCTAGAACTGTTATCCTCATAGTTATTTTATGGGAAGATTGGTGATTTATTAACCATAAACTCTGGACAGATAAATGTATTAATAAATGCTCATCCATTCAAAAGATTTTAAACTTTCTTATTCACTAAAAAAATTCAAAGCAGCATAACACTTCCATCTATTTTAAATATCAAGTGGAATCCAGCAGGTAACTCATCATTTATTTCAGGGCAAAGTTTACTCTCTTATTAAAAGTTACAAGTAAATACCAGGAATGAAAACGTGGCTGAATTACAGTCCACAGAAAAGTTTAATGTTTATAATTCACATGAGCACTCCCACACAGTATCAGCTTTTTTATTCACAAATATTCCAGGTTTTAAACCCATGTTTATGCCACATAAGTAAATAAAAGCCATCACTTAAAAGTTATGAATGTTACACGCTGTGTAAAAATTAGCTGGTGTCATTTGCAAACGTTTCTTGTAGCCTTTCAGTCTGCTTAAGAAACTCTGAAATAAGGAAAAGCTCACTCAAAATTTTGCCAGTGTCTCAATCAAAACTTTATGCCTAAGTCCTCTTGGCAGTTTTATAAATCATCAAAAGCTGCAAAGCAAGCTGAAAGTTTTCCAAGTTCTGCTAACCATTGGTGAAGCACTGTGATTTTATTAAGAGCTGGGAATATAATGCTTATTCAACTCATTCAGCCCAAAAACCCCAGAGGTCAGCAGTAGTGTTTACCACACTCATCTCACATATATCAACACTGGGAGTATAAGGCTTCACATTTTTCCAAGTCCATGTTTCTTATAATAATTTTTATTTTGGGATTACTTCCAAATTGGTTTTGAAAATCATACATCTGTAAGTGCTTGCTTGAAACATGTTAAGTGGAAGAAGAGTAATCCAATAAAATTGAGATGATTCAGATATCCTGTAACAATCCTTTCCTTTCACCCCTTCATTAATTCCCATCTAAACAATAATTAGGTGGTAAAGTTCTTCTGTTAGACTGTGGAATCTGATATGGAATCATAGAATTATGGGATTGTTAAGGCTGGAAAGACCTCCGAGATCACCAAGTCCAACCTTAGACCAATCACTACCTTGTAAACCAGACCACAGCACTAAGTGCCACATCCCGTGGTTTCTTGAACACCTCCAGGGAATTTGGTTTCACTGCCTCTGAGAGCAGTAAATTCTAATGCCTAGCCACCCTTTCTGTGAAGAAATTCTTCTTGATGTCCAGCCTGAACCTCCTCCTGGCACAGTTTGAGGCCATTTCCTTTTTTCTGTCACTCGTTGCCCAAGAGAAGAGACCAATCCCCACCTGGCTGTACCCTCCTGTCACTGGAGAGCACTAAGATCTTCCCTGAGCCTCCTTTTTTCCAGGCTGAACACCCCCAGCTCCCTCAGCTTCTCCTCATCAGTCCTGTGCTCCAGACTCTTCTCCAGCTTCATTGCCCTTCTCTGGACATTCTCCAACCCCTCAATGACTTTCTTTAAGTGAGGGGCCCAGAATTGGACACAGGACTTGAGGTGCCTCACCACTGCTCAGTACGGGGACAATCACTAGCTCATGCTATATATTTATATCTATATATATAATTTATATATATAAATTTATATAATATATATATATTATATATTATAAATATATATATATAAAGCCTCAGATGATTTCCATGTGATCCTACACAGTAAGTCAGCAAGCAGCTTAAAACTTGTTGGACAGTCCATGACTGTTGTGTGATGAGAGGGAAGTTGGAAGTGGGTCACTTGTGGTTCTCTGGCAGTGCACAGACAGCTCTGACACCTGCTTGTTGTCTTTGCATTCCTCCTCATAGCCTTAAAGTACTTTTTCTCCTGCTTCCTGATCATCCTTTTAGACCTTTAAGTTGAAAAGTTGATGTCTTCACTGTTATCCTGATGCTGATGAGATGCCAGGTGGGAAAGAAAGAAAACTTGTAAACTGTTTCTTATGCCGAATAGCCTTGGCCTGTTGCCAAGACACCTAACCCTGTTAATGAACAGCAGCAAAGAAATATCTGGCAGTGCAAAACTAATACAAACAATTTAACCTCTTGTCTTTATTCCAAAGCTGTTATTTATTTATTACTCAATTTGTCTCTTAAAAAACATTAAAGATTTTAAGTCTCAGAAAGGCCTACATTACTAGACATAAAATAAGGATATAAATTTTGTGGTTAGAGCTCTGCCTCAGTATCCCACAGCATCAAGAGCCATTTATTGAAAATTAGTGTTATCTAGTCTAGGTTTGACGTTCCCAAGTCTTTTTTGTGTTGCCTTAAATTCTTTCTGAGTTAATTCTAAGTTGTTTTGATTGTTCATCTTTTTATGATGTCACCGATTTATTGTTCTTTTTTTTTTTCAAGGATTGTATGTAGACAACTTTTTGAATCTGTCATTGAAATGTAGCTCTTATTCGCAAATAATTGCCTCAAGGCAATTTTTTTTCTCCAAAGTAGGTAACACTGGCTTACCAGGCTTTCCCCTCCTTTTCTGCAGGGCCACCTTCTGCTCCGAGGAATGTGGTTTTTAACATCAACGAGACAGCTCTGATGCTGGAGTGGAGCCCCCCGAGCGACACGGGCGGGAGGAAGGACCTCACCTACAGCGTGGTCTGCAAGAAGTGCGGCTCGGACGCCAGCCAGTGCGAGATCTGCGGCGGCGGCATCCGCTTCATCCCCCGGCACACGGGGCTCACCAACTCCTCCGTGACCGTGCTGGACTTCGTGTCGCACGTCAACTACACCTTCGAGATCGAGGCCACCAACGGCGTCTCGGAGCTCAGCTTCTCCCCCAAGCAGTTCACAGCCATCACGGTCACCACAGACCAAGACGGTGAGTGCCAGCGCTGCGTGTCTGTCGCCGTGTCCCTGCCGCCCGGGCGCTCGCCGGGGGGGATCCCGCATTTCTTGGAAGCCTGGGCCAGTGGTTAGGGGGTTTTGCAGATTGCTGAATGTTTTTTAAGTGCCTTCCGTGAGGACTTTGAGCTTCTGCTGATGAGGGAATGCATCGTCATTAAATGCTTCTGGCAGGTGGCCCTTGACCCCGTCACACAGGGCACAAACCCATACCTTTCTGTTTAAAATGAAGTGCAGGCTTTAGCCATCTGAGACCAGCTGTGTCAGTAGCTCATCAGGGCTGGAGTCTGTCTGGTGCTTTTGCAACTTCAGTTTTGCAAGAGTAAAACACCACAGGTTATCCATTACAGCTCCACAATTCGAAGGCAGAGGGAAAGTGAACTCACTTTCTTTGGTATCTGTGCTTCATAGCACTATTACAGCCTGCCTCACTGTAATATTCTTCTGCATCTGTATGAACCATTTCCTCAGGAGCGCTATCCTAATAGATTCTTTTTTAGTCCTTTAACTATAAACTTCGCATTATTGTTTTGAGCTTTTTCTTGCCCCCCATTTCAGTTTGAATTCATGTCCAAGGTGAAACTTTGTGAGGAACATGGGAAACTAAAAGAGCTCTCTATTTTTTGTTTATTTCTGCAACTTTTTCTTCTTTAGAAATACTTACTGTGCCAGGAAACAGCATCATAGATTAGCAACAATACAATCCATATAGCACTGCTCTCTTCTGGCTTGTGTAACTGTAGACAAGAAGGTTATTTCAGTATTATCCCTTGCTGACATTTGTTCCAGAAATGTTTTTCACCTGCTGTGCAGTGATATTGCAACTGCAGCTGAAGTGTTTAATGCAGAACAGGAACTGAGCTGGCAGAACTGCTGTTTGCAGTAGAACACATTTGATGATATGTTTCTGCTAAGCAAAAGTGCTAATGTTCAGGAGCATCCTGTTATGTTCCACTTGTAGGGAAGGCCCTGGGTTCTTTCACTGATCAGCCTAGCAAAAATCTGCTTACCTGTGTATCTGGGACGAGTAGTTTTGTCGATGAGTAAGTAATGACTCGTTTGCCTTTGGGCATACAAAAATGAACAGCTTGCTGTGATTATGATGATAATAATGACAGTGATGGTAATACTAATAATATTCATGAAAATTGATTTGAAAAGGCACAAAACCCACTCGCTCACTGTCCATGATGGTAACAGAAGAGCTAATGATAGAAGATGCCTAATGATATATAGGCCTAGCATTGAGACTTGCCTGAAGCACTGAGGCACTGTATCATGTTGGAAACCTGCATCTCCCTTTTCCTTTCTCACTAAAGGGAGAAAGTGAGGTGCCAGCAACTTCCCTTCTGGAAACTTCCTTTTGGATGTTTTGCTCCATGGTATTAAATGCAGTGACCAAGCTCGCCCAGGTGGAAGTCACCTGAAATAGAGTTCATTTTTAAAGTGGATAACAGCTGTGTGAACGCAGCTTGTGATGCGTGTTTCAGTGGTAGGCTTTTAAAAAATAATGTCTTTTGCTGTTGTCTGTCCCTGGTTTAAGGATATAGATTTTCTCTGTGGTTTACTCAAAACAGGGAAAAGACCAATGCTTTGATAGTTTTTGACACACTGACAGTAAACTCTAGACTGTTTGCCTTCCCTTTAATAATTCTTGCATTACTAAAAATGCTATTGGAAAGGCTTCAGAGGATTTAAGACCAGATTTTCAGAATATCTGTCAGTTTATCTGGATATAAAAAGACAGCTTTGTGTGAGAAAGCGCTGTAATAAATGAAATGGAGTCGTATATAAAATGTAGTTATAAAGAAAAAAACATCTCTGTAGGCTTACAGGCTGTGTAGTTGTATAAAACTATAAGCATGGTGCCTATATAGTTATAAAACAAGAAAAAAAATGCAAGTGTTGTATGAAATGTGGAAGAAAATTCACAGAGTTTTTGTTGGTGGAAAGTACAGAGAGAAAAATGGACATCTTTTTGAGTTACTTTTAGTCATAAATAAGAAGGGATATAGAAAAAGGTAGGGTATCCAACCTCAGAAAAGTAAGCCGTAGAACTAAAGCTTTGGAACATTGCAGAAATTTTATTATAAACACACTGTTGGCAGTCTTTCCTTACAATCTTAATTCTTATGAAATGGGTAGTAGTTATTGCATGATGCTGCAGGTTTGTGCACATATTCATTCATCAACAAAGATCCAAGATGAAACATGTGACATGACAACAAAAATATATTCATTTTTACAAGGATTGCTTTTCCAGAAGTAGAAAGATATTGGTTTAAATCCATTTTTTTTTTTTGCATTTGATATGTGTCTAATGTGAAAGATACAGGTGTGCAATAAATTATTCCTACACAACATATTTATCCCATGTTGATACTACCTTTTTATATGCAGTCTTTTCCTACATACTGTTTTATTGGTTTTGGTATGCATATTGCATGAAGTGCAAGACCTCTTTATAAATACATTAATTGTTTTATTCAGTTGTCATATCTTTGTTAAGAATACACACCAAAATCTTCTGTTGTTGTAAGTCCAAACCATTCTGTTAGCGACAATCATTTAGAGTAGGTTTTTTTAATTTTATTTTATTTGAGCATATTGGATTTACTTCCTTCTAGCGGCCTTTTCTTTTGACTGGTTTGTGTGAAATTAACAGATTCGTCATTAAACATGCAAAATTATTAGCTTGTTCTTCGGGGGATTTTCTTTTCTCTCTTTTTGGAGAACAATATTGCTGAATAAAGTAATTCAGTGACGAGTTCTGTGGGCATCCACAGAAACTGAAGAATTGTATTCTGCCACATTAGTGAAGAGAGCAGTCTGAGAGCATCAAAGAGGGGGAGTATTTGCCGACAGGAGAAGTGAACTAATTCAAAAGTGATTCAAGCTGATTTTTATGCACAGAGCCCTACCACAACTAATATTAAAATCTTAACTGCCTCCTCATGCAGTCACAAGTATCAAGAAGATTAAGTGCAGTACTCAGCTTTAACAGTGACAAGGAGCAGACTGAAGGAATGTAGCACTTTAAAAAGGCTTTGCAAACTGCATCCCTTAAACCTCTGTAATTTGATGTCTAAAGCATTCCAGACCTGATCAAATACTAAAAAAAAAACCAAAAATTACTAACATTAATATGAGTAAGTCTTTTAAAATTCGCTTGGTAATATTGATTACCTTTTCCTTTAATTTTATAGAAGGACTCATAAGTTTGACATCCATGGGTTTGGTTTTTAACCCTTGGCTTCATTAGGAAACAAAATTTCTGTGGCCACATTGTCTGTGAGGCACCACAAAGAAATATGAACCCATTAGCCAACATGAGTTTGATAACAGCAAAAAAGATTCAACCGAATTGTGAAGAATGACCCTTCAGTCACCAAGCCCTTGGTTAGGTCTGCAAGTTGAAAAGCAAAGTTCAGCTATGTGAGGGTTGCTTTCTGTATTAGACACCAGCTGACTGACCACTCAGTCTGCCTGCTGACTGGCTAGCCAAGAAAATATATCTGTTTATGGTCTTGAGCAAGCACAGCATGTGCTGTGTCTTGTCCAGCCAGTGTGGCAAACAAGGATAGGGCAGGGTGGGTTAGGAAGTACAAATGTTGCAGATGGAGAGATGAGGGAAGTGATCTATATGCAACCCTTGAGTAGCTTTGTTTCAAAGTGTTTTGAGATACCAGAATAAATCCCCACTTTAAACTCAGATAAATGGACAGATAAACAAGATTCTGCTCAGAAAAGCACTTAAGCAAAGTTCCTGCTCAAGAAGGAACATTAGTACATATTAAAGCACTTTCCCAAATCATTGCTGAAGTGATTTGTAAACAACTGAAAGATAAAACATGTTTTCACAAAAAGCCTCATCAGAAAATGTTTAACAATGCTATTGTTCAGAAAAGTGCCTGGATTCCCTTTCTTTATGAGAGGAAGTTTTATACAGCAGTAAATATGCTGAGTACAAAGTAATTGTGCTCAATCAATTTTATATCATTGTGTGAAGAAGCAGAGAATTATATGCTGAATTGTGATTTATGGTTCCCTTATGACTAATGGAAGGAAAAGACATCTCAATATATAACTTTCTTAGCATGCCATAGTGTCTGCATTGCCTAAAGAAAATTCAGAAGTACTTGAGGTTTTTCATGCATAATTAAAGTAGTAAATCATGAATAATTAAGCAAAACAGAACTTAGACCAGTAGTTCCTATTTCCAAATAACAGTCCATGTATGCTTTCACTCACTGTGCATTCATACATTCTATTCCTTTAGAGCAGAGGGGGTTTTAACTTTACACTACAAGGAGTGGGACTATGAGACATATCCCAAGTGGTGGAAAGTTTACACTGGAGAAATTCCCTTTCTGCCGCTGCATCCTGGAAAGTCTTCTCCTTGCTCAGTTCTGCAGGTTGTGGGTGACTCTGGTTTCTCTGACATCAAAGACCTGCTACCAGCTGGTAGAATCTTAGGCACAAGAGGCTTCACTCTGAGGGCACGCACCCTACCACTGGATTAAACACTTGTCTCATTTTCTGTCTGTCTAGTGTTGACAGCTGAGAGTTTCAGTCAGACCCAAAAGTGCAAATCTGTCAGGATTCTGTTGTGTAATACGTCTTATTTTATTTGAGCCATTGGCAGATACATCCTAGGTGATGTTTCCTAATTTGCTGGTAAAATCTTGCCAATGTTTGGAAGTGTTTAATCTAATTCCTTTTTCTAACTAAGTTAAGGTCTATTTCTAGTACAGGTGGCTCCTCAGACATATTTATAGCTCAGTGGAGACAGTCTGTAGAAAGAGGAACCTCTTATCATTCATTGCTGTGGGAATTGATAAAAATCTGGAAGGATTTTGGTGTCTCTTCCAGGAATAAACATGACTGTATCACCATGAATTAAAGGCATGAAGTATTATAATCACTGTGGAGATAGTGTAAGTGGTTGAGAGCCTCATCTGGCTGACATGCTGTGTCTCAGTAACACTACGAGGACAGGTTATCAGTTTATCAAGATTAAACCTTGTGACTGGTGACAGTAGAGTTTCAGGCTCCTCACCAGGGTGGCAGGGTGTTCATTCATCCTAAACTGATTCCCACAGTAGCATCCTACATTCACCCCAATCAAAAGTCAACTTTCCTTTTTTTCCCCCTGAGTCTCAAATCTCTGCAGACAAGGTTGTCATGTGTGACTTTAAAGTCAAAGAAGGCCTCTCTTTTCATAATGACACGATGAAGCCCCTTTGAACCATCTTCCAAACTGTTTATGTTAATAGCTTATAAATCTAAAGGAACAGCTCTTTTTAATGGCTGATTTTTGAATAGCAGATCAAATAAAAGCCAGTTATGAAACAGTGACAAAACCCTCCATCAGATATTGCTAGAGCTTAAAGCCCACATGAGAGAAAGAATGTGACATTTTCATAGATGACAATAAAAAAGAACTTTATGGCATTTGTTTACTGGACATCTACAGCTGCATTGAGAGTTCCACCCAACACTGCACTGTTGTCAGCATTGCTGATGCTATTTTTGTTAAAAATTTGAAGAGAAATATCAACTTCTTGGTAACTAACTAGGGACAGTCTGTAAACGTCTATACTGAAGGTGGTGTGAAGACAGCAAAAAGTACAATATTTAAAAAAAGCTTGAGATGCATGATAATACATTTAAACAATACATTTTTAAGGAATTCAGCATTATGTAAACAATATTCAGCGTGTTTATTATATGAATATGTATGCATATTTATAGCAGTATAAAAATGTATTTAAACAATACATTTTTAAGGAATTCAGCATTATGTAAACAATATTCAGTGTGTTTATGATATGAATATGTATGCATATTTATAGCAGTGTGTATAAAAATTAAGCATTTTCAAATGGAAAGAAAACCACAAGAAAGAAATCCTGCATCTCAGTTCTCAAACTTGTACAGGTCTGCCAGAATTAAGAGTTTAAAGCCAAGGTCTTTGTGCAACATAGTTACTAATCACAGATTTTCATCTGCTGGTCATCTCTGTACAGCTACACTACTTGTAGCTGATGTTTCTTTGCACATATGCCTGATTACTATACAGTATTCATAGGAGAAAAGTGCTTTTGAAGCAATCTTGATTTTTTTTTTTTTTCTGAATGAGTTTTTTAATGCTTGTAAATTTTTTAACAGATATGTTCTTTTTCTGCTGGAAAATCTGGATGACCAGTCATTTTTTTTAAGGCAGCAAAAGTCAACTTGGTTGCATTTACTTTCATCTCTCATACACCAGAATTAGCCATAAGTGAGTCAGCCAATGCATACATTTTAAGATACATTCCTCTCACTTGCACAAGTGAGGAGAACAAAATCAAATTCTAGTTTGAATGAGAAGGGGAAAGGTTAATCGATGCTGTATTTTTTCTCACAATTTACTTACCAGTGTGGTCTTTCAGCTTCTGTAATCTTTTCTTTCATTGCAGAGTGCACCATTATTCATAACCATTAGCAATTTGTCCATGACATGCATTTTCAGCAGATTTCTGATTTAAGTGGTAAAATGTAACACCCAAGTGCTGCAACAATTTTATATTTAATAATAATAGTTTATTTCAATTTGCGAAAGGGGCATTTGTGGAGAAATATGTAAAATAGTCATTACAAAGAAACTGGCAGGCACACAGCACTGAGATAAGAAATATGCCTTGATTTTGTTTGTTCCTGTTGTAGTCAGTAGCTGTGAAGGGCATTCAGCACATGATTAAAACCCCTAAGAATGAAATGTGTATTTATTGATTTTGGTGATTTTAACTAGAATGTCAAATGAGCTCATTGGTGCTATCTCCACACTCGCCTAAGAACCATGTTAAGATAATTAAGCACATTTCAGTTGTCTGGTACCTCTCACAATGAATGATACACAGTGGAAAGGATCACCACTGAATATTCTAGTCAGGGTAGGGAGCAAGGTATTTCAGATATGAACTGAATTAGTGAATCAGAAATTTCTGCAACAAATGTTAATTGACCAACTCAGGAAAATCTTCAGACAACCTTCTGTTTTCAAAGTTTACCAAAACATTTCTGAAAGATATTTAATTAAAAAACAAAACCAGCCAACCAAACTAGAAAAAACAAGAGCAACACAAAACCAAAGGAAACTGTGGTGTTTACAGTGCATGATAAGCAAAATTATGATTTCTGTTGCATTCTTGGTAAAAGTAGTGATTTTGGTTAAGTGTAGTAAAGGAAGACTTTCATCATGAATGGTCAATCTGAAAAAATTCACGTTTATACATCTCATGACTTTGACACAAATCTTTAGGGAGTGTGTTCAAAATGAAAGATACAGGAAATTACAAACCAATTCTGATAATGTTCAGGGTCTTTAAAGCAATAATGTTTCAACAGTTTGCCTGATTAATTTGCTTCCTAATAGTAGTTTCTTCGTTCCACTCAACAACTTTTGTCTCTTCCCTATGCATTTGCCTTAGGCTCACATTTTGGAAATAGTTTTAATTTATACACAATAATGACATTAAATTGTGCACTTTGGAATGAGAGCAGATTCAAATTTACATTGTTTCCTAAGCTTTAGAAGTTGATTTTACAGCTCTGTTAGCTTCAAGATATTTCTAATAACGTGCTTTTACCTTTTTCTGCCCTGACTAACAATGAGAGACATCTGTTGGCTGTCTTCATATCTGTGTTGCATATTTATATGTTTTCCTATTGTGGTAAAATTTATGCTGTGCTCCTATGAATGAATAATAAAGATTGCTCTTCTGGAAAGTTTATAGTAGCCAGAGTATGCACAACTAATATTTTATTTAGAAGTGCATGTTGTATTTAAAAACACCCTTTCTTGTATTTTAAAAACACATATTTGAAGTGAGACTTCATATTTGAGTGTGAATCCTCATCTGTCAGAGGTGAGACAAGAAGGGTCAGGATTGGGGGATGCGTTCTTGGCCAGGGACAAAAAAGGAAAAAAGCCACTCTCATAATCTGCTAAATCTAATTTCCATCCAACATGCAATGTCTGGTTTCCAGTGAGAACTGATTTTTGCATATTAAATATGCATTTTTTTCTTTGTTTCTCTTCTTTTAAGGCTTCCCTTAAAACCTTCAATTAAGCAGGAATAATATCAGATATTCAAGACATGCCTAGAGGTTCCAAAGTGGACTTTTTCAATAAAACCATTTTAAATCCTTTTCATACTTCTTGACCTGGAGCAAGTGCAACTAATTCTGTGAAGGACTAGCTTTTCAGAGTATTTTGTTTTTTGTTGTTTTCACTTGCTAAAGTGACGTACATAGCATCAGATACAAACATTTTATTTTGCTATCTACATGTAGAGTCAGGATAGCCACAAGGAGAATGAAGATGGCACACAAAACCATTCCCATGGCAAATCTGAGTGAAAGAAAGAGCCATGGTAATGAAAAAATATATAGTATGAAAAATAAACTAAAAAATTTTAATATTTTTTTAAAACAGGTCTATTCAGCAAATTTGACTTATTTAATCACCATATTTCTTTCTTGAAATAACAATGTCATCTTTTACATTAAACCCCCGGTATTTTAAAACTGAAGTTTTAAAGCAAATATTTACAAGCAATCTCTAATTGCAAAATTAGATTTAATGTCCCAAAGCTGTTTCACTACCAGTCAGTTACAGATGTCCCACTGGATAAAAATGAAAGGCAGTCCTCACTCTGCTCCTGTTCCCTGAGCACTCCTCTGCTCTTGCTTAGTTCTTTTGCCTTTATCCTCAGTACTTGGATAATTAGTCACAACTTTTCTGCTGAAATTAATGGCAAACTTTATAAATTGCTGCAATGTTAATTAAATCTAATTCTTTGAATGAATTTACATTTGCAAGAATTATCTTTTTGCTTATTCTGTCTGAATAGGAAGTTGAGTTTTTAAACTTTTATTTTCCATTTTATTTTAAATAATGCATGAAACTGTTTTTAAATCATGAGCTTGATCTATAATTGTATTGAAGTGTTTAGATATTAGTGAACATTTTCTAAGTGATTTATAAATTCTAACTCCTTACACATGGCAAACAGCAGCTGTATGTTCCTGTAAACCACTGACAAGTTGTTCAGCCAGTTTCCAATACTGACTTTTACAGTTTAGAAGTGAATTACCATTATATTATATTAGCTCAAATTTGTCTGTAAAAAAAAAATTGTCTGATTCCAGTAACTGGTTCATATATACATAGTATTAAACTCCAAGCTCCATTTTTCAAAATTGGATTGTTCTTCTAAAATTTTCTAATAATTCTGTCTTTTATCCTGTAATTTAAGATCAATGAAGTCTAAAAAAAATTTACAGGGTAGCGTAGGGGAGTATTGGGATTGAGGAAATTCAGTTCAAGGATGATGGGCTGCAGTCTATCAACAATAAAGAAAATATGAGTTTGTCTTTTCCCTCAAGTCATACATTTTTTCTGTCAAGCTAGAAATATCACTAAGTAGACATGAGACGAAATTTTGATATCTCATTCATAGATACAATTTATTCTAAAAGGGAAAATATTTTAACTGATGTTTCAGCATCTCTCTATGCAAATTTGCATAAACTATTGATTTCAGTTTATAAATAATGCAACTCTGACCTAGGAAGTCTTCAGAGAAAGTAAATAGAGGAAATAACATTTTTCTAATGTGGTGTTGAATAGCATTTAACTTTAAATATGCTTGCTTGAAATTGGGAGTGAATTTTTTTGGTCACAGAAGCAGGTTGAGAGCATGGAAGATGAAAATCTGTACCTTTACAGAGAATAAATGTGGCTGCAGAGCTGTATTAACTTACTTCCCTGATGTGTATTATTTTGGTGCTGGGAAATTATTTGGAGCAGAAGAGCAGAGTTTAATCTGCATTCATCTCCTTGACCTTTTCCTGAAACAATCAGGTTCAGTGGTGGCAGTGTCAGTACCTTTGCTGCATGAAACAGCACATTGTAACACTGAAAATTGGTTCATCTCAGCTAAACAAAAAAAAAAAGTTTGTGAGATTTATGAAGGTAAATTTCACTGAGAATAGCTTCTCATGGTGCAACCCATGGGAGCAGATGTAAAAGAAAGTTGTGTCCCAACACCTCCAGCCCTGCCCCAAACACACCAAGGCATCACCATGGACTGTAAGGGTTTACCACCACATTCCAAAGTGTGTCTCACTGCACTCTGCAGGGTTAGGGACATGCTGCAGGAGGTTTTATCTATTGATCTGTTTAGCTGCTTATCCAATATCACATTTGCTTCATTGTTGTCTCCTTTTATAATTCTTCCTTTACTGTAGGAAGTAACTTTACTATAATTCTTCCTTTACTTCCTTTACCTACTCTGTAACAGAGCTGGTTCATAAAGATGGCCTAACATTTCTAGCTAAGCATCAGGGATGTTACAGCCACAATTCTGGGTGGTGAACAATTCCAAAAGAAAATCCATGCAGATATTGGTCTTCCATATTCATATCTATAGTAGAATTCTGGATAAACTTCCTAGATAATCTTTGCATTCTCATAAACATCATAAAGCTAAGCTCTTTTAGGCAGCACTGTGAATAAAATGTGTTTGCCTTTCAAGATGATGGTTCTATTGTCAGACATTAAAAATGTGGCTTTCTAAGGCAGTTTAGGGAGGATAATGCTGACATCTTCAAAAAAACTGGAGTGGGTGGAATATATGTCAGTTTTTATGAACACATCACTATTAGTCTCAGCTGATGGAAGATTAAAATTAATTAAAATATCAATACGATTATTTTCTATAATTAAAGATATTTGAAGGATAAAAAAGGCATAATACTATATATAGTTTTGCTTCTGCATGCATCCATATATTATAAAAAGAAGTCTTTCAATATATGTGTAAATAGTGTGAAATAATAGTTTATCACTGATCCATTAGTCTTACTAAAACTAAATACAGGTTGATATGTTAACATCTTTCTATTTTCTATAAGAATATTTAATTTTTGTGGAAATACTTTGTAATACTTATATATTTTCCATAAACTTTTTCAGATTATCTGTTCTTTCTTCTTAGATATTTCTGCTTATCCATTGGGGTTTTTAGATACCCTTACAATAAATACAGATAGAAAGAATTAATAAGGGTAAATATTATTATAGCATACTCTATGGACTTTAAAGTATGAAAATATTCCATTATTCTGAGTTACAGCAATATTTGATAGTCCTTGCAAAAAATGCAATATTTGCAACAGAAAACAAGAATGGCACAAATTTGTCTGCAGCAATACAAATTCTCAAGATTTAAATAAATCTTTGGTGACTTTCACAGCCATTTTATGCAAAACAAAATACATATGATCAATCCTTTAATGGGTACTGATTTTCTATGTGGTTTTATTTCTGGAAGCTTATTTCCAGTGTGGGACATTTCATTACAAAGTGCAGCAGGTTCCTTTTGGCTGCTTTACTGCATAATAAATTGGGAAGGGAACCAACTCAGAGTAGTAGAGTGGGGGTAGATAATCCTGTAAATTTAAGGATTTACAGGGAGACTAATGAGAGAGAAAATGGCCCTCAAATCATCTTTGGCTATTTCACAGCCAAAATCTTTGGTGTTAGGGTGACACTAGTGATCTCAAAACAAAAAATAGTGATTTACCAAAAGATTAGGAATTATTTAGGAAATCATAGCATCTCTTTCTCCATGGAAAATTATGGTCAAGGAAAGGCTATTTAGAAAACAAACCAAAACAAAGCATTCCGTCCACATATCCACATTAAGTGTATTTTAACATTTTTCAATTACTTCCCAGTTTACACAGAAAAAGATTGTTTATTATTGTGTAATACAGAGTTGTATGGAGTAATATATGGACTTCTGTTTCTCTCCTTCACTCTCTATTTTTCTGACCTGGGTGCATGAGTGTTTTTATGACACCACTATACACAGACATGTGGATGTCTCTATTCAGTCTTTATTTTAGTACATCTTTTCACAAGTAATAAAAGTAAAAAAATGTAGCTGTGGCAGCAGCTCTCTGGCCACATTTACCTATCTCTTTAACCTTTTAAAGTAATATAAAATAATTCTAAATCAAATTAACTTCTAATTGAGATGTTGGACCAAATAATCCAGATTATTCACCTTCTAAGTGGTTCAGAAATCTAACTGACATTTATTTTCACAATAAATTCATATGAAGTATGTTCTTCCATTTACAAATTCCTCTCAAGTTTTTGCTACTACCTTCCAGAAGTGAAATAGTGCATCAAAGGTCTGAAAAGAGAACAGTAGCAACAATCAGACAGTTCAGGGATCGACATTTGGTTATTAGTTCATGGTTCTTTAGGTTGGTGCACTCACCTTTATTTGCTTCACAATATTTCCTGAGAACACATCATCAATAGTCGGCATCTGTCCAGCAAGTGGTGACTTAGTGCTGCAATAAAATGTTCTTCTCAGTTTAAAGTGGGAAAGGAACTGTTTGAAATGTTAAATTCCTTCTGTCAGGCAGATGGGGATTTAACTGGAGCACCCTCAGTTATAAAACAAGTTTTCATTGATCTGAGTGGTTGAATTCCTAACTGTGGCTTATTTTCCCTTTGATTTTGAAATCCATAAATGCCAGTCATAGCTTTTAGAATGAAAATCTTTGGCATGGGAGTTTAAATTAAAAGTGATAAATTGATACTGCTGGTGACCACTGCCTTATCCAAACACCAATGCCATGGCTCTGCCTCTAAACATTGCTATATGCTTCATTTTAAATTGTTACAAATTAGGCAGGGGAGCTAATTGCTAGCTTGGAATAAAAGTGATGATGCTGATTGGAAAAGCCATCCTAAACCAATTGATTTCTTTGCAGCAATGCCATATGACTTATCAAAAATAAAGAAATACTAATAAAAATTAGTCTGAGTGTAAAAATGGGCATTTGTTATGGGAATAAGTGTGGCAATAGCTGTGTGTATGTGAAGGTGACTTCCCTTCAGAATGCATTTGCCAGCTTAAAAATGTAAGAGAAGACTGAAAGATGCAGGAGACATTGTTCTCCCTCAGTCCTAGGTTGTTGGGGGTTAGGGACATATATCTCTATCACTGCTGACTTGGTATATTAGAGTTGCTATCAACTCTTTTAGTGGCAGCAAGTGCCAGGATGAACAATTACTCATTAAGAGAGTGTGACCTTAAAAAGCAGGCAAAGCTGTAAATCTTAACTAGTCTCTCATTTATTTTACTCTCTGTCCAGAAAATGCACAGCTGTAAAAGCAGGCACAACAACGTTCAGGGATTCATCAGACAACAGTTTCCTTTTTCTGAAGTTCTAGATTTAGTGCTAGTTTCAGCATCAGTGGGACTATTTCACAACTAATCAGTTGTTTGTTCTTTCTAGCAATGCATTACTTCCTTATTAGCAGCATGAAAAGGCCCTTGATAGTATATAAAGTGATGAAATATTTATCTGTTTGCCTCAGGTGAAAAAGTATAAAAAAACCCAAGCCAACTACAAATGCTGCATCAATGCAAGGGAGTCTGCCTCCTAAACCAAGGACAGACGTATTTGAAGATAAACATTTATCATGAGTTTAGACAGAGCTCCCAGTGCAAGGGTGAAAGTATAAACAAGAATACTAAACTGAGCTCTTTGTTTTCCTCATTACTGAGCAGCTTGCTTGGTACTCACCTCTCCACCCTTCCACTTCCTTTCTGCTCTCCTGCTTGATTTGTTTTGCCACTGCAAAGTTGGTTGGTGTCATTTGTGGGTGTTGTTCTGCCTTGGAGTGACTTGTAATGCATATATCCATCCATCCATACCTTACCAGTTGTCCTGGGAATTTTGCTACTTGTTGGTTGTTCTTAGAGGGCACAGCCTGAAAGTTCTTTAACCCATGAGGGAATGCACAGCAGACTTTCCATGTCCTCTGTGGTTTTGAGTCTTGTACCAGTTTGCTGATCATAAAGTAAGAAAATTGCTGTATGCTCTCAAAAAATGCAAACTGTCTTTATTTTGGAGAGTTTTTAATCAAATTTTGTTACCGTGCTATGTGGTTCTGCTTATACAGTTAAGAGTTTTCCAATATTCCTACCAAACATGTTTTCAAAATTTGAAGATTCCACCATAAATATTTATTTTTCAAGTTACAGTTGTAGAGCATCAGAGCAGGAGTTAAAATTTAGTGAACTGTTAAAATAATTGTGGTAGGATGGTATCATGACAAGAGAAAAGATCCTAGTAGTTTGGAAACCTTTTCTTTCACAGCTAAAACTTTCTTTGCAGCAGAAAAAAATGTTGCAAGATACTAGATAAGACAGACCAACTGATGCAGAAGAACTGAAAATTTTTAAAAATTAAAAAAAATTATGAATTTATATGGATTGCATAGAAAGTAGCAACTTCTGATTGGATTTTGGAGATGCACCTTTCTGCTCTGTTTAAACTCTGCTGTTTTGTAATACCTGCCTGTTACTTGAACACCAATGGTAGGGCTTAAACAAGGGAGCTTCAGACCTTGAAATTCAGAGTTTGAAATCCTTGTGCAGCTCACTTAAGCTCACAGAGCTGGGTATGAGCTCACTAGAGAAACATGAAACTTTATTTTGAGAAAAAGGCATTATCTGAAATAGTCCTGCATTTGCTGCATTCAAAATCACCTTTTGAAATATATCTTTTATAGAATTACTTAAGTTGTATAACTACTCTTAGATACAAGCTGCTAATATCTCATTAGAGAATGTGAAAAGGGCAGTTTGTAGTCAGTGTGTCTTGCAGTTCAAGTGTTTAAGTGTTGTTTAAAAGAGTTGGTTTCAGGCATTTGCTGCTTATATTCCTTTTCCTGATCTGCCTGAGTAGTTCTATATAAACCACTATTTTTTGGGAGAAACTTGTCTAGGAATAGATTATTTTTACATAATCTGAAGTTATCACAGATTCTGCTGTGGCATTTTCAGTGAGGTTTTGTGTGTAACCATTTACCAGCTTGCTTTTTAACAAAGAGATTTACCTACTCTGCAGTGATTTAGAAGTCAGGCATCATCTTGGAGTCATGTCTTAAAAGACTGGTGTAAAAATCACAATACTTTTTTTTTTCTTTTCTTTTTTTTCTTTCTTTTTTCCTGGCAACAGAAGTCTCAATTCTAAAGAACATGATGCCTCCTAATAAAATTTGTTCCACTTAATTAATCTCTGGAAATTGTAATTATCTTTGTACCATGCCTTCATAAATACAGGTCCTTAACTTGAACTTTGTTAATTTAATAAGTTCTGGTTTCCTTTTGTAGAAAGTTTTAGAAACTACATTTTCTCATATCCAGAGATATCTCTGTCTGAATATAGGATATAAATAGATCCAGACATGTATAAAGTCTTTATCAAAAGTCATGCCTAGCAGATTTTAGCCTTTTACTTCTTTTTAATATGTATTATCTCTGTGTTTTTGTAAAAATATTCTTTCTTTTTCTCTTAAAGACTTAATTATTTGTAGTATCAGTAGCACTTCTTCATTTCCTTCACATTGGTGCTTGAGGCTATTTCTTCTATTTCCTACTGATTTGGCTGAAAGACAGGTAGAAATCACCACAATTCATTCAGAGTTACACATTTATTTCTGGGTCTATCTTCATGCAGATATTGATTCTCAGGAAAGTTACAGAAATAGATCTTTTGGACTTCTCTATATTTGTCTGAAAACTGCCAGTTTTCTGCAAAGTTGTTTGTGAAGAGCTAGCAAAAAGATGGGCAACCAGCACGCTCCCACAAAGTGCTTTTGCAGGAAGAAACCTTGTTTCATTTTAAAAGGCACTATTTCATTTTACTTAGTTTAGTTTTGGGTTTTTTTCCTTTGCTGAAGAGAAGTAATGACAATGCCAGAATATATTCATTAGGGTTTTTCATGCTTGTCAGGCCTGCGTTATTTTATGCACAAACAGACATATGCATACAAGCATATCTATATATGTACATATATATATATACATATATGCATGCTTGTATGCATATTTATGTAGAGAGATAAAAAGAAATAAATAGGTCATACAGTTTGACACCTTTCAACCCATTCTGCATTCTGTTGCAGGCAACACTTGGCCAGCTCCAGCTTTGTTCTCTGAGCTGTGGCCAGGTGCCATTGCACACCTCTCTGTACCTTGGCTGTTTCTGGAGTCCAGTTTAGGAAATAGAGACATTTCTGCAATTGGGACAATGAGCTCTTTGCTTTAGCACATTGAAACTCACCATGCCAAGCTCAGCACAGCCATGTCAGAGAATAAGCAGCAAGCCCTATTGTCCCCAGGCTGTCCCACAGAGCCACAGCAAGACAATGAGAACAGGAGTTTGAGCCTGGAACTGAATGAAGGGGCCAAGCTCCAGCTTCTGTTGCAGCTCTGAGTTGAGGTGCCTGGGGTGGCTGCTGGTGCCCACTGCCAGCTGATGGCAGTGCCTTTTCTCCTCATCTGATGCCCTGGTGCCAGCCTTCAGTCCTTTCTGGAACAGAACAGCTTCTGACAGATTTTCTTCTTGTGTTTGATGGGTATCTTCAATCACTGCTAAAGCAGCATCACAGCAAACCTGCTGGATGTCACACCTCACAGGCCTGTGGGTGACAGAACTGTCATGTCATGTCAGACCTCATGGGAAATGGGGAGGCAGAGACCCTCCCTCACACAGTCACTGGGTTGGAAAGGGTTGTGCATTGATTGGGAAGCCAAGATTTCTGCCTGCCCTCTGACCTTTAGCAGTCAAAGCCTTGCACTGATGTACTTTGGGCAGCAACTGTTATTTTACTCACAAGTCCCCTAAAAATTGGACAAGGTCATTTCTAGAAGATCTGGCATCTTCAGTAAAACCTTTGTTTTGCCAAAATTAAGTTTCTGATATTCATGGCTTCTTGAGTAATGGTCTTGGTTTGCACTAACTTAAGTTAGTGCAAAACTTCTGCTAGATTTTAGAAAAGGGTTCTTCACCCAGAGCGTGGTTGAGCAGTGGAAGAGGCTCCCCAGGGAAGTGGTTACAGCACCAACCCTGGCAGAATTCAATAAGTGTTTGAACACTGCTCTCAGGCACAGGGTGTGATTCTTGGGGTGTTCTGTGCAGGGCCAGGAGTTCCATGATCCTTGTGGGTCCCTTCCAACCCAGCATATTCTGTGATTATATTTGCTAGATTTTCAAAAAGCTCTGTTTTAAGATTTTTGCTTTAGGGCACATTTTTTTTTTCATTCAGCAAGAGTCTCAGTTTCTGTTTTGATAAAGGTGCTACCTTTATTTTTTATGGAATTCTTCAGCTCACGTAAGAAAACCAATTTCCATTTCAAATCAAGGTTTTAAAGAAACATTTTTATTGCAGTTGCTAAATCCTAGTTTGAGAATGTCTTGTACAGGAATTTATTTTGTTATTTGGCTGAGCTAATTACTTGTATCAACCAATATACTTTAGAGGGATTACAGGCTAGGGCACTTCAGAAAGAGGCCTTTGCTTGCCTGGAAAACATAATTTTGGTTGCTAGAACAGATTGCTACCAGTTTCCATCTTCATATGTTCTGCATTAATGCTCACTAGCATTCATTCAATTTTTATTTAATTTTAATTGCCTCACCAATGAAAGGGCAAAAAAAAAAAAGCAATTGGGGATAAGGGAAATAATCCTGTACAAATTGCTACCTTTTTAATTCTTCACAAATACTTTATTTGGCTTTACTCAAAATGCCAAATATGTCTGGCAAGAATCTTATGAGAAGCAGCTTTTCTTAGTGGTATTACAGACCCAGCTACTGTATATAAATTTACACAGCAGTTCACTGGTTTCTGCTGCGCAAAGATGAAAATGTACTATTTTCTGAAAATCTGCTGTATTTTTTTACAAGTCAGTTTACTTGCAGTAGTTGTCTTCTGAAGTCCTGGTTATGACTTCCATAAATAATAGGAACTTCATTCCTTGACTGTGGCAGCTCTCAGTACTTTCTCAGGTACATTTTCAGAGCTCTGGGATGAAGGAGGTGCTGAACAAGCAAATGGGATCTGTTGCTGCTGCTGGTGATTGTGTCCATGCAAGGAGGTTTTATCTCTCCTTTCCCCTCACTAAATTATCAAGATCTTTCTTTCAGTCCAGGGGGAAGCACTTCTCACCACCTCTGAAACCAGACATGGGTGAGGGGGTGACCTGAGCATGCACCAAAAAAATCACAGAATCATAGAATATTTTGGGTTGGAAGGGACCTTAAAGGTCATCCAGCTTCAACAAAAAGCAGGGAGTTATGGGCTGAGAAAGGCAGCAAACTAAACAGTTGAAACCACATAAGATTCTAGGTGCGTATAGGAAATAGAATACAGAGAAAGGAATGTAGTCAAATTTTAAATTAAAAAAATAAACCCCATCATTTTGAGAGGATGTGTAAGTTCAGAATGTGTCTCGCAGCCCAAGTAAATATGGAAAGCCTTCAAAGTTTCTGCCAGTGTAAACGACAGTGTTTTCATGGTTTCTATAATTTCCCAGCTCATCAGGTGTCCTGAGCAAAGCTGTTTGACTAATTGATCTTTCATCTCACTGGCCATAATGAATATTTAAAAAAATAATACTATTTGAGTGTTAAAAAAATCTAAAACATAGGTTTAATTTAAGCATGTGTAGGGGTCAAAACTTTATTCTTTCTTCAAATGCAATCGGTTTTTTAACATTCTAAATTCACGACCCTCCTTGATAACTGTTTATCTTTCTTGCCTGGCAAAATCACGTAGACAAGATAATTAGGTGTTAGACATGATGGAGGGTCCATTTAAAATTGCAGGGGTTTTAAATGACAGGTCTGAGAAGCTGTCTATAGCATAGCCATGATTCTGTCAAATGTCAGTAACAGGGACTCAGAATTCTGACTGATAAATAAATTGCTAGATGTGTTTGCTGTTAAAATGCAATGTTAGCCACAGCTATACCCTGTCATGATTACAGAGATGCTTACTCTTCTTTGTTTACAGAGATTTTGGATCATTCCCTGATAAAGGGCTCTCATTTTTAGCACCTATGAAATCTTTTAGTGTTAGTCATTAACTAAGCAAAAGATACAAGATTATTGATTTATGCTGCTTTGGAGGGTTTTTTCTTTTTAATATTATGGATTGATTCTCAAAGAGTAACATTGGAAATGGTTCTAGAAATGCAGTAAGAAATAACTGGCAGCATACAATGAAACTAAATGGTTCCTGAAGTCAGGGGGAATTTTGCCTTTTGCTTCCCTTGAAGTTGGTCCTAGAATTTCTTTTTTTTAGAGTTTTTGGTGGCATTAGGTCCTGTCTATACTGAGAAATTAAGAAACCTGTATTTCTGTCTGGAAAATTCTCCTGCTAAACATACTCTGTCTATATGATTAACAAAAGTAAATGTCTTATGACAGTAAATATGTATTTATAAAGCAGTCATTTCTCTACTCAAAGTTCTGAACTTCATTACTTCAAGGACCTTTCTGACTGGCAATGGAAGGAATTATAATAATTATTATAACAATAATACAATTATTTACCTTTTTTCAATTTAGCATAGAAAATATGCTTTAGCAGATCAGATCAATTATCCCCTTAAGCCATTAATTAATTTTTCTGACAGTTATCAATACCATAGAATTCAGAGTAAAATTCAAGAACCATTGACTAGTTACAAGGTAATCATCTGAAGTTAAATGCCATGTATTTCACAGTATTAGTTAGATTTTATCCCTTTCAAAATATTCATTTGCTTTAAAATAACTTCCTGTTGTTTATCTCTCAACATCCAGTCAGTTTTAGGTACATTTGGTTTAGAAAACACAAAATCCTCACTGCCACAGAACCAAAACTTCAGACTTTTATTCTAGAAAGACTAATATTCCTTTATGCTGCATAGATCTTCACATTGCCCTCTATTATTTGCAGTAGACTTAAAAAAAAAAAAAACAACAAAAAAAAAACTGCAACATTTATGATTCTCAGAGGCTTAGCCAGGAATCTGCTCAGTGTCATAAAAATTTGACATAAAGCTCAGTCCTTTGGGGGCTGAAGGTGTGTGTGACTTCCAGGGCTGGAGGCAGCTCACTGTGAAGGTCTTGCTTTGCTTTTTGTCTTGGAGAACTCAAACCCAAACAGTTCCAAGTGTGCTGCATATAGAATAAAACCATTGTGGGATGATAACAGTGAAACACAAAATTCTTCCTAAGGTTGTGAGGCTGTTTTCAGTTTCTTGAGTATTTAAGAATATTTTTTTCTTTTACTTTTCTATCTTCTTCACCACCTCTTTCCCTTACCATGTCCTACTTATTTATTCATTTATTTTTTTAGATTTTGCACTTTTTAATTGTATGGAATTGGAGCATATCATACATGATCTGCTGAAAAGCTTGGTGTTTTTTTAAAGGCTTTTCTATATTTGTCTGACTGCTGATATTATACACTAAAAGGAACAGCTGTCTGAGATGCCAATTTGTCACAATGGAGTAGAAATACCCATGGTGGTAGTACACTTTCCATTGACAAGGAAAACAGTGGAAAATCACAAAATTACTTTATTTTCTAAGTGATTTATCAAGTTACAAGACAAGTAATCTGTCACTATTTGATTTTTCAGAATAGTTTTCAGAACAAGGAATTCTTCCTTTGGATTCAAATAATGCAAATATTTTTACTCGCTCCTCTTATTTTACCTATTTCTTAAATGTATTCTGTGCTGTTTTCTGCATTTCTTCTGTGCTGTTTGCAGTTTGAAATTTTCTGGTGATACTGTACTGATACAGCCCAAGACAATTTAAATGTCAGCCTGATGAATGTGGCAATAATGGTATCTGATCGATTTATCAAGTGTTCTACACAATGCTTGTGAATATCTGTTCTTACCATGGTAGCACCCAGTGGCTCAGAATAAGAATAAAAGAAGACACAGGGACCAACATGGAACAGAACAGCAGAATAATTAAATCAAACTGAACATCCAGCTATTTTAGCTTTCCTTTGTGTCTTCTGAATGTAAGAACAAGGATGAAATGAAGGCGTCTTCTTTGGGATAAAAACATTACATAATTACATATTGTTAATAGGTCATACTGTTTGTATATAACTGTACAATAATGATATCATTGCATCAAAATACTGCTGGGAAATATTTGGTATTGATCCTTACTGACAAAAGTACTTGTCATAGTAAATTTTATAAATATTAAAAGAACTAGAAATCCCAAAATAGCATGCAGTTTTTAGCCTGAAATTAAATCCACAAATTTCAAATGAAATGCCTTAATGAAATTTAGGATTAATTTTGTCTATGTAAAACAAAAAGTGTTGATAAGTGAGGTAACACTATCAGAAATTTTGCAGAATAAACCTAAACTCACTATCAAAATAATTTCTAAATGTCAATGAAACTGCTGGAATTAATATCTCATTAGCAGGCTGATAATTCCTAGTACCTGGCTTCTTATTGCCACCCAGTAACCAAATGATAGGGAATGTACTCCATCTCAACTTAATGCAAAAGTAAGCTTTAATTAGAGCATAACTGAATTCAGAAGAATAAAAAAGATACAAGGGAGGTCAGGAAAATGGAAGGGATTGGCTGATGTCTTCTCTACATTATTTATGAGGGTTAAAAGGAGCCCTGCCTGCCTGGGCAAAACTCCTCTGCAGGACAGTGCCCTGATCCTGCTCAGGCAGCTCAGGTGATTGATACAAATCTGAGAAAGCATAAACTTCATGTTAGACAGAAAGTGAGACTGATTTTCAGAGATATGGGATGTCTTGGGCCGAGTATGATTTCCCAGGACCTCCTGTGCTTCCCTGGGTCTGTGCTGTGGGGAGTATGGAAGTAGATCCCCAATGCAGGTAATCTGACGAGGGAGAACAGATGAGTTCCTGACAGTTTTGTCACTCTTGTTTGAAATGCTCTGTCCTGTGGTGTATTCTGAGTAACTGTCACCACATCTGCAGGGATATTATCCCAGGTGTGGACAGAAAAGGATGTACTGACACATGATTCAAAACTTCTGAATGCTAATTAGGAAGTGGATGTTTCACTCCATGTATTCCTGTTTTAACGTGGAACTTCAGCCAGTTTTCTGTATAAAGAACTATTGTGATTATCTAATTTGTATGCACACTGAATAGAAATAAAAAAGTATTGGCAGTAGGGAAGCAGATAAAAAGAACTCAAAACAGAAGACATGCCCTGTTCCCACAGAACAGGACTCATTAACTATAAAACACATGTGAGAATAAATGTGCTGTTTCAACATTCCTTATTTCATTTGTGCTACATTACAGCATTCAATGTTTTATTTAATGGCTCTATACTGGCAAATTTCATTACTGACGTTAGGATTTTTATTATTATTTTATGTATGCTGTGAAGATATTCACTTAGGGAAACTCCTAAAAGTGTATTTGACAGGTTAAGGTTTCTCTGTGGTGTTGCCTTCAGCACTACATTTCAGTGAAATTTTCACTCGGTGGTTTCCTTCTTGTAAGTGACCAAACTGCTCTTGAATTTCACAAATGCAGTACTTGATTTTTTAATTATTTATTTAATTTTAAAATAGTAATTGAAAACTCAAGTTTTTAAATATCATAAATATCAATATATTTCTTCACCATGTAAGTGATCTCAAGAAAGAAAGAAGCAAACTGTTTTGTTTGTTCTATAACCAACCCCCTTTTCGATAAATGACTAAATGTTATGCTTCAACTGCTGTGGTTATGGTGGAGAATAAAATCACTCTTAAAAGACTTACTGGATGAATTTATAAACATCAGTGACTAAAAGCAGAAAAATACAGAATCAATAAGTACAATTCATAGCAGAAGTAATTTTCCCCAGAATTAGAGCATAGAATAATAAACAGCAAAACAATGGGTAAAAGACAAGATAGGTCTATCTGTGGAAATATTTGAATTGGCTTTAGTGCACAGTCCTTCACATTTATTGGGATGGGATTGTTAGGTAGAAAGGATTAACAAAGGGAATCATCTGTTCAGAAGAATGTATTTATTCAGCTGTATTACAGGGAAAAGTGTCAATCCCCTTGTCTCCTTTGACATTAAAGTTAGAAATTTGGCATATGTATGTGTCAATCATAGCATGTAAAGCCACCCGTTCCAGCAATCCACCAGTAATATGATGCATGCTTGAAATACTGATTTCTAATTCATTTTCTCTCCAGACCAAATTAAATCACTTTCAAGGGAAAACTCAAATCTCTGTTACTTATGAAAATACACAGCTTTTTTTAGTGTCTGTGTTCTAAGCCCTACATTCCTTTTAAACTTTATATATCAGACTCAAACCCTGTGGTTCAGTCCTTGTGCACGATTTACACACACAGAGCTCATGTGGCCTGTCCCATGCCCCACCTCCAGTCCTGCAGGAATTTCTGCAAGAAAATATCTTGCAGGGTGATGTTGGAATAGGAGGGAGAGAGATTTTGGCAGTCTTACATGAATAACAAACTCTCCTTCCAGAATAACTCCCCTAAGAGTGTTCTTCTCATGGCTTCATACGCAGGAGGAAATAAGTAGCCAGCTAGAACAAAGGAAAGCAGAGACTTAGGAGAAAAGCCTTTACTTGTTTAGGGATGGTGATGAGAGATCACAAATCTCTAAGAAAGAGGCCATTTGGCTTAGTATAAGAGGGAAATGAAAATTTACTCAATAATGTATACAGTATTACATTGCAAAATTAAGCTAAATTTGCAATATTCAGAGGTCTGCTGGTGCAGTGTTTCACAATCAGCTTCAGAGTTGCTCTGTTTGGTGGTGTAAAAAAGCACCAAACTCTTTATATATTATTTTTATCTGTTCTGTTGCCAAGTTGCTATGTTTTTAACATATCTACTTTGCTCGTTAACATCCTAGAGTAGGATGTTAAGGCCTAGAGGAAAATCCTGCTTGCTTGGTTTTTTTTAAGCATTATCCTATGCAAAGTAGAAAATATTATTTGCATTTTCTTTCCATCTTTAAGGAAGCCTCTTGGTAACAAATGGAACCTTCAATACAATAAAATTTGCATGAAACAAGCTGCCATTTGAGAGCTGTGTGGTTGGAATGATGCCAGTCAATAATAGATTGCATACCTCTGGTTAATTTATTAGCCACCTGTTCCAGAACCCATTACAAGAGCACATTAAGATGCTATCAGGTTGGGGGAGCATTTTGAGCTTCAGGCCTTTGAGGATGTTTTTTGTGTAGAAAGTCAAGCTAATAGAAAACTGAAATGCACAATGGAGAAGGGAAATATTCCACAGGTTGCTATTTCTGCCTGCATCCTCTTTGAGAAATAATAGAGGGGTTTATGAAAATTTCTTCTCAATTAAAATGGAAGCTAATAAAGGAAACCTAATAATGCAAAGATTGCAAGTGTTAGTGCAACTGATGGTCTTCACAGACATGGGAATATGATAAAATGATGGGGTATTATAGGCTAATTTGTTTACTGCTTTTCACGAGTGAGAAGGCATCATTTTCCATATAAATATTTCTGCAATTCAGAGCTTAATTTTTCATAACCCAGCTTATGAGAGTGTATTGATCTCACGTGCACAGTTAGAAAATAGAGTTCCAAAACCAGAAGCTGAGAAAACTGTAGGGTGGAGAAGCAGATTGCCAGAGGAATTAAGATTTTAAGAATATGCCTGGATAGAAAAGGTTTGGATCCCTTCTGTGTGCTCATTCAGTCTGCACCACTGTGTATGGTGCACACACAAATGAGACAAGCAAGTGACACAGGTTTGCTCTCAATTCTGAGGAGTAACAGTATGGCACTGAGCAACAGGTATATCATGGAAAAGATCCTAAAATATGTCAAAGTTCATGCAGTAGGGTCCAGGTAGGAACTATTACACCCCTGCTTTTAGAAGGTACAGGAGAATTAAAGGGGCAAGAGTGGGAATAGCACACATTCTCCTATTCATTTTGAATAGTACTGATGGCAAATACTTATGTATAAGTAAATATTTGCACATATACAGATATACATAATATATGTATAATGTATTATACATACTATATCTATAATATATTATGTATAATATACATAATATATTATGTATAATATTACAGACCTGGGTGATAAGCAGTATTTTATAGATATCAGCTATTTATTTATCTCTTTTTCTATACCTATATATATATGTGTATATTTATATAGCTCAGTTGGTGAGAGCATGATGCCAATAACACCAAGGTCATGGATTTGATCCTTGTACGGGCCATTTATTTAAAAGTTGGACTTGATGTTTCTTGTGGGTCTCTCCCAGCTCAGAATATTCTGTACTAAACAGCACACAGTAACTTTAGCATTGATTGAGCACTGATTACAGAGCAGTAACTACTGAGGCATCAGAAAAACATTCCTTCAGTATCTGAGTTTGTTATAGAGGTATCTTGTTCATATCCTTGCTGGCCTCATGTGAAACGAGGATAGCCAGAGGGGTATTGCTGTAGGCATGAAGGGAAAGAGGGAAGAGAAGAGAAAAGGTGAAAACCCTAATTCAGCATCTCATCAGGATTGCCAGAATAAAAGCCACATTTGTGATTAATGCAGTATACCATCACTATCAGAATTACCACATTTGATTCTTTAAACTTTAATGAGACAGTGGAAGTTTTCATGACCTATCAGCTCTCTAAGTGATAGAATTAAGTTTTCAACTGTAAGTTGCTTAATACTAAAGGAAGGATAGAATAGTAAGACAGGAATACAAATTCTTGAAACAGCTTCAGTGCAACCACTTGTTTCTGGGTATAAGATGGAGTCATACTGCTGAAAATGTCTTTTTGGAAAGTTTAATCTATCTCTAATGCTACTGCTGGATATTCTCAGCTGAGAGAGAATGATTCAGGTTCTGCGCTTATAGCTGCACTTGGTTTCAGCCAGAAGGAAAAGTAGCAATAAAACACATGGAAATGTGTGTGTGATCCTTTGGTACTTTTCATCTTGTGTGGACGTGTTCAGTTTTGCAAAGAGAAGGGAAATACTGTTATTGTGAGCTGATATCTTTTAGCCCTCATACTGAATGAATGCAAGTACTTACAGAAGATACATTTCATTGAATAAGACTCAGTATCTCCTCAAGGAACATCCTCACTAATATGCCATTCTTTAAAAAAATGTTACAGATACCTGATAAAGGCTCTGCAAAGTCCTACACGTTTCTCCAAGCTGTCCACGTGTGCAGCTTTTGTTCAAGCAAGCTGATGCTGAGAATTGCTAAATAAATAGACTTTTTTAAAGGAGTGATAGCATGGAGCAGAGCACTAAGTGGATCACAGTGTTGTAGTTCAGAGGATCCTCTGTTTGTATTAATAAAGCAGAATTTATTTTAGTAACAAGTTTTTATTAATGACCTCAAAGTGATATTTTGGGTGACTTTACTGTAGGCTTTATAACTTAAGAGACCAACAGAGGTGGCATATCTCTGTTAAATATAAATACAGAATGGCTGAGTCCTCTCATTCCTGTTCTCCATTTTGTTGCAGTATGCTATAAACAGAGCAATTCCTCTGGGATTCTCCTTTTTATTAAGGTGCTTTGTCCTGGAAGCCCTGTGACCACGCTGTTCCTTGGCCAGGATGCCACACTGAGCAGGCACAGGGTATCTGAGCCTGTGCCAAGCCTGAACAGCTTCTGTGATTGCTCTCAGCCCTTCTGGGGGCCAAACATCCTGCCCCAAACCACCTCAGTGGCATTAAGCCCATCTTTTTCTTCCACTGCCTGTGCTGACTTAGGCAGGAGAATAAATTCACTAAGACCAAGCAATTTTAATAATAGCTCAAAAGTTGTTGCATATATTTTCATGTTCTTTAGAATTTTTATGCAATTTTGTTCCATAATTTTAAGCCATTATTAAAGTGGCACCTGTCTTGCAAATGGCTGTTCATTTTAACATAGTCCTAAGTACTGAAAGCAGAACAAAAGATTAAAAGATCACTGCTGAGTAATTTTTATGAAAACATCTCATCATTCCTAGCAGATTTAAATTAAACTAAATTGATTTTAAAGCAGTAGCACTGTACTGTTCCCTCTGGTGAACGCTAAGATCAGTGGAGAAAAACCTAGTTTAAAAAATCATATTCCTATCAGATCAAAAATTTTGTATTTCAGACTCTGGAAAGAACTAAGTTCTGTCTCACTGTTCATTATAAAATGTGCTACAATAGTCACCTTTAAGCAATACGTAGGCCATATAAAGTCTGGACAAATTCAGGGAGTTTTGAAGCAATTATTCCTGACCTTGACATCTGTGAGCATTGGCTAGAAACAGAATGATGTGAAATTGGTTTTGGAGAACAGTTTATTTTAATGTTTAAAAATGCAGTTAGAAAGCTTTCTAAGGAAGTCCTATCCTCTCAGCTGGGTGGACTCCTAAAGCAGTGAAATTTCCACCACAGTGTGGGGAAGAGAAATTTTCTTCATTTGAACAGAAAAAAAGGTAACATGTATGTCATCACAACAGAGATGTCTGCTGTGAAGAATTATTCAAAATTGTCTGAGGCTAGAAAGTGGCAAATGAAAATACAATTGTTGAGAAACTGCTTTTCTAGTAGTGAGAACCTCGAGGTAGTCTGGCATAAAAGAGCCATCTAGAAGAGGCATAGAAACAAAGGGTTGAAGCAGCAGAGGAAGGGAGGGTGAAGAACTGCATCAGCAGGGCATTTTTCTGAAGGCTTCCAGTGTGCTGGACCACTTAAGCTTTGAAAAGAAAGATAAAGTCTTTCACAGAACTACAGATCTATTCATAAGTTCCTGGTGCCTTATTCAGATTTATTATGAATAGTTTTGCATGTTCCACTTAATTTGCATGGAAATTAACTCTACCTGCAAAAAAATAATTCTGAATACTTTAGAGAAGTGAAAATGAGCTTTCCCCACCTGTTTCCCTGCCATTCTTGGTCAATAGTACATTTCCTCTGAGGATAAGAGGACGTTGGTCCAGCCTCATGAGTGAGTCAACATCTTAGCTGTGTGTCCAAAGGGGTGAAAGGAGGCATGAAGTGAAACACTTTGGGTTCATTTAGTGGATAAAAGCCTTACTGACAAAATAGGAGGTGTTGATGTTCAACACCAAGAGTGAAACCTGAATTCCAGAGACCCCATTTTGTTAAATGTCTTTGTGAACATCCCATGCAACAGGTATTGCATCAAAGCACTGAAAACACAACAGCAGGAAAATAGCATTAACAAAGTATGTTCTAGTGACTAAAAATGGGTATTACCAAAGGCCTGACTTTATGCTGGGACCACATGACTCTTCAGAGCTCTTTTGCCTCAGCAGCTGAAGAGCTGTGGGGAATCAGTATCACACTGATAATTTCACTGTAGAGCAAAATCTGTAAGTCTGTAGTCTTAGAGAGTTTGGAGAGATCTCATCTTGTTCCCCTTTTCCTTTCTCTCCGTGTGACTGATGACTGTTGTATCCTTTCAGAAAGAGAGGAAATAGGGATTTTAAAAGTCTGTGAGATGCACAGAAATATTGAGCATTGGCACAGGATGTGGAATGAGAGCTCTGAAGCCCTCACCTTGTCCATCACAGGACATTGCCATGGGAGGTCTGTGAGCACAGAGGATGCTGCTACAATTTCCAGGCTGTGTGCTGGTAGATTTGCTATAGCAGTCCTAAAGAAACCCAAGACACAGTGTAGGCTGGCATTGTCCCTCTCAGAGCAATCTTGAGCTAGTAGGGTTTCTCCTCTGCCTCTTAAATGTTTGTGATGTTACAATTATTCAGGAGTGAATGTGTGTGTGTCATGAATGGAGCATGACTGGTTTTGGGAAAAAAAAATCAAAATTATATTAAGGTATTAAATGGTGAAAAGGTGGGAGGAAGATAAGGGGAGATGGTAAAGGACTTCCCTAGAACAAGAATGATGAGAAAGAAGAGGGATTCATTTTGTTGGTGAGAGGTTTTGTGTCATTGTAGCACCTACTGGGAAAACTTCTTGAGTTTGATTTTCCAGTATTATGAAGATGTGTCTAAACCATGTAAATTTTACAAAAGTGCTGAGGTAAGATGTATAAACTTACCCAGATATATAATTTTATTTTAGTTGCTTTTATATGAATGCACTTCTACTCTTCTAATTATATCAATTGAAAGCCTCACACAACGGGATGCAATTAGTATTATATAATCATTAATCCAGAAATCATAACTCTTTAAATATTAAATATTTCCATTAAATTCCATGCACATGTTCATTTAGACTCAGCTCAAGGAAATCTGTGATTCAAACCAAACATTACTTGTTTGAATGGTGACTGTAGCTCTGTGTCTGTGTGCAACAAATTTCCATGCTCCACTTTACCAGGTAAGCGAAGAGGCTCTGCTCCTACAAGAGAAAAATAACAGCAGTATCCTGTAGCTTTGTAAGTACTGAAAGCAGTGTGTTCTTTCCTGCCATTTAGGCTCAAATTATCCTAAATTCCAAATCTGAGTGTTTATAATCTTTGCAGAGGAGCTGAGGCTGGGAAAATCTCCCTTTGTTTGCCAAGACCGCAGCTGGTGTCTCTCCTGTGCTGAAATCCCTTTGATGTCTCATCTGGCCAACTAAATAATCAGTGCTGGGCAACAGCTCCTTGTTGTTGCCGAATCTGGTGAAGTGTCAGGGCATGATCAGAGTTGAGGGCATGCATGCTGTCTTTGAGCTGGCAGAGCAGTGGGGAATAGTGCAGAATATATGTGAAGGAAGCTGCCAGTTCACGTGCAGCAAACGAGCTCCTTCCTGGCGAGGCAGCGCCGCGGATAATGACGCACTTCAGAGAGTTGGCGTCACGAGAAATTCTCCGGGTTGACAAATCCTTCTCAGGTAAAGCAACAAATGAGCAGTTCACAGGAAGGAAAGAAGGTGACAAGACAAAAAGCAGCTCCCTGCGAGGGCTTACGAGGCAACTTCCTTTCTCTCTTCCCTCACAAGATGCAAGTTACATAAATATTCAAAATAAACATCTGCCGTGGATGTACCCAGCCCTGGCTATAAATTAAAAATAAAAACCAGAACAGAGCTGGTGGGGAATAAAGGGACAACACAACACAGCTGGCACCTTTTCCTTAAAAGTGAGTAAATATTTGTCTAGGTGTATCCTTTTCCCTTTTGATCTCTGAGAAAATAGCACATTATAAAGCCCCTGAAACGAAATGTTCCAGGGACACCCATGGCAATTACTCCATCACTTGCTGTGAGGGTTCCTCAGGTGCAAGGTTCTTCAGCTTTCCTCTTGTAAGTGACTCAGGAAGGTTTGGGAGATAAGCAAGATATGTCCTTGGCCTCCTAAAGGGAAGAGCATGCAGTAGCTTGTCTACATTTGGAAATTATCTGAGTAGCCGTTGCACAATAAATTATTCCACAGTAGCTGACCTCATACAAGCATTATTGTGAAATATTTATTGCATTTTCTGACTAATTTTTCAAAGAAAAAACAATTTTTCTGAGGTAGGATAACCCCACAGGGAGTTAAAGGGCTAATTCTTTAGTAATCATTCCTGTGAGGTGACCTAGACAGAAAGCTTCTTAGCAATGTTACAAGTGAAGGAAAAGGTTTCACTTTATCTTCTTGCGAAAGGGCACACTAAGTTATACTGATCCAATTTCACATTCCTTTAGTGATCCAACACTGCATGAGGTTTCATTTCTGTTGACAATTCAAGGAAATAAATATGTTTTGTGATCAGCACCGCTGAGTTACTCAGAATAAAATATAAATGAAGCCTGTGTATTTAACACTGCATGCTCACTGAATAGATCATAGCCATCCTGTTCAATTGTGCAATTAATTTCATCTTTTCCCTTATAGCACATGTTTGTAGGTGGGAGGAAAGAAAGTATCTTGCTTTGGAATTGCACACCATACAGTTTAGTTCTGTTTTACATGGGCAATACTGATGGATTTAATTGAGCTGCAACTTGTAATGGAGATAGAATTTTGCTATCCCAGTGTTTACTTTCCAGTTAACCTGTACTTCTCATTTATTAGTACTTTAGTTCAAAATCCATGTCTCTGCTTCTTTTCTATTCATATTAATTAAACTGATCCCTTGCAAGAAGAATTCTTTCAAGTCTAATAGTGTTGGCGTTCAAACTTATTTCTTTTTTGTGAGTTAAAATGTGAGGCTTTAAAAATACATTGGGGAAATGTAGTAGGGGCCAAATGAGTCATCAGAACTCATTCTGGCTCTCATTTACTAGTCTGCTTTCCTCAGGATGTGCTATAATGAGGCTGAAATTGTTATCTGCATTTGCTAAGTTAAGAGAGGCTGTTCTGTAGGATGAAAAATAAATGCAGATTGGAAATATCTGAAGGGAAGGTGGAAAGAAGACAGAGCCAGGCTCTTTTTGGTGTTGCCCAGTGACAAGAAAAGAGCTGATGGGCACACACCAGAACACAGGAGAGGCTGCCTGAACATTGGAAAACACTTTGCTGTGAGCCTGACCAAGCACTGGCACAGGTTGCCCAGAGAAGTGGGGTCTCCATCCTTGGAGATAAAAGCAGGCAGACATCAGAGGATCCAGAGGGTTTCTCTGGGCACCTCAGTTCCCTGCTGACAAAATCTTTAGCTTGCAATAACAATATGGCAGGTGCAAGGTTTGTTTATTAGATTTCATAAAGCAGCAGATTGCCATGTTGCCAGAGTTTGCTTTTCTCACTGCTGCTGGTTAATTTTCACCCTCTGTAGAAGGAGCTGATTTGCAGTTTCCCTTTGAGCATTAAAAGTCATCAGACCGAGGCAAAGTCAGGAAATTGTTCAACAGAGGCTCTTTCCCAGGAGCTGAGGGAAAAAAATGTTAGGTCCACAGTTTAAAAGTACCTGGAATCTTTTCTAGAATGCATATTTTTTTTTAGAAGTTCAGGTTTCTGAACAGGTGAAACTGTACCATTGTAGATACAAAAACATACTTACAATAGGAAAAAAATATTTTTTTTTTATTATTATTATTTTTTATTTTTTATTTTCCTCCTTGCCATATCAATTTATAATACCTGTCTTCTTCAGGGATGTAAAAGAGCATAAATTTTGATGCGGTTTGCTCTTGTTTGAGAGTCTACCTTTCATCTTTCATTATTACTTCTTACATAATTAGGTTTGTTTCCTGTAATCCTTTACAAGGAAGTGTCCTAGTTGAGTTGGTATTAAATTCCAACTAAAAAAATCCATGTCTTTTCACAGTAAGAGAACTGTAGCTTTGATGGAGAATCTCCTTTTAGGCAATGAGAAAGTCATACCTTTCTTATTTAAAAAAAAAATAAAAGAAAGAATTAGTGGTTTATGTTTCTTCTGCTTAGTAACTGAAAAATTGCTGATGTCTCTATTCAGATTAAAACTGGGTTAGCTATTGATGTCAGGGAAAGGAAAAAAATCAATAATTTAATTCATTCTTGACTGTTTGACCTAACTCAATGTGCCTATGTATGCCACAAAATACATCTACCAGAAAAGAAAGCAAATTATTTCTGGAAATTAGGGCATGTTCACAGTGTTTCAGCAGCTGAACTGAGAAGTTTATTTACTGTCAGCTGCAGCAGGAATGGAGAGTGGCACAACAAGCAAAGGCCAGGCCAGGCCACAAGAAAGGGTTTGTGTGGCACCAATTCTACAGCATGTCTGATACCATTTAAAATTATTACTTTGAGGAAAGACTTTCATGTCCTTTTAAAATATGCTGTGGGTTATGGACCAGTCTGTGCAAAGAGAAGAATTCTCTGCTTTGGGCAGGATGAAGACTACTGGACAACTTCAGTCTGTCACAAGCAGCTGAGCAATTTTATATTACTTGACCTCAAATAATGTGTTTTTATAGACAGAAGACAGAAGTGGGGCTGACATGAGCTCCTGTTCTTTCAGACTGCATGAAAATCTGACCACATTTAACCTGCACAAATATCCAGGTACCTGTGAGCGTCCCAGAAGTTATAAAAAGCTGATTATTTAGAGGACAGCATAAACCCTTCAGGGAAAAAAAAAAAAAAAAAGCTTATGCACCACACTTGGAGACGCAGAGTTCAATTATTTAGTTTTAAAATTGGTAGAGCCAGTTTTCAAAACTGTGGGTCCCATTTGCAAAAAAGATTTTGTACTGGGCTTTTTTTCTGCCCAGCTCCCTAGGGAATGCACCTGCAGCAGATGCCATATGGTTGGTACATCCCCATGTTGTCCACTGATCAGTCTTCATTCACTTCTGAATGTTTGTGTTGCAAGCTGTGCTTGTCTCAGGTTTGCACATCAGTGGCAAAGCTGAGGGACACAGAGGCATGAGGCAGGAGAGATTTCACTTGCAGTGATACCACAAACCTCCAGAACCCCATTTAAAATCTGACCCTGCATTATGCTCCCTTCCTCCTCTCTGGCAGCTAAGGCTGCACTTCAGAGCTGAGCTAAAAGCTTTGAGTGGAGCAGTTACATTTTTACTCCTGTTTCTTTCCAATAAATCCAATAAAGTACCTGTTAAGAACTATTTAAAACAGTCACCAACTCATGAGTCTAAGTAGTTTCTTCAATATAGATGCATTGTAGGACTTTGGTATTAAAAAAAACCCACAAAGCATTAGCCTAGAAACAGAATAGAATATAGTCACATATATGTGTGCAACATAGATTGAACTGTTTGGCATTGCCTAAAGAAATAAAACTTGATAAATAACTCTGCATTCCCATCCATATTTCCTTTTACTTTAGTAATAAAATGGATGGAGAGACCAGGATTAACTTCAGGAAGGAATTTCAGACACCCATCATCTGCTAAAGATGTGCCCAGATAGTAATGTGAAAGACTTTGACCAAATTCCATTCCTATATAGGATTTAGGACTCCTACTCCTGTTTAGGATTTTTATTCTGCTGGGCAAATAAATTCCTGACAAACTCCAGTCCTGGTGTCAGTGGGAAGCCTGACAAGGCAAGAGCATCAGTGTACTTTGAAATCCTCATGAGAGAGGAACATCAGACGGTCATTCTAATGTGGCTTGTTTATTTATTTCATATGTCACCTACAATAAGGCAAATAGAGTGGATTTTGTTGTTGCTAAATGACCTTTATTTTAATACACACTTCAGTGCTGTTTTAGTAATCAGTAGCAGAGGCAAGTTATTGTTTTGTACATTGCTTCACTGTTAAAGCCATTCCCAAGACAATTTCTCAAGTATTTCTGATAAAGTAAAATGAAATCCTTGCTGCCATGCCCACAGAATGATACATACTGAAGATACAGAGCAAAAATAATGAGAAAAATGTCAAGAGCTAAATTGCCTAAGACAGAGGGCTAAATTGATAGAGTCTTTATGTTATGCCTCAACCACTTGAACAGAATTTTTAGTTTATATTTCAAAATGCTCCAGGAGGAAGGCATGGGGCTTTTTTGTTAAGTGCAGAGCTGGTGGTTCAGGATGATTGTCTTCAAGCATTACCTTGACTTTCAGATGTTTATTTTGATATGCTGTTAGTCAATACTGCAATCATGACATTTTATGCTGGAAGCTGCTATGTCAATAAGCCCCTTATTCTCTACAGGCAGTGCAGTGGCATTTGCTAACATTTTGTATAAGATCTTCATTGAGCTGTTACAGTGTGAATGTCACTAACTGAAGCAAATTTTAAATTAAAAAAAAAAAAAAAAAGGAAGGAAGGAAAATACCTGTGGTTTTGCTTCCATAATATATGACTTGAGATATCTCTGATTTCTATAAACTTATTTTCTTGATGCAGTCTTCTTGTTCTAAATGTGTTCTTAATTAAATGCACACAAAATGCCATGCAAAGGTGAGATGCATGTAGGGCCATAGCCTCCTTGACTTGCAAACAATTTTTTTTATCTTTGGGATTTGTGCTATCTACAGAATATGTTTTTCTATCTTGAATTATACAGTCTTAATCTTTGTTTAATACTTGAAGCAAAAGAAATGTTTAAGTGCATTTTTAATCTAGATCCTATTCTGACATGTCATCAAAATAGTACTTTTTATCTTTCTCATCCCGTAGTTGATAAAAAATGATAAAAAACTCCCATCTTCAGATGCTTTTGAGCTTCTTTTTTCCAATCAGCCAGAGCACCTATTCCCCATCCTCCCCCTCAGCTGGATGCTGTGTGCTTTCTCTGTTGTTTTCTGCTAATTTTCTCTTTGTGTGGAGCTTCCCTGCTCTTCCCCTTTCATCTCAGCATGTGATGTGTCAGCATTTCATACTTTTTAGCCCCAAACCTGCCTTCACACCCAGTGCCTAGGTCACCAGAGAATATGTGTGCCATGGCTTAGTTGCTGTTTGGGTTTTTTCTTAGATCTGTGCTTCTGAACACTGGATCTGTTTCTCTTTTAGCAAAGGAAGGGGTTTATTAAGGCCCACAAATGAGTATGAAAAAGCAGGGTATTCTGTTGTAATTCCCAGTATCAGCTATTCCAATTCCACCCATATCAGCAAGAATATATTGAGGCATATATGAAATAAGGCTCTGGTGTTAAAACTGGTATTTTCAGGACTTAGGAAGAATGGGTGATGTGTAGTACTGGTTTAGGATGCCATAAACTCATGGATGATGATTTTTTTCCTATTCTATATTATGGAATGCAAACTTTAGGGCATTACACTGTCTCAGTGTAGATTTCTCTATGCCAGAGGCAGCTTATATGTTTCAAGAAACTTAACTTCTAAATCCTTGCCTTTTTTTCTTCTTTTCTTCTTTTAAATATAGAAGGTAATTCACCTCACAAAGACAATTTTGACACTCCATCTTGGTATTACATTTACAGATTCCTAGAATGGGAACGTGTTTTTTTAGAGCCAACAGCAAATATGATCTGGGACCACATTTGTTCAAGATAAGAAATATTGAATTACTTCCTATTCACTGAATATGATTCATCCCATTCAGTAAATGAAGTGGTGGAATAATGGATTCATGCATGTAATTAAGGATAATATCACAGTTTAAATGCATACTGTTTAATTGGTTAATAGCCATTCTAAACTCTTCAAAATTTTGAATGCTTTCCTCTGCAATCTTTCCTTCTAAACAGAATTAAATATATTGTTACCTGTGATAGCAATACATATATAACATTACCAGCTTATTAGGTTTTATCATAATTTTTCAAATAATATAATCACAGGATAATTGAGGTCAGATTAGATATCTATAAATCATCATCATCATCATCATCAAGCTCAAATCAAAACATGTCTAATAAGATCAGGTTGCTCAAGGCCTTTCATATTTGAGTTTTGAATGTCTCCAAGAATACTCCACAGGCCCTCCAGACAACCATTTAAATGGTGAAAAACTATATTTCTTTATATCTTCCCAAAATAGAAGGGCTGCAACTTTTGTTTCTTGTCCTGTTGCTGTTCAGATCTGAGAATAGTCCAGCTCTAAACAATCCTATGTGGTACTTATGGATAGCAGTAACACCTCCCTCAGCCATCCCAGGCTTTAGCAGCTCTTTCTCCCCACATATCAGCCACTCCTGCAGATTTGGTAATGACCACAAATCTGGTGAGAGTTTATTTCATCCCATTGCCTGAATGGTTAATGAAGACATTAAGTCAAATTGGGCCCAAGCAATAAAATAACAGTAACAGACTGTGTGTGTATAAAACAGTGCCCTACACCACATGATCACACAGAGCCAAGCAAAAGCTAAAACAGATTAGAGGATTGGTCATGTGCACCACGAGGTACTTGCTGTGATCAGCTGCTTTAATTACAGCTCACCAAGGGCTGAGATGACTCCAGAGACCTCTGTGTTTTAGCTTAACCCAAAGTGTAGGCTGTCACAGGCAGCATCATGTTTACTGAGCTGTTAAGATAGACTTGAACCTAAATCTGGACTATTCAGACAATTTATCTTTTCTCCAAAGTGCTCCTGGCATGTTTTCTGATCAGTAGAGGTTTTTAATAATACCTAGTTAATCAGCCAGAGGTCTCCTCCCACATAAGGATTAAATCTTTATTCTAGGCAACCTCTATGTGGTGAGAAATGTGCCATAGGGAAAGGGTTTGAGGCATCTCCATGACATCCAGGATGACACATGACCAGAAATTGAAACTCTCCAAGCTGTGCCTTCATGTCTTCACTGTCTCACTCTCAGGTCAAAGAAGGGCAAAGTTCCTGGCATGAGGAGCACTTTGGAGAGAGTCTAGAACAGCCAACAGACTTGGAGAAGGAAGCCAGTGCAAAAAACTTACCTGAATCAGTGACCACAGATGTAATCAAATCCCAGCACTGCTGCTTAAAAGATTTGGGGTTGGTTTTTTTTAGGAAATTACATTATTCTTAATCAATCTCTTTTTCCTGAGAGTTGATTTGTGGTTTAATGGCTGATAGGTTTAGCAGTGCTTAACTCACTTACTCAGCTGGGCTGTTGAGCACTCAGCAAACTCTAGGACCAAATTAAAAGTTGTTGGGTGGCAGTTTTGGAGAGAAATGGGTGTGTAGATCACTTGATGTTCTTACGGAGACTAAGATTTCTCTTAATCCAATTTGTTTGAATACTTTTCTTTACACTGAGAAACAGAATGAACAAAACAAGGCCAAAGAGCCCAGCTCCAGATCACGTGGAAAAATTGACCTCATAGTTTCAACTACTTAGTTGTTGTAAAACTTCTCTCTGTGTATAGTGATGGAAAACTTAAGCTCATTACACATATTTTCCAGGCTAAATCTGTGGTATTCTTTCATTCACAATCAATAATCATTCACCTGTGTACTTACTAGATTAGCTAACATAATTTAGCATATTTAAGGGGATGCTTTAGTGCTAATGTATTGCTACAATTGGATGTGATGTAGATTTTAGAAAGGTCTGTCAGTTTTTTGTGAGTTTCTGTCCAGCAGAACACCTGGTTCTGAGAACAATAAACATAGAGAAGCCCCATGTGCGGTGATTTCAGGTCTCAGACACTCCTGTGTGGATTGTCTGGTGTTTCATAAAGGCTGAGAGCAGTCTTTTGTTCAGTGAAAGATGGTAAAAAATGTTTTCTAATCTGCTGAAATACTAAATACTTGTGGAAACTTGACATGCTGCAGACTTCTATCCTATCTTGGGAAATACTCAAAACTTGTTGAACAAAGCCCAAATCTAACTGGGCTCTGCTTTGAGCCAAAGGTTGGACCAGGTGCCCTCCAAAGTCCTTTTCATCCCAAATTACTCTGTTTCTGTCTCCAGCTTGATTGGGATTGACCATCAGATCAGAAGTTCCTGAGGAGGAGCTGACAAGATACATATGGCAGACCATGGAGGTCTTTTCTTTCTAAAATCTGATGCTAACAATAATCCTAAAGAGGGTTATCCAAATACCCTAAATTTAGGTAGAAGTAGTAAGCAACTGCAAGATGCATTTTTACAATAAAACAAGAAAGAACACCCTATTTGAATGAGCTATCTTGCTTGCATTTGACTTGTGGCTCATGTAAATGGGATTTGCAATTTGATTTTGCAGACCACTGATGAAATGCTAAAATATGCAATAAAATCTATGGGCTTAATTAGACAGACTACCAGATTTTTTTTTTTTTTTTTTTTCCCCACAAACATCTGGTACATATTTATACTATGCAGTAGGAGGGTCCCAAAACATTCTGGTCTATAAGCAGAAAAGGAACAAGTAGTTCTTAGTAACAGCATTTCTAAAGGTTTTTTGCTTTCAGACTTTGGTTTAAATAGAGAAGTTAAGATTTCCAAATAGGTCAAATGTAAACCTGAGAACAATTTTAAAAATTACTGTAAGCTCCATACCTAAAAAATGTGCATTGCAGTAAATGCAAGACCTCTGTGTCCTTTATGTAGAAAGGAAGAGCCCATCTAGGAGAGTAATTTATAGCTGAGGTTGTTGAAACAATCATTTTTCTAGATTTGGTGGATTAAGAGGATTTCCTGGCTCTGACAGGAAATAAAAAATCATGCATAACATGATTTTAAGGCATTCTTCTGAGGTCTCATTCCCCCTCCTTGGTCACTTTATGATTTCCAAGCATCAGTGTTCACATGAGGACAGAGCTAAATTACGTATTTTCTCCTGCATTGCACTGTGTTCATAGATTTTTATCATGTGACTGTCATGGTTTTGAAAAAAGCAGTTCATACTTGTTTTTCTGTACACTTGCTAATGACAGAAAGAGAAACTGGAGCATTTCTTCATCTTCTTCAAAGGCATGAAGGTTTTTGAAGGTGTTGCCTTGGCAAAAGCCAAGATTTTTGAAGAAGCTCTTTAACCAGCAGCTCATCAAAATCAGTAGATATTCTATTATTTGCCTCTGTTGACCACATTCAGTTGAATAAGATTGCTGCCAGATTTGAAGAAACAAGAAATCATCAGTCATGCTCTGAAATGCTCTTGTCTGCTTAGTAATTGCAGAGAGAACTGACACAGGCTGGTGCAGTTCAACACCACATTTACCTCAGCTCTACATTGGGTGGTGGAGTGAAAAATTCTCATTTCAAAGGCTACCTAATTTTTTTTCCTAGCTGCAAAACAGTCTTTACATGAAAAAAAGTCCTCATATTCTTCAAAGTAAGGCTTTCCCCCAACTTCCTCTTTAAACAGCAATAGAAGTTCATAAATATTGTAGGGAAATCTAAAAGAAAAGCTTCAGAGACAGTTTTCCTTTACTAGCACTAACTGTATTTTATAGATTGAGTTTCCATTTTGTCTCCATCTTAAAGCTCTAAAACAGCTCAAGCTGTAAAAATATATGATTGTATATGGTTCTAGAAGGACTAGAGAGGTTTAGGGATGGTCTCATGAATTAATGCCATTAATCTTTCAAGGCTAATCTCTAACATCAGTCATTATAAGTCTACTTTGTAATATCAGTTCAGATGTGCTCTCTTTCTCTGAAATGCCTTTCCTTTTTCTTTCTTCTCAAATAAACCTTCTTTTCCACTGATGAGATAAAAAAAAAAAAGAAACAAAAGCTTCTCTCTTCTCAGTCTCATCTTGGAGAATTATCCAGAAGTTATCCAGTTCCACCACACTTTGTTTTACCTTTTTATGTGAGTGGTGCTGCAATAAAAACGGTTGTGCTAATATTCCATGGCTAGGCTATATTTTAATTAAGACGGCTTTTAAACCTAAATAAAACCAGTGATTATAGGTATTAGGAAAATCATTACATTCCCTAGAACAGCAAAGGGTTTCCCACTTGGTGGTTATCCTGTTTTACCTACGGGTACCTGTCAGTATTCAACAAGTCCCTCTGGCTAGTCCAAAGTGTTCCATTTCAGAAATAAATTGAGTAAAAAATTAACATTAAGTACATGAGAGGAAATTAAATGCCCTAGGTTTACTTTATGATGATGCACATTGAAATGTAATACAGGGGATACTCACATTTTCTACTTTTGGGCACCTCTGTTCTGCCAGCCACTGTCAGCTTCCCACACAGCCTGGGAATGAGAGGCCAGCTCCATCAGGACATGCCCAAGTTAGGTCTGCCCAGTGTATTTATGCCACACCTATGAATTTCACAAGAAAATACTGGGTTTTGTCACAAAAGGGTCAGCAGCTGTCTCAGGACGCATTTCAAAAGCAGTGATGATTTCTATGCTTTCTTTTTCTTCCTCTGATTAAAACTTTCAGTTACCTGGCAAGAAAAATATATCAAAATCAAAGGAAAATTTATATAACATGAAATTCTGAGAATAATCTTGATGGACTAATCCCAAGAATACAGTAAAAACTTTTCAGAAATATGCCGTTTCATTATGCCCCTGCTTCACTCTCTAAAAATAAGATGTGTAATAACTTTATTGTTAAGAGGGAATTCAGTCTTGAAAATTAATCTCTAGTGTCTTTCAGGTATTGTAGACTTTGAAAATCCTGCTATTAAAAAGACATGGGTGGCTGGCACTAGCAGTTCAGTGTGATTGACCTCACATTGCTTCATCTGCACAGCTATTGATTTTTCTTTTTCTCTTCATTTTGACATTTCACATGATTCAATCCAAGATTCATCATTTTGGAAATGTCAAGTTTTAAGGTAGGTTTTTTTGTATTGTTTGGAAAGAGTGATCTTTGAAGTGTTTTGCTGCCTAATTTTTTTCAGACACATCAGCACTGAATCAACTCAGAATTGAGTGGTTTGGTTTGGTTTTTTTCTTTCCTAGTGTATTCCAATGTGCCTTTTCACTGCTTGTATCAAAGTCAAAGATAGCAGCACTGTTTTGGATAGATTTACAGTGTCTCAGCACTCTCATGAGAAAGCTCTCTAGGGATAAAAGCCTTTATGCAACACCACGCTGTGCGATGGGAAAGCAATAGAAGGCAGCCGTGGCACATAATAATGGAGTGTATATTACAGAAATATCAGATAACATTTCATGACATTTATTCAGCACCTAATAATTACAGTTATACTCACCAGTTGCATGGGGCATGAGAGCAGTGGAAACCTGAATGGAAACTGAGCTGAACAGAAAATTCTGAGCAAGCACCATAAACTTGATGATGTGGAGCTGGTGCAGCTGCCTGGTTCCACTTCACTCCTGTTTGCTCTCCAGATACAGCACTTGACTGGAAGCCAAAGAGTCTCCAAAACACGGTGCAGCCTTGAATGTCCTTCTAATGGGTGCTGCAGCACACATTTAAAGTGTTGAATGGCTGCTAAAAATAAAACTTAAGATGTTTGCTCACTGCGTCAGTGTCCCATGAAACCCTGAGAGCCGCAGACCAAACTGCGTGACCGATCAGGATGCACGAGTCGTGTGCCACATGTCAGAGAGCAGAGAGGAGCTGGCCACCAGGAAATTACAGAGGCTCTCTCCAGGTTGTGGATTTCATTTTGACACAGGACTGGAATCAGAAGACAGCTGGTTGCCAGGAGAGCCCAAGGAAATTGCCTGTAGGTGTCTCGCTTTCTCAGCATTGCTGTGGGTCCATGATATATCCAGCAGCCCTTGTGGTAGCCCTGCTCCTCTGCCAGGCTGGAAATGTAGCAGCCTGTGAACCATGGGGGAGCTGATTTCTGGCTTTCTGAAAAGGCCTAAAAGCCCTTTAGGGACTGGTCACTCCTCTGGAAACCCACATGTGCCCTGGTGCTGCTCCAGCTGTAGCAGGCTGCGGCTGATCACTGGCCCATGGAAATTTTCTCTCTGTACAGATCTGATCCAAAGAATCCTTTACATTTCTCCATTTTACCACTCCCTCTCTCATCTCTTTTTACTGACTTTTCTCCATCTGACAGAGTTTAATTGCTTAGTCTGCTCTCTCTTTACACCACAGATCCCAGTAGTGTAGACCATGCGTGCTTGTCTCTCACTCTCCTTCCCAGTGTGTTCCTCCCTAATGGGTGCCATTATTTTCCCACTCCTCAGAAAATTTTCCCTCAGGGTTGGTGAGGGAGGAGCAATATGTCTCATGCAGAGCAGTCCTGAGTTTGAAACGTCCTGGTGGAATGTATCTAGGCAAGATAAAAACAAAATTTGGAAAAGGTCTTCTGAAACAGTGAAGTGCTGTGGGGTAGCTGAAATTAAGGTGATGATTTGTGCAAGCAGAAGCTGTCAAAAAAACCATGCTGAAACATTTGAAAGAAGGTATTATCTCAGTGAAGGTTGATTAATTAATTTTTGAAAGACTTCTCTGATCTTTGTCTCTTATGAATTTAGCATTACCTGGGTATGGTAGTAGCTGCATGAAGCTTTGTCAAATTCTATGTCCTCATCATCTTATTATTCAATACACCTGCCAGGATCCAATTTTCTTCAGTGTTGGTGATTCAAAATTTCTTCTATTAACTTCTACTAACATTCTTATGATATTAAAGAGATGCCCCTAAGCAAATAAGAATTTGATATTCTGTAAAATAAGTTAATCTAAATTTAAAATACCAGGTTTTATGAACTGTGGGCTCCAGTACACATAACATCCAGCCCTTTGCTGAGTTATTGGGTTTCTTACCTTGAAGTTTCACAGGTACAGAATGTTTTTCTCTACTCTTTGTGAAAAATCCCTTTCATTGTACTCAGAGTTGCATCAATTTTAATCAAGCTGTATAGGTATTTATTTAGTGATTATCCATACACAAATTGAGCTACCTGTGTCAATTTTCCATTAATATTGGTAGTGTCCTCCAAATTCTGAGTATTATGTGGGTAAAAGTGGAAACAAAGTTATAAATAGGTGAATAATCTACATACATTTTTAAGCAAAATAATATATTTATTGAAGACAATTCAGTAGTAGTAGTACCACTGCATTAGTAAAGGTTTCTTTGTAAAATCCCAGAAAAGCCTTTTCTCCTCCAACTCTTGTAAGTAGATGACAATAGCAAGTCCATTCAAAGTGAGACTTAGAACATGATTTATTTTTTTCATAATCTACTGATATGTTCCTAAGTTGGAATTGACAAGGGAGAGTGGAAATTCAAGAGCATTAAAAAAACTAATCAATAACCAGTAGAAATAATACTTCATTTACTCACTTGCTAATGTAGGAGAGTTTTCCCTTTATAAAAATTTAGTTACTTTATTGCTTTTTTAAGATTGGCGGTATCAGAGTTTGAGGGTGAACTCATATCAGGGTGGAAAACAAGGGCAGTGCAAAGGTCAGCACTTTGAAATTGGACTAATCTGTCAGCACAGCTCGACTTCAGTGCCAGTGAACCATTTCTGGAAGTGTTTTGTCTTCATCCATGGCATCCCACCTAATCTAGTGGAAGGTGTCCCTGGGTAGGAGCTAAATGATCTTTAAAGGTCCCTCAACCCAAATCATTCTGGGGTTCTGTGATTTCTGACAGACCTGGTGCCTTATTGGTGACACTTAGGGTGTCTGTCTATTAAAAATAAGTTGAATTATAGTAGTACTGACATCTATAATTTTACTGCCCATTTTTAATTTGCAATAATTTCATAACTTCCCTTTAATCTTAGAAATCTTGAATGCCTTTTTGTGAAGTGCATGGGGTGTCCTCTCTGAAAAACAAAGCAAAACAAAGCAGAAGTTTTTTCTCTTCTTAAATTATTCTAAGTCTTGTACAAGAACCTTATCAATGCTCATAGATTCCAGATATTTCCCATTCAGATGGTTTCTTCATGCAGCATTTTGCTACCATTGTTTCTAGCCATTTCTTGAGCAGAGTGCTTCTTACAACCCAAAAGCTGTGGTACTGCTGTGAGAGCCACAGGAGCAGATGCCTTTTGAAATGATTGCAGGTTGGATTCATGGGAAGGGGAACAAAAAATACTTCGGCATTCTGAAATTAACATTTTTCAAACAAACGTGAACATTAGAAGTTGTATTTGTCAACTACAAAAACTAGGTGTTGCAAGAAAGAGATAAACAATGACAGAGAATGAGGGTAGAAAAACAGAATAAGGCTGGATTTGTCCAGCATTGAGGATCTCTTATCAGTTGTGACAGCTGTGCAGTCCATGCACTATGTGCCATTTGAAAAAACAATAAAACCTCCAGTGAGTGTCTCTGCTGACTGATTGATACTCCTGAAGGCTCTCTAACACTTGAATTTAGTAAAGGTGGGGCAGCACATGATGTGCACAGCACACAGATAAAAATATTTTGTTAAACAAGCATGTTATCTCAGCACTTTAGGTTATAAGAAGCAGTTCTTATCATTAGATTTATAGGTGACCACTCATAAAGAAATATATTTTCTGCCAGATCTTGGAGAAACAGGAAGACAAGAGAATGAACAGGAGACATTTACTCTGCTCTGGGTGTTCTGCAGCCATTCAGAATAAGTGTTATCAGTTACCTTATTAAACATATCCAGTAAATCATTTTCTTACACTTTCTCTTTGGTATTTTGAAGTAAAAAGCTCTGGGTTTTTGTTTTTGGTTTTTTTTTTTGTTTTGGTTTTTTTTTGTTTTGTTTTGTTTTGTTTTTTGTTGTTTTTTGGTTGGTTGGTTGGGGTTTGTTTTTGTTTTATTTGTCAGGACAATTAATGAGCATGTTTGAAAACTATTTCAGTATTTCAAACTAGAGCGACTTGAATCCATTTTCTTGATGTACTCCTGACAAAAAGGTTGATATTTGCTGCTGATAGTGCTTGCAAATAACAACATTGCTACTGATCTCCAGTTCAGCTTTATCTTTTTCATTGCATGGCATTTTTTTAGATTAGCAGTTTTGAGACTGTATATTCAAGGTGATATGGAGTCATAGTTTTCCTATATGTAAAAATGATATTTATTCTATTCCTTTATCAGCAAATCTACACCAAATCCCAACACAAAAATACAAGGTGAAGGGCCCTAATGTACCTATTTTCTGAGATATTTCTTGACCAATACAGTAAAATATAGTTAATATTTTTATTTATATATATATGTATTTATAGTTTGGGTTTTTTTTAACTATTGACAGTAACTTTTAGTGCAGAGAGGCCTAGAATTTGGAAGGGAGGCATGAAGGTGTCAGAAAAGCATCCTCTGAAGAGGTGACAGGAGGACATGTGGCCTTTCCTCCCAGTGAGACAGGGCAAGGCAACCTTGCAGAAAGCTGAGCTAATTGCTGGCATTTTCTTCTGCTTTAGGCAGGAACTCTTTGGATAGGAAATCTGACTTTCTATTAAATGAAATTTGAAGAAGTCTTAGAATGAGCATTCCTTAATGAATACCTTGTTAACTCCATCTCACCCGTGCCTTCTCTACAGGCAGGGCAATGCTTCCCTTCCAGCTCACTGGGAAATCACTTGAAAAGTGTGAAGGTTCTGATGTTGGCTCTTTGGGAGGCAGCAGTCAATAAAAAAGATCATGAACTATCTGCAGTAAAATATTGCTGATTCCCAGAAGAATGAACAAAGTTGTGCTCCACTTAACTGTCTCCATCTAATACTTGTATCTGCTTGTGAATGCCAGGAAAGATAATCAAGAAAAAGCTCCAATGCAGCCAAATCCTATAAACTGTTAAGCAAGTTATGGGATATTTTTTCCTTGACAAATATTGTCAGACTGTAGCTCAACAAGGAGCTATGAAAGTAAAAGATAAATGAAAATCGAATGCAAATGTGATTTAAAACTAAACAGGGCATCTGTCTTTCATCACTCTGTCAAATGGGGCAGAAACACAGGTCTGTGAACAGACAAACTGTTGTGTGCAATTTGTAGCAATCACCTTTCTCAGAATGAATGGGAGCAGCAGGAGCAGCCTCACATGTGTGAATTGCATTAGAGATGGAAATTGAGTCATTGTAACTTAAGGCAGCAGGTTCTAATTGGGAAATGCTATCCGTAAAGAAAACAAAGATGGCCTTTGGGATGAAACTGAAAGATGAGGTGTCAGGGAAAGAGCTCCATCCTGGCATATTCTGTAGATTCTCCTCATGGGTGGTAATTTGAAGTAATGAGTAGTCCTTGTTGAATGACCTTGTACAGCTGCTGTACTGCCTGTTCAATCTGTAACTCACTTTCCATCAATTGCACTTTTATTACAACTAAATGTGCCATCATAAAGCCCTAAAAATGAGCAGCACAATCTCTGCATATGTTCACAGCCATTTAGCTTGGGACTGGGAGGGTGGCAGAAGTCCATCCTAAACCTTTTGTTCATGCCAAAGTGCAATTTGTTGATTGAAAGAGGCTGCGTGATGGAGCTGGAGAGGATGGCAGGCTTTGTTCAGCATGCACAGAAGCACTCACAAAACAATTTGAGATTGGAATGCCTGCTTGAGCCAACATGCTGCCAAGAGGCCACCTGGATTGGGGCATGAAGAACAAACTGCCCTTTCCCTCCCCACCCTCAACACCCCATCCTAGGCAATACAAAACATGAACAAAAACATGTTCATGCACGTTGCCATTTTGACAGCAGAGACCTTCCTGTTTTGTCACTATAATGATAATCACAATGAATGTGGTTGACAGGTTTTGGTTCTACTTTTATTTATAGGGGAGAAACACTTATTCCAGTTTTTCACACTGCAGTATTTAGACAATATACTGCTTTTAGTTACTACTGAAGAGAGATGGAAGGAATGAATGTTGGTGGTTCCCAAGTTATTGTTAATATCTTTAAAGATTCAATTTTGGATTAGTTTCAGCATTTTGTTGAGACAAATACTGCTTAGCATCTGTGTTCAGAATTTTTAAAATGTGAAATAGGTCGTTGTGATTGTGTGAAGGCTGGATTCTGCTGTGTAACAACAGAGTTGCTTTATTTCTTTTGCCTTTACACACTGAGACATCCTTTTCTGGATCAGTGAGTAAACAAATGCAATTGAGTGAAATATTTGTGCTGAACACAACGAACAGTGAAGAACTAACTGTATTAAAATTTCTTCTAAATTATCTTTTCCTTTAGTGTGTTTTAATGTGGTTTGCTAAATTTGAAGCTGTTACAGGATGGGGGTTTTGTTCTTGATATTTGGTCAAAGCATAAATTTTTGTGTCTATATAATTTTCTTCATTATGGTAGGAGAACATGGAGATTTTAAGTACGAATAAAAGATCTATTTGAAGTCATCTTTCAAAAGAATGGCTGTTAGGATAAATTGTCCACTTTTGTAACAGAAGTATTAGAATCGTAATATAATTGTGTGAGCTACTCTGGAACAATTAATTTAAAGATCATATGCATTTATTTCTATAGATAGCTTTAAAGAAAGCTGAATCCACATACGCACTTTAACATTTCTGAAGCTGAGTCATTCCAAAATGATTCCAACAGTAACCAGCACTGCTTATACATTATTTAGGATACAAATGCTCTCAGATAATTTCAAGTAATTTTACTAAATTTGTTACATATTCCAGACTTTGTGGCAGCCTGCTAGAAGTGACAGGAAAACACAATTTATGTCCTCATTTAGGAAATCATCTCTTACTTCCCCTTCTGTTTTTAATCCTTCATCTCTCATATTCAAGCCTTTGAGACAGGGACCTTTCCCTCCTACTCACAGTCTTCATGTTAGATCATAAATAATGGATCATAATCAAGCACTCTGAAGTATATTGGCTGCCAGTGTCATCTCCAGTATTTATCTTGTCTACACTCCACTTCAGTGTTTCCAAATGCAGTAAATCTGAGACTTCAGCCTGGTAACAGTCCTATCTCTTTATGATTTCATTGACTAGGAATTCAGATGTATACTTTTCCCATCTGTCATATCTTAAGAGCTTTTACCACATTGTAAATTGTGCAAGACTAGATTCACTCTGTCTCAGGAATATGATTCTTAGCCTGGTCTGATTTTGAAAATTCCCCTCTTTCCTCCAATGTCTCACTTGCCATGCTTGTGGTGAAGCCAGCCCATGGAGTTCTGGGATTAATTTGCATTCACCTCATCATTGTATAAATTCTCTAAGATTTTAGTGCATCATTTTGATCAGATGCATTTTTAATAAAGGTACTCTGCCTATGTCTCAGATATATATTTCCAGTGTGCTTCAGGATGGACCTATGTGCTCACTAGCATCCAATTTTTTTGTTATTTTGACATCTAAATAGGTAAGTATATCCTACAGGGAGAAAGCGAAAAGCTTAGAGATGTAAATATAGACCAACTGGTTATTTTTTTTTATTATTATTTAAATTTAATTTTTTTTTCCTTTAAAATCATAATTTTCGTTGTGCAAAGTATTCTTTTATTTGGAAATGCTTTGCTTTCAGAAAAAAAACTTTGAAAACTGAAGTTTGGCTTCAGTTGAAGCCAAAAGTGGAGTTCAGGTGGTCAGAGCTGAAATTTGCTCATGTCACCATCTTCTTCTGTCTCCTTGAGGCTGTTGCTCACATCCATCACAATGGCCTGATGTCCCAAGGATCAGTTGCCTAAAAAAAGATTTAGTTACAACATAGATCTAGTTACAACTAGAAGAGGAATGGTGTATATAGGAAATCTGGTAAAGGAACATAGTCATTATGTACCTGAATAAAAACTCAAAATGAAACATCCCCAGCATTCCCAAATTAAAGCATTCAGAGTTACGGACTGAGTTATGTGACCTTTGCATTGTGTTTACACAAATACTGAAATGCATAATTACAATATAAACACTCTTTATTTTCTGCCAGGATTTTCTCTGGCTGGGAAAACACCCTTGTCTTCAGTGATAGAACAGAAAGGGAAGCAGGATGGCTTCTAAATAGGAAACCAAAGTACAGAAGTGTTTTCTGTGTGTTTACTGACCACTTTGACAGCATGCCTTCTTTAAACAGCATGCACTAAGAGCAGAAATAAGCCATGTGGAAAGAAAAATAACTAGAGTTTTATGTCTAAATCAGTTGTATTTCCTTTGGTTGCTCACCCTGTTGATCCCAAGTAGCATATGTTTGCTCACAAGGCTAAGCTGTACAGTTGTGTACTGTAGATGGAAACTGAGATAAATAACCACTCAGTTTTAAATGCACTTATTTATCAAGTAAAAGATGTCTAGTGCAGTTACTAGATAATAATAAGAGATTCTGATCTCTAACTGTTTTGTTTTGCTTTATTTTAAACAATATTATTTATTCACAGAAAAATATGTTTGAAGGGTTAACTGGGTTACCATAATTGTTAGGGATAGATATGCTTCAAATACAAAATTACTTATGAAAATGAAAGAAAAAGCTGAAAAAAACCCTACTGTGGTGCTGCAAACTGAAGTGAAAATACATTCTTAAGATGGACAACAAAAATGCTCTCTCTAAAAACATGTAAGGTTTGATATTTTTTGTGGGAAGTCTGTTTTTCATCTTGTGTTTTTTTCTTGCATCACTGTGATTGCTTCACACCTCCTAAGTAAAGCATACAGACTTTCACAAGTATGCAGTGTACTTCAAGTTCAGAATATACATGTTCTCTGCCTAAAAACTTTTCAGTAAATTAGTAAAACCTGACTGAAGCCATCTGGCATATCTCTGTATTCATACTGTTGTTTCTTGCCACTGGAGAAGAAAACTCAGTTTAAACTTCCAAAGAATTTGTGTCTTTCCTTATTTTTCATTGCATGATAACAGCATAATCATGAGTAGAAAATGTGGGAGCAGAAGGGATGTTTTGGTTTGGTTTTTCACATGCTGAGGCATCTCTTCTTTCTAAAACCAGTTTGCAGTGAATACATATGTAGAAACAATGACAGAAAATGTAATGCATTGTAAAGCCTCCCAGAAGCTGCCTGGTTTTATGCATATTTAGGTTCACATGCCAGGCAGACTTACAAACAATCCCTGCAGAGCCTTGCTTCCGGGACAGTTTAGCTAAAAAGCCAGTTCCTGTGCTGGTGATCCATTGGACTGGTGTGGGCACAGCATACAAATGTCTGCAGGCAATGACACGTCCATCAGGATGTGACTGAGAGCCTGAAGTGCCACCCTGGTCCCTGAGCCTGCAGATGCTCCTCCACCTGCAGCTGAAGGAGCTGTGGGGGGCTTGCAGGGCACAGGCAGGGCAGGACTCAGCCCACGTCTCTGATTCAGACACAACATGCCTCAGCCCTTCTGCTGCCAGCACACAGATGGGGCAGCTTCAATCTCTACATATGTTCAGTTTGATCAGTAGCCAAAGTGTGCTTATTATTTTTTGACCTGTGGAAGGGGAGTAGATACTCCTTATTTTATGTACTGCAGGATATAAGCAATGAGCATCCAAGGTTTTATGAATTACATCCAGACTAAACGTGCTATGCAAACTTTATGAAGTAATAAATCTCTCCACATGAGTTTTTCCATCCATTCCCATCTTTACTGAATTAAATGGTTGCTGTTTTGATAGTGATGATACTTAAGACAGTGCTTGAGTTCTTAAACCAAGAAATTCTTGTTAAGGAATAAAGCTCATACTTTAAAGAAATTAATGTTTCAGCCACTCTGAGGCTTATGAAAAAAGATCAATCCAGTGGTGTGTGAATTTCAGCACCAACTTCGTGTGGCTATACAAATCCACAGGCAATGCAGATGTCTCTCAGATAATCCACTCACAGATGGGCTAATATTTCAGCATACCCCATTTTTGGTACCTCTAACTCCCTGTAGATATTCCAGCAAGTTTCATTGCAGTGCTTCCCTGCAAAGGATCTTTTCTTCCTTTGCTACTGCAGTAGATCTGATGTCTTGAAGTGTCTTTGCAGCTGCATTTCTCTTCACTCAATGCATATCCTGCAGCCTTTGTTCATCTTCAGGCATGGATAACAAATGGTGATGCTGAGAGGACTCTTCCAATTCCTGACCATCCCAGAGGAGTTTGTCCTCTGACGAGTCTGCCCCAGGCCAAAGACACAAAATCTGTCTCCCCTAGAGAGTCAGCCAAATGCATGCACCTGTTGTTAAGAAATTCCCACATTTCTCTGCCCTGGCAGATTCCCTTCTGGAAGACTGGCTGGCTGTCCAAAGAGCAGATGTGCAGGGTTTTGGGAACTGCCTGACTGTGGGGGTAGCACCCAGTGCCTCAGCCTCCAAATGAGCTGAAGAATTCCTTGGTGTGCTGTCCATAGGATCTTGTGGAAGTGCTGCACTTCAGGTTTTCTTGTGTATTTCACTCCTCTGCCTTCAGGCATGGTCAGCACTTCCCAGTTTGTGATAAACTGTCTCTCTGCTCACAAAGAATATGTGGACTCGGTGATGGATGAGTGCAGTGAGTCTGAGATACAGCAGAGGTGTCACAGATGGCACAGATCCACTGCAGTATGCAAGATACAAGCAATTTCTCCATGCACATGCAGCAGACTCATTGAGATGACTCCAGGCTTCTCACCACCATGCATACACACAGCGAGATGAAAACACAAAAGAAAAAAAACAAAAACCCAAACAAACAAAATGGCTAAGGCTTTTCATCAAGCTACTAAGTACCACAACAGGCAGCAACCCTACTCTCCTCTTACATTCATTTTGTGCTCCTGTTGACTGTACAAAAGAGCAGCTGTACTGGATCACACCGTTGGCTCATCTGGCTTCACATCCTGTCTGGCAGTAGCCAAAAATTGAAGACTAGAGCTGAGTGAGAGTACAGAAAAAGTTTGCAAGATGCATTTACTGAGTACTCAACCAACAAGTTGTACTTTGGGGGGACATCCTTGCCCAGTAGAGATTAAAAATTTATTACTAAATACATGTTAACATCTACGGCATCCCTTGGCAAGGAATTCAAAAGCTTAATTTCACATTTTATTAAGAATTACATCCTTTTGACTTGCCATGTGCAGCTTTTGTGCTGCAGGAAGAAAGGATCACACCTTGTGTTCTTTGGATCATTCCTGCTTCAACCTTTCATTGCATCCTTCTTTTCAGAGCCCACTTATTTTCTTGAGTTAGCTGTGTGTAAGCCATTCCACAACTTTAATTTACTAATTACTGTAGATATTCCCTGTTCTAACATACAAGTTTTGAGATGACAAACCAAAATTGCACGCAGTATTCAAAATGTGTTTCAAATATGCACATATGCTGTCACAGTATGAAGGTCTGGTGGCTTTTCTTTTCCTTTGTAATCCCTAACATTTCATTTAATCTTTTTTTTATTATATTGGAGCACAGAGCTGGCATTTTCATAGATCTATTTATTAGAACTCAAAATTCTTGTTCCTGGGTGGAAATGGTGAGCTCAGAGCTCATTTTGCTTATGAAATTAGGGGTTCTTTTCCTGTGAGCATTACTCTCCTCTGAATTCCATCTGCCATTTTATTATCCAGTCAGCTGATCTCATGAAGCCCCTTCACATTTCTCCACAGTCCTCCTATTTTACTACTCTCATTAAGTCTAGCAGACTTTCTCATCTCAGCAGATCATTCATAAGCATCCGAAACAGCACAGGATAAGCAAAATGTATAGCAGAAGGCTCTTGGTAGACTTGGTCCACTGTAAACAAAAAGCATATGTAGACTATGGACATATTTTTCAGACACTGAGAACAGTTTACATATGACCCTGGAAACAGAATTATGATAGCTGAATATTTCAATTATGGATTTATCATAACAATTGTGTCTTACAAATTATTATTCTGAATCATAAACCTTCTAGAAATCATTCTTGAAGAGGTGAAATTTTCTTAATTATTTAATCAGCTTGTGTAAGCATTGAAATATGGCAGCTATTGTCTTCCTTGCTAGTTCCAATTACTTGAGAGTACTAATAAATGTCTGCCTCTCAGCTGTTTCATATTTTGTATTCAGGATTGTGTGCTTACTGAAATGTCAGGTGATGATTATTATATCAGAATCTGAGGCTCCATGCTTGTATTTCTGTCTCTTTTAAAAGGAAGTAAACAACATCTTTGAACTTGGTAATATAGCAGGATTATACCTGAATACCTGATGGGAGGTTCAGACACAAAATATTGCATTATGAAGTGTTTAATACATAATTTAAAATATTTTTCATGGTGATATCAATATTTATAGAATGGAGTAGGGTTAGAGTGATTGTTATCTTAAAAACAAAACCATTAAGGTGGTTTTGTGAGTGTAGATTAAAGGAAACACATTTCACTGGTTGAGGAACGAGAACTCAAGTGTCTTTCCAGTGTAGGCACTGAGGAGAGATGCAGAGCATGGACCAGACAGGCTGAGATAATACCATTTGTAAGATGTGCCATCTTACAAACTTCAGATTAAATAGAATTGCTACATTTCTTCTGATAAATGGTTCCTGATGCTTCTAAATTTAGGTGTTCCCATGGAATTAGATGCTTAAAGTAACTGGGAGTAGATGGTGTAAATATAATGGGACCTGACCAGCAAATGGAGACCGATAACAAAAACCATCAAACTCAAGGAGTTCAAAGAGTTTGAAGAGTTCTTGTCAGCCAGAGCCAATGAATTAATTATCAAGATAGCCTTTCTTCCTCAAAACTTTATGCTTTCAGTTAATGTGGAATTTTTTGAAAGGACATTTCAGGGGAAGATCACCTTGTATAACATAAGCAGTTGCAAACCCAATCAGATATATATCTGACCAACACTACAAATACTTTGTGATCATGATCACTAATGAAATATGGAAAATTCTGAAATATTGCAGAGTTAGCATGATGTCTTAACAAATTCATGATATTGATACAGGACCATCAAAATGATAACCAGTATATTTTAGAACAAAAAGTTGCAAATAGTCCTTTTGTTTCCAGTAATTATTTTTCACAGATTTATTGGCACAGAATTAATCTGTGCAAGCAGAACAGTATTTTTTAGAAGCTATTACAAAGCTATCCTGTATTATTTATTTTGTTGGTATTTTCGAACTTCCTTTTTGACCAGATTTTATTAACCCTTATTTTTTGAACAGTACAGATAAAGAGCTAGAAGATCAGGAATTGACACATTTGAGTGTGTCAGGACCCTTTCATAGCCATGGGAAGTTAGTGTCCTCTAGATGGCATTCAAGGAATTGCTGCATGTGTGGAGGATTTTTTTTTTTTTTTTTCATGTATCACAGATTTCCTTAGCTGCTGGGTTTTTTTTGTTTGGTTTTTTGGTGGGGTTTTTCTTGCCCAGGTTTCACCATATGTTTGAGTACAGAGGGATTTGAGATGATTGTCTGCTGTAGAAATTTTAAGATGAAGGTCACAGAAACGGAGATCACTGCCAAGCACTGAGACATGGGTCTGAATTAGCAGGTCTTACTGTTTGGTTTTGTTTGTGTGCCAAAAAACTTTAAATGTCCTATGTGGACACACTGATTTCTCAAACCTTCCAAACTACAGGCTCACAACTGAATCACACATCAAAGTATGATATTGGGCAAAGAGAATTGCTTAGAATACCTAAGGAGGATTCGGAAAGGGAAGATTTTCTCCATGATAAAAATAAAAGAGGCTGAGCAAAATCTTACTACTGACATTATTTGGTGGGTTTTTCCAATGAAACAATATTGTAGTAGTGCAATAGCAATGTCTAACCTTGGTGTTTAACATGAGCTGTCAAACTGAAAGTTGTCTAAATTGTCAAACTCCAGTTTTGTGCATGCTCTGATTTCTTCTGGGTTTGACAGTGTTAAGGAGCGTAGGCACAGAGTATAACTTAACTCTGAATATTATTCTGAGGATCAGGCATCTGAAAGTTAGACCCCAAAGCACTCAGCTGCATGTCACTAATGCACTGTGTGGATATGAGCCATTAGTTCTTACAAGCAGCTCCCAGAGCTGCAAGAGCAGGGTGTTTTCTCTCTGTAAAATTTCTGCAGTGCAGAAGGCTCTTTGGGGATAGATGAAAGCTTGTTCCAGAAGGAGGCTGTATGTAGCCAGCTTGCCTTTGGACTGAGCTAATCAGAAAGCTTTGTAACCAGATAGTGTATCTGAATTTCAGAAGGCTCATCTAGTCCATTATTATTTTTTTTTTCTCTGTCAATAAGCTATGGGGTACGCTGATGGAAGAAGATCAGGAAAATATCAAATAATTCTTATCCGTATGTGGTCTTCCAGTTCCCAGCAGCATTCAGAAGCATCTCAGTTAATAAGGAATATTTTCTGTTTCTTGCTTCAGTGTCTGTCAACTCCTTAACTTTTTGGACACCACAGAATTTTTATGGTCCTTTTTAGAAAACAACCAGTACAAATTCTGCATGTGCCAGTAGGTCCCCTAGACTTCATCCCTTGTTCAAGAGCTTGTGGAGGACAGCAGTGCTCAGCTTTCCTCCTCAAACTTTCCTTTTCTTTTTTTATGTGGGAAGCACATTTGTTCTGCTCCTAGAGATAGGAAATGAAAAATAGACCTGGGAAAAAATCTCCAAGAGCAGAGTTCAGCACACATAATGTTGAAGAACACAAAAACTCATTAAGTGTCAAGAAAAAGAACAGAAATACCAAAGGGGCATAATGGAAGAGTTCTGACAATTCAGAGACTCTTGCTAGGAGGGCATTCCTTGGGTAATTAATTTCTTGGAAAGAAAAGGCAGGCTCCTTAAGCTAAGTGATGTACTGACCTGGAGGTGTGGATGCTCAGGTTTCCTTCTTACATGAGTGTCTGTCAGGAGATTGCCTCTCCACGAGCATGGATATGTGTAGTAGATATTAAACCACAAGCTGCAGGGCATGAGCTAACTAGCAGCAAATAGTTGAAGAGGCTTCCTTTTTGAAAGGTTATTCCATAATTACCAGCCTTCCACAAACCTCTCTTGGAAATATATTTTACTGACTATCATCTGATCTAATTTCTACGCTTCTCTTCTTTCTCGGTGTTTTAATTTGTATACAAGTCAGAAAGATGAAAACTCTTTAGATCCCAATGGTTTTTCAACTCTGTGGAGTTTTGTCTTTGTGAATAAAAGCAACTCAATCTTCTTGAAAGAGGAAAACACACAAAAAGAGACATTTCTTTTTCAAATGCATTTAATATTAGTGTGACAAGTTTTCAGAATATGAGTTCTGTAGTCCAGAAAGAGCCACTGGCCTCTTCCGAAGCTCAGGTTTTAGACATAACAGAAGTTAAAGGCCAGCAGCTCTTTGCTTTTAGAGTGGATTTGCCCTGATACCATCAGGTGTCATTGCTTCTATCCATCACCTTGAGAGCCTGCCCTCAGACTCAGGGGTGTATAAACATCCCCAATGAGCTAACTAAAAGAACATAAATGATCTTTCACTGCAGAGCATGTGCCTCCATATTTTGTCCACGTTTTTTTTGGTAACTTAAACAGGCTACTTCACGTGGAAGTATAGATACACCCAACTGAAAAAAAAAAAAAAAAGAAAAGAGAAAAAGTTTATTTAGCATCTTGACATATCTGAAATTACTCCTGCATTGCTGTAGAGGTCACCTTTAAAGAAGATCCATTACTGACTTTGCAATAAGCTTCTGTGCTGATGGTAGTGATGCATGTGTTAAATACTGTGGCTGAAACATTTGATCTGCCAGCACCCAAAGCAGGTTCAGCATCTCATCTCCTGAATACAGAGGGATTTAAGACAACTTGCCAAAATGAATCCCCAGTTTTTTAACTTACTTAAGTCAAGTCAGATTCTACCCTACTTGACTAGAAATTGAATGACTATCCTACATTTGACAGCAGCAGTGCTTTTCAGTGATTCGTGTGCATCAAGTACAAACCATCGACTTCCTGGCCTCCTAGAAGTGTTTCTTGTCTGTATGCCAGAGTTTAAAAGGGTCTGCTTTTCTGTGCAGAGGTTTCCACATTAAAGATTTAAAAGATACCTGATCCTCACTAAAAGGGAACTAGACTAAGCCTTTGGAATATTTTTAGCATTTATGGAGTATATAATAAGTTGCATAGTTTTGTTTGTAACATCATTCTGGGAATTAATTTATGAGGCCATATTAATTTAGCATCACTGTGGTTTATAGAATGCTTTGTCAAAATCAACATTTTTGGGGAAATCATTTGAAGATGTACATTTGAAATCAGTGTTGGATGTGGCTCTATGCACTTACACACATTCACTCAAAATATTGAAGTACAGTAGCTCTGACATTCTCTGCACATGCCAACAAACACAGCTTTTACAGAAGGCTCACAGAAGATGTTCACATAAAATATTCATGATATTCTTGCTAAAAGAAAAACCTCTTTCAGGCCTGTAAATTACTGTTTGACAGAAAATTCCTTACAACCTGATCTAGCCTCGTATTTGGATATAAACAAGAGCGGGAAAGATTTGCTGAAATGAGTGTACATTTTATGTGTGCCTTTGTTACATCGCAGGACGAGTGGCATTTAATGGAGTGAAAAGATGGCAGATTTCCTAGTGCTTTTTAACCTGCTTATTTCATTTTCCAACTTCTGAGATCAATTTAGCAGCAGGAAGTTCTGCAGAGCAATTTGGTTGCAGTTGACCCTGGAGGGGTTGTTGCTGAATGAGACTTAGTTACAGCTCTGTTTCCGTAATGACACCTCGCTGCAATAAATGACGCCTTCTTAACCTCAAGTTGTATTTCCAATCAATTTACAGCAATACCCAAGTTACACCAGCAGGCTGAAAACAAAGTTCTCTGAAGAACTCTGTCACCACAGGTTGTCCCCACATCACAGGGCACCTAGCAGCACTGGAATGATATTTTTAACTTATATAACACATCTTTCTTCATGCTGATTAACATCATTATAGTAGCAATCTGAATCTGCTGATAAACCAATTTTTCCTGCCTCCTTCTCTTTTAGCACAGTTTTCCTTAAAAAGGAAACCCCATAAGCCACTCTGCCTTCTTTTTTAGAGGAATCCTGTGTGTTAGGAATAGTAGCCCAGGAAAGCACACACACCAATTTCAAACATGCCACCAGCTGACACTCAGCGGCTCGCCACAAGGTCTGAGTTAGGAGGAGCAGTGAACAGCACAACACAAGAACATTTGAGGCTGTGAAAGCAGAAAATCTGCTGGTTAGGGACAAAATGTTCTGTTACTTCTCCTCTAGGCACCACAGCAGGGTTTATAATTGTCATAAGGAGTGATAGGAAGGGAATGGACTTGCCTGGAGTGGCCTCTTGCCTGGTGTTTTGATCCAGAACAACAAACCTTGAAGAAACCAACCCTTCCCTGGTTTTTGATCCAGAACAACATGTCCAGAAGAAGCCACTGAAGAAAAGGGCCTTTTTTCCCCAGTTATCATGTCTTTACTGTGCCATTCAGCCACAGAAGTTGTTGCCACCTGTTGTGAGCTGATGTACCAGCCTCACACAGCCTCAGTTTTGCCTTCTGCCAAACAAGCAGAGGGCAGCTCCGGTTTTCAGAGAGCTGTTCCCTCAGGAATCCCCGTGACCTATTAGGTCTTTAAGTCTCTTATTGCCTCCTGCTGCTCCAGCCCTAGAAGGCAGTGGAAAGGAGCCAAGAATCTGCTTATTTTGATGCAAATCCCTTTGGTTGCCAGAGGCCTGTTGATTTGACATTATTTCTGTTTATGTGGTCAGCAACCTGGTTTAGCTTTGCATTTTTTTTTTTGTTTGTTTGTTTCCATCTGATTCTTGGACTCACACCCTCCATCTATGCTTTCTTGAACTGAATTTATTCCTCTTGGTTCAGACACACAGAGCATGTAAAGTAACTCCTTAAAACATACATGTAGGTAAAGCGTTTGCGTGATTATTAAAGGGATACTATTAAAAAAAAAAAACAACTTGCAACTAAGATATTTTTAATCATTCATTATGTTATAAATTGTGTCAAATATCTCACAATACTTTTTACCTTTGAGGTTTTGCACATCATCAGAGAGAGCAGAACAGCCACACAGTCTGACTGACAGATGAGAAGGTTTTATTTTATACTGTTGTTTTAAGTATCTTCTAGTAAAATCCACTTTGAAGTATCAGAAGCTGAGTAGGTCCTGTAAGAAGTAAAGGTTTAGGAGTGCTTCTATCTGAAGCTCAAAAAATGGAGAATGGCAGCACGTTCTGGAAGTGAAAGAAAATCTGTAGTGTTGCAAAATCGTGTGGATGAATAATTACTGTCTCCTTACATAAGATCAACAATAGATGAAAGAGAAATTAGGCAGCAAGGAAGAAAGAATTGCATTATGGAACACAAAAAAAAAAAAAAAAAAAAGCCATATTGAATCTACATTTACCCTGGAGGAAATCTGGGGGCTGTGTCTATCATGACCTTTAGCCCACAACACTGTAAGCAGAATCCAGTTTTTGACAAGGGTATTGGGTTCACTTGGCTTCCAGCCACCATTTCTGAGCAAGCAAAGGAGATCTGCAAGGGGAAAGACTTTAAGATGGAGGGAGAGATGATAATTATAACTTGCTGGAGGCCTATTTTCAGTAAATGAAGTGCTTCAAAAGAAGCATGCTGCTCTGCTTTCTTTTGAGTGCAAACCTTTAGGGAACTAGTGTAAGAAAATGAAGTAAAAAATACTTTTTTAAACTCCAAACTTGTTAATTTGCAAGCTGTAATGCTTTGTCAGGGAAACACCATGCTCAACTTTGAACTCCAAGGTTAGTGCCACTAATAGTATCCCCTCCAAGCACTGTAACTGTGAATTACTACTGAAATGATTAGGAAGATAAGAGACTCTATTATGGGAAGAATCAAATATGTAGTCACTGTACTAATTGAAAGCAAGCTTGTGTGGTAAGAAAACAAATTCTTGCTGAATTCAGTATAAACCTGAAGATGTTTCATCCATGTGAACATCTTTAATATAGAGAGGTGGGTTATGAACTGGGGATATTTTTAGTAAAAATTTAATATCTGTTCATATTTCAGGGGTTTGTCTCCCATGTCAGCTTATGCTTAGGTTTTAGTCTTTTAGATTCACACACTCACACTTCTGACAAGAAAGTGCTCACATATTGCAAATAATGGAACTTATTGACATTCACATTGTGTGTTAAGATAGCTCAGTCAAAAGATTAAAGAAAATCTCTGGAGCACAACCAGAAAATAATATAAACAGAGGTCTCCTGGATCCCTATCACATCCCTTGTTCATAAGATACTCTTTCTTCCCTTATCCTACAAAGATAGCAACAGAAAGATGAACAAACAAACACGAAAGGAAGGATGAACTGCATCTCTGCTGGAGGATTAATAACCATACTGCAGGAGTGAAGACTGCTCTGGATGATAGACAGCACAACTACATCCTTCAGGTGACTGATCATATGCTTCACACATGGCATTAGTAATGCAGGATCAAGGCTTCAGGCCTCTTAACTTCCCTGGAAAACCCCTGGCAAATAGCTCAAATAGGTAAAACACTGGAGGCACTACCATTGATCAGGAAATATTGTTTCATTGCTTCCAGTTCTGTTATTGGAGTAAAATGTCTTCTCTAAGACAGCAGCTTTCTACTGCTTATAACCTTTCTAATAGTCTTCCTAGAATCAGAAGTAAAAGCAATATTTTTCTTACTGTGCCCTGAAATAATGTCTCTTTTTTTTTTCCCCAAATGTAGCATTGTGAATAAAACCTCAGTGCTCTTTTTATTGATATTTATAATATAAAATCATACTCAGTGTCCAATAGTATAGGAATTGTAATATAGTTACAGAACATAGGCAGGTGAAACACTGTAACATTATAATAGCATTTTCTGGTAGAGAAAAAGTGCAAAGAGTGTTTCTACCATCTGGAAGAACACTTGAGATTTGGACCTTGATACATCTCAATACTGTTTCATTGATTTCCTAACATTTTTGTTTAATGGGTTTGGAATTATTAGATAACTCTAACTTCTATAGGGTTAAGCATGGTTTACTGTTAATTTGTGCTGTTAACCTGTGACTGAAACTTTAAGAAGCCCTTTTTTTTTTCATGATCAAGAAAATAGTTTTCTTTTGTTCTCTGACCCAACACAGTCAATGTAAATTATTCATTACAGCACTGGTATCTCTTCCACCCTCAACTGTCCTTCTCTTACTGAAAGAACTTGTTCCCCAACAGGAGGAATGCAGGTTCCCTGCAGGATGTTAAAGCAGGTTTCCTCCTCTGTCGGGTGAACCTACACGGATTAATGAGTTTTAAAAGAGAAGCAAGGGGTTTGAGTAGAGTTTAGTCAGTATTTTCCCATAACTGCAGTTGAGAAGTGACTGAGATAAGAGAGGAGGAAGAGGCAGGGACAGGGGTGGATTGCCTCCTCTGAAGGGAAGCCCCTGCTCAGAAAACAGGTGACAAAGCCCTATATTTTGGTGAGTGTGATCTCTCCTATGCCTTGAAGCAGGCAGAGGTCTCAAGGAAAGAATTACAATTAATTATGCAATTTGTGTCATTGTTGGTAATGGCAGAGGTATAGAAACAGCAAACTGAATTAAACACGTGATCCCAAATGGCATTACTTTACATACTGAGACCCCAAATATTTTCCATACTGACACCCACAGCCTTTTCATGAGGATGCTGTCCAAAGGAATGAAGTTGCTCCCCACAGCATCCGTACAGTTCAGATCCCACTTCCTCTCTCTCCTCTCCAAATTTGTATCTGCTGGCACTTCATTGGTTTTGGGCAAAACAAATACAATTCAGGGGGAAGGAAGGAGGAGGACAAAACTGGTGCAGCTGTTATTTGATGGTAGATTTTTTTTTTAACAAGGAAGTGACAAGAAAGGGAGAGGCCTTTGAGCTGTCATGGTTTCTCTTCACCAAAGAGAATTCTCATTTGAGATGAGATATGAAGGGGTGGAAGATTCCATGCATAAACAGGTATCAGGTGAGCTTTGGTCATCAGCTGCCATAGGGTCTGAAGCTCCCTCACCGTGAATGAGCATCCTATAAAAGCTGTTCAGTCCTGGAAATGGGAGACATTTCTTTGCCTGCTTTTGGGAGTGTGAAACAAGAAATAGCACAATTAGAAAATGCACTACAAGAAAAAAGCTTCAGCAACCCTACAGATCACCTATTTTGAAGCCAGACAGTTATGGATAATGGAAGTCAGCCTCAGAAAAAGAAATTTTCTAGGGAAAAGACACTTAGATGCAGTCATTGTTTAAAATACACATTTTCTCTCCTGTATGTAGTACATGAGAAAAATGATTCTGAAAAAGAGAAGCCAAATGAATTTAGAATAAAATCAGCTCACTGTGAATTAAAGAATGAACTTCCATTATTCAGTAAAAATTTGAAAAGACCAAGAATCTTATTGGACTAAATTAAATGAGGAGCTCACCACATTGTAGATGACTCATCCTAATTCAAGAAATTTACAACAGTGTAGAAGAAAACAGATGGTGCAAAGAATCCTCTGTACAAAACACAGATCAGTGCTGAGCTCCAGAGCCAGAAATCACCCTTCAGCCTAGGACCAATGGCAAGAAAATGCTGTCCTTAAAGTGATTAAAACCCATGCTGCTCTTCTAAGCATTTCTTTTTTGAAATGTTTTCACTGGGTAACCATATTAGAGTTCTTCTGCAGCTACTGGATTTGAAACAACTAATTAAAAGAACTTCTCATTGATTCATAGGGACATTAGAGCAGCCTTTAGGAATGGGAAAATAGGATTTACCTATCTTACAATCTTCTGGTTAAAAAGAATTTTAACAACATGTGGATAGTATCTCTAAGGTCTAATTGACTTCTGCTCTGGTGAGCAACAGTTATAAGGAGCTGAAATTTCTCCATAGAACTGAGTGCTCTTTAATAGCACTTCACAACAAAAGAAATAGAAACTCAGCTAGCTGTGCTTTTAATTACTTGGGGTTTTTTGTCTGTTTCTTCCTACAATAAATTTCTGACTGGAATCCTATCTGGCAAACACAGGATCATCCTTCTGCACATACAGGAAATGGTCAGTGGTGATTCTTCGGTGCCTTTTTGTTAAAAACCACACTTTTTTTTTTTTTTTTTTTTTTTTTTACTTGATACAAACACAAATACACTTTTTATATTCACATATTATATTCTTTATGTGCACATCTCTGCATTTGAATTTAGATGATTCAGTGCCGGCACAGTGCCACAGGTGTGATGTGAGCCTTGCTGTATGGGCTTGCTGGTTTCAAGTGCAGGTCAAGCACAAGTGGTTGGTTTAGGGGAGATCTAAAGTAATTTTGTTCCATTAATTTCTGACTGAGTTCTTTCCCAGGAAATTATATACTGAATTATACAATATACTTAATATTTATATACTTAATATACTGAAGTTTTGGGAGGATCTTCCAATGCACCAGGACTGTGCTTTTGAAATGCACTTCGTCAAATGGAAGAATTACTGTGTTGAGCTCAGGCTGAAAACATGCATGAATTGCTATATAAATTTAGAAGTTAGAACACAAAGAAAAATCCCCATCATGCAGTACATATGAAAAGCTTGTAAAGTTTAGGCTACAATTTGAAGACGTGTTTTATCAACAGTGTCTCTTTTATGAGCCTAAAAGACACAAGAATATCATTTTATCTACAGCTTAACCTGGTGTTTTCTGTCATCAATCTTAATAATTTTGCAAATATTGGGTTGTCTGACCAGTGAACTCCCAGATGCTGTGGGATGAAGCTGCAGTGTGCTGGGAAGGTGGCCCAGCTGATGCTCATCACCTCTAAGCAGGCACACAGGGGGTACCAGATGTATCTGACAGGTTTCTATAGCTCCCTCAGACCCACTTGTAAATCACAGCTCAATGCCAGTGAACGACTCAAAATAACAAATAGTAAAACTATTTATGTGAGCAGTGCCTTCCTAGGCCTTTGATCAGTGTTTAGCAATTACAAATCCATGTTTGCTAGCTCCTGCTTTCCTTTAAACTGACTTGTCTTTGTATCTTGCTTGGAGAAGTTGATTGTACCCCAGAGAAATATTGTGAGATCTCAACTTCACCCTCAGTTTCAAGAGTAAAAATTTCATTTCAGCTGAGGGAGTAGTTATACCTGCCCAGGGATAACATTTTGGTTTAAATCCTGTGAATGCTTTTTATTTATTAGTTTGTGGTTTATTCTGTTCAGTTATTTACACTATGCTGTTTAAGGGCTTCCTGAAAACCAGGTTAATCTTTTATTCTGCATGGCAGAAATTTTTTTTTTTTTTTTTTCCTCTGACACGCTTGCGTCAGGCCTGTGGTTAAAGTGGCAAAGGTGTAGAAGTTTCCTGTGTAAGCTCTTACACTTTGGTAGGGTTTTTTTCTGGTGTTATGTGTTGAGTTGGGGGTTTTTTTCACATCAGAGGGGACAAAATTATTATCCCACAGAATAGTTGCCCAAAGGTAAGACTGGATGGAAGTTAGTTTTCTCTCTCAGATAAATGGATTATCACAGGGAAAAATGCTTATGTCTCTGTATAGAGTTTCCCTTTTTCCAAAGACAAACACATGGTCTTGTTTTCTTCAGTGTTTGTTTGCATTCTAGAATTTGTTGTTTTCATTTCTTAAGCCTCCTGAAATGTTTAAAGGAAAGAGAACTAAGGCGTGAAATTTTGTGACTAGAAGCAGATTCTCTTTTCATTTTCCTAGGGAGATTCTTTCGTTCAAAGGATAAAACCAGAAGGAATAAAAATGTGTTATTTTTAGGAGACAACTCCATGGAAACTTGGAAGAAGTTAAGTAAGATACAGAAGAGAGATGAATGGGGGAGGGTGCGTAATAAACTAATATATTTTAGTGGAAAGACAAATAGTGAAATCCATGGACCACTTATGGTAGCTGGATTGTGGATCTTAGTTGTGTTCAAGACTGTTGAATAATATGACTGGGTTTGCTGTAACATTTGGGAAAGCTGCACATCAATACTATTTAAACCACATTAGTGTCTGGAGAATATTTTTACATGCTTGACCAGATTAATAAAATAAGCAAAGATCGTTTTCTAGAACAGAATCTTTGCACCATTTGAAATCATTGCATAGACAACCGTGCACCTTCTTTTCCAAAAAGGCAGAAAAACTGGTTCTTAAAATTAGTTAACCCCAGAGTGAGATAATTTGGCTCCTGGGTGCATCCATGCATGTTGGGCCCCTTCCAGAAGCTGCTTTTGCCCCGCAGTTTGCCCATACCCCAATCCCCTCCAGGGGCTCCTGAAGGAGCTGGCTCTTGGTGCACGCAGACACCTCGCAAAGGGCTTGCCAGAAAAGGGATTCGTTGCATCTGTTTTGAGCTGTGTCGCTTTATTTTACCCCAAGGAGTAAACTGAACGTACATCCTAAACAGTTGAGTCATAACATTTAATGAAGATTAACCTGCATGCAGAATTTGCTGCCTCTGCAATGTGGTTCTGCTCTGGACACGGTGTCCCTGGAGCCAGCAGTGCTGCCTGCTTGGGGCAGGGCCCAGCCCAGGCGTTTTTTCTGTATTTTTGCACAAAGCCATTTTTCAGGAGCTGCTCTGCACTTCAGCAGAGGAGTTACCAGCGTGTACTTGAGCCATTCATTCCAGGTTAAATGCTTTCCCTGAGAATTGCCATCTGTCATGCTTTTCTGTCTGGAGGTCACTCCAAGTTGCCTCGGGTTGGTACCTCAGACAGGAGGTTGGAAGGATAAACCTTGTGCTTCGTCTTTAACCCTTAGTTATCCTTTTCCCTTTCAGCACCCACCTTGATAGGTATGGTAAGGAAGGACTGGGCTTCCCAAAACAGCATTGCCCTCTCCTGGCAAGAGCCGGACTTTCCCCATGGAGCAATTCTGGACTACGAGATCAAGTACTATGAGAAAGTAGGTCTCACTTACAGCATCACCCACACTCAGATCCTAAAGAGCAATGTGTTTTGTATTTTTAATAGTATTTTTAAAACGTTTTTCACTTGACCCCACGTACAATGCTGTGTATGCCAGACATTTTGTGCTGATTTTTTGTTGTTTTGCTTCTAACTTGTTAATGACTGTCTTGTTTCACACCAGAATCGAGTAGAGCAGCAAACAGATTGTACATTTACTCATCTCATGGTAACTACATTTATAAACATGGATAAATGGATCACATGCTTCAACATATTTTGATCTATGGACTGTAAAAACTTCACATTAGAGTGACACTGATGCAACAGAATTAAAGTGAATGGGAACGTGATTTCATTTTGAGGCAAAATATGTGTTTATTTATTATTGCTAAATAAAGCAATAATATGTGCTTAAAGGATAGAGTGTACCAGCCTTGTTTAGAGAGTTACAAAAGGTTACAAGAGAAAGAAACTGTCAAATTTCTGTTGCTCTGTCAAAACTGGGCAATTTCACCCAGAAGAAAGCTACAACATGCATTACAAGTAAAGGTACAAGGTGTACATACAGCAGGTGTTGGGAAAGGATAATTTTGAGCATAATTCATGCTTCTCCATAAGCACAAAACATATTTGGTCATTTCCAGTTGCTACAGGGCCTGGTACCAGTAAAAAATTCTGTGCTGACCAGTGCCTTCAGTCCTGAAGACGTAGGAAGATTTTGGTGTCTGTACCTTAAGCAATTCCCTGCTAAGTCAGTTCTTGCTGTTTCCCTGCCCCCATCTGAAGTCACAGTGGAACTGATGTGCATGCATGAAGGTCACAAAGAACAGAAATACAAACCAAGTCATGAAAGAAAGTATTAGGGATATTAGGCTCTGTAAATATCTGAGAATTTTATTCCTTGAATTCTCTGTTGAGATTATGCAGCCTTAATGATGCAGAAGAAAGGATAAACTGGGAAAAAAAATCTGAACCATTTAAATAGGACAGCTAGAGGGAGAAGATGGATTGCTTAGAATATTTTGTAAGCCACAGCAAGGAACCCTATTTTCCTACACTCATGGAAGTCCTTCAGGTTCTGATCCATTATCATACTAAGCTCCATTATGACTTGAAGTTCTTTTCTTCATTGATATTAAAGAGGTGAGTTAAATATGACAAATTGTGAGATTTTATTCAGTTGAATTGGAACAGTTCCAAAGATCTATAGCCATTCATATGGATGTTAAATTATAAATCTTAGATATGTATTTAATAAAATCCTTTCTCAACAGATTTTGTGCCAAGACCAGTCAGTGCTGAGTGACAAGGCAAATAATTTTTGTTAGAGGTCTACTTATTCCTTAGCCTTGACCATTGTGCAGCAAGACTACATGCACAGGCTTTAAGACTCTTTGCTAGATAAAAGTTTAAACCGCTCTTATTTGTTTTTACAAAAAAAAAAAAAAAAAAAAAAAAAAAAAAAAAAAAAAAAAAAAAGAACAGTTGTCCATGTCCACCTTTTAAAATATATAAGGAGCATCTTCTATCTATAAACTCTTTCCTCTGAGGTCAGGGGAGATAAATGCACTGCTGGCATCTTCCAGTGCTGTGGCAGGTGTAATTTGCAAGACCTCTCTTGGAGACCAGGTTCTAGATCAGAGAGGTTAATAATCCAGTACTGCAAGTCAGTCTGCTTATTTACAGCATTAAATTGGAAAATGTTATTTCACATCACTTTAATAACATTTAAATCTTGCTTTAATCATATTTAAATCAAGAAGCATTCATTACAACACTAGCTAAGTGTAGTGGCCAAATGCAAATGAAAATTTATATTGAGAAAGAAAAAGGGATGGTTCCTACCTCAAAGCCAGAAAATATTAATGTGCACAACTAATTTAATTTAAGTTCCAGTTAATTTTTTCTTCTTCACTGTGGAGCTCTGTATATTAAAAAGCACAGTTTGTGTTATGACATGGCTAGATGTAGCCAGTGACACTGTAATCTCTCAGCCTTCCCAGGGACTCTGAAACAGGGGAATATCAGCATTCTTGTTCTCAGCAGAAGTGACAAAATAGGGATGTTGTTGCATGCTCACAGGAAATATGATAAGACTGAAATAATTTTCTACTGGATCTAGTATGAATTTATCACCAAGACATCCCTCTAACAGAGACCAAAAAATGCAGCTAAAGAAGAACATGGAAAATATGAAAAGGTCAGAAATTTTATTAATGTCTTAGGGAGTCAAGAAAAAGGCAGAAAACAGTAGTCTTAGCTACTAATAAACACATTAGGTAGAAAAATGGAACAACTTTTGCAGTCCATCTTTATCCCTTTCTAGCTGTCATTTGCATTTAATAAAGGGTTTGTTCTGATAAACAATATAAGAAATGGAATGTCTCCATCACATACAACCACTCAATCCCTCAAATTCAGCTGATTATATCAGTTGCTTTACTTCTTGAAGCTCTGAAGAATTATGCAAGTTTCTAAACTTTTACAAGTATTACTGCTATTTTTTTTTTAAGGTTCCTTGTTGACATTTGAGAAATTGTCAGTACATCATAGGTGAGCACATTAGGGGAGCAGCCTGCTTTTAATTATCACCAGTAGCTCACAAATTCTGTGGCTCACAAATGGAAGTTGTATCTTGTCATGGGCTCCCAACGTTTCCTGGAAGATCTGTAAACTTCAGAAATCAAATAGCTGCCCAATAAACTGTAAGCACTCCACAAAATGGGGCAGTTTCCAACAACTTCATAAGGAAGACAAATTAATGATGATGAACATGGAACATAAAGATGCATCTTTGCATGCATTTCCAGAAGAAGCACAAGAAGGGAAAGAGGCTACACTGTGCTAATTATGCAAGAAACTTATATTTATACTCTTGTAAAATACAAATTACTCACAGAAAAGTATCAAAAGATCAAGTCCTCTCTGTGAAAAATATTCTTCTGAGGAAGACTACCAAGTTATAAAGAAATAAAGTAGAGAAGGAAAGTTACCCAGAGGTCTCAATAAGTTACAAATAGGGTTTCATACATTAATTTCAAAGTACAATAAAGCAGTGCAGTAATTTTTCTTCTTTAAAGTACCTCTTCCTATATGACCTTCATTTCTCCAGGGAATTGCTGTAAAACACTCAGAACTTCACGAAATATTGTCTCTAAAAATGAAAATCTTGTGCCAATAACAAAATTTCATTGTGAGCCAGTTGCACAAATTTGTAGTTTCTTATTTAGGAGCGCACTGGTACATTTTTATGTGGCTGTCTGACAAGAGGTCATTTTGTTCTGCAGCCTTTCAGCCAAAAATACTGTGAACAAAATCTGACCTAGGACACAATTGGAGAGCTGATTTGGCCTAGGAACATTCAGTCCAAGATTCTCCGAGTTCTGTCACAGCAAAGAGAAAGGGTTTTCCACTGTTTGAATAGTTGTGTGATATAACCAGGTAGAGAATATTATAATCCTGAAATAATTGCCTTGTTGAGGCTTGGTAGTTGAAATACCTGATTTCAGGTAGATTATGAAAATTCTGAAGTCTATGCCTTGGACAATAAATGAGTTTTTACAGCAACACACAGAAGATCAGTTAAATGTTTGCCCTTGGAGATCTAAGACATGCTCATAAAAGCTTTTCTTCATAGACATTTTTTGGGGTCTTGAGACCCCAAATATTACAAATTTGCTAAACATTGCAAATTATCTCTGTTGATACAGGGTGTCTGCCCTATTCTGCACTCTCTCCATTATATTTTATGATCCTTTGATATCATCCACAACCACTATTTCTAAAAGAAAAAAATCTCTCGTGGGCTATATTGTCTTTCCCTTTAAAAATCAAACTCTTTTATATAATCTCAGTGCCATTGCTAATTGCAATTATTTTTTCTTCTATACTTTTAAACTTTTATTCAGACACTGACCAAAGCTTGCGCTATTTGCAGGATTCCAGGGCATCATAATCTCTTTACCTCTCATTAAAAGGGTTTTATGTTTGAGGCAGATGAAGGAGTGGGGCCTTGTTAGAGCCTTGTAGTGACACTGAATCCTTCTGTAGGAATTCCCCCATGGGAAAGGGAACACAGCACAGAGTGGGTATAAACCTCACCAGCTGCACTCCAGCTTGTGCAGCTGAACTGGAAAACACTTATTCCTCCCCTTTCCATCCAAACCCAGAAAGTTAATCATCAAAAATTAATGCTCCCTAAGACCTGTATTAGGCATACCAAGCTGTATTAAGGTGTTTTTTTGTTCTCTCACGTGGCCCAAGCCCACCAGCTGGATTACATTTCCTGTTACACAAAAGATAATATGTAATTGGTTAAGGAAACCTGTCTGGAAGGGATTTTAATGGAATGTACCCAAGCAGTAACCCAAGGCATTGCAGTGAAATCTCTAAATTGAGAAACCAGAGAATATTTTCAGAATCGGGATTTGGAGGAGAGGGCTGATATTTCTTTGCTTTCTTGTCTTTTGATGAAATTTAAAGCCAAATACTTTTGCCAAACTACTTCATTTTGTCGGGAGACTGAATTTGCAGCTCACAGGCAGCTTTCACATAAAAAAATTAACCCACCTCCATAGGAAAGTGAGTGGACAGGATATGTAGGATGTCAGCTATTACTTTTCCTTCATCTCAGTGTTATTTAGAGTTGAATTAATAAATAGAAGTGAGAGACTATCTGAGCAGTAGAGGCAAGAGGGAAATTAGTTTTCCAATGAGATTTGAAAAAGAGATGAAGAGCTGATGAGGCAGAGAGATAGAGGAAAGTACCAGATTTAAAGAATTAGAAAGCAGCATGACCTTGTTAATTTTTCAATCATTCTACAGCTGTCTTCACTTAACTTATACAAGAAATGATGCTCAGTCTTAAAATCTAATATTAAACTAAAGACTGCTATTTCTTTGAGTAATCATTAATATGAATTAAAATGAGACATCCTGAATTTGAGTGACAGACCTTTAGGTAGATTACATTATAGGAATAATGAGAGATTTTAAAACTCCCAGTGCATAATGTTTTGAATGACAGAATTATTTTTATAAGAATTAATATGAAAAATTATAAACACCATGAGACTCATCTCAGTTTAGAGGACACCAGATGTTCCTCTGTGTCTTCTCCAGCTAAGGAGATATTGCATTATGATCTTCTCACGTTAATTAACCTGACCATGCTTGAGTATGGGCTGGAATCAGCCTCAGTGAACAGGAGCCACACGTGTTCCCATTAGATAAAATGGGAACATTTCTCATAAGAAGCCACCTCATGTAGATCAGATTCAGTCCTCAGAATTTCTGGGTGGAATTTTGGAATCATGCAGTAAAATCAGTCATTCCTCTTGTAAAGCCCTCTGCCTTTCTGTGAGGTCTGCATGGAGTTCATTGACCCTCAACCTCCCTACTACTAAAACAGCCAAACCTCTCCATCCTCTCCGCTTCTTTAGTCACCACTTTGCACAGTGTTTAACTAAGTTAGAAGGGACACATTTTTTTCTGATATGGCTGTTCCAACTGCCCTATTTCCTTTAAGCACCAGCTGTCACTTTTTTGGTTCAGATTTTTCTTTTATGGTAGATTTTTATATCCTGAAGAACAATGTATGCAGCAGCTCCCAGTGGCATGAGGCTGAAGGGAGCCTGGGGGCTGTGTGACATTATCCATGGGCAGAGGTGTTTGTTTGGTGCTGGTGTGGCTCTTTCTCTGGGCATATTCCTTTATTGTTGCTATCCCTGTTGCTAAATTTTAAAGTCAACATCATTGATGGGATTGGGGAACAGGTACAGACTGACAACAGTAGGGATAAGCACCTGAGCACTTCAGGTATCTGGCCATTTATTGAGTATACACAGTATAAAAAGCTGTTTGCTTCAAAAGATCAGCTGGGCAATTTTTAACTTCATGCTAATATTTTTTTTTAATAAGCAGTTTTCTTCTAATATTTTTCAAATTATTCAAATCATTTAAGGCATAAGTAGCAATCTGCTGCCTGCAAGTGTTTCTGATATGACTGGAATCAAGAAACATAGGACTCGTGCAATAATACATTTTCATTACATTTTCAACAATTCTCATCAAAAGAAAAGTGCTGAGGATTTGGGAGGTACAGGAGCTTTTGAGCAGTAGTTTTAGGCTGCTTTTAGTGTTTGTTCATAGCATGTCACAGGGAGGCACCAGGGCACTGAGCAGCACCTCAGGCATTCTCAGCCCTTTGTAGCTCCTGGGAAACGAACCATGTCTGCTGAATGTTTTTAAAAAATAATCACTACAAATGTGCTTTGGGATATAATCATTAAAATGAAATCTCCTAGCTTATTTTAGCATAGTAACTGGTGTTAAACAAGCTTCTTAGTTTTTCTGTTCTGCTGTTATTAACCCAGTTTCCCAAGGGAAAAAAATTAAAAGCCTCAGATTCTAAAAAGAGGAAAAAAAAATAGGTCTCAGAACTGTTGAAAATGAGAGTGACTAATTACCAGACTCTCTGACCAGATACAATTTTTGCCTTGCAGGAAAGAACCTAAGGACCTTGCAGAAGCCATTATGAATGACACCAATGTAATTACTATTAGGAGAAAAAGAAATCTGGCATCTAAATATCAATTACAGGCAGCAAAGTTTTTAACAAAGAAGTTCTAAGCTAGACCTCTATTAGATGCCTGGTTTGGCTTGTCTACTAATCATTGTTGTCAATTATTTAGAAACAGCTTCTGAACTTTTGTATTTAATAATAAAGTAGCCCATAGAGGTATTGCTGTTGTTCCTGCTGAACCAAAAACTCTCAATGAGAAGTATAATGCTGTTTAAGCAAGCCTGGTGGATTTGATACTAAAAAAAACCCCCATACTTAAGTCTCTGCTGATCTTGTGTTCTCGCCTGTAGCCAAAACCATTTTATCCAAGGAAAATTACATGTGCAGTGCTTATTACAGTAACTGCTAGAGGAGCTGCACAAATGCAGAAAAAGTGTATTAATGGTTTTGTATAAGTGGTTTTCAAATGCTTTCAAGGGCATAGGCATAAGCATAGGAGGTATGCAAACTCTTACAAGACAAAAAACACAAATAGTTCCATACCTCAAATAAAGCTAGGAAAGCTAAATCCATTGATAACAAAGATTGGTTGCTAATAAAAGTAATTATTTTAATTTTTTTTTTCTATCCACTAAAGCATTTGAACCTCAGGAAAAATAGTTTTCAGAATTGTGCATTGACACAGCAATAATAATAGTAATACTACTACTACTACTAATAATAATAATAATAATCATCATCATCATCATCATCATCATCATCTCAGGAACCAGTGTTAATCATAAGTATGTGTTTAGGTGGGGTCAAAAATCAGAAGCAGCTGATTCATAGAGAAGAAAGTTTCCGCTAAGGACAACATTTAGATGATTTTGATGAACATACTGTAAAAAAAGAAATGTTTTCTTGTCAGAGATAATGTATCAGTTACACAAAAGGAAGTGGTAAGGAGTTTAACCTTTTTAATCCTGAATTAACACAATAGAGAATGTACTCACAAAGCATTTTATTTTTATTGTTTCTGTTATTATTAACTGCCTGCAGTGTGTTCACCTTTGAGTTTAGGTGCAGTAAGTTTTAGTTGCATATGATAATAGAGTTGGATTTCCCTCAGATACCTTAACAGAAGTTCAGGAGTCAAACTTTGGGATTGAAAGTCTGACAGATTTTTACAAAAAAGAATGGTAGGTTTTGTGAGCAATGACCTAAATATAACAAGCATACCTGCCAAAAGATGGTCATCTAAAAGAAAGTGATTTCCTTATTTGTAAATTAAATACAATGTCTACATCTCCATTTCTCTAAGACCAGTCAGAATGTTTCCTTTAGACCCTCTCAAAATACAAAGTAGCTTTAAAAATCAAAAAAATCTTCTGTGAGCCCAAACTCTTTTAAAAACTGAAGCTAGCACAGAGTTTTTCATAATATACAAATGACTTACTGTTCATAAATTGTTGATTTGCAGCCATAACGGTGGAGTCACAGATTAAATCAAGATACACACCTTGAGACAAGAGTTTATATCTTTGTCTAAATGAAGGAGTGTTCAATTATCATTTAATTTACAGTTTCTTCCTGCAATATTCAATGTATTCAAGAGATACCTGGAGAGGTACAAAGGTATGCATCATTTTGGAGAGTAAAACCAAAAAAAGTTCCTTTTTTTCCTCTGGCTCCTTTTTTCTGAGACTGCATTTCAGTTGTACTTTAAGCACAGAAAAGGACAGGATATTAGTTTTCCTCTTTGAATGGTCTCTTTTTCACATTAAATGAAGCCACTGACTGTGTAATATTGGCAACATCTTTTTTATTAAGCAGCAGTGTCCCCAAAGCAGTCATTCTGGAGGAAGGGAGAAATATCCAAAGGGAAAGAGGAAGCTCCTTTAGGGAAAGCCCTTCTATCTTAATGCACTAAACCACTACTTTCCTGTTTAATAGCAGTATAATCACTTTACTATGTATTAAACAAAAGCTGTGTGTTTGGCGTGGGGATGTGGTTGTTGGAATCAAATGAACATTAGAGGAGCTTTTAATTTAAATTAATAATTTCATCAGCCAACTTGAATTCATAAAAATTGTACCTCATTCAGTAACTCCCCTGTGGTTTTGCTAGGTTTGTACCCGAATAAACTCACAAATGTTTATTTGATTGATTGAAACAAGTAAAATCTTACAATTCTCTCTTTTTCTTTTGAGTTTTTTCATGTATTTGCATTAATAGTTTCAAAGTGCCCTTTCTTGATGTGCTTGTTGGGATGGCTGAGTTAACAACCTATTATTCTGTACTCCTTACCGAGCTCTTAATAGCTTTAGAGTCTTTTGCAGGAATTCACCTGCTGCTCATAAACACATTTATGTTGCTGTAGGAACTTCACCAGGTTGATGCATCTTGTATTTGCAATGACCTTGCACAAACTACCTGGTTTTCATGCATATACAAGTATTCATATTATATTAACAAAATTCTTTAGTGGCTAGAGCAGCTCTTTTTGAAAAGGTATTGACATCTATCTGTGAATTTTGTTAACATTTTTTCTTGTTGTTTTGGTTTTTACCACCACCAGAAATGATATTTCTGCTCAAGTTAGCTACATCAGAAATGAGCACTTCTCAAAAAAAAAAAAAAAAAGAGCAAAAACTTGCTGTGTCAGTTTTGAAAGTGCAAAATCAGCTTTTTGATTTACTTGCTAGTTTGTTTACTTTGCCCTTGAAATTCATGTTCAATTAATTGGAAAAAAGATTGCTGTTTTTGCTTTACACCCCATTAACTCACCGAGGTGTTTGAAGAAAACATAAACTTGAGGAATATGCAGTGTTTATTGTTGATGTATTGCCAAGTTCTACACTACAGTCATGACACCAGAGGTGAAACCAGCCCTTCTGAGTTAGCATTACAAGATAGATGTTTGCTGTTTACCTGCAATGAGACACAAAAAGATGTTTGCATGTGCTCACAAATACACCAAAAAATGCGATATTTCAGTGACTTTTCAGCAGTTATTATATGTTTCTATCTGAAGAGGCTTGCATAATGAAAAACAATACACAGTTTCTATAGAGATAAACAGGTTCCCTCTTGCCTCTGATTTATTATTTGTATTGCACTGATTAAAGCCAAACATTAGTTAGTGTCAGAGTTTGTGTTTTAGGGCCAAAATTCTTCCTCCAAAATTGATTTTTGTTGGATGGTTGAAATCTATCTTAATATTGTCAACATTATTCTATGCTTATAAATCCCAATTTTCTTTGAAAAGGGAAGTATTTGTACCAAAGACATGTAGTCACAGTTAGCATATGAAAGACTTGTTACCATTTAATATTCATATGGTCTGAAATGAATCTTAATGACTTCAGTCATTTTTTTTCCAGAATAGAAAATCAGAATAGCAATCTGAATCAATTCAGTCTATAAAAGTAGATATTTTGCTTACTTAAATAAAAGTGATAGCTTTATTAATACCACTGAAATTGTTTTCAAGCTGCTGTATATCAATAAGGATCTTTTCTGGATTTGCCAGGCAGGAAACATTCCGTAGCAAATGAAAAGAGAAAATTCTGCATTAGTCTGCTCTTCTAATATTAAAAGTTATTTATGTAGAAGATTCCAACTAAGCTGAAACCAATCTTAAAATAAGCCCAGGGAGTCTATCTGTCTTAACATCCTAAAAGGCTGCAACACATCTTAGAAAGGAGTTGGAAAGGCATGATTCCACAAGAGGTTTTTAGTACAAAATGTAGTTTTAGTCCAGAATGTGGTTTTTACGAGGGTGTTTGTGGAGCTGCAAACATCCCACAGCAGTTAAAATTTCCCAGCAAGATGCTACAAACCTGACAAAATATTCAGCACTGAAAGGAAGCCCTAATCCAAATCCTGGCCCTATCTGCCTGTGAATATTGTAGGGATTCTGAAGTTAAGTGAATTAAGGCAAGTTGTCAGCAGCACCATTAGAGCTGAGCTCTGTGTAGCTGACTCAGTGCCTTCCTATATTTTTGGATTGGTAGAATCGATTTTCACAGCTTTGAACATGTGTTGTGGGTTGTTGGTATTTTTGGGGGGAGGGGGAAGGGTTGTTTGGGGGTTTATTTTGTTTAGTTTATAGGGTTTTTTGCTGGGAGGGTTGTCAAAGAGCTGGCTGCTCTGTACTGTAGCACGTCACCTCACTGCAGAAGCCTTCTGAAGAATTGGATTGCTCTTGTACTGAAATTCCACTTCCCTTGTAAGTTGCTTCTCTGCATTTAAGTTGCCTTCACACTTCAGTAGGAAATAGAATCACCAGACTTTTGAGTTCTGCCACAAAGGGACCCAGCAGTTCTGTGTGCACAGCTGTGATGTTGCCCATGCTGGTGATGCTGGGTGTGAGAAGATTGCCTCCCCCATGGCTCAGCAACTTGGAGACCTTCAGGTGTTTGTGATTTTCTTCACATCACACAAGTTCTCCCTTTTTGTTATCTTTCTTCCAGGGTATTGCATTTTCAATTTAAATATTTCATTATCCAGTGACCTACTTCCCATCTCTAACTGGAAGTACTATGATCTACACAGATATTTTGAAATTGGCTGAACATACTACTGATATGGATTATTATTCACTATTTCTTGTAGACAAGAAAATAAAGTATATTCAACAAAATAGTCAGAAAGTGGATTTAAAAAAAAAAAAGCCCCACAGTATTTTTTAAACACAGTTTGTAATTAAACTTGTTGCCTAGGGATGTTTTGGAGGCCACAAGCAAAATTGATTGAAGGAATAATTACAGAAATTCCTGGAAGAAAAGTCCATGAGCTGTAAAACAATGAAGCAAATCTACTTAATTTAGAAAGCCATTAATCTGCAGATTGCTGGCCTCCAGGGGAGCATTAAGGGTAAGAATGGGGAAAAAGAACCTGCAGTGGGACCAGGACCTCGGTCAGAATTGTGAACCATGAACCTCATACACCGAAGGAATGACTTGGGAATCAGCCCACTGTATATCCATAGTTCTCTGGGCTTGTTTCACAGCAAAGAAAGTCACAGAAGCCTTCCAATCTTCAAATGCTCAGGATTGCTTCTGTTTCCTGTTGCACTCTTTTTGTCAGCAGGTAAATTACATCATTATGGAGTAAACCTTAGCGTTTGGTATCCCAGGAGAAACTGGGCTTTACTGTCCTAAGGTGAATTTTGAGTACTACTAGAGTTGAATTTTAACATTAGAAATCTAGTTAGTGCTTGCAGTAGCTTCCTGCTTCTTTACAACTGGAAAAGAAACTTAAAATGAGGGAAAAGATAAGAAAAATCTTTGAGGCAGCTAGAGAATCTGGCACTTGTATATGCAGAAGTTAGAGAGACTTCTGGAGGTGCTGGTGCAGAGGTTTTCACTGGTAAATATTTTTAATTAGCACACAACCATTGTCACAGTAGCTTATTAGTGCCAGAAAGATGGGATTTAATATCTGTGCTGATCTGACAACCCAGGCCATGTTCTCCAGCTGCCTTTGTTACATGCTGGATTGCACCCTGTTCCATCCCTAACTTAAGGCACAGGCCTGGTTTTATTTCATTTTGATCTCCTTGTCAGGACAATCAGCTCTGTCCTGTCTGCTGCCTTTGCACCTGGCAGTCCCACTTGGCCCAGTGTGTGAACCACACAGCTTTTGCTCTGCCCAGCCCTCACCTCCCTGTGCTGCTGAGAATTTTAACACTGTTTTAGAGCCTCCCTGTCCTCATCTCTCTCTCCTCATTTAATTTTCTGCTTTTCATGGTTCACCTCACATCAACTCATTTCTGCCTTTCCAAGTATCTAATCCAATTAAAATGCATTTTGTCTGGGGTTTGACCTTTCTGTATTTTCCTTATGATTGGCTATCTGTTCTTCCCCTTTTCACATTGACAGCTTCACTTTATATATGGAAAAAGTGATGAGCTGACTGACAGACAATCAGAATATAAAATATTGAATGGCCAAACAGGTAAAGGACACTTGAGTATTTCAGCTCCCCAAACTGTTACATCTCAGGTTAATCAGGAGGGAGGCCAAAGAGGGAAGGGACAGGGTTACAACCTTGCAGGGGCTGATGCCTTTAAGTGTTGCAGATTTCTCCTCTGAAGCAAACACTAGAGCCATTGGCAATTTTCTCTCTGGTCCTGCTTCTTTGCTGCCTCAGTTTTCTACTTAGTTTAGATTAGTCCTCAGATCTTTGCAATCACTTTTCTAAATTTCCTTAAAGTTTGTGTTTCAGCTGAAAACCAGAGATACAGGGGTTTTTAGGAAGAGCATTTTTTAAGCATCTTAATGGTATCTTTTAGCTCTCTTATTGTAAATTTTCCTACCATTCTATGTTACATAAAAAATTTATCAAATCCTGTTGATCAGATTTTAATCAGTAATTAATGTTAGAAGCACATTTTTGAACATTTAAGTGTTTTCTGAAATCTTCAGCCAGCATTCCTGTTAACAGATGTACTGTAGGTCAAAATAGTTTTCTAGGAGAAAATCACACACAAAATTAATAAATATAAAGAAACTTTCAAAGGCAGACACCGAGTTCCACAGGTGTAGTTAACTTTATTGCTTTCAGTGTAATTAGTCCTTATCTACAGCAATCTGTGTAAGGTGACAAAGGTGCTATGACTAGAGGCAACAGGCATTCAGAAATTGTATTGTGAAAATATTTTATTGTAAAGAAAGAAAATACTTTTTGAGAATCATTGGGGGAAAATTAGTTGTGAGAGGGATATACTTTCTGTAAATCAGAGGCACTTTCCATAAATTAGAGCTATGGAGACTCTGTTTTTATTGATCACAGAAAGTACAAACTCCACAGTTTGATGTTATTTGTCTTTAACAGATTCTATTTGAACTGATTAATCAATTAATGATACCTAATAATTAACTACTGTGTTATCCTAATGGATAGCACAGCATTAAAGGTCAGGTGACTAAGGAGTGCCAGCATAGCTGATCCCATGGGAAAAGTAAGGAAGAATTTGGAGATTTTGTTGCACAGTGGACTAGAGCTATGATCAGTAAACATTACTGTCTTCCAGAATCGTAGTCATTCCTTTAAAATAATGATGTTTCCTCTGTAGGTCACATTGTGTGTGTTCCTCAGACTGATGTATCTAGGAAAGAGGAAAGATGTGACCAAATGGTCTCATAAAAAATTCTTTTTTATTATTGGTGCTTTTATTTAAACATTTATAGCGCCTGAATCATGAAACTCCAAATCTTCTTTACTTTAATGTGGTACTTACTCAGCTTTGACATTGTGCTTCAGTGTACAGGATAAAGACCTGGTCCCTGTGGTATATGGATTTAATCTCTGTTAGTTCCTCTTTCAGTTAAATAGCAGTGCTCTGAAAATGCCAGGCAGGATTATGGGGCTTAATACAGAATTTTCATGTTGCAGGACAATAGGTATAGACTAGAAAATGTGTTTGCAAACAGCTGATAGTAAATTCAGTTACTCTCCCTGGATTCTTGCTGCACACACACTCTTGAAAGTTGTGGTTACAATAAGTCTCTTTTAGCTGGCAGAGGGTGGAAATCCCTTTCCCTAGGGTCAGTTTAAGAAGACTTTTGTTACTCGTGACACTCAATGAGCTGAATACCTCCATTGTCATTCATAAAATAAGCTAGACTAAGAGTATATAGCCCCCATTATATATTCTAAATCAGAGCAAATTATATTTGGTTATCTTTTTAAATTGCTAAAGACTGATACTATTTTTACTAGAGCCATGTCTCTTTCAGCCACTCAAATATTAATGGTGACAAATCACGTATGCCTGAAAGTGCCAGGATTTTATCAGTGCTTTACTGGTAAAGTTAATATTTTAAAGGTTATTTCAGCACTACAAGCAAAATTTGGCATTTCAGCTTTAATTTCTATTGATTTTTTTTTTTTCACTAAAGGTTTTGAGATAAATAATCTTTCTCTCACCTATAACATCAGTATGTGAACTCTTTGATTGCCATAGGAGTCTAAAGCGATTAAAGGTCATCACATTTTGGTTTGCCTTTATCAATATTTTTCTTATATGTGTCCACAAAGTCTTTATTTCTGTGCTCTTTTCCTCTGTACTAAGGTGGGGATAAAATTAGAGAGTAATTTTTTCCCACAGGTGTGGCGTGTGATAGTTTATTTATTTAATATAGTTATCTATTTAGAGTTATCTGTTTTAAATGGTTAGTGTTATTGGGGGAATCCCCTTTCTTTTAAATATATGAGAAAATTGTGCTAATCATCACAATAATAGAACATCTGGATATTGACTGCTACTCTGCTGCACTGCAGAAGCAGAAAGCATTTCATTAATATTTATCCTGTGATGGTGCTACTCCATTAAATGAGGTTGTCTAGTCCTAGACCATTAGCACCATTGTGCCTTCCACTCAGCCAGTCTGTCTCTTTAGATATGAAAAAAATGCCTTATCTGTAAAGCCAAGTATAAAATTAGGATAGATACAGATTCAGATAGGCAGAGGTGGCTGCAGGAAAGAATTTGATTCTGAAAGGTTTTCCTGTTCATGCACAGAGCAAACTGTCATGGGTTTGTGAACACTTTTCCTCATAATCAGAACTGAATCCATTTACAAGAAGAATCACACAAACAATAAGAAAAATACAATTTCCTTAGAAACAGAGATAGCATTTTCAAAGTTCATAATATAATTCTGTTTAACTAGGCTAGGTAGTCATAGACTTAGTATTACATTGTGTAATAACATTGGCATAGCTTGCATTTGGGTTATATTTATGTTTTAATTACAGATTTTCACCGAGATAAATTTACAGTAAGCTATGGAAGAGGTCTTATGAATTTTCTCATATCAGATTGTGTCTTGTAGTTATATATTATATTAGACAGACTACTTTAACTAATGTTTAACCCCTCAGCCCCTGTGTTCTCAGAACTGCTTCTTGTGAGTTCTTTGCCATCTTAAGATCATAAATGCTGCTCTGATACTGATGTAAAGCATCAGAGAATTTCTTGTGTCCCTTTTCTTTTTGTGAGCACTGAACCATGCATAGTGGCCAACTATATATTATCTTACTTCTTATGTGCCATGGGAGGTACAGCCATATCACTTAAGCTTATGTTTTATTTTGCAGATTTTGCAGTCTGTAGTTATCAAGTACAGAATAAATGTAGTCCTTGGCCTTTCCCATTGATTCTGGCCCCGTCACTGTCTAGGTCAGAAATCTATCACTAGAGATAGATCCTTCTAGCACATAAAACCATGCTTCCTTTTGATGGAAAATAGCGTGCATGATAAGTGAGTCGATACTTATCTATATTTTGCCACAACATGAAAGCAGGATCTGGGAAAAGCATGCACTAACATCCAAGAAGTACATGTAGGCCCTTCAGTTTAAAATTGACTTTTTGAACACACAATCCCTGCAAAAGTGAGTGCATATGGTCTATTTGCAAGAATAATACAAAGCACCCCATACTTCTGTGCAGACTAGAATTGTATTTTTTTGTTCCGAGTCCATCTTCAGCCTTCCTGGGACAGATCATGGCAGAAGGAGTGGCCAGCCTTGCATCTCTGTGGAAAGCGCTGGCTTTCCAGGTAGGCTGCAGATCAGTTGTCAAGAGAATGGAGTGATGGCAAAGCATCCACTCTTTGGAGAATTCTCTGTATGAATCCAGCACTAAAAGGCTGAATTCTTTGTGCAAAACACTCCAGCCCTGGGAAGTTTCTGGCTATGAATCATTTTGTCTTGAGTTTGAGCAACTTTTTCCTCAAGCTCCTGAAGCTTGTTCTCAAACCAAGGTGACAGGTTCCCTTTCCACTATTTCACATGCAGTAACAAATCTTGCCCCCTTGCCCATATGACAGCACTATTACTTTTAAGGTTGTGTAGCCCCAGACATCATTTTTCAGTCTGTGGGATGGATGGCATGAGAGGCTGCAGGAAGAAAGGACAGGGGAGGGCATGAAGAAGGGACCCTTCAGGGCTTCCTGCAGGCAAATCCAGGCAGGTGGTGAGGAACCAACAAGCCAGACAACCCCTGGAGGTAGCCCAAAGGGGACAGGGGTAGCCCAGAAGGGACAGGCAGAGATGGCTGCCCCTCAGGAGGTTGAAGGACCCATTTTGTTGATTAAATGTCACCATCACAGCCCTTGTCACGCTCATGGCCATTGACCAACTACAAATAATGAATTATATTTGCTGCCTGCCTGTCCACACCCCTGTCTATGCAGGCAGTGTATCCCAAATGTATATTTTACACAAGCAGTACTTAGCCTGTAATAACATATAATTGATTGTTTTGTTTCCAAAAGTCATTTTGGAAACAATTTGGAAAAGAAACAACTTGGAAAAGAAACAATCTTTCTCAGATGCTTTTCCAAAAGTCATTCCCACTTTTTGCTGCTGCTGGTTTTTTTTTTCTGCAGGCTTCAGGGAGTAAATCTTGTCACTGGATCTTGGGGAATCTCCACTGATATTTTTTTTGAAAAAACTTCAGTTTCCATCCTCCTCCTAAAGACCCTATTTTTACAATTCCATCAGGTTTTTTTTCTGCAATCTCTCCAGCAGTTCAGAAGAAGCAGTACATTATTAAATGCTAGGACTTGATATCAAGCAGTAAGGAAGTCTAGGGAAAAGAAACAGCTTGCAACTATTACATTGTACAGTGAAATCCCTTAGGTGCTGGTCTCTTCCTTGGCTTACCGAGTCTAAATAAAAATTTCCAGAGCATTCCAGAGTATAAAGTCTCTGGGCCATGACAGAGCACTTTGAATCATGCTAATACATGTATAAATCAAGCCTTTGCTGTTTACATAATCTGCAGTGAAGATTTCCAAGATGTTTCCTTCACAGGAAGTATTGTAAGCTTAATCAGAAAAAAAAAACCACACCTATCAGTCAAACAAGTAGGCTTTCTGTCAGAAGAAAATAGGTCATTTCTGAAATGCATTAAAGTATGTCTAAAATCCACTATCTCTGTTCAAAGTGAAGCTACAACATTTCAAGTAATTGGGAGAAGTCTTATATTTAAAGAAGTAATTAGATGGTGTATTAATTATAGTCTCTATCCATAAGATTACATGTACATTTTATCCTACTATTTCAATTTAAATACCTACTTCTCACGGCTTCAAATTTTGGTAACAGACTACAGAAAAAATCAATACTTCCTCTTACTATAGTTTCTCAAATTATTTCCACTGCTTGAAGCACAGGTTAAATGCAGTTATTTTTAATATTGATCATTGTTGCCTTCTTCCTGCTCCTTCCCTTAGCAGAATCATGAGGTTGCTTCTGTGTGTTTGTTTTTTAATCTGGTTTTCTCAGCCATCTCCCTGTATTCCTACTGGGGAATAGTGATCCACCTGCTGCCCAGTGCTAATGTGATTTGTTACACATGGCTGAAGTTAACTCAGAGGGTTTTATAACTACTGTTTGTTTTATTTAAAAAGTGCATGCACATTGCTGAGAAGAGGTTAAAAGTCCAACAGAATCTGACTGAAACCTAATCCTCTCCTGGTTATATCTCTTCTGTGAACTAGATTTCCTTCTGAACAGGCTGGAAGCACCCTTTGAATAATTTACACCTGCTCTAATATCACTGCATGGTATAATAAACCTATATGGTGCCCTGTGGGTGTCACAGTTGGCCTGTTAAGCACATGCCAAGGGCATTCCTGCTCAGTTTGGAGACAAATCCTGCTCCAAGGGAGCAAACCTAGCCTTAAGGCAGCACATAAAATATTACAGATTACTGGTTTATCAAGTAGCTAATGACAGGGAATAAATGTTCTTCCAAGTCATCCTCTCATGTAAAAGCACCATGCAAGACCTGTCTAGCAAAGCAGCAATCAGTTAAAGCATAGAAATTTATGTTTCAGGTCTCCATACTGGAGCAGCTGGTCTGCAGTGGTAATTCCCAGAGACCATAATTCTCAGGGATCTCTGTGAGCACTCAGGAATTCCCAGCAGCTGCCTGGGATCAACTGCCAGGAGATTAACTTTTGTGCAGAGTATTTCTCCTTATAGAGTTTCAAAGTGAATTTCATGTATGACTACATTACAGCTACCTGGAAAAAGGCATTGAGCTCAGCAGCAGCAAAGCAGCTGAACCATGCTCAAAGTTGACAGGCTTTAAAGAAAAAGTTAATTCCTATTTTCTTTTACCCACAGGTCTACCCACGGATAGCGCCGGCATTTTGGCACTACCTGCGGGTAGAAGTGAGTAGCGGGTGTTTGAATACTCCCACATCTTTATTTTACAGCTTGGTAGTGTTTACTGACCTCCTAGTTTGTCCATTGTGCAAAAATAATGAGCTTCCATTCTAGTTGCCATTCTTCTGTGAATGTAGTCTTGTAGTAATTCATGTTGGTTTGACTACGGTTGGGTTGGTTGCTGACCTGAGTCACAAAAATATGTCTATATGCAAGGTTAAAGACAAAAAACCTGAAATCTAAAAGTCAAGGCCATATCATACATTCTGACTATAGCACAGACCCAAAGTACAGAAATCCATACCTGCACCTCCTCTTATAAACACATTTTACATTCATGAGAAGAATATGGAGCTTCAGTTCTGTTATATCATTTTTGCAAAGATTGTTCAACTCAACTTGATATCATTTCTTCCCTCTTTTGTCCCTCAGGAGCATGAGCAGCTCAGCTATTCCTCCACAAGGTCCAAGGCTCCAAGTGTTATCATCACAGGTCTCAAGCCAGCCACCAAGTATATATTTCATATCAGAGTCAGGACGGCAGCAGGATACAGCGGCTATAGCCAGAAGTTTGAATTTGAAACTGGAGATGAAAGTAAGTTTCACTAAAGGGAAAAAAAAAACAAGTCCAACAAAAGTAGCATCTAATTCTAAACCAGTGAGACATTGGGAGTTTGAATGGCTGAACCAACCCCTACCATTTGTTTATCACAAAATAACTGGTGCTATGTTATAAAAAAACAAGCCTCAGACTCACAGTTCTGGATTTGTAGCAGCACACAGAAATGTTAGCCCCATGCTACAGCTGAAGGAATGTTCTCTTCCATAAAATTTCCTTATGGATCCCTTCCAAGCTAAGATGCTCTAGGATTCTCTGATCCTTTCTTTCCTTATAGAAGTTCTGCCTCTTGACATCTAGAAATTCCCTTAGCCAGGCTTTCTCTAAGTCCAGCAGCCCCACGCAAGCTCCCAGTGATGGACTCTTCACCCTGTAGTTGTTAGTGCTCCCAGACTCCACAAATAAAAAATTGAAAACTTTTATATGCACTTCCATCAACAAATAAACCTACTAAATTTGGCACAAAGAAGCAAGAAGCCTTCCTATTCCTACAAAATATGCAAAAAGGCTTCATGTGTGATGTTCACGCTCTGAACAATTTTATATTTGTCGTGTGTTGCCCTCCATGTTCAAAGAAACATAGAAAAAGGTATTTTCATGTATTTGAGAGGAAATTAGTGTAGTAGATACAACACTAAAACACTCATTAATTAAATTACTTTAATTAGCCAATTATGTATACCATGTTTTCATTAGTGTTTTAGAATTCAAGTTGTTTAAGCTAATGTACAGACTCAGAACTATGTAAGTGCTTCCAAGAGCACCCAGGGATTTGTGTTCCATTTTTATTGCTTCTTAACTTCTATTTCAAAAATCAATCAGGGATAGATTTCCAAGTGCTTAATGCCTAATTGGACTTTTTAAAATTTGCTGGGTACTTAAGCCAATTGGTTTGAATAGGAGTTGAGCACTTGGGTGCTTTCAAGAATTTCAGTAGATCTTGCCTGGTGCAATAAATACAAGGCTTAATTCATGTAAAAAGAAAATAGTATTTAAACCTCTGTGAGGTTTCACATTGTGAAAATGTCGCTTGCCCATCTGAATTAGGAAGACTGTGGCTCCAGTGACATTTCCCTCATTGGTACTGAGGGAATCTCCTGGGAGTGACATTCCCCTTACTCTGTCCTAGCCCCATCTCTCTCAGTGCACTGATGCAGCTGGCCCTTGGGCTGCATGGTAATCTTAATTTTGACATCCTTTCTGAAGTACAACATCAAAACTGAACCTGATACTGAAATAAACTGGAAAAATAAATCTGTTTATGATGCCATAAACAGACCTAACACAGTTTATCTCTCAATAATTCTGATTTCTTTTGCTTTTGTGTCTAAGCACTTGCTGCCTGCACTAGTGCATGGTTTCCCATACCTCAATAAATAGAATAGAGCAATGGTTTTGTCAGTATTTCAAGATACTGAGTAACATTTACACAGAGAGATTTGGGAGAGTTGTGTTGAGATTTGGGCTACTTGGTTCTGTCAGTACCTATAAATGTTAATTTGCCCTTGCTGGCCTGCATCTGTCTTACAAACCAGTCCTAGTCCAGCTGTGTAGGAATGTCTCTTTACCATTTACTATTCTGGCAGTGTGCAGCTCAGCTGAAAATTTTCTGATTTTTTTAATATACATTTTTCTCAATTTTCCTGAAAGATAGCAAATAATAGTAGTCCAAGGCATTGTATTGCAACTCCCTCCAACCCTCCTCACTTGTTTTCACCAAGAAACAAGTAACTTGGTGAAAATTCCACTTCTGCAATTACTTTTTGTGTACTTCCAATGAGATTTGAATTAACTCAAAAGCAGCATTTTCATGAGAAGGCTGGGAAGAATAGAGTGTTTTAAAAGTCTGTGTTGTGAAAAGAAAATTTATCAACCAACACTCTCATGAAAATGACAGAAAATATTTTAAGTCATGTGTTTGATAAAAATCCTCTTTAATCGACCTTAGATTGTAACATCCTTCAGCTCTCTGCCAATTGAATATGGTACAGTACAGAAGAATTCCCAAAACATTTGCAGTTAAACATCTAAGGTTAACCTGCTTGAATGTTGACAGAATTTGTTAGTAGATGGCAGTAAAGTGAGCAGTCAAAAATTAGAAGTTTTCTTTAATAGACTAATTACAGAAAATTGATGATTCATCAGCTGTGAGATGTGAATGTCAATGTCCTAAAATACAGTGTCCTTTGGCAGGGCAGTGTCCTGCCTTCTCTGATGTTCTGGGTGAAACACTACCTGTGTCACTTCACTTTGAAATTGTTTAATTTTTTTTTTATTTAATTGTTAAATTGTTAAATTTAAATTTAAAGTGGGATTGCTAAAGGTGGTGCATGAGGGAGAGAGAAGACCATATCTGCAGTAATAGTGGAAGTTAGTTATTAATGCTGATGTGGTTTTTGGGAAGCACCACCCTCACTTACTGACCCCACAGACTGAGACAGCCAGAGCTTGGGGAGCTCTGTTGTGAATTCTTCTCCCTGCTGCAAAGACAAACAAGTGGAGCATCCAAAAGAGTGAAATTTGTATTTTCTTTGTGATAGGAAATGGAGTTACCTAGGACATTCAGGAAAAAAATCTCCTCAAGGGAAGCAGGGATGGATGAATGGATGCTAAAAGGCATTCCTCCCCCTTTTCAAGCCCAGAGGCTGCACCTGGGAAATGTGAAACCTTTCCAAAGCACAGCAACCACCACTTGTGACTGTGTTTCTTGTTGCCATTTTATTCAGTCTCTGTTTCAGCACCTTACAGGCAAAACACTCGGAGCAAAGCTGGCAGGTTTTCATACACTCCAGCACACACACAGCTGCCACTGCTGGAGCTTTAAACTGGAGCATAAACCTCACTTGTAGCTCCTGCTTTTATCTGTCAGAATTACCAGAAGGACCAGAAACACTATGGTCCTTTCTAACAGAGAATAAAATGTGTTCTGACAATTAAGAAAAACATTTTTCCTAGGGCAGAGATGCTTTAATCTCTGACTGTTACCCTCTCTGGGTTTTTCCCCCCTCTCTTCTAACCAGCTAATTTTGGAATACCTTTTTTGGTTGGTTGGTTTTGTTGTTTTGGTTTGGTTGTTTTTTTTGTTTTTTTAATTAATGATTCAAACCTTTTGGGGTTTTTTTTTCTTTTTTTTTTTTTCCTAGAGAAGTGGTCGTTACCTCAGCAGTCCTTCTGCCCAGAGGAATTTGTAAAATATTGAACAATTTACAGCTTTCAGGCAGTTTTCATGCCAAAGCAGGGCTTGTTCTAAAACCAAAGGTATTTTCCTCCTTAGCCTTCCCATCATTAGGAAAAAATAATCTGCAAGTGGAATGGTTGGCTTGTTCTGGAAGGGACCTAAGGGACAAAGTAGCATTTATGCACTGTGTACTTGTGCTGAACAGAGTGATAAATGTAAGCACAAAATGATATTTAATCCAAAAGCAATACAGACTTTGTATACTTTAAATTATTAACAATAAAACCCTAAACATTTCAGAAATGTTAATGGAATACCTGATTAGGTGTTTTATAAAGTTGAAGACTGTGAAAAATAATTGGCTGAAACACCAGTCTTGATGGATCAATAACTTTAATTTCTTTACCATAGTCTCAGATGGTGTTTTTTGTGTATTGCCAGAAAATACTGCTGAATTTTCACATTCTTCTCCCTCTTCCTACATCCACAAAATCTATCTTTAACTTTTCATCCTCAAATCAAGCTATTTTGGGTTTTCCACCAGATGTGACTCCATTCTTTCCAGAACTCCAAAGCTCAAGCAAAAGGTCCTGAATCACTGATTCCAGTGCATGTCCACTACTTGTTTAAGCACATGCCCTGGTTCATGCCATGACAGAGAAGCCATCCCAAGTTTTTTTAGAAAATCTATTTATTGCATTACCAATGCAAAATGGAGATTTTGTTTGTTTGTTTGTTTTACAATATTTTATGTTTCAACAATAGCAAATTGAATTCCTTGTTGAAATAAAACAAATCAGATTACATGTATCTCATATTTAGAAACTACTTGTTGGATCTGTCCCCACCTCTGCCTTGTCCTACTGTTCATTCAATATTAGTCAGCTCTGGATACCAAATAATGTCTCATTTTGATCTTTAAGTATTTCCTTGCTGTGTTTAATGCTTCCAGCCATTTCTTCTTCACATTTGATTTTGGTCTATCTGATTGCACCACTGTATGTGTCCAGAAAACCCAGACTTCACTTCTCCTCTGCATTTCCTAAACAGGAGCAACATCCTCGTTCAGATCTCGAACTGCCTGCACAGACTTTCCATGTGTCCACTGGCCAGGAAAATTAGGGGAAAACACTTGGAAGAGAGCTTTTCAAGTGAATAGACACCAAAAAGTTTTACATTCTTATGTTAGTGACAGTCCCTTTTAAGTTCACCTTTCCTTTGCCTTCTCATTTCCCCTTTGACTGGAGCCCGTCAGCTCACTGTACCACAGGAACTGCACAGGAGCTACATTTGCATTTGTGGAAATGTTAAGGTTGCCCTAATGAGACTTTGTGTTTTTCTTACCTATTGTTCTTAAGCACTGTTGTTTACAATGCCTTGTAAATCCCCCTGACAGCCTGTTCCTCTCTATTAGAGCTCCAGTGCTCACTGTCCACACTTATCTGTCTTACAGCTGCTCACTGTTATCAGTCTGGCTGACTTTCTGTCACTTTTTTATCTTTCAGTCTGCTGGTGGGTCTGCTGCCTGATAGATGTCAAATTGAAGTAACCAAAGGATGTAGCTGAGAGACAGAAGTGAGCTGTCATTAGGGCTTTTATAACAAATACACAAATTTGTAAAATGTTTTGGAGAAATTTCTTTAAAGAAAGTGCAGAGAGGAAAGATTCTCTCTGGTTCTCAGCCTCTTGTACTGTGAATAAAACATCTGCACCATTTCTTCCAGTGTGCCCAGTGAGGAAAAGAGGAAGCCTCAGGGTATTTCCCTTCAGCCCAGAGGGGAGGGAAAGTGCAGCTCCTCCTCCATACATTTGGATGAAGAACCTAGAGAGAAGATGAGACAGGGCATGGATGTAAAAAGTGAATTGTAGGGGCAGAACTGACACCAGGCTGGATGCAGAAGGGATTTCTGGACACGGTGTTAAGCAAGGAAGCTGGAACGATGCAATTAGGAACTTCAAGCATCATTTTAGGCATATAGCATGAGTTAAGCATGAAGAGCAATGGCAGTGAGGAGTTTATCTGGATAAAAAGCTCCTGGGTACATATATAATCCATGCTGCAGTTTTAAAATCACTTGGACTAATCACATCAGTTGCAGGTAAAACGTGCTTGAAGAGTTTTGCCACCCAAGCATTGCAGTATACTACTGAAACATCTTGGCTAAGTCATAAATTCTCCCTTTTCCTTGTCTTAGCTACTCATTTTTTAAGTGTTTTCTGTCCAAATGAACTCATTGAGTAGATAGGTAAAAAGAAAGAGACATAGTACCAGACTAAGCATACAGCCCAGTTAGAGGGGTGCTAAGCTCCCTTAGCTCTGCTCATGGTTTATGATAAAGTTGAAGTGCCCTGGACAGTGTAGAGACAACAAAATACTGATTTTAGCTATAGGAATGCTGGCCTTGTTGTCCAACATGAGATTCTGGAAAAAAAAAATGCTGTGCACTTCTGTGATTAGATGCAGCACTCTCATATGTACACACAAAGGGATGAAATTAGGTTGCAGGAACTTGCTTGGCTTTGCAACCTGACAAAGTTGTTTTTTAAACTGTTTTTCTTTCTTGAATAATCAAGAAGTTCTGAGGAGAAACACGGGGTCATAGACCAATATACACAGGAAAAAATAAGAAAGGAAAACTGACAAAAAATTTTCAAGAACATGCACAACAAAAACAAATAAAGCTCTTAGTATTTACAGCTTTAACTTCACCTTAAGAGAAAGCTGGAGAAATGAGAAAAGAGCAAGGAGGTTGAGAGACACATAGAATTTAATTTAAAATGTTAAAATGCTGTAAAAATTCTAGGTATTGAGAGTCCCTGATTACTGTCTTCTCACTGCCTAAACAGTTTTTTGTGGAACCTTTTACCTGTATGTGATAAGTCTGTGTATAAATATTTCCATCATTTTGCCTTACCAGCCTCTCTGTCAGTTTTTAACAAATTCACATTTTCCAATTATTCTTGTCTGTCATTTGGCATTTTTATCTGACAGGTAAATTAAGATCATCTGGAAGTTTCAGGCTTGAAAACTCTTTGAGGTGATTTAACCACATGAAAAAAAAAATCCTAATGTATCCAACTCTGGCCTCTAAAATACTAACAAGGGAAACAGAATTATCACTTTTCAAGTAGGTGCAGTCTCAGCTAAAAAATCTGTATTGTTTACGGGCAGAACGAAAATAAATCAGTCTGAATTTCTCCCGTTCATTAATGTGACTTTGGTTCCTGATAGAAAAATGTATGTTATTGAATGGGTGGATTGGATTAGGTTTTAGCTAGAACACCAAAAATTAGCAGCTCCATCCAGAAATTGTCCCGGACACATCTTCATCTTGATAGCTGCAGGTGCTTCTTTGGGCCATGGAATCAGCCCCTACATTTGCACCAGGAAGGTTCCTGGGTTGTTGCCTTGGCAGTGAATGTCTCTTGAAAAAAAAAAATCTCAGTTAATTTGTCTTTTGACAAATAAATTTTGCTGTTAATTTTGAGCTTGTGTTTTGCTTTCCTCCTGCCAAATTCACTATTTTTGCATGCATCTTCTTCCTATTATTAACAAAAGGAGAGCTGCAGTTTGTCCTCTCCACTGCAGAGATGGGCAGGAAAGACTCCTCTGAAACCTTCTCTGTGTGCAACTTCAAACCATGCCTGACTTGAATAATCTTTGCCAGATTTAGCACAACCCCCACTAGACTGAAAATGTATTCAGCATTTGCATTGTTACATGTGTGGCATGATATTTGTTGTGTTGCATTTTTCCATCTGAACCTGAGCCTGTGGAATGTAACACAGAGCTGGAATCCACTGCCATAACATCACTAAATATCATTTAACTATTCAGTCAATATTTGCTCCATCATTTCTTGGAAGGTGTAAATTTAACTTGTTTGGCCACAGGTACTGAATCCCTTGTAATTTGCTGCCTGTGCATTCTTCCATCAAATTACTGGGACAGAAACCTAAAAAGTTGGTTTTGGTGAAAATTTGACATAAGCTGCTGTTGGTTTAATTTGCTTTGCTACTCTTACAAAGCTGGTTTACACCATGAGTTTTCAAGCCACACACAAATATTGTTCAGAAGCCAAATGCTTTTCTAGGAACCAGTGTTTTATGAGGCTTTGGATAGCAATGTGTGCATTGCATTGAGCTTCATCTGCTGCAAAGTGAGAGAATATCACCTGCTGAGGTTTCTAGACAGCAGCCTAGACAGCTTTAATCACCTGCTGCCTAAAGAAAGCTGAAGATTTTGCTTATTGAACAGTTTTCAAGTTTACAAAATCAAAGGTGCTTCCCTGATGTAAAAATTATTCCCTTTTCTGTATTTACTCCTGTTTTCAGAAGGCATTGAATAGAATTATTTCTTCTTCTTTCAAAACAATGTTTTATTTCCCATGGAAATAGTAAGAATTGGGTAAATGTCATGTGGTGTAAATGTTCAAGTGGAACAGAGTTTAACAAATAAAACTTCAGAGTCACAAGACAGGAGACAGAGGAAAAAAGGAGCCTAATTCTTTTTCTGCTCATGTAGTATTTAGACAGTGAGGACCACCTGGACTCTAGGTAAATTCTAAATGGAAAGATTTAATATTATACACAATAAATTAACAAAATTAGGAAGTGTCCAGCAACTGGATAGTTTCAGGTGATCTCTTTTAACTTCTAAACATCCTACAAAAAGCAGAGAGAACATCAGGAGGCATAAGACTTTTTTTTCTTTTGGTCAACTACAGAGTTGCTAATCACCAAAGCATGTTATGATAAACTATATATATTTTGTGACAATGAAACTGAACACCAGACATGCTGAAGAATGTGTGAAGCTGCACATTAGGTGTGGGGGTTTTTCTTTTGCTTCCTTCTGCACCCAGTTTAGTATCTTCACATACCCAGCACTGCTGCTGACTTCACTGGGACAGGGGGATGGAGAGAATTTCTGAATTAGGTGCAGGATTAAGATAAATAAAGCTAAGGAAGAGAATACAGTTTTGTGTCCAAAATCCTGTCATATTCAAACTTTAATAAATTGCAAGTGTCTGATAGGGACAAATCCTCCTTTTATAAACCTGCAAACATCTTCTCCCCTCCATCCTAGTTGAGACATGGGTTATGGTTCCTCACTTCACAGACACATTTCCATCCGATGCCCTTGCTAAACTCTGAGGGAAACATCAAAAACAAATTGCAACATTTGACCATTGAAATTATTTCAGCCATTCTGCAAAATCCCTGGGTGATGGATGGAGCATCAACCCCTTTTCTCTGTGCTTCTCTTTCAGCTTCTGATATGGCTGCAGAGCAGGGACAGATTCTTGTAATTGCCACTGCTGCTGTGGGTGGATTTACTCTGCTGGTCATCCTCACTTTGTTCTTCCTCATCACTGGCAGGTAATTAAAACACTGTTCTCGTGTAGTCCCATCTAAAATTAAGAATTTAAGAATGATATTCAAGTCATTAAACTACATTTTCAGAGCTAAAATTAGGGTTAGACACAGTGGAATATCCTCTTTGTTCAGCAGTGGTCATACAGTTCTTTTGTAACTGGTTTTTCATAAAGACACAGTTTGGGGAGATAAGAAATTATGTGATATCAGGAAGTAGTTTGGATATTTAGAAATAAGTTTCTGGATTTCTTGCCTGCAAAGTGATAATTTAAAAATGCAGTATAACTGCTGCACCCTCAAGGCTCTGACATTACAAGGAAAAGAGAAAAAAAAAAAAGAAAAAAATCCCCACAGTGAATTTTACAAAAATCTTACAACTGTCAATTGCAAAACTTTAGAGAGTGCACTTCTCAGATATCAACAGAGGGTGCTGCACTTTTAGATTTGTAATTACACATCAGTTTTGTTGGTATAGCATTATCTCTAATTGGAGCAGAAAGTGAAGTTCTATCAGTGCAGGCCAGAGGGTTTGTTTGCAATACCCTAAATATGGCACTGCAGTAGCTGCCATTATGTGAATTAATGCTCTCTTTGCTAAATAATAAAACCAGTTACATCTAACATTCTGGTGAAGGTAATGAGAGCAGTTAACCTTGGAACATATTGTGGCCTTAGATAATCTTAGGGGCTAAGTAAATATTCCTGCAATTAGTACAGAAGGTGACAAACAGTAGGATCTTTCAAAAGAGAGAGGAATTATTTAGACAGGGACAAATTTCCAGAGAAAATGATTGTGTGGAATCCATATGTGAAATCCTGAAACAACTCAAACACATCCTTTAGAAAAAAATCACTAAACTTGGGAATGAAAAAAAAAATTGAAATGGGTTTCCTTCTGTGTTTCTTCCTCCTGTTTTCTACTGTTAAGAATATCAGAGACTCTCTTAGCTTTCTACTGCCTTACTCAATGGGACCATTTCAATTATGTAAGATAGGAAATCATTTTGAAAAGCTGCTTAAATGCAGTGATAAGAGCATGTTCCACAGAAGACAGAGCAAGAAAATTTTGAATAAATACTCAATTTACTCTAGGACTGGAGGCAAATTTCAGCATGAAAAACGGGACTGGTACCCTACAGATGTGCTCTGCTTCACTGTTTAGAATTAACAATTTGATGAGCTGTCGAGTCTCAGGGCTGCTGATGAGCCTATTCAGAGTGGAGAGGCTGGGGGGAAATGAGCACCTGCCTCTGCACTTTGCTGGGTCATTATCCACCAGGAGCAAGCAGGAAGCAGGGCTGTCAGTTGCAGATAGGAATATGAAAGCAACTGAGGCTTCAAGATGCAGTACTGGGGTCCTGGCTCAGTTTCAGGAAATGGGAGGTTAAAGCTCAGTCTGATTTAGCCTTGTCTCCAATTTTTCTGCAGCCAACATGAGCAGGGAATGAGGAGACTTCTCTGCTGGTGATTAATCACTGGCTTCTGAAGTCAAACTTTGGGGCCACATGGATGTTTAGGAGGGTTGGGTAAGGTTAAAGTCTTGTTTCTTTGGCTGTTCCCTTGGGCAAGCACTTGGAGTGCAAGGACTTGTGTTTAGGGCTCTGGACAGACCCTACAGACCACTTGTTCAGGTCCTAAAAATGGCACTGGCATCCTTAGGGAGTCCCAGCAACTGGTGTTCAATCTCAAGGTTTCCAGAGAGTCTGAGAATCCACTGGTTTGCACTCCCTCCACAAGGGCACAGCAGCTTCAGAAGTTTCTACCCTTTATTTCCTCACCATCACCTGTGTAGCAGTGAACGAACTTGTGACTGTTCCTGCTGTGTTTCAGCAGTTCAAACAAACCACTGAAATGAGGTGGGTGTGTTCCCCTATTCCTCAAAGATCTCCACTCTTAGTATGGATTTACTGATTGTAATTATTTTTGTTTAATTTTACACTGCTGTTAATGTTCACACAGAGGACAGACATTTTTTTTTTCCCCCAAGCTGGTCTTGGAACTGCATGTCTGTACTCCAGAGCACACATCCACAGGCATTGCTGTTCTCCACAGGCATCAGAGCCTCAACAGCCCTTTGCTATCCTTTAAACCAAAATATTTCCCTCTAAACAGTAATTTTTAAGCTGTTCAGTGAGCAAGAAAGAGCTTTAAGACCAAGAGCAAATACTTTGGTTTTTCTTGACTGAAACAGTTGGTCCTGCCATGTGACTCCCTAAATCAGCATTATCAGACCTGCAAGTAGGCAGTGTTCAGCAGCTCAGACTGCACAGAGCCACTCAGCAAAAGAGAAAAAAGGGGTCCTGATATGAAAAAAATATTTTCTTTTTTCATGAAACATGGTGAAGTCATTATAATTCTGTTATGAAGAAAATGAGAATGTATTTTAATGTATATGAAAGTTAATGGGATAAGATTTAATTACCACAGGTCTGTGTACACAAACAGGAATGCAGGAAAGTAATAATTTATTGAAGTATCAGAATTTTTTGGAGGAGTCAAACTTAAAAAAAAGTATTACATCAAACTTAAACTCAGATAGTCATTGTCATGCTAATCATTCAACCATGATCTGTTTTTCTTTGTATATAATCTGTTTGTAGTTCATCATGTATATTCCCATCTTTAGATTAATAAGTAAATATATATTCCAAATGCAAAGAATTTGGCTTTCATAAAATTGCAGATAAAACTCAGTGTACATCTGTTTTATTCGTGGCAAGTATTTTATTTAAAACCTTACTTGTTTTTCTTGAAAGATGCCAGTGGTACATAAAGGCCAAAATGAAATCTGAGGAGAAAAGAAGGGCTCATTTGCAAAATGGACACTGTAAGTAGTTCAACACTATATAATATTTATATTGTGTTTAAAATGAAGAAAGTCCACAGCTTTGTGAACAATTTCGCCCTTGGTGTTTTAATCTGGTTATTTGAGTAGTTCCTTATTGTCTGCATCATCAATAGTCTTTATTTTTGTTTGCAATTTCACTAAATCAGTTCTAGTTATTAAAGGGTTTTTTGGTATTCAGCTAATAATATTTAGCAGGTTTTCAGGTATATTTCTTTGAATTCTCAGTTGTTCTGGGTACTGAATTTCTGCCTCAAAATTCTTCTCCTGGTGACTGTATGACTTATTTGTATCTAGTTCTCTTTGGATTTAGGGATCTACACTTCCAGCCACCCAAGAAATAAGAAGTGAAATGGGTTGTCTTCCCTCATGTTCCTGCTCACTGATCAGTACAGTGAGAGAAAATCCTGGTGATCTCTCATGGGCAGTAATTAGTTTATATAGCTTAGTTTAGCTACCTACTTTAAATGAGTTGCCTTACTGTTTCTTGTTAGAGTAGCAATTTAAATGTATTTTTTTTTATTCAAAGGGTATTGCACAAAGGGTATCAGATTTTATTCTTTCATCATTTTGATAACATCTCTGGAAATGCTATGATCAATACAGAAGTTACCAGAAGTAAAATATTTTTTTGGGTGACACCACTATATCGAGCCAAGTGTCTCTTTCTGTCAAGGAAAAGGGCACATTTGCCCATAAAGTGTACTGCCTAGAAAGATGGTTTTCTCATTTGTTTCCAGGCATGGCCAGAAATAAAAGAAGACAAAAACCCTCCTCCTGGAGAGTTTGATATATGCCTCTGAGACCATGACTGAATTTGAAAAAAGCCTCACTCAGTGTCTTTCAGGCCAGGGTAAATGATGACTGTATTTCATGCTGACACAAAGCTTCATCTCAGAGCCTTCCCATTCATTTGTAGTGATCTCAGCATCACACTAGAGGGGGTGAGTCTCTACTCATATGTGTGCTCCACAGAACCAAGAATAAAGAGGAATTACTGTTTTAGACTCAGCTATTAACTGACAGGAGAAAGAAGGCTGAGAAATGCTTCGTTCTCTTTAAAGGGATTCTCTGGACCCAGCTGCAGATGCCTCTTTTTATCCTGATAAATTGATGGATTATTAGCATCAACTTCTGATAATGGATTGAAAGTTTTCCAGAACTTAATCATGATATGGCAGCAGCCTAAAAGAATTCCCATCCAGATAGTCCAGAAGAAACAACACAAGCTCTTGAACGTGCTATACTCAGGAACACAAGGGATATCAGCCATGCCAGGAAATGACAGCTTGTTGGAGCCTGCCAAAGCAATCTGGCACCAGCCCACTACTGCCATGGCCATCTCCAAGGAAACAGACAGAAATTATCTTGAAAATGGATTTGGATATTTTTGTTGTCATCTTTGCACCTGGCTCTCTGGCTGTTCCAGCTGATCAGAAGAGAACAAAGGAGCACAGCCCTCCAGGACTCATCCTGAGAGAAAAGGAACTCAAAGATTTGACCTGTTTGGCAAAACAGGATGTTCAGCCATCCACTCCCAAATGAAAGGAGTGAAGTAGAAATAACTGTTCTCAAAATAAAGGGCATATTGCCTCAACTGCCCAAGGAGCAGCAAAGGGGAAGCTAAACTGCTTTGGCAATAATCGTTGTTTTGAGACCGCGCTTTTCCCCATATCATTGAGCCCTCACTTGGTGCCTCTGCAGACCCTTCTACAAGTGACCAGCTCTTCTGGTGGCTTCTGAAATTTTAAACCTGGAAGATGTAATATATCATTTTCAGTCCTTTCAATTGCCTAGTCAAAAAAAAAAAAAAAAAAAAAAAAGAAAACTATTGTAATGCATGAATGTCAAGACGTTCCTGATTCCTATTATTCTCTATTTCTTGCAGTACATTTCCCAGGACTTAAAACATACATAGATCCAGACACTTATGAAGACCCATCTCTTGCTGTCCATGAGTTTGCCAAGGAGATCGATCCTTCAAGAATTCGTATTGAAAGAGTCATTGGGGCAGGTAAAACTATCCCTACTGTAAAAAAATCTCTGAGCATGGCAATACTGCTTTTCAGAAGATTTAGGAAATTAATTCATTATCAGTTTTTTGTGTAGGATTGATTTTTTGCCTGGTTTCTTTGGGATTTTTTTGTTTTGTTTTGTTTTCCAGATGTATTCAAAACACTGTCACTCAGCATGTGCCATAGTTATTGTCATGTATTCTCAGGCACTGAGGGTGAAATTAGATCAGAATCCCTTTCTATGGGGATATAAATTCTGAATATAGAAGACTGAGAAAAACTTTTTCTTAAATAGAGAACTGGAGGAGTGTGAGGGAGGAGAAGGAGAGGCAGGCTTGGGATAGGCTTTTCTGTCTAGAGATGGATCAGTGGCAGAGAAGGAAAAGAGGAAGATGTGTTGATAAGATGTAGACAGTATGAAAGATGATGCCCTGTAATCCTTCTTTTTTATATTGTTTCATGTATCTTAATCACTCCAGAAAGGAAGGATATTTTTCAGTTTAAACCCCTCATTTAATGATATGGTACTACACTGATAACCATGGAAGCATCCCCAGTGTTGCTAAGAAGTGTTGTATGCACTAGAAAATGTTGTGCAATAATCCTACATAAATAAAACCAGGTCTGGTAGCAGACAGGAGAGAGAGAAAGTAAAAGATAAAATTCTCTTCCACATCATCTGCAGCTGGAGCTCTGCACCTCTGGAATTATGAGCCTGGAAGAGCCCCCAGAGGGCTGACCTCTGCAGAGAACATTCAATTTGCTTTCTTCTATTTCTTGCCTTTCTTCAGACACACTATAGGTATTGATGTCTTAGATTATAAAGCAGATTGAGCTACATTCCACATCTGTGTAACTGCTGATTTCAGTTGAATACAAGAGGCAAGGATTATTTGTTTTAGTTCAGGTTAAAGTTGTGTCCTTAATCTCAGTTTAATTCATTTATGAAATCTCTTCTCTCAGCTTCTCTCTCTGCTTTCTTGTATGCATGGAAGTGTATGCTTTGACATATTTTACATCAATGGGCTTTATTTTTATGGTTTCTGTTTTCTAAAATTACATGGATAATTTGTCAACTTCAAGAATACTCACCTAACAGGACTTGCAAACAGATTACAATGAAATTTAAACCCATTTCCATGCATGCAAGATACAGGTTAAATACCATGGCTGAGGCAGGGGAAGTACAAATTCCCCACAGTTTTATATTGTTTTATATAGAGGCTTCATATAGTAGAGGCTTATGAACATAACCTATCAGTATAATTCTCTGCAGTCCTAAAGATTTCTATGCATTCTCTCTAATTATGTGTTACACATTTCAACTGGATATAAAATGGATTTCTTATCACAAGATAATTACTTTTAAAAGATATTTACAATTTTCCCCAAAGTGAAACCAAAAATCAACATCTTCTCTTTTAACAAGTCAATTAATAGATTCACTTCTAAATTTGTTCTGTTTTAAAATTATATTTTGGCCGATAATTCTCATTTTTAATTTCTGTAACTTTCATATTTCAAACAAAAATTATTTCCATTCAAGAAACAAAATATTTCATTTTGAAACTGCCAAAGTGGAAAATCCCAAATACTTGAAAAAAAAATTTCTAGCATTTCTGGTCATGATATTTTTAAAACTGTTCTTTTCCTGAAAGCAGTTTCCAGTTTGTTTTTTCAATGGAAAAAGTCATGTCCAAAAGTTCTTGATACTTCACTACTTGCAGTTCTGATGGCTGTGACACTCAAGGCAAGTATTTTTAGTTAGTTTCTTTATTCAGCTTAACTCCAACTTAACTCTGTACCCAAGTTATACTTTAAATTATTTGGTAATTTTTCTGCACTTTTTTCTGCCCCATCTCTCCTTGTTTGGTTTAAGGGTTCAGCACCTCTTCCAGGAATGAATTCCCAGAGGTAACTTGTCAAGTCTGTCTTAAAATTTACAATTATCCTCCTATTTGCTTTGTTAAAATGTTGAAACTCGAGGAAGAGACCAACTCTTCAGTTTTTCCCAGAGCAGGCAATATTCTTTGCATGACCTAAATCTCCTGCAAGTTCTCTCACAAGTGCAAAGGTTGAAATGGGGAAGGGAGTTGAGCTGTATTTGGTGCTGTGACCTTTCAGTTCTATCAGCAGCCACTGTCTGTGCTGTAAGACATTTGTTCTGATCCCATGCAGTAATACCAGGCTGCACATCAGACTTTTAAGTGACTGACTGCTCCTGTTTCGCTTCCAGTATCACATATGCCCTGCTGAATGCAAAAAGGGACGTGTGGTTTGCACAGATTAAATTTCTAGTACTGCTCAATTAGCTCCTTTTTGTATAATATAAATATACAGTAATATATACAGAAATATATACAGAATATATATACAGAAATATATACAGAATAATACAGAAATATATATAATATATACAGAAATATACAGTAAGGTGGGTGAGGTTTCTGTTAATAAACCAGAGATCATTTACATTTTATTAGAACTGTACAGGCAGTGGACTCTATCTTGTCCTCTAGTTGTGATCAGCCTTTTCCCTGGAGCAAGGGAAAATGTTGACTTCATTGACATCTGGCTCTTGGCTTCAACTTATTACACGTGCAGTCATGAACCTCAGCTGCTGCAGGGTCAACATTTATCCTGTTTATCTTCAAACTTGAGCAGTGAGAATGAGATTCTTAGATTTAAAAAAACCCTTTTGTTGAATCCATTCCCCTGTGACGTTAAAAACATTGAAAATTCTTTATCTGAACAGAAGTGTAGGAAAGCTACTGTGGGGTGAAATCTTGTCAAAGTCTCAGTGTAAATAATTCAATGCTTTAAATTATATCATTGATGTCCATCTAGTCTAAAACAGAAGTTATTATACACCTTAAGTTTCTGTCTGTTCTGTAGCTGATGATCTCAAGTTTGACATTATGTCACAAAAAAACTGCTGGTAGTCTTTGTCTTCACCAGTTTATCAATCCCAAAATCCAAGGGGAGGGAAATTTCTTTCTAACTTTCCAAATCAGGCATCCAAATAAAAGTAAAAGAAACAGGGGTTCCTTCCCCTGCTTTGGATGTTGTACAGATAATAAATCTTGGAATTGCAAGTTGTTCAGCTGCCTCCTTCAGTTTAATTCATTTAAAAGCACTTGGCAACAGCCTTTTACAGTCCCTGAGGGATGAATGTCATTATTTATGAAATTCTGAAGCTGTAATATTCTTGTATAATCTTGTAGTAGCAAAATGGTTTAGTCTATAAGCTATGCTTTACAAATTAGTCTTAAAATGAGATTTTACAATTCTGCAGATTTATTGGTCACAGAATTTCTTTAAAAATCTGATATTAAGGCTCTGGTATTTTTGTTTTTCACTGCTTCATCCAGAGAAAGAATTGGAAAAATGTCTCAGGCATTTAAGCTTCAAAAACCATCAAGATGCAATAAGGTCATGGTTTTAGAGGAGGGTTCTGGTCCTGCTGAACATGTCACAGAACAGAAGATTGATACACCATGTCTCCTGCAAAACATTCAGGTTTCATCACTTTATTTTATGGGAGCACTTTACAGGTCCAAATTATCTACTGGTTTTTCAGTGCAAGTAGTCAGGCAAGCAAACTTTTAAGGAAAGTCTTCTAAAGGTAAAAGGGGCAAAATCATGTAGGTAAATCACACACAGCTTCCCCCTTTGTCAAAAGATTCCCAGAGCATCACTCTAATGACATATATTTTCACATATCTTATATTTGCACACATCTTTATTTTTTAAAATTAAGTGGAAATAAACTGGTGGGAGGAACTATACAAAGAAGTCCTGGGACCACTTGATTTTTTTAGCTGTTTAGGAAGCTGCTAATTTATTCAGAGGTTATGTTCAGCATGTGTTAATTGTACTCCTGTCATTGAAGTGAAAGACAAGCTATGAAATTGTTCTTTTAATCTCACTCTTCCTGGATCTAAAGATAGTAAAACTTTGCTTTGTTTTAGTGGAAGCAACAAAACCTAATAAAACAATATCCATTCTAATCCTGTAACATCAGGGACTTACAATTTTCGAAGTGAAGGCTGTGCCTTTAATGTACCTCACTTCTAGATTTGCTTCATATCAGAAGATGCATTGTTACAGAAGACAGCTCCTTTATTTTGTTTACTTCTGTCCTTAAAGTTTAGGGAATACTAATGCAGACAGCACTCAATGCAATGTTAAATCTCCAGTTAAATATATATCTGTTCATTACTTGCTTTTTGGATTTTAGCAGTTCTGATTCCAAAATGACTGGGGTAAAAATTTTAGATTTGCTGTGAAAGCAACCTGTACTGAGAAATGCTTTGAAATATTTCTGTGAACATTGTTTTTCATTTACTGAGTTGTGACCCATTGAAAACTGACCTGCAGTCATCCAAGAGGATGTTTGGTAGGGGCTCTAAATAACTTCTAGGTGACTTCAAGATCAAAGGGAAGTTGTGATTTCCATACAAACTGAATTATTAAATGTGTAAGGAGAATTCAGGGAGACACACATCCTTCACAGGCCCTACATACACAGGGAAACATCAGGGGAAACAAGTTTTGAGATTCCTCTCACTGCACAACTCCAGATTTGCTGGGAGTTTTGGCCTTTGGCTGTGTGAACAGGGAAATATGTAATTAATTTCAGGTTGGTGTGGAAGTCCATTTAAATAAATCATATGCAAGTGCTTTTCTAGGTCATAACAGTATAAAGTACTTTTTAAATGCTTCTATAGATGAAGGATAGTCAAGTGTTTTGATAGTCTCAGGGCTTTTCTTAATATGTAGGTCTTATCACCCCTAGAGATAAATATTTCTATCAATAGATATTTTACATTGATATTTTGTCATCAGTGGAATAAAAATCCAAATGTCATTGCATTCCTTCCTCAGTTATATATCCCAAACATGTTGATACCAATGTTCAATCTCTGTGGGGTGGGCTGAAGGTTTGCCTTTTGCAGGCTCAGTAAAAGGTCCCCCTGATCTCTGCTGTGGCACGAAGGAAAGGTGATCATTTCTTGTGAAGTGCTGCTGAATACTTTGATTTTCTGGGATGTGATGACACTCATAAACCTGAATATTCAATCAGTTATTTCTCTATCCACTTCTCTGGGATGAGTGAGTTCCTTGAATATTCTCTGTACAGGCACTGTGAGTTACTCAACAGATATTTTATCTGTTTAAGGGGAGTTTGGAGAAGTTTGCAGTGGACGTCTGAAGACACCAGGAAAAAGAGAGATCCCTGTTGCCATTAAAACTCTGAAGGGTGGCTATATGGACAGGCAGAGGAGAGATTTCCTGAGGGAGGCGAGTATTATGGGACAATTTGATCACCCAAATATCATTCGCCTTGAAGGAGTCGTTACAAAAAGTAAGTCACTAATCCCTTTCCTTGTTTTATGCTGTATGCTGGCTTTCCCATTCTGTCTCATTTAGTATTGGAATTAAGCATTATTTCCTCATTCAGTATGGGTTACAGTTCTCAGAAATCTTCCAAGTCATTGACAGTCAATACTGCAAAATTTGGGATCATAATAGGAAATGCATAGCCTGTCTGTTTTCAATGTGAAATGTTTCATTTTCATTTTTTTAATATCAATTACCTTCATTCAAGAGAAGTCTTTACAGGTTCTTATGAAATAGAATGGAGAGTTTGTGGAGAAAACCACAAATGTAACTGAGCTGACTATGAAGCCAAGTCATCTTGTAAAATATCTTATTTCTGCAAAATTGCTCATTATTTATTTGATTGAGATTTACTGATTTGGGTACCAGAAGAGATGAATTTCCTGTTTTGAAGAAATAAAAATTAAATTCTTTGTAGCTTGTTGTATACTGAAAATGATTAACTAAAATTCCAGAATAATCTTTGAAATGTTTTACTCCTTATAATTGTTGCAGCTGCCAACAGAGATCCCTTACCTCTGAAATTCAGCAGGTTTAGTGGTGTTATGGACTTTTCTGAAAGGCTGAAACATCTAGCTGTCACTTAACTATTAAGAAGTCTAATTAATGTGCATATAATTTCCTCAATGACAACTTCTTGCAGTAAAAAAATCTCATGGTACATTCTTTCCAAAATTAATCACTGTCTTAACCAAGCCATGTTGTTTGCTCATTTGCAGAACTTATATTTTTCTTTTCAAGGGAAGTGTGTTTATAATGCAGTGTCCTCTTACCATCACAGTAAAAACAGCAAATGTGTTATGAATATTTCCTGTTTTCACTTCATTACAACATCCAAAGCTATGTTTGGAAAATTAAGATCAAAGAGGAAAGTTTAGCTCCTGAGCTTGTGTTGTTGGAATGGAATTTCAGTAGATTTGTGGAATGACATGACCATGTTCAAATCTGTCTCTCTGTTGTTCTAAATGAAGATGATATTTTTCTTTCCTCATGAGTATTGCAAGGATAAATTTATTGGTTTTTAGGCATGTTTAGTTAGTAGACTAACAAAACCCATTGCATTCCAGGAAAGACACAGCTTAGTCTCTCCACTGCTCTCCTGTCAGTAACAGCTCTGTGGCAACAAACAGGAACACAAGTAAATGCTGGCTGAGCAGCACTGGAGATCTTGTCAAGAGATGTAAATGTGTAGGAACTTAAGTGAATTTAGCTCTTGCTTCACACTGAGCATATCAACAATTAAATTCCACCAGTCTTCACCAGCAGGGGTGGTTTATGAATCAGTATCACAGGTCTGGTTGGGATCCACATGGTGGATCTTGTAGGGTGTGTCTCATCTGGAAAAGGCAAAATGTTGTGGTTTAGGAGCATTATTTAAATCCATTTAAATGGTGCACAGGGAGTACAGTATAATAATGTCCTTGGCAATGGCATGATTGTTTAATCTTTACATTTAAGAAGAAGTAAAGAAGAAGTTTTCTTTCTGTAATGCCTCATCATCAATCTAGAGAGAAATCAAAGTGGCATTCAGAAAAGAGAAACAAACAGATAAATCAGTGCTCCAAAATTAGAGTATTAGGTGTTGTACAGGAAAGATTATAGAGAACTATAAGCCAAAAATTCATCATTAGCAGTTCTGCTTTTCATCAAGGAGTCAACAAACTTCATTAAGGTTTTGTAATGTTTGTTTGAAGGTAGTATAAAAATAGTGGGTGTTACTGTTATAGTCACACTGTTGTCTAAAAATATGCATCTCTCAGATATAAAATAATTAGTGGAACTTTGAAAGAAAATGTTTCGGTATCAGGCAGGATTAAAAAAAAATAAAACAGTTATGCAGCCATAATTATAGAATGAAAATAGGCTATGTGAATTATGAGCAGAGTTCACCCCAAGCACAGAAAGTGCAAGTCACATAAATGGTAAAGGACAGGGTTGTGCAGCACTGCTCTGCCACAGGGAAGGAGCCTGAAGCAGGCTGAGCCATGGACGCATGCACCCTGCTTCCCATTTTGTCTTTAGGGTGTTGCCTTGCATTTATACTGCCCCATCTGGGGTATTTAGAGAATAATATGATTTCAGCTTGGAGGAGAGCAGTTGCCTTGCCAAAGTACTAAGTCTAGGATCGCAGAATCCAAATTTCATATTACTGAAAGGTGTGCTCTAAAAGTCAGACAAAACTTTGTCCTAGCCAAATTATTTATGCATTGATAGCATTAATAAAAGGTGTTTTGTTCTAAGACCTTGATTAATAACAACAGAAACTATCTAATGTGCATTGCAGTTCCACTAAGCTATAAAGGCACATCAGATGCAGTAAATTTGATTAATAGATGTGTACTGCTGTTCTTAGCACATGCTTTCCTCTGTGTAACCATTAGTCATTAACTTCTAGTTCTTGCTGATAGATTTGCATCAGTTTGTAAGCAGTGCCTTCCATTACAGTGTCATTGACTATTGAACAAAGAAGAAAAAGGATTTGGTTGTAATAAGCAGAAGTGCTGTACCAGGTCAATAGCTATTGACTGGGGCAATAACAAATTCGCCTGCTCACTGCAAACGAGAGCTTTTATCTGGTGCTACCAGCTAAGCAAATGTTAACTTTTAAATTATACTGTTTTCAAAATTGCTGTGGAACATGTACAGTAGGGGAGGAAAGAAATGCTAAACTTAGCCTGCTCAAAAGTAGCTCTGAAACAGAGTTTTAATTCCCTTTTCTCATGGCTTCATCTCTCATTTGCCCTAGCTGCAATCCCTAATCACAGAGAGCAGTAAGCAGAACAGTTGCTGTAGCACAAGCTTTCTGTTAGCAGGGAGTTCATTTCAAGGGCAATTTGCTGGGCCAAGGCAAACACACCATGGCACAGAATCTGGTTCCACTTGTGTTGCTAACCAGAAGTCACAGGGGAAACTTTATTCTTGTTTAGTTTTGTTACAGCAACACCATTCCTTGCATGGTTTGCCATAAAAGACTGCTTGAATGCCTCACAAATTTATCATAGATGCTTGGGCACTTCATAAAATTATCCATGTTTCCTTTCAAGCCATGTTAGCACAGTGATAATTTTGGGTGCTCTTTTGGGTGTGCCAGGGCATGCTCAGGTGAGTTTTATGTCTGTGGCCAAGCTGCTGCTATTTCATAAACAGGTATAAGAACAATAATTTCCTTCTCCAGTGCATACACATGTGACCAACACTGAAAGCTGGGCTCTAGAGGAGTAAGATGTATCTTCATTTCTACATCATGTTGAAGAGTTTCCATGGAAAGTCTATAAATTAAATTAAAGCTGTGCCTAGAAAAAAAAAATCAGGCTGTGTAATTATATCTACAAAAGGGTCCCTGACTATTGTAACTGTACTGGAAGAAATCCAGACTGGAATCTTTAGTTAGTTTTGCTTGGCAGTGCCTTACACGATAGTTTAAAGCAAAACCTAATCAGTACTATGTAATACTGCTTTAACAAAAAATATCAATGCATGCAAGGGCTTTATTACATTCATAATCTGAATGTAAATAACCTAAATACCCTAAATAACTTCCAATTCTTGGAAATTAGTTCTAAGGAATTGTTCCCGTTCCAAATTTTGACTGCTGAAGGATTTGTACCAATCACGTGTACAAGAGGAATCTTTTTTAAGGCATTCATTTTCTTTGACAGCATTTGTATTTTCCAGAAGGATTTTCAAAATAGTCCCTTCACAAAAGGAGGATAAATGAAGACAGCACCCAGACCTCTGGTTCTGTGTAAACTCACATCCTCAGACACTGAGCCTGGCTTTGGAATGACACTTATGACTCCCTTGTTGTCTCCTCACTGTTTTCATTTCATGGCTTTCAAATTGTAAAGAGTATTGCAGTTCTGAAATCTTCAGGCACACATTTGCGGGTCAAATTTAAAGTTTTAATTATTGACTTCCTTTTTAAATTACTGTGTATAACCCATTCAGTGCAACAAAAGCCCTAAAATCAGTACACCTTACCTTGTCCATGAGGGAGGCAAAGCAGCAACACGATCCTCTTTCTCTGGAATTTACCATATATAATATCTGACCTTTTTTTTTCCTTTTTTTTTTTAAAACAAAAGTTCAGGACATAATGAATTCTTTTTTTCAGCCAAGACAATTTGCTCTAGGCCTTTAAGCCTTTATGGTAATGAATTTACTGTTGCCCTTTTCTCTCACCTGTTAAATGACATTCATGATCCATTTCAGAAGGTGACATATTTTGTAGTACATGTGTTTATTGTACACATAATGTTGTATATTTCGTTGCTACACAAAAGGATTGAGTCACTTTTGTGGCAATATTGACAATATTCTTACCTTGGTCATGGATGGTGAAATTGTACTCCCAGGAAGCATGATTCTGCGAAGTTTTAAATGTTGTTTATGGAAAATCCACTGGGGTGGTGAGAGTGTTTGTGTCATATTAGCCAGTGGACCTTACTTGGCATTGAGCATAAAGCTGAATTTTTCTGATAAAATATTATTGTAGTTGTGCACATAATGATAGACAAAACAGCAGGATCTCATCTGTGTTATAAATTGTTCAGAAAGTGGAGCTGTAAATTTTAATTTGGCTCACTGCCTTTATTTTCCTTTGTATCCTTATTCATAGATAAATATTGCAACACATTACTGAATCCAGAGTTGGCATGGCCATCAAATTAACACAAAACCCTCAGCCACCACCTGCATTGTTAGCCAAATTTATGAGCTCAGTTTATTGAAGTATCATCCAAAATACAGAGCTGAAAGTCAGAGCTGTGCACATAACACAGACAACACTAAGTAGGTGTAGCCTTCTTGCAAAATAGGTTACCCTTCCTGACTGGTACTGGAAGAAATGTAATTAATGTTGATAGTCCTGAGCTATTTTTACACATGCATGCATCCATGTGGACATTTCAAATTACACATGCAAACCACCATGCACCCATGTGTTGGAGGTTGCTGGCAAAAGTTAAGAATCCACAATACTCAGTTCTCCTGAATGACATATACTTAGAAGAAATGAGCTTTTAACCCTCTGGAAAAATTTACATTTGTCTTTCATGCTTTACATTCTGAGAATTTTGGTCCAAAAATCAAGGGGCCATTTTGGTTTCCTGCAGTTCAAATCAGGCACATTTCTGTGTTCTGCTTTTCCCTTTTTGCAGTTAGCAAGCCATACATCTTGACTGTCAATTCTGCTGCTGCATCTTTCACAGGATGATAAGCAGTGAAGAAAAAGCACATTGTCAAACAGTCAAGCAGTAACACCCTGTTAACAGCAGCTTAATCTGACCAGGGTACACTATCAAACATAACTAAATTCCATAATTCTGCTTTCATAGGTTACAGCTGAGAAACAGGATTTCAGATTCTTCAGGGTCCTTTGCCTTCAAATGTCTGTGTTCAGACACACACAGGACCTGACTTTCAAAGATATTCAGATGCCTTGACGTGAAATGTGGTTCTAGTAGAAAAATATGTGACTAAAATGATTCCTGCTAACAGCTGTAAAAAGATAAAGTCCTGTAGATAAGATATGGCCAGGCTATTTCTTTTTCCTTTTCTTTTGAAGGGAATGCATGGTCATAATTTTTCATAATTAGCGTCGTTATTAACCAGAAATTATTGCTTTTCCATCTAAAATATCTGAATACAATATGCAATTTCTTCCTTTACCATGAAAGTAAAGAAGAATATGGTAGAATAAGTTAAAGGGCCAGATATTTAGAGTGTGCAGGAGATATATGAAGGGTTGGGGCTTTTTTAACAACAGCAACCAGAAGATCAATGAATATCAGGGAGAGACAAGATTGCACTGTGCTGACAGATTTGCTGCACAACATGGCTGATCTGTTGCCTGTGCAGGAAAACCATAAAAGCAACAATGAGAGCAATTATAAATGACAATGGCAATTGCAGCTGACAGCCAGAGGAGTGAGGGGGTTAAAGAGTGCATAGAAAGCAATCAATAATCCCAATTCACAAGTTGTATTTGGTTGATTTATTTTGATAAGTTCAGATTCATTTGTTCTTCTGTATAGAGGCAAAAACACACTAGTAAATGGGCATGTGATTGAGCATGGGGAAAGGCTGGGGAGAACTCTGAATGCATAGGGCATAGTTCAAGTTGGTTTACCCCATTCCAGGCAGAGCATCCTGCTGCATCTTCCACTGGCAAGCAGGAAATAACTGTTTTAAAATGTGAACTGTGTTACTCATCTTCAAATGTGTGTGGTTTTTCAATAGTAGCCATTATTGGGTTTTAGTATTATTTATAAATATTTTTGCTTATTATTACCCATAAACCCTCCAGGTCTAGTCTCTCCATACAAACCTCTGCTGCAAAAGTTTGCATTGTGATATTTCCTGCAGCTTTAAGGCTCACGCCCAAATTTCTAATGCAAAGCAAAAAGCTTAAGATATCTTGAACAGCAGATTCATATCAAGAAGTAGTAGTATTGGAAAATGGACTGGTAATTTTCTCATATAAATATCTGATATTGCATTTTATGGAAACATGAGAGTTAGATGTGAGGAAAAGAAACTATTTCACTGACTATAATTATCTTTCTGATTTTAATGCATACATAGTTCAGGTTCCAGAAGAATAAGTAACTTAGATGCAAACTGTTTGGGATCCTTTCCAAACTCCTTGTTGGAAATTCAATTTGCACAAAATAATCCTTCATAAATGTTACATTTCTTCAGAGATAAACATAGTGCTTGTAAATCAGGAGAGGATGATAAAACTGTTAAGGGACACACAATTGAAAGAGAGAAGCAACGTGGGAAAAAAAAATAATATGATTTTAAAACATCATAATAGATGGTGTGAAGTTACAGAGTATTCAGTTTAAGTATGCTCTAAATATATGCACAAAACATTAATGACAATCCTGTAAACACATTTTCAGAAGCAAATCTATTCTACCAGACATTCTCAAATAGATTCATAACAACATCCATCTGTAAATATTGTCATTTTTCAACTAAACTTTAACAAGGTAATTTCTCCTGAATAAAATTTGAAAGCAAATAAGTTTAGCTGATAATGACTTAATTTCAATATTTTATCTAGAGAAGCATAGTACAGAATTTTTATAATAGTAAAAAACTGAAACAAATCACTGCACTGTTGCTAGAATTCACATAATTGATTACCTTTCTTCCTGAAACAACAGAAACTTGTTAATATCTCCCTAGACTGACAATAATTAATTTACCCACTTTGGAAAAGTCTCCCCTCTTTCCTTTCTCTGTTTTTAACTCTCCGCTGTAGTTGAGCACATTGTTCAGCACACAAGTGTTTCAGGTAAGACTGGCAATTCACTTCCAGTTTTCAATGAATGTCTTTCTAAGCATTGAAAAATGTGACTTTGTGGGCTAAGTAAACAAATGCTGCCCAACATCCATCCTGGCAGAGTCACCGTTGCCAAAACCAGCACAGGGAAGATGAGGTGAAGAGGTTTTACCACATGGTAAAACCTCTGAACACCAAGTGGTCTTTGAGCTGCAGAGAAAATCCTCTGAATACACTTGGTACCAACAAGGAGGTAATTAACAATTCTCTTTGGTCAGCAGCATTTCTCAAAAAAGAAAGCAGAATTCCCGTCCATGTGCCTCAGGCCATCAGAGAGCAAACACAGCTTGTCTTGGTTTACCAGGTGTGGGCTGGGACACCTTCACTGAGCAGTGGCAAAGAGGATTTTCTGTCTAACTTACAGATTTGTAAATCTAAACCAGCATTTAATCCACTTCTAATCAAAGAGTTCATTCCAAGTCACAATTCTGGTAATGACAGCGATTTTCCACTTCTAATCCTGGCATCTTTTATTTGAGGAAGTCAAGTGGTGTTTGTTACAAGGAAGGAAATCCAACCTGTGGGCTTAATTTCATTGATATTACTGCACAGTGAATTGTGAATGGATGAATGTGAAATAGCAAAAGGAATCCTCAATTTGTACCCTACATTTGTTCAACAGAAAATCACTCAGCCCCAAGGGGTTTTCTTCAACTGAACACAGTGAGGCTTTTTCAGTGATACTGATTGTCTACAAGTGGGGAGTGTGTCTCCTAGCCCTGGTTCATACTGTAGCAGGGAAACAAGGCTAAAAGAGGAGAAAATCAGAGCTTTAGCTGCAGAACTGCAGACTGGACAGCAGGCTGCATGAACACATTTGTCTTCAGATGCCACCATGAAAAGCTATTTCACTCATTAAATTAAATCTTTCTGCTATTTCTAAACATAAAGTACAAAATTAATCCCCAAATCTCTGTTTTTATGGAAATACCATGAAAATGGGCAATTGAAAATTTAAAAAGCCCATGGAACTTCTTAACCATCCCATTCATTCCACCAACATTTCACATGGGAGTTTCCTGTCTTAAAGGACAAAGAGTTCCAAATTATAGGAATGCTTAGCTTTTTCCTTCCAAAATAACAAAAAGTGGGCAATAAAAAGATAATTCAGCTAATTAGTAATAGATTCATAATTCCCTGAAATAATGATGTATACAAAATGAATCACAAAGGTTTTGGCTGATATTACAGGCTTTGTTTTCTTCTATTATGAAAAATGTGATTTTAAAGTATTTTGTTTTCATCTAATAATGAATGCATGATAATGAAATCCAAATGTACAGCAGTACTTGTAGAAGTGTCCTGGGTTTCATAAATCCCTATAAACACATCAAGATTTCAGGTTCTTATTTAGCATTGTGCTAAAGCTATTTTTAAAGCAGGGACTGAAAATTCTTATTTAGTAGACAGCTTAAGCATACACAGTTTTATTCCATAGAAGCTCAGTATTTCCCTTTCTATTCAATTAAGACTACAATGATTCAACATAGCATTTTTTATGGCTGTTAAAAGCCTTAATCATATTAATGTTGTCACACCAATCTTCCCAGCAACCAGAACTTCACTGTGCATTGACATTTAACACATCACAAAATAAATGCCTGTAGTGTTTGTAGAACTCTTTTCAAGCAATTCCCTCACTCCCCCCCCACCCCCCAATCACCTGTTTGTCTAGAAGCAGCAAGGGAAATTAAATGAGATGTTAATATTCTCCCCAAATATTCTGTAACTTACATCAGTTCCTCCTTAGGAACTGAAAGCTTCTTTCAGCATTTGCTTTTTGTCCCAGAGAAGTCATAAGTAAAGCCAGAAGTTGTTATAATTGGGGTTTTCTAAAACAGTCTCAGTCTGGGTAAATATTCCTGCCTCTGGACTTATTCCCATCTGCCAGTCAAGAAGTGAGAGTGCAGGTTTGTAGGGAAGCGTTGTCTTCCACAAGCATCTCAAAGTTAAACTCATCAGGGATGGAGGTCTCAGCTTTGCCCTGCCCAGTGTTTGTCTTCTTCATGTTTCCAGAAAGACCCTGTAAATTTAAATTTGGAGCAGAAATTAGAGAATTGATATAGAAAAGCAGGACTTTGAAAATATGTTCCCCAAGAGCTGGGCTAGAAGGGTCTGTTCCTCAGAAATGAAGCCAAAGCATAGGAATGCTTCATTATTTTCAAACCAGTAAACTGCAGGAAATTCAGAGTTAAAATCTAACTGAAGAATAAACCTAAAAAGCATGGAAATAACTAATCCAGACACCAGGAAAAGGCAGTCAAAGGACTCTGTGAGTTCTTGAAAGTTAACTGAGGGGTGACACAATTATTTGTGGGTATGATGTCAACTACTCTGGTGGAATCTGGGGAAACAAAATGGGACCACCCCTTTGAAAATCTGCTGCTGAGCATGTGAATATAAATTTCCCTTTGCACAGCAGGTTTGGTTTTGCTGGTTTAGGTACCCTAGAGCAGAATTCAGCCTTCAGGAGTTTCACTGTGTTATTTGCAAGGTAATGGAAATCCTCACATGATTCACTTGGACTTGGTGGCCTCCAGAGCTCCTTTCCAACCTCAGCCATTTTGTGTTCTGTGATTTCAGCAGGGGTTAAGCACAGTAATTTTTGTCAATTTTTGTCATGCTCTAATATTTTGTGATGTCTATTAAAAAATACTATTTAGTGATCTTGAAAATTAGATTTTTCTAAGAGATATGAATTATTTGGGTAAGCATTTAGGCATACCATTCTGTCAGCCTTTGCTTTCATTAAAAAAAAGCTCTAAAATAAATTAGGAGCATATTCTAAGTCTCTAGATTATTGCATTGAAAAAAAAGTAAAAAGTTTATGTTTTCTTAATGTAGTGAAAACATGATCCAACAAATTAATCAGGGATACATTTTTTCCCTGCTTCTGATTTTTTTTCCATTGCAAGTCAAGCCTTTTGAGTGCTCTAAAAATTGTAATCTGACATCATAATTTCAAAGTTTTATAAAGTCATTCCTTATAAAAACCTTCCATATGTTCCCTTATAAAAGATTATGAAGTAATGTGCCATTCCTGGTGGTCTAGGAAGGATAAATCAATAAAATCATGTGAGGGAAAAGTCGACCATGTTTCAGTACTTTCCATAATGGATATATTTCAAAGAATTTTGGAAAAAAAATGCTCTAACCCTGTTTCTAACTTCCCCAAGGAAACACTAGCAACAATAAAAATAAGGTTTTATTTTAGAATGAGAAATGCTCATAACAGAAGCCAGTCTTCTCTCAGACATTAAGTGGTAAAATTGAGTAATTACCCTATGCAGAAGCAGGAAAACTCTCTGCATTCTGTCCTCCAGTATTTTGTTACTAAATGTTCAGCCCACCCTGCCTGAAAATGCAGTTTGGAGTGAAAAGAGCCAGTTTGCTTCCTGCCAAAGTGAATGCAAAAGCTCCTTCCAGCCCTCACTTCCCCAAAGCCTTCATCTGCAGATTCCTGAGAACTTTCTCTTAGCTGGGTTTTAACAATCCCTGCATGGAAAGCATCAAGAGGACTGACTATATAGAAACAAAGAGCAATGGGGTTTTTTACATTAAATACACCACAGATGCATTTTTCCTTTTTTTTTCCAAACCAAATCTGTGGGAAAGGAACAACAGCCTAAAGTCTTCTTTTGCTGGAGCCAATAAAGAGATGGTACTTGCAAAAACAAATAGAAGAAGGAGTTGTGACTTCTCTAGCACTTCTCAGTCCAGGTTGTTAAATTAAGCAGACAGAGAGCTACTTCTGAATTTGTAGCTTTAGAAGCACAGAAATACACAGCACATGAAATGGTCAATTCCATCTGTATTAAGTATTGAATAAATACTTAATAAATAATAGTAATAAATAAGGAAAAGCAGCAGTGACAAAGAACAGGGCACAGTTTTGTCACTGGCCATGGGATTTGGGCTGGGAGCAGTGGCTGTTCTTCCAGGCTGACCATGCTGTGACCACACAGTGCCAATAAATGGGTGTGAATTAATGTCTGTGCTCTGGAGCTGAGCTAAGAATATGGATTTCCTTTGCCCAGCCACCTTCTCCTGACCTTCTGCTCAGGGGGATAATATCCTACTTAAACCCATGCCACCTTAGGACACCGTACCAATGAAATTCCCTATCAAATTCCACAATTTGTGGGATGATATTCCCCCAGGAACAACAGCAGAAGGTGGAAGGCAGGCTAATTGATTCAGCACTCCCCCACTGCCTCTGAGCTCAGGCACTTAGCTGTAATTATTGTGAAACAGAAGAATTTACACTGAGTTATAGACTGGTATCACAGGGCTCAGAAAGTGGTGGATATTTCATGAACTCTCAGCTATTCTGTGTATTTCTAGAGTTCAACACACTTTTCCAACTAATATTGTAACTTACGTGGTTTCCCATGTTAAGGTGACACAATGTTCATAGCATGTAACTGTGGAGCAGGGAGAGGTTGGGGTTTTCTCCTCAATAAATCCATGACTGTAAGCTGCTAAATAACAACAGCATTTGAGGGCACTGAGGAATCATGACTTATTATTCTTGCCTCCTTTTCCCAGTTTAGAATCGTGTAGAAAGATCTTTCCCATCAGTGTGAGTGCACCCACTGCAAAAAGGAGTGTTAGTTCTTGCAGAAAACAACAGAAGTGGTGGGAAGCACAAGTCTCTGTATGATGTGGGCTGACAGAATGGCATAATTTCTCAAGAAATCTGGTTAATGAGCTGGCTCCAGGGGTCCCTTCCAAAGTTACACATTTTGTGATCCTGTGTCATTCATTAAAATATTTCATCAGTCTTTATACAAACAAGTAAATATTTGAGTAACTTCTAAACTACTGTAAATGCCCAAAGCTCTTATCAAAGCTCTGTCCATCTGGTGGTGATTGATGTGGCTTAACAAGAATTAATTTGCTTTATCTGCAGTGATTATCCCCTTCCCAATATAAAATCACATAATCAAGTCTCAAACCCTTTTCACATTTGTGCACATGATGAAAAAAACACACCTGGGGCTGAAAAAAAGTTCATCCTGGGGCTGTATTTTAATTCAGAGCCGTGCATGTTTAAAGATGAATGAACTTTTAATCTCTCATTTGTCTGCAGTTTTTTTGTTGATGGATACTGGTCAGGGCTGAATGTCACCAACCTTGTCCTTTTCAGGTGTTTTGGGACGTCTAGAAGAGACTAAATGAGGTCTTGTTCTAGAAACTCTGAGTTCTGCTTAGTCAGAGACATTTCTGAGGTGACAGGAGACTGGATGGGATTCAGTTGCCTGAAATGACACTCAGTGCCTACTCTTAAATATCCAACTGCTGCTTTGCCTCTTACAGCCACTTTCAGAGTGGAAATCTCCTGCTGATCATGTCATGTCTGCCACTCAGCTGGGAATGTCTCAGATTTTTTAGAGCATTTCAAATGACACAAACCATTTACACTTAAGCACCTGAACCCTGACTTTTGAGTGTGAGAGAAAAGTGATATTTGTATGTATTCTTTTAGTTATTTGCAGCTTATAAAACCTCAATAATTTCAGCCCTCTAGTTCTCTTGGTATTTATAGACTTACTTGCTCTAAAATTCACTGCTCCTTGTTTGGTTGGTTTTTTTTTTGTTGTTTTTGTTTTTATTTCTGAATATGTAAGTGAAATAAATTTGGGGTTATCTTAATTTCTTTCTATAACAAAGTAACTTATTGTAAGAGTGTTTAGGACACTGGAGTTATTTGCCATTTAAGAGCATTTAAATAGAGGAAAATGTCAATGGTGAAACTGAAGCTGTTTGGCTTTTCTGAAGGGCTGTCTGTACATATGGTGTGTGACTCAGTGGCTGTACTTTATGATTCCTATCATTCATATTTTGAAACAGGAGCAACATTCTATTTGGGAAGTCTTCATATGTTCATTATTTAGCCTTTATGTTTTAAGATGCTGTTTAGTACCAAACATCTTGGAGTTACTGGAACAATTTCCATTTTAAAATTGAATTTTTGTGTATTGTATTCTGTACTGTCTGTCCAGGATCATTTCTGCAAATATTTTAAAGTGAAAGCCATGGAATATGGAAACACTTTTATAGGAATGCCAAAGACTTCTCTTGAGTGTCCAGAGGGAAAACTTACCTTTAGCCATCAGATATAGAAGTACTGCATCTAGATTACCAATTAAATTAAATATTTTTCCACAGACTGCAGCATGACTAACTAACAAATTTAAAGGACAGATGGACTGAGAGAAAACATTAGAACTCTTGCTTGAAAATAAAAGTAAAAAACTCAAAGCTCTCCTAGGCTACTTTAAATTCAGCAAGTGCACGTGTGTTTTGAGGGTAAATCTTCCTCAATGTATTTTTATTAGTGGAAAAAAAATCTCAACTGTTGAAGGCCATTTATTTTTCTCATTTTCTATAAAGATCAAGATGCTTTCTGTCTCTTCAGAGAACAAATATGAAGTACCTGCAAGGTGAGGAAAACAAACTTGCCATTGCCTAACTTTTTGGATGGATGCTTACTTGATGCACTTGCAAAAATACCCAGATTATTCTGATTGTTTAGATTTATTGCCAGGTGGGAGAATCTTGAGCCTGTGCTTATAAGTTACATGTTCAGAGCTGTCATTTCAGATCCTTCCTTGATGCTGGCACTCACTGAGCACTAACATGAGGAAGTTGAAATGATGTCTGCAGACCTCTGTACATCTGCTGAAAGCTGAAACAGTGAATCAAATGCTAAGGCATCTTCATTTCTCACCACTGCAGTAGATATGTCACAAATACTTGCTTTAAAAGAGGTGGATGAGATAATCATTGTTTCCAGGAATAAAACCATACATGTAGGCAATGAGAAGAATATACAGTTTATTATCGTGAAAGCATAAAATTTATTGAGCTTCTGGTGACAGCAAAGCAGAAAGGGGCCATGTCCATGTTGCCTAAAATCAAAAACTTACAATTATATGGAAAAATATATAAAAAAGCTAAAAATCTTTAGGCATCATCCATACTCCTGGTTTTTGCCTGTATCAATACATTGACAGGTGTTGGAAGGTTTGACAGAAGCTCTGACTGCTGGAGCTGCCTTGACACAGAATTCAGTATTTTAGCTGCAAATTCTGATTCCCCTTTGCCCCTTGCCTGACGTGACTTTTGTCAGGTGGCTTTAAAACACTGGTGTAAAACAGCTTTGCTGGTATATCCTCACCTCTACTGGTCTGTCTTTGATTTGAACACAAAATTGTAACCTCTATGGTGGAGTCATTTGGAATGCATTATTGGAATGAATGCATTATAATAATCCCACAGGTGCAATTTGCTGTTGAAACACCAAATTTTTCTGTTGCTCCTACAAGTGCTGGAATTCTCCATTTGCAAACTATGCAGAAAACCTTTTTCTGGTTAAAGCTGTGTGTGCTATGACTTGGTTAAAAAGCAAACAAAAGCTTTTAACTGCTTTCCATGAGATCTGTTCCCATGAAACCACCGTTAACTCCGCAGAGATTTGGTTGTTCTTTCTTTAAACAGTCAACTTCTTTTGTCAGCCAGAGAACAAGTCGTTTGATTAATGATCATTTTTATTTCTTTGAAAGGATCCTTTCCGACCATTGGGGTGAAGTCTCTTTCGAGATTCCTGAGGGCGGGATTTTTAAATAGCATCCTGGCCTCACATCCAGTGGCAGGGGGTGGATCTTTACCCCCCAGCATTTCCTCTGGTAGGTATTCCAGCCTGTTCCCACACATCAGGTTTTTTTTTTGTTTTTTTTTTTTTTTCCTTCACTCTCTGCCCCATCTCTCCACACATCTCAGGGAAATAAAATACGATATTTGTCAGACAGGTAGATCAGATGTCCCTTCCAATAAAAAGCCAAACCAAAAGGAAATGGAAAAGACAGTAACTTCTTGGGAACAAGCCATTTTCCTGAACTAATGTATAGGAGAAATTATGAGGGAAACTGTTGTGCAGTGAAGTAGCCAACCTAAATATTGGAAGAGAAGGCCTGGTATCCTCTAAATCATCCATTTCATGAAGCATGTCCATGTGCACCAAAGAAGGAGAACTTTAAATATGCCACTGTAAAATCTCAGAATTTGTGACTCCGTGACTCTTCCCTAAAAATTTATATTCCCTTGCTAAAACATGGAAGCAAAACAAATTTGGAAAGGGAAAACTTAATAATTTATTAATTTGGTATTTGAAACCTTTGTGTGGTTTGGTAGCTGCAAGTTTTATCTCATGAAAACTGCCTTTTTTTTTTTTTTTTTTAATGACTTTTACCATTATTTGAACTCTTATAATTCTCTTTAAATGAGTGAGGACAGATTAGAGGCATCCTTTCCAAGACAGGCTACTTGTGTTATCCTTTCTCTTCTGGAGCCATCAAACACCATCTTCCATCAAAAGTAATAAAGGAAGAGTAAATACATATAACTATAGTTAGAACTGAATCAAAGTTCCTTTCCAAACCACATATTTCTGTGTAAAACTGGATCTGTGCATGGGCTAATGTCAGGCTGGTATCTTTTCTGGACATCCTGTGTTATCTGTAGTGTTACTTAAAAGTTTGTCTTGAAAGAGAAAAAAAAAAACCTCTTCTGGTAAGAAAAAGGAGAAAATTGGAAAATTGCATAATGTTATTGACTTGCTATACAAAAGAAACTGTTGTACTTCTCTGTGCCCCGTTTTACCTACTGCAGTAATTCTAATTACAAGGTGATTCTTACTTTTCTTTTTATTTCAAGTGCTATTATTTCTTTCTTTGCTTTCTTTGAATAGAAGCGTGTCGGCAGCTTTGATGTCTTTTCTTATGACTGTTTGGGTTTCTTTTGTCGACAGTTTGTGAAATACTTTCCATATTTTTTTTTCTCCATGGGATATCTCGGAGTGTTTAATAGCCCTTAGGAATTGTGGCAGTCAGCATCACAATGAGGTGGTACCTGTAACTAAACAACTGTTGAGCAGGAAATACTGCAGGCCCCATAAAATTCTGTTTTGAACACAGTGTTATGTAGAGCATCCCACTGATTCTGTTAAATTACAAATGGCCTTAAATTCATGAACTGGCTTCTCAACTACTTCCCTACCTACAAGTTAATTTTGTAAGATCCTCAGGACTGTTGTTTTTCTGAGTACTTGTAAAGCTTTTGATCTTATGGACTTAAAACTCTTAAATGCAGTTTGTTTAATGAAGCTCATTCATAATTCCTTGCTATTAAATGTCTTTTACTAAGAATTCTGATTCAATCTAATGAAACACTGAAAATGGGAAAAGATGGAAATGCAGCTGCATGATGTGTAACAGATATCCTCGCAAGGATAATGGAGATAAATGTTATTTGGAGATAATGGAGATACATAATGGAGATAAATGTTATTTGATCATATCTAAAGCAACAACAGCAACAAAAAAAAAGTAGGCAAAGTGGCAACCCCAAAGAAAGGGAAGATTTTTGGGTAGTTGAGAGGCAATGAAGAAGTGTGATAAATCCAATGGATGAGATGTGTTCCTCTGACAAAGAATGCATGTTGGGGGACAGGTGGCATGAAGCTCTGCAGTGCAGGTCAGAAATTGCTGCTAACAGTTGCATCTCAACAGTTTTACCTGTAGTGCTGCTATTTAAGTCTTCCTTTTTTACTTTATCATATTTACATTTATATTAAGCATGGTATGAATTCTGAATTGCCTCTTTTTTCACCAGAGATGACCAGGGGATGCCCTTTCCTTTTCTAGATTGCTAAAAGCAGCTTTGCTTTATTTGTGAGGAAAAAAAAAAAAAAAAAAAATCCTACACATTAAAAAAGGAAAAAAAAAAAGAAAAAACCAACCAAGAATACCATGAAAACAAATCTTGACAAGGTAGTGCTGGTCTGGGATGTAAGAGACTCAAAACTGACTCTCTTGCTGTGCGTGATTCAGTGGAGATGTTTGGGCTTGTGTTGGACAGTAGCTCTCATAAGCCTAACAGAGGTACTTAACATTTAATAACTGCAGAATTATAACCTAATTGTTTCACATATTGGTCATGGGTAAGATTCCAGTTAATTTAACTACATGGGAGACTTAAAATGCCAGCATTATTCTGCTATTAGGGTCATTGGGAACAAAGATCATGAGAGGCTTTTTATTTACCAAAACCTTTAACTCAAGCTAAGTGGCAGATTCCCTTCCAAATACTCAGAAAATTTATTTCTAACTAAAGACAAAATGCTTTTAGATCTTTTTTCTACAAAATTTGCCACAGATGTTTTAATGAAACACAGAACTAAACTAGAAAGCCTGCTATAAGTAAGTGTCTGGAAAGCAGCTTGGCAGGGCCATGCAGCTGTTGGTTTCCTTTTTTCCCTTTCTACTTTCATCTCAGTAGTTGAGAGGAGTGTATTTCTTTTACCATTGCATTGACAGCTGATGTTCAGTTTTGTGTAATTCAGCTTTTACACTGTGCAGAGATTCTCTCATGTAAAAGATATCCTCATTTAGCCAATTTAAAGATTAATTTATGCTGCTGGGACGAGGCATTACGTCTTTCTGCATAAATAGATTGTCTTGAATGTAGGTGTTTTTTAAGCCTAGACATAACTTCTAATGCAATAGTGCTTATATTTGATAGTTACATCAAAAATCTGTCACTGCTATAGAGCAGTTTCACCAGAAGCAAAACTTAAAGTGGGCCTGAAAAACTTATCTTAGATTCTTGCAAAAACAAGCCCATTTGCAGACAATAGCTTCCTTTTTGCTTAGCTATCATTTATGTCACAAATTACTTCATTCCTTGTTATTCCACCTGTTAGCAGTACAAATTGACATGACTTAGCTGATGTAGGTCTGCACTGACAGATGGACTCACATGAGCAATAAGTACTTTTTCTCAAGTGATAGCCTTGCATATATTAAAAAGAATTCTTAAACCACTTAGCATTTACATCACACTGACACTGGCACGAGCTGCTGAAGCTTCCTTCATGACACACACACACCTTGTGAAAACCCAAATTATAAACTTGCCAGAGATGCATCTCTCTCTTCACATTCTCTTCCAAACTACACACCCTGTTCTTTGCTCCACTTTGGGGAAGCTCTCAGCTCGCTCCTCCTGCAGCTCCTGATTGAAGTGTCCTGTGAAGGGTTTGTTGTGCAAATGCCCACAGAAGTTACAGGCTGGAAGCTTCATGATGCTCTGCTGTCTTTGAAGAGTCAGAGATTGCTCAGCTTGCTGAGCTGGGAAGGTAAAAAGGGAAAATAAATACTTCTCCTACTGTTCCTTTCAAGCTAAACTCCTTCACTGAGTTTTTCTGTCAACAAGATCTAGAGATGGGTGCCAGGCTATGAGCTACCATGGAAAGGTTCTGGTAGCCAAACCTCTCCTTCAGACTGTTCAGCGTTCAAACTGCATTAGCAGGAGAGAACCATCAAAATTATTCTTGCCATAAACTCCTCTCTGTAAGTGTCATCTCCCCATCGTGCTGTGGTCAGCAGTTGGATCATTGTCCCCAGTTCCACTCACAGAGCCCCTCTCTGGAGCTTCTGTGGAGGCATCCTGATGTCACTTTTTAAATGAAATGTGACCATCAGTTATTTCCTGCCACTTAATTTGTGAGTGTTAACCATCCAGCCCCTTGACACTGTGGGAAAAATAGAAGCAAAGAAATTTGGCTTGAACAACCCACCTTTGTGAACATCAAAAAATATATTGCATGCAAGAAATTGAGAATGCACTTAACTTTCCAGAAACTGGAAGTGATATAGGATGGTTTGCTCACTGCTGTCCTGAATTCCACAAAAAGCACATTCTACAGAGGATATCCCCTCTTCAGTGTTTTACTGCCTAGTTATTTATGGCTCTTTGTCTAATACACATTACAATGTTCACATTTATTCCACAGAGCTCCTCAAAAAACTCATGCATAATTGTAGAGTACTACACTAGATGATTAACAGTTTTCTTTTGCCCAAAATTAATATTTTATTACAATTTCCAAGTGCACCTGAGTGAGCCCATTATTCTTGATATTGTATAAACTGACATTTGAAAGCAAATTGTATTGACAGACCCTTATTGAACAAAATTACTCGACAAGAAACCATCAAGGAGCAATTGTACATAGTGAATTCAACTATGATTATAGTACTCCAGTAATGAGAAAAGTAACTTTTTTCCCCCAGTTAATGCATTTTCCTCTACTCTGAATTCCAGCACCTACACTTCTGTATTTGTTGTTAAATGAAAACTGCTAATTCTTTCCCAGTGATTAACAAATCTTGATTTTTCTATTGCATATGCATTTCCTGGGATACCTGAGCCAAATGGCTCTTCCAGTTTATTCTTTCCAGCCTCAGTGTTCCACTGGAATGTTTACCTTATAGACCCTGTAACTAATACATCTTGGCATGTATTTTCTGAGAACAGAAGTTCAAATGTAGATGGACTTTCCCATTAGGCAGGCAGGCAGGGAGTACTTCAGAACCAAAATAAGGATAAGTAGCATTAATACTGAAAGAAACATATTTTATGCTAGTTCATTAGGGTCAAGATTGAACTGTAAAACTGGGGTTAAGCTCTGAGTGTAGGGCATGGTAAAATCAGGTTTTCATTCTTCACCATTGCTAAATATCTTATTTCATGCTCAGGTGGTCATAGTAAACAATTCCAAACATTTAAATCCTAGAAGTTCAGAAAAAAAGTATTTGCATATGTGGTCATTTTTACATAATATACACTACTATTGTATATTTTTAAAAATCTGACTAGAGAAAATGTGGAAATTTATTGTTACAAGCATGTTAGTTGAAGAAAGTTTCTGTTGCTTACTGACAGAAGCAGAAAGATATGAAGAGGAGAGCAGGAGGGGCTTGGCAGATATACACAGAAGTATATTTGTAAATGAGATGCACACAGATTTTCTTTGTTTCAAGATTAAGGGAAAACTGAACTCCGTTTTTTGCCAGTGGTAAAACACTGAATGTAAAATCATAATCAGAACTGGTTCATTTTTGTGAGATGGGAGGCAGGAGAAACAGCTAATGTGGATAATGTTTAAATAGTTTTGGTCTGTTTTAGGTAGGAAGCCAGTGTGCCTTTACCAAATTCAACTTGCTGCAGTAGCATTCCCAGGCCCAAATACTGAGCATGGGAAATAATCTGCCTAAATCTGAATTTTACACAGTGGTATTTAAGAAGCCCTATTTTAATACAGTGGTATTTTAATACAGTGGTATTTAAAAAGCCCTTTTAGGTGGCTTGTGCAGTTGGTGAAGACTAGACAATCCTGTACAGACTCATATCACCTGTCTGTGACACACAGTTAGAGTCAGAGCTGGAGGGAGAAGCTTGACACTGTGTGCCTTCATGTTCTGAAGGTAAAAACCCTCAAAAACAAATGATGAAAAACCCCAAGAGATCACAAAAATATCACAATGTTAGGTCCAGGGCATCATGTATTTGTTGGAGCCCTGACTCGTGATGTTTTGTTTTCTTAATTTTGGATTTGCAGCCCACATGTTACAACCCAAAGCTCCTTTGTGGGTTCCAGAACCTTCAGGAGTGTTGATGTGTGACCTCCACTACTTCTGCACAAGAGAAGTGATGCCTTGCTCATAAAGGAAGAGTGGTGGTTCATGAGTTTTTTATAGCTCAGTGGTGTCTCAGATATTTAATCTTTATGTAGACTAAAGGGAAATGGGGCAAAACAGCTCAAATGGTAAATGGAAAAATACACAAAGGATATCCCAAGGTCATGTCAGAATCTTATCAACTTCTCAATTAGGGATTATATCAAATAAACAACAAATGACATTTTAGAATAGGATTGAAATAATACCTTAACCACATCATTAGGCTTATGAAAGCACAAAACCCTGTTTCATTGTAACCTTGTGTGTGCTTTTTTAAAATTTTGCTCCTTTTCAAATTTACATTGTAGCTTACAGCTTCTAAATATGATGCCCCTATGATAATAGGTAAATTCACAACAGAAGTTAAGTAGGATTTGCTTCTTGTGTTCCCTAAGAACTTGTTATGAATCGTGGCAGACTGAACATGAAGTGCAGAAGCCCCCAGGGGGGAATTTCACATGGTTTAAACTCCTTTACGTGCTCTGGGGTCAGCAGGGTGAGTGATCATTGATGCAGTCAGACTCTGTGGTCTAATTCTGAACCAAAGAACATCCCTTGCCCTTTCCACAGGAGGATGTGGCTTGGTATGAACCCTGAGGAGCTTCAGGGTGAGATGTCACTAGATTAAGTGAAATATGCTGAATTTCAGTTATAAAGTAACTGAGGTGAATTGTTTTGGTTAATCAAACTGGGCAAAAGTCTCTCAAACTGAATCTGAACAGAATGCATTATCTGTTATGAGTTTTTCTCTCATTCTTTGCTTCAGTGCTAAAGCAAAAGTGCCATTTTTTGTATTTCTCTAATATAATTTTAGCTATTATTTCTCTCTCACCTACCCAACCCCTAAGTAGTGCCAAAAAAAACCCTATTTCTTCTGGTTTACCCTCTCCTGCATTCCACTTGCTTCTGTCAGGGAAAGATAAGGATCAGAAAATCAATAATGGAAACAACATAGCTGCTTTCTCTTCACAGTTCCACTTCCCTTTCCTCAAAATCTTCCAGAATATCTTCTGTAGGCACACTGGAGGATTGATGTAGATTAGGGCATGCAGGAGCAGCAGGACTCCTCAAATTTCTGCTGTCCAAAGCACATTCTCCCTTTGTCATGTGAGGAACCAGGAGAGCCACTTGCAGTGCTGCCTGCAACACGAGGTTGCAGGTTCTCAAACCAGGTTTTTATAAATATTTAATATTTAAAATATTTTATACATTTATGCATGCAGACTTTTCCTGGCTTCTGAAACACACCAACAGGCAATGGGTCACAGGGTAGTAAGTGGAAAAGCATTTAGTGTATAATTACAGGAAAACAGGTTTATGTTGTGAAATATTTTCAGATTGTGTGGATACAATAAATCTTCAGGTAGCAGTGGTAGCTGTGTGGCCATACCTTACTAACATTTAAACAGGATCTTATGGTCATTCATGTGTTTTGAATTGCTATTAATTGATTTTGCAGAAGTATTTTCTCCTGACTAAACTAACTTAAGTAATGATATTTGGTACATAGACATGAGAAAATCCAAAGTGCTCTAGGAGCAAGATAAATAGGTTATATGTATGGGATTTCCCGTGGTAGCAGGATGTAAATATGTTATCCCATCCTGTTTGCAGTCTCTGGCTTCTAAACTCTCAAAAAGGAGTGTGGAACTGCAACTTCTATTTTTTGATGCTGCTTGGACACAGGTCTTAGTCAGGGGCCTTCTGTCATGTGAGTCAAGAATTCAAGTGTGGTAGCTTGCAGAAAAATTCACATTGGCTTCATGTGAATTGATGTGGGCTAACAATGCAAAACCAAAAATGCAAAGTGGCAGAATTATTTTTTATTGCTTTTTTTTTTTTAAATAATCTTTAGTTTTCTTTCTTTTTTTCCTCTACCTGTTTTGTATTATGGAAATTTTATTTCTAATTCACTGGAATTCATTCTTTCTGGTGCATACAGATGCATTTCAGTGATGACAGGAGAGAAGCAGCTGCAGTGCCGTGGCCAGTGGCTCTCTGATTTGAAGGGGTGTGTAAGGAATGGAGCAGCTGTGAGCTCCAGGAGTGCCTGGGCATTCCCCTGGGCTTCCCTGGGAGCGTGGAAGGCACAGCCCTCACCCAGGGTGTGCCCCTGTGTTTGGGGCTGGCTTATCTCTGCTTTAGCAGGAGATAAATCCCTGGCAACCAGCAGCAGGACACGGCTTTGGAATGAAGAGGTGCCTGACAGGGAGGTGATTTCCTCAGCCATGTGGATTCTGATCCACAGAAGTGGTGGAGCAATATTTTCTAATATGAACCAGGGAGCAGGTGCCAATCTGGGCTGTTTTAAGTGAAGGAATGGGTACCATGTGTTTATGTTAACAAATCTATCCCCATAATTGGTATTAGAGATTTCATTGTAAGTCTGTGGAAGAAGAACATGTGCTAACTATCCTTTTTGGAGGATTAATCTTACATAAAACATTCATTAAAGGAGGCTTTGCTGCATTATTTAAAATGACAACAAGAGACAACAAGCTGAATATTTTGTCATTGATATGACACTTCAGATTCTCTTCCTTATTCATCACTCTGGCACTCAATTAAATTGCATGCTATCAAAATCTTGTGTTGTGGGGAAAAAAAACCTAAAAATATATACAATGTGAATTTCAGATTTAATCAGTATTTTACATTATTTGGCAATTGATGGCTTTTTTTTTTTTCTTTGCATTCCTGCTTGTTAAAAAAATGACAAGCAGATTGATCAATGGAAAATACAAGATTGCAGCATATTTTGGGGTGGCATGACATCAATACAGGTTGTTTGTCATTTTTAGTGGTTTTGTTTGAGTGGCACTGTAGTGCAGCTGAGTGGGAGAACTGCAGTGAAGAACTTTCTTAGGGAAAGTTGTCCAAAGCAGTCAGCCTCTTGTCACAAGGTGGGAGTTGCCTCAAAACAGTGAACAGCCCCTGCCCCTTCCATAGATTCATCTCAGTTGTGATAAATTGAATTGCTGGCCTTTTCCTGCATCATGCCAAGCCCCAGTGCTGCTCTTGTGTGGTCAGTGTGGCTTTCTGGGATGCTGGAACTCTGAAATGGATCTCCCAGAGCCACAGTTACTCCACGTGCAAGGAGGGAAAACTGCTTTAGACAACATCCCACATGTGTCTGGGGCGGGAATATTTATGCTTTCCCAAAAATTCTGAGAATTGAGGATGTATGAGAATGTGAGGAATGGTATCAGTGTGTGTGTCATGTATAAATACAGTTATTATTTCACGTTGTTATCTTAACTATGTAGTAAAATGATACACCTGTTATAATGTGCTGCAAATTATAAATGTGATACATGTAGTGTGTAAAATCTGTATTTAGAGTTCTGAGGACACTATAATTCCTCTGCTTTAAAAGGTCTGTTTTCTCACAGTACTCCCCACTCCAGCAGTGCTAAGCATCTAAAACTGCTGCAAGGCTGATTTGTTTGACTGATCTGATCATTGAACCAGCTTCAAACATTTTTATTTCATCCTCCCCCAGTTCAAACAAGAAGCTGTGTGCTTTCCTCTAGCAACACCCACAGTTTTTAGCTCTGTGGTTCCAAGCCCTTGGCTGACACCTTTTTCAGTGTCCTTTTTGCATTCCTTCTCTTGTGTGGCTCTTGACTGCAAAATTAACTCAGTTCTTCAGATCCTTCTCCTGTACTTGTTCCTGTATCCGTGTGGAAATACTGCCCTGAACATTCCCTGGGCAATTCTTTGGACTGGAGATGGGTGTGTTCCTATCCCAGGAGGTTCAGCCATTGATGGAGGTCAGGAGTGCCTTGGCTGCCATCTGTATCCTGCTGCTCTTTGTCCTTAAACCTCTTTATTCTCCATTTTTTGTGCTGTAAGCAATCCTGGGAAAATAATTCAATGCCTTCCAGCATTGCATTAGCCTACCCCTTAATAAAATAATCAAAGATTGCTTCTCTGTCTCAGAGACTTCTCTTCCTCACTCTCATTTATTCATCCCTGTTCTTGTTTTGAGGATGAAGACTTCTTAGTGCCATGAGAACAATGTGCATTTTCGTAGTCTAAGTAAGAGCTTTTTTAAAAATTTATTTAGATGCAAACACTATAGTAGTTTGGAAATCTCCCAGTATTATTTTTAAAGTCAGTTTTGCAATCCTTTTTAAAACTAAAGCAGTATTTTGTGTCTGTACAGGGGTCCAGCACATACAAGTTTTTCTGGACTCAAATTTCACTACTCTGTAAAGGTTAACATACTGGCAATAGAGCCAGTGTTGCTGCTTTGGTGGTAAAAGTTCCCACTGGATTCTGCTGTGTTCCAGAATTTTTTACTATGTCTTCAAGCCACCCTGACAACAGCTGAGACACTTTTAATCCACGGGTGCTCCAAAGACAAATACTGTGCTGACTAAAAATGTCACTGTCACAGTCTGGCTTGGAATACATAAATAGCTCCAGGGATACCTTAAACTTGCAGCCAAAATCAGGTGGCTTTTATCAAGTGCTGTCACACTAAAGACCAGATTATTTGAGAATTTGTGTCCAGATTAAAGATTTTTGCTGGAGATATGCAAGTGATGGAGCCAGGTTTATTTTCGGTGTCTTGACACAATCCCACCTCACTTTAATTTGAAATTTAGGTAGCATGGCAAATGCTACAGACAGTGGGAAGCTATCAGCCTACGTGACTAAATTTACTGATGATATGCTGATTTTCTGATATACAGCAACCTGTTAGAAGGACAATGCTGCTTTTTTGGTGTATTTAGTGCCATTCCTGTGCTGTCACTTGGAAGAGCTGGTTTTGTGTTAAGGCACGTCATTTCAAGTCATTCAAGTTGAGTGCTTTAAAATCTCATTGTCCAGTGAAAAAATAAAAAAAAATCTTCTTTAAATCCACAGATTAATGCATATAAATATATTTCCTAGTTACTTTAACCTAGGAGCATAGGGTCTAAGCAAAAGGAAGTACAGGTGGGGTTTCTTTGGAGGGAGGAATATTTTGTGAGAGAATGTAGAAGACTTAATAGTTCTGTTTAGCAAGTATGAAAATAATTTGTGTTGAAGGATATGAATCTAAGGAGCATAAAAGCTGCAATGAGAGCCTGTGAACCTCTAGAGAAAATTACAGCTTCTGGAAAGTCTAGAGTGCCAAAGGATTACCCACAGGAAACCAGGAGTTCTGTTTTAAAGCTCCATTTGTCCTTCCCTTCAAATGCAAATTTTCTGTACAGGTGCTTTAGTTGTTGATTTACCCAGAAAGAGAATTTTCTGACCAAATATGCCATCTGAAAGCCAGCTTTACACCCCTATTTATTGACAAATGCTATTGTCTGCATCAATTCAGAAATTACTACTTGCTCAAGAGGGTTTTGCACAGTGTAAGATTCTCTAGCATCGGGCTGTAGTTTGTTTACTTCCCTAGATTTCAGGATTTTCCTTTCATGTGGAGGTGTCAGCCCTGTCACAGTAAGGAATGATAAAGGTAAGGGAATCTGGGGCATTCATGTGCTTGAAACTAAAGAGAATGGGCTGTACAACCAGTCATCATTAGCAAATTGAACTAAAGGAAACATGAATTTTTAAAATGCTCTGATCTCTAAGAGCTTAAAAGTGATGTATCTTTTAAGTTTATAATGCAAAACCAGGGTATAACCAATGGGTGCAGATAAATATAATTGATTTGGTGGCAAATGCACATCAGCAGCTGAGACTAAGCATTCAGTTAAAAAAAGAAAGAAGCTGGTTATTCTTCACACTTCCAAGGGCTATCCATAAAAGCTATCAAGGCACCTGGGAATTTTCACACACACCAAAAAAAAAAAAATAGTATTGTGACAGCACTGTGAAATATTTTATTCATGGAAGATGTGAACATGAGAGTCAATAATCACAAATTTTGAAGAAATAATGAGAGAATCACAAATTTTATTTGAGGAAATGAGGGAATGTTGATAGGAACTACAAAAAGACCAGACTAAGCTCTGTGAATGGGCATTATCAGGAACCCAAAACTCTGGGTCAACATGCTGGAGCAAACACAGAAATGGATCATTCACTTTTTTAGATTGAAGGTAAACTGTAACAGCTCAGGAGAAGTACCTGGCTGTGGCCTGTTGTTCATTGTGGACAGTTTAATAAACACTTCCACTACTAACCAAACTGATCAGAAATGGACAATTGTGCTGGAACAATCAAAATGTCCTTCTACACTTCATCGGCCTGAGCACTGTGTTTGTTTCTCATCCCCTCATCCAAGAAAATCACAAACATAATTTGAGCAGAAGAGGGGGGAAAAAAAAGTGATGAAAGGGTCTTCTTTTGGGCTTGAAAAATATTGGCCCAGCTGGTGTGGAACTGAGGAAGTGAAATAGTGGACTCAGTGTCAGCACTTGGCATAGCTCTGGTTTCCCACAAACCCCAGAAGAGATGGGCATTCCCAGGAAAAGAAAGGTCTGCCATTTTAAGCCCTTTCACCTCCTTCCTAATCTTTGTAACATTCTTCTTCACTATTTTTTTGTGTAGAATGGCTGCTTTGTGATATTAATAATTCTAAGAATTGCTGTGCAGCCTGGTTGGCAGCCTGATTGCCCCTCTCCTGTCAAGCACTTATAGAGGGTTTTATTGTTTTTAAAGGGTACCAGCAGTGAGCTGGTGCTTAAGTTAAGTACACACTTCAAAGGTGTATCTTCAGATTTGGATATCCTTCCCAGAAATAAATGTAATGTCTTGTTCTGCTTCAGTTTGGATATGGTGCCACCCTGGGACTGTGCTGGTTGAGCAAAGCCGTGATTTGAGTAACACTGTGTATATTTGAGGTATTTACAAACATATGAATTCAGGGTTTTTCTGGATTATACACACCCGATGCACACAGCAGATCTAGGAGAACTTTTTTTGTGACACCCCATTCTATCTGTCTCCTATGTTTCTAAGTCACTGAGATTTATTTTTGTTTAAAAGGAAAATTATGACCCTCAGTTTGTAATTAACTGGACATGGCTTATGAATATTTGGATTTTGCCTTAATTCAGATATATTCCAAAATATTACATGGCAAGTTTTGCTATTGGGAGATAGCAGGCTCTTCTTTGATCATTTCTTAAGGGAGAATACACCAAAGTGAATGATGTGCATTCAGCTAAGAACAAAAGAAAAAAAAAAAAGTGCATAGAAAATAATTCTTAGGATGAACACAGGGAATTGTGTTTGTGATATAAATGAGAATTTTGGAAATATTTTATATATTCAGCTACTGTGAATAATCTCTGCAGAACAGCTAGAATTGTAAAAGCCCCATAAAATGTCCATAATCCTGATGTGTCTCTTTGCTGTTTTGCAGGCAGACCAGTAATGATTGTAGTTGAATACATGGAGAACGGATCCCTTGACTCCTTCCTGCGGGTGAGGTGCCATTTCCTGATGACATTTGAATCAGAAACCATTCTAGGTTAAGATTTTAAATCATTTATCACAAATTAATTTCTACATAATGTTATTCATGGATTTCTAGTGAAGAATGGAAGCCTTTTCCCCAGGGTACGTTTCTGAGGTACAGTAATACATTAGAGCACGGCTGGAAAAAAAAGAAGATTTAAACTTCAGAATATAATTGATTTCTTCTACAAAAGGAGGTCCTGTATTTAGCAAAATGTATTTCAAATTGTTTTTGTGAAAGAAAAGATAAATTGAAGCATAAATGCCTGGCCTTATGGAAGTGGTTCATTTTTCTCAATCACCTTCAAAAATACTCTGTTATGATTTTTTTGGTTGGTGAAGCGTAGAATATACTCAGTAATTGATTTATAATATTTATGGCTACTTGCATTTAACAAATTGAATTAGAAAACAGTTCATGGGTGAAATGTCCTGGCATTAATTAACCCCCAAAGGTCCTTAATAAACATTAAAGAAGGGCTACAGAAAATGTGATTAATATGCTAGCAAAATTGTATTTAATTCCTTTTAGAAATGTAAAAGGAAAGGATGACCCCCCCTCCTCCGTGAGCTAAGCTTATCCTAAAATAGTCTTTTTTTTAACAGAACCCTTGAAAGTGCTCCAGAGACCCCCTGACCTAAGACCCTGGGGGAATAATTTTAATGTCAAGTATCTCAGATTTGTCTTAAAAAGTAAACACCAGCCCTCAGTAGCCCACCTTGCCCTTTCCATCCTGCAGAATGGCAAATCTGGGCTTGTGGGAAGTCAGGGGCCTGTGGATTTGGGAATTTGTTTGAAAGGGTATCCCAAAGGAGAGACATTCAACAGGGAGCTGTGGAAATACTGGTGTGAAAATCTTGGTGGTGGTGATTGAAGGCTCTTCTGTGGTAGCAGGAGGAAGGAACTGCATAGAGAAAAAAAAGTGAACAAGCAGGAGGGAAAAGCAGCCAGCACTTCAGAAAGATTAAATGAGAGGGGAGAAAGTCATGCAGGCAGTACTTGTTGGGAAGAGGGGAAGCCACCAGAGAAGAGCATTTGGAACAAGGATACAGCCCTGAGAGTACAGCAGAGCCACTGACACAGATACCTCCAGACCATGATTCTCTTTACCTTCTGGTTTGGATTATTCCACAGGAATTTTTTCTCTGACATTTCTTTGTTCTCCCCTTCACCTACTCTTCCAAAAAATTTTTTATTTTCCATTGTCAAGAAAAATGACAGATATCTGTTATGTTGTCAGAAACACACCAGCAGTTTCCCCTGAGAATTTGCTGATTTCTCAAAGTTATTTTTATGGAGCATTTGATATCATCCATGTCTTAGACATGGGTAGTTTTTAAAAATTACTCCCCTTTCCTTTCTGGCTCATCTCTCTGTCCATCTGCAGCAAGGAACTGCCCCTGATTTGAGTACTTGCAGCTTTCCTGCTCTGTGATTTTTCAGCAGGTCCCCAGGAAGATTTGTCTGGGCCTGAAACATTGTTCTGTGCATGTGTGTGTGGAGAATTTCATAGAAGAGAATAGAACCAAGTCCTGAAATAATTCATGAGAGAGAATTACCTTTCTCTGAACTGTTCTGGTGTGATATCTGTATTCCAGGTTTATTTCACATGCATTCATGTATCAGAACAGTTACTACTTATTAGGATACTTTAATAGAAAGTGGCATCAGCAGAATTATGATGTTACTGTGGAGCAATGCTTCTCACATTGCATCGGATATATTTGGAAGCAGAACTGCTGGGGGGAAATGTGAGCTAATAATTCCTGCAGCTGTTTTTCATGTATATTATTTTACAGCTTCAATTCACACTTCAGATATGGGTTATTCTTCTAAAATGCTTTTTAAATATACTTTAGATAATATTCAACATCCCAAAGCACTGTAGATATATGTCAGCATTTCTGTTTATAATTAGCAGAGCAAATGGCTTCATAGTAACCTATTTAAAAAGAAATCCAGCTGCTTCATTAATAATAGTTGTTTCCTGCAGATATAAGTCCACATTTTTAAAAGCTTTTGTGAAGATACAAAGCAGCAGAGAGGCTTTATCTTTAGCAATCCTAATGAAAGGCATTCAGTGACTATAACAAATGCTGGGGGATTTGAAGGGCTTATCACACAGTCTGTCTTTCTTATTATTTAAAGGAATCAATTGTTCCAGTGCAAAGTGTTTTTACACAGAGGGGAAAAAAGTCCATTTCTGACCATAAGAAATACTTCCCCACGTACCACAACCGGCAGAAATTCCCCAGCACATCCCTCCATCTGTCTTTCTCCAAAAGCCTGCAAAAATGGGTCAGTCTTACAAATTCAAAGTGAGATTCTGTGGTGAGCCACGTGAGGGTATTCCAGAGGAATAATTCCATCACCCTCCTCACAGCCGTGGTGGGATATTTGCTTTCATGCCAGTACAGGCTGAGCCACGAATCAGAAGCCTCTCCCAACCCTTTAATCTCTCACCCCTAAAATCTAAATAGCCTTTACTTCCTTGCTTTGGAGAGAGCAGTGCCCACTTTCTGCTATTTGTATGGATTTAACAGCAAGCTCAGCTGAATTATGTCTTCCCCACCCCACAAAGTATCCTGTATGCCAGCTGCTAATGTTGAGTTTTTGGGTAAAAAACATTGGCATGGATTTGCAATATGAAGCTGCTTCAGAGATATTCTGAAGTGGGAAGGCATCAGCTGATTAGAACCAATTTTGTAAGATGATGGTAATTAATTTCAGTGATTGTGCATCATCAGACATCCTAAATTGCTGGATACACTTGACACTGAATTTTCCACAGAAATACTGCATTATTTTCGCAATTATCTAAAACTCATTTACAAAAGATGAAACTTAGTTTTTTGTAGTGTTGTTTGGGGGCCTTTTATCATGTCAGATTGAGACATGTAGGTTATCATCCCACAAAAGCATACCTGAAATTTGCCATCAATGAAACAATTGTCTGACCAGAAATGAGGTTCATGTGGCTTCATTTCTGGTAACACTTGCAGAGATTTCTCTGAAAAAGGATGTGGGTTTCCAGCTAAGTATTTCCTCAGGGGCTAGAAGCCTCTTCCAGCATTACACCAACAGCTTCCAGACAGAGGAAATCTGTGCTTGGAAAGAAAGTGGCTAACCCTGGGAATTGAAGAGATGCAGGTAAATTTTCCTGTTACCAGTTTCACACAGACTTTGGATGGGCCACATTGTCTTTATGTTTTAGTCACCTGCCTGTGTCATGGAGTTCTCAGCAATCCTTTATTCTGCAGGCATATGAGGCAAATAATAAAGGCAAGAAGGGTTGAAAGGGCAGCTCTCTGTATTGATAGAAAGATGTTAGTGATTAGACAGGGCAGTAGCAGTCAGATGTGTTTGCTCAGGCTTGTGGATACAGGCTGCAGAAGAGACAGGACAACCAGGAGAGATGCATAATAACCACAAAGTAGAGAAAAAAAAAAAGCTGAAAACCCACAAAACCTTTTTAGCAAGCAGCTTGGCAGTTTTCCCTGCTGTGGGTTGGAGATGGCTGTTGGAGCCAAGCCTATGAGATGATTGCAATAATTCCTACAAAAGTCCTTTCCCCGAGGTTGGTTTTTTCACCCCAACACATCATCCCCCACTCATCCCACTCTCCAAGCCTGTGCCTCACAGATTCAGGTTAAAATCTCATCTGCTCCATTTTGGTTTCACAGCTCCATTTAAGGGATCATTCTTGGCTAAAATAATTGGATTTAGCATCACATGGAGAGGAACAGGGTGACTAGGAGGTGAGGTGGCTTCTTGGGAAGAATGATTCCTGGAGAGCTCTGAGCTGGCTGGGGTCTGTGCTCACCTCCTCGTGCACCAGGCAGTGTGGGCATGGTTTCAAACACAGAAAAAGAACATGTCTGGAAGCTGCTTTTTGGAGGAGGTTTGTGGTTGGCTTCCCAGAATCACGTAAAATGACCAAAGAATATCACCAGAATACTGAACTTCTTTCAGTATTTTTCTGCAGCTGCAGAGTACCAGAGCTTTGCTCCTGCTCAGTGTCCAAGGTGTGCTGGATAGACAGCAATATTCAGGTTTGAAAGATGCTCCAGTCTTCCCCGGTGTTGTGAATCTCAGAGCTGTGAAAAGAAGGGGTAATCACAGCACCACCTTGCTTTCTTCATTGTTGCTATTTGCCGTTGTAATTCTCCTCTTCCTACTCAAAACTGGTGCTGATGGATTTCCATTCACTTCAGAAAATTAAAATACTTGTGGAAAAAAGTTAGATTTATATACAGGCAAGCACAGTAAGTAAAAATGCTGCCACACATTTTTTTTTTTCTTTATAAGAGTCTATAAGAAATATGCTTAATTGCCTTAGAGCACCAGCTGCAGCAGACTGTACAGCAAATGAAACCCTGGAATTCAGTTTTAATCCCTCAAGGCTGGCCTAGCAGAGGCTAAGATAAGTGTTACTAGACAGAGAAAATATTGTGATATATTGCTGTTTCTCGCAGTAATCGTTATGAAGTTATCCTCAGAGCAGCTTTGCCATCACACTCACCCTTTTTTCAGCTACAGTTTAGATGCTGTGGCAGACACATTTAGCAAGTTTGGGGGGAAAGTGAGAGAAGACAAAAATGAACACTTGCAGCAAATTCTGTGAAACAGTGTTGTAAAGTGTGTGTGGTATATCCATCTAACATGGCCTCACCAGACAGAGTAGGCTGTGGGGGAAAAAAGCCAGATGGCCTTTCCTAAGTTTAATGGTTCCTGTTATTATTTATTTGCATTCAGAGAGGCAAAAACATTGGAGCTCATAACTAATATTCCTTCTTTTGCTTTCCCACGCAGCATTCATGTGCATTTTAATGTATTGGAGGCATGTTCCTTTCCTGGCAGGATAAAGGTGGCATTTTGCATTCAAAAATCAATCTGTAAAGCAGAAAACCTGCACTGGAAACCTGGAAACTGCTGATACTTTTTTTTTTTTTAAACTAAACTGAGATTGAGCAATTATTAAGTGAATATGAAAGACTGAATTACCTTAACAGTGAAATTGTAAGCAGCATGTATTTAAGTGACCTAAGACTGCACTGAGAAGCTGTCACTGATGCTACAGAGCCAGCATTTGTTCTCAAGCAATGTTTTACCCTCCTAAAAGGATGTATAACAGCTTTTCTGATGCTGCTGTGAGAATTTGATTTAGAAGTACTGGGCATTTTTAATATGTAGATATTCTTACTTAGACATTAAATACCGTAGATATTCTTAGTACCGAGCAACGATAAATTTATTACAAATGGTCTTGTATTTGAAGGCAAAAAGAATTTGAAAGGTAATGTGGACTCTCTCAGTGTGCTCTTCATGAATTTGTCAAGAATGAGAAATCAGAAGATCAGAACAGAGTTAATGTCTTCAATGAAGGGATTTTGAATGTGTTTTAGAAGAGAGGAAAAAAGAAGCCAAGAAATTACAGGCCAGTCAGCTTAATGTCAACTGCTGTAAGATTTCTGGAACAAATTATCAAACAAAGTCTAAGCATCTTAAAGATAACAGTGAGATAAGTGTGAGCCAACATGGATTTGTCAAGAACTAATTCTGTCAAACAGTTCTGGTTTCCTTTTGTAACAAGGCTCAGGCTTTGTGGCTGTAGGAGAAGCAGCTGATCTATAAACTTTGGCTTCAGTAAGGCTTTAAAACTCTCACATGAGATGCTTGTGAGCAGCCAGAGAAATATGATCTTCACGAAATTTCTGCTACATCCTGTTTGGAGGGAATGGAATTTGGATGGGAAGAAGTATGGGGTAGTGCTGTTCTGCACTCTGTGTAGGATCACTCATTAGCATTTAAAATGAACTAAAGTAATTACTAATTGAATTAATGGGATCTATTAATAATAATTAAGTCTGCATGGAACTCTGTCAACAGTTGAATGAAGAAGAAATTATCAGCTGACCTCATTTAGTACCAAAAATAAAAACTTTAATGTGACACACAATAGTTTGAAGCATGAGTTACTCTACCAAACTGCAACTTGAATTTTGGAAGATTTATCTTGACAAAGTTCCACCATTTACTTTGCAGAGTAAAACTGTAACAATAAATGCATAGCAAAACTGTGTATTTCACCCAGTGACCAGTGTCAGTGGTGAATATGACCTAAGTTAGACACAGACACACCATTTTCAGTGCTGTTCTCCACCTAAATTGAGATCTAAATAATCTGCAGTAAATTTTTTAGACCTGCAGTAAATCCTGCACAGAGGATAAAGGCCTGAAAGTTTTCTGAGTCCTTTGGCACATGAGGAAGTGGATTTTGGAATAGATGGAACTCCAGAAACAATACAGAAAAATCCAGTGGCCACACCTCCAAAAGATTACTAGGTAGTGAAATGGAAAAAACCTTCTGAAGAAGAAAAATTCCACGGGCTTGTAGAAGAGTACTCAACTGGGCACTGGAGCTGAAAACGGGAGGGAAAAATGCAATGAGAGAAATTCTGGATATCCTCCTTCTTCCCCTACAGTAACTGAACCTCTTCAGCAGCCCATTATAAGTTAGTGCTCTTGAAAGGTCTGTGACACAAGGAGAATATTTCACTTACATGAGGTTCTTAAAAGCAAACTGTAGCTGAATAAAGATCTTTTTTCAGGGCATTTTTAAGGGCTGCGTAAATGCAAGAGCAACTACTCAGATATTGCTTCTATACCCAGCTGTTGAGAAAAGTTTATTTAGCAAAGCCATCAAAGCTTGATTAAAATTTAATGGGATGATAGGATAAATGTGGTGAGTCCACTGAGGTCTGAATTGCTGCCAGTATTGATTAACACCCTTAACAGCCCAGTGGGAATCCTATCAAAAACATATTTCAAATCTAAGCTATGGGAATCAGAATAAAGCCCTGGGTAACAACCATGCTATCAGTCAGATGAGTGTTTTATTTCCCTATATGCCAAGTGAATGAAACAAGATAGTGGGAAGTTGCCAAAGGATTGTACTTGGGGGCTTGAAAAATGCTGAAAATATGAGGTCAGATTCTACCTGCTGTAATTTCATCAATCTAGCTGAATTTTCTAAAGGTTAAATATAGCTCATAGTCTGTATCCCGACCAGCTTACATCAAAAATCTTTTGATCTATTGAATGATAAGATTATAGATTGTAAGGGGATACAGCTGGCATGGAAACTGATGCAAAAGTGATCACAAAGAGACTTGACAGAGGAAAGACTGTTCTGCTGACAGTAAAAATGTAGTTGGTCCAACTGCAAGGCTGGCAGTGAAAAAATATAAAACCAAGCATGAGAAAAGAGAGAGGAGAACAGATGCAGTAGAGAATTCTGAGAAACATACAGAGGGAGAAGGAGGAGAGAATAAAATTGCAGCTGGTATTTTAGCAAGTCTGTCATTTCTTTAACAGTGAAGATAAGAAGCTTTAACTTTTTGTGTCAAGGCAGAAGCCCAAAAAAACTTGAAAGAAGGATGGAGAGAATGGCAAAAGCATGAGATTGTTTTAAACTCAGGCATTACAGCCATACTGGTAAGGCAAGTACTGAGACTTGGAAAGAGCAGACAAAAGGTTATGTTTTATGAAAAATCAGCCAAGCATGGTCTAGATTTGAAAGAGAAGAAATTAAAAAAGGAAGGAATGAATGCTTGCAATCCAAGAAGACAAAAGGTTAAGGGAGGTGTTGCAGATGACTCAGGTTTGTTGAAAAAATGGAGCTGTTAAGGAGGAGGTTTGAGGGGTTGGTTTAGTTTGGTGCTTTATTATGGGGGTAGAGAGGGGCTTGAATTGTCATTCTGCAAAAATCAGGTGCTGGCACTTTGTTCCAAATCCTAATTCTACATTTAGCTGAAAAAGAGTAATCCATACATGGTAAGTGTGAAGAGTACTAACTGTTGGCAACCAGATTTGGAATTTTTTTATCAATTGAACAATTGGAATTATTAAACAAAAGGCAAACCCAGAAATCCCATGTGGCCTCATTACAAAAATATTGGCTAGAATTCCTGTCCTTCCTTTACAGGAAGCAGCTTAAAGCAGTTAAGGATATAATCTCTTGTCCCTCTTTGCTTAATTGCTGGATGGGATGAGTTTATTTGAAACATCTGTCACTGGTAGTCTGGGACTCATTGTGTCTTGAGGCTCAGCTGAGTGTCCTCTGCAGAGCCAGGTGCTCATCGGTGGCCTTGATGGTGACAAGGAGGGAGGTCTCTCTGGGAGAGCTGCCTCCACTTCAGTGTGGAGATTTTAGAGACAGAAAACTTTACTGCCATGATACAAGACACTGATATTTTCAAGGGGGAAAAAAATGCTCTAAATCAGTTGTAAATAGCTGGTTTCAAAGAAGTGTCATTAAATGTGCTTTCTTGGGAGGCGGCTGTGGTTTTTGGCATGGCTCCTTCAGTACAAATGTTGCTGAGAAGAATAATGAGGCAGTGAGGTCATCTAGCTGACAAGGTGTGTTGGTGTCTTCCTTTTACCATTTTCTTTCTGATTTTTGTCATAGTCTTTAAATGTTCATATCCTGACTAGCTGGATGTAGACCCCAAATCATTGACTCATTATGGGAATGCTGAAATACTTTGCTCACCAGGGATAAAGCTAAGCATAGTTCAGCCTGTTGCTTTGCTGAAGCTAATGAATTTGCTGAACTTCCTGTAAGCTTCTCCCCTGTAAAAATCATCTTGCTTAAATGCATGAGCTAAGCAATAGAAGTGTCCTGAATGCTGATCAGAACTTGTTATTTGTCTGTAGCCCAATGCTAAAAGTATTGAAAGAGACAATGGGAAGTTAACTTGTTTGCAGGAGTTGGTTTTGTTTGGCTGTTCCTATGAACATAAAAGGCCTTGGGTCACTGAATAATCCATGAGAAGCTGAATGTCTGCCAGCTGAGGTCACAAAAAATATTCCTGCAAGCAGTCTGCTGTGAATGGTAATAGGGCAGGTCTAAACAAGGCAGAGAGCCTGCAATCACATTTCTGTGCATGTCCCCACTGCCACGTAATTCAGGAGCTGTCTGATGCAGGACATAAAGAAGTGATTAACTTTGATACTGCAGATGGAGAAACTGAGGCCCAGCAAGGCTGCCCAGCTGGGCAAGCACAGTTAATGGCATAACTCTTATTTGCATGTTCAACTCCTATAGATTTCGGAACGTGTTTAATGCATTCATGGATCTGAGTTTAATCTGCCAGGAAAATTTTGGCAAACCTACATAACCCCTGAATTCTACCCCATTTAATCTAGCATTCAGACATTAGGTGTTAGGTGCACAAGCAACATGAGCTAAAGCCCCAGACTTTTTTCAGGTGATTTTGGGAATTTTTTTTTTTTTTTTTTTAACAAACAAACCCTCCCCAAAAAGGTACCATAAAAGTGAGGTAACAGCAGTACCTCAATGCGGGCAATCAAGGCTGAGACAATAAAAAGAAGTTTCTTTGTTTCCTGAGGCCATAGGTGAAGAAATTTGTGTCCTTTCTCATTGTTGTACTAAAAATAGCGTTGGGGGAAGGTGCTCATAGTAACCAAGTATGAAAGCAATTAAATGTTGTCAGCAGGAAGACTGTGAAATGTGTGAAAATGTGGAGGAAAGGGGGATAAGCTGCACAATGAGACATGTGATGGGATGCACTGGCAAGCAACTCAAGTCCTTGAAAACACAAGCTTGCAAGTGGGCGGCTTTGCTGGACGGGTGGCAGAGGCGTTTCAAATACGGGCTGCGGCATGCAACAAAGGGGCAGTAGCTGTGTTGTTTCTCGCCTTGCAGAAGCACGACGGGCACTTCACGGTGATCCAGCTGGTGGGAATGCTGCGGGGCATCGCCTCTGGCATGAAGTACCTGTCGGACATGGGCTACGTGCACCGCGACCTGGCGGCGCGCAACATCCTGGTCAACGGCAACCTCATGTGCAAGGTCTCCGACTTTGGCTTGTCACGGGTGCTGGAGGACGACCCCGAAGCTGCCTACACCACAAGTGTGAGTTTCTTATCTAGCTTGAGCGGCTGATTGCCTGGTGCCTCTTCTTTTCCAGTTTCAGATTCGTCTGTGCCGTAGGAAGAGCAGTTGGGGATTGGCGTTGTTCCCTTCCCAGTCATGTGATTCAGCAAACGCCCTGGCAGTGCCAAGGGAAGCTGTTTTGATTTTTGGCTAAGGGATGTGTAATAAACTTTGGCAAAAGTTTGTTTTAAGCAAATGTGCAAGTGTAAGTGGGAGACCTTTTTCATTCTTTGTGGTTTTGTTGGCTGTGGAGGCTCTTTTCCAATGTTGTTTCCTCTTCTGGCAGTTTGTGTTCATTTACAAGGATATGTTTGTGAAAGAGAGATGGGAGAGGAGGGAATCTTACCAGCTTCACTGTTGGAAGCACGCTGCCAATGCAAGCCTTGCATTCATAAATTAGAATTTTAATTTTATTTCACTGAAGTTTATCTTCTAGCAGGACATGTAGGACCTTCTTTGCATGGTTTAGGTCTCAGTTTATTAATACTTAATTCCTTATGTGATGCAAATAAACTGGAAAATGGGATTGGGGTGAGGGGAGTTGGGGTGGGCTTTTTGGTTTGTGGTGTTGTAGGGGGGTTCCAGTGAAGTGAAAAATTCTTGAACGTGAAGAAGACAAATGACAAGTCCCAGTACACCATTTTTCCTGATACCAAACTACATTTCAGGTGCAATTATTATCACAACAGTTAATTGCGAGCTGATTTTTGAGTAACTTTCATCTCTATCATTTAACCTAAAACTATTTCAGAGGCAGAGTGCTTTCTCATTGCTGTTCTCACAAAATGTGCAGAATTTCTATATTCCCATGATAGGGCACAGTGACAGAATTGTAATAGAGAAGATAAATGAACATTAAATAATTTATTTTACCTTTTTTTTTCTATTCCACTTTAAAAAGTGATGTATGGCCAAAATAAGGAACTCATCTAATTTCTCTGTACTGCAGTAAGTATTGTGGTGCATCTACTGAATTCAATTTAGATATTGTAATGGGATTTTAGATCTTGTATATTTATATATGTAGAATATAAATTTACTTTTAGTTTAGGCCTAAAATAGAGGTGTTCTGATAATTTTGCTGAAACTTCCATTTCTTAGACGTTCTATACAGAACTGCAAGCTGACCTAGAGGAAAACAAGTCACTTTGCAAGGTTTTCTATTGGTTTTAATATGCCAGCTGGGGGAAAAAAAGACCCCAGATTTTACTTTGTAGCAGAGATTTCCTTCATTTAGTTCTCAGTGTCAGCTCTGAGCCCAGGCTAATGGGCCCAGCTGGTGCCAGGCACTGGGAATGGCCAGGCAGCCCCTCTCCCAGTGAGGTACAGGAACAAAACCAAATGACAATTGGAGGCTTTCAGCTATTATTTATCCTGTAATTTTCTGCTGGATACCGACACAGAACAATTAGTTTTATAGAGTAGTTAGTGCCTGTCCTGGTCATCATGGCTAGAGCTGCTTTTCATCAGGAAGTGCTATGCTGTGAAAAAAAACAAACAGTGCCACGACATGCTCCTTTTTCCCTTTATCTGTGCTGAAGGACTTCCCTGAAACGTAGAACAGGCTTTGTTGAAATGCTCCCTGTTTTCCTGTCACTCCACCCAGCTGCTTAACATGGTGCAGGTGTAGGACTCAGAAGTGCCTCAGAGCCACTGCTCCACCCTGCCAAGGCTGCAGCCAGGTGCTCAGCTACCTAATGCTGCTGAGCAGGTTCCTGGAGCATGTGCAGCATGTCACAGAGGCTGATGGCCAGTGGCAGGTCCCTGTGTCAGCCAGGCATCCAAGGTGAATCTGTTTCGACCACAGACCCCCCCCGAAGAAGATCAAAAAGCTTGGAAACTAAGGTGGGGAAATGCTGCGTACCCTTATGATATGAACTAAAAACTTTGTAAATGGGAAGAATTCAAAGCAACAGAGTCAGGTAAAATGAAATGAAAAGCATTTCAAATCACTTATTCCTTCAAGTCCAGCTTTCCTGTCCTTGCACTGACTGTTTTAGTCATTGTGGCAGAGCCTGCCCAGTCCTTCCTGTCACCTGTGGTCCTTGGGAAGTGTCCTTCCCTCATTCCTGAGGGCAGACTGAGAGCTGCAGTCCATGTTTCTGTGTTGCACTCACTCTGTATGACCTGGGGACAGCCAAGTTTCTGTGGGATGCTCTTGCCTTCCATGGGCTCCATCCCTGGGATCTTGTTCCCCGTGAGCAAGTCCAGCAGATTTCTCTGTAGGAACACTCAGCAGGAAGTCAAAAACCCTGTCAGTTTTTAAAAGGACTCAGCACAACTCTGACCAAAATAGGGTGGGGACGCAAAGAAGGAAAGATTTGTCACAGTTGGCTGTGGAGGACTCAGGGAAGGCTTTCAGAGGGGACTAGAAGCCCACAGTGGGTGCCAAACCCTCCTGCAGCTCTACTGCCCATCATTTTGGCACTGCCCTTTTTCTCCCCCGTGAACATCTTCCCAACAGCAGGCCATGTGTATTCCTAGAGGATTTTATAGCAACTCTTCAGTTCCATACTGTGTTTTCAACATGTGAAAGTTAAACCTTCAGTGTTCTCTCAAAGATTCTGGTGATTTTACAATTCATGTTTCCTCTCCACAGAGATTTTTATTGATAACAGCCCCATACCTGTATCTGCAAGAAATGAACAGAGTGGGTCTGCATACTGAATAGCGGTGTTTTAGCCTCACATCTCCCAGAACAGCACTGTCAGTGCTCAGGGGAAACTGATTATTTTATCTTCCCCTTTTTGTCTTAGTCCTGGTGTCAGAAACTGAATGGTACAATTGGGTGTTTTCCTTGGAAATTATCTACAATACACTAAGCCAAAAATAGACTTTTATATCTATGATGCAGTGGTCAAGTATTGTGTAAATGTATTTTTTTGTTTGTTTTCCAGCCTATTGAGACAATGGATGTAAATATGTCTTTGATGAGAGGCTTTTTAGGAAATAAAGTATTGATTCCTGTTTGTTACCTGGAATCAAAAAATTTACAGCAAGATACCATTTTAGAATAGGAAGAAGGAATTAAAAGCCAGGAACATTTGTCTGCAAATCTTTGGGTTCCAGATTGATCAGGAAAAGATAAGGCAAACTTTGGGATAAATGAGTACTATGTGGGTTTTGCCTTTGGAGACAAAACTTTCATTTTTAGTAATGGTTTCCAAGGCAACAGTTAGGCATCAAAGGACATTTCTAGTATATAAATAAGATTTTCTGTCCATACAGAGGACGTCTAGGCTCTTGCATTCCTGCTTTCAGATAGACTGTGCTAGATGTTGTACATTAATTTAGTTTGAAACATGGTCAGGGTTCATATGTATTTCAAAAGGAACCACATGTCCCTAGAACAACACTTTACATATAGCAAAATATTTATAATCAGAACAGAATTTGTGGCACTACTGCAAAAAGGACTAAACTGGTATTTCTCTTACAGGTGACACCTTAATAGTCTGCATTAAATCTGATTTTTAGCAAGACAAAAAGCTGCTACAAACAGAATTGTATGATAAAGAAATGTATTCTAGATTTCTTTTATCAGCTTTATTTCTGAATCCATTCTGAATTCATTCATTCAGCCTTAGCATGTGAAATATTTTCTTCTTTCCACAATAGGAGTTAGAGAATTGATTTATTGCATTGTATTTCCTGAATCACTTTGTAAACTTTATGGGTCTGATTCTTCTCAAGCCTGTTGGGTGAAATAACCTATCCAGGAAGTTTTCAGACTTATTAGATTCATTAGAGGAGCAGAGATTGATGCCAGTAATCTTTATAAATACTAGCAAGTACCAAAACTTCAGAGGGATCAGGATGAAACATTCATATTTTTTGACTTTGTTATATACTTTCCACTTTGCAAGACACTTTCAGATTTCCCTGAGTGGTACACAAGTAACAGGTTTGGGGAGAGCAGGTTTAATTTGCTGAAAAGTAAAACAAGATGTAAATTTTCCAATTAATTTGGGATGTTAAGCAGTATTTTCTGAACAACCTCTGTGCTATTGCAAGTGTACTGCCTAGGTTTTACTTTAAGGTTAGAATTAATCATGGACTGTAGAGTAAATTGGTTATTGGCAACCACTGAGAAAAAGAAGCTGCAAAGGTCTGCATTAACCTGTTTTCTTGAAAACTCATTGGTGATCTAAGGTTGAGCATAAATGCTGTCAACTCTTTAACTCCTTGTGTGGACATGAAGGGTCTGGACACCAGTGTGATGAGGAGAGGCTGGGGGGGCTCAGCCTGGAGAAAAGGAGGCTCAGGGGGTCCTTACTGCCCTCCACAGCTCCCTGAAAGGAGCCAGGTGGGGTTCAGCTTCTGCTGCTGGTAATGAGTGACAGAATGAGAGGAAATGTCAGGTTGCTCCAGGGGAGGTTTAGATTGAATGTTAGAAAAATAAAATATCCTTCCAAGGCTACTGTGTGAGATTATAATATCATTTGCCAGACTAGAGCTACAGACCTCAATGGGATCCCAAAGGGGCTGTCTTTGGATAGGTCACTTGGTGCCATCTTCTGCCAAGAATCATCAGGATTCTTGTGCTCTTGGGCAGGAATCCAGCTGCTGCTGCCAGTCCCCAGACACTGCAAGTGCCTGCTCCTAGCTGGGCACCACCCTGCTGAGGGCAAAGGCTTGCTTTTAACTGCAGTGTAACAGTAGGAATTACTCTGCTGGGACTCTGGCACACACATCAGTATTTTGAAGAAGAGAGTAAATATCTCAGAATGTGGGCAGGAAGCAAGTTGACAAGAGCTGTGCTGATGGGCCCAGTTGTGAGAATTGCAGTAACTGGTTTTAAAGTGTGTGATGGGGTTTGTGTCCAGTGGTGGTGAGATCAGCCACCTAGCCATGAGTGCCAGCTTCAGCTGGATCCATTCCCTGCTCTCAGAGGATGCCTGGGGCTGGAAACTCTGCATGTGCCCTCTGTCATCTGCTGTGGTGACCTGGGCAGAGCATCCTCAAGGACAAGTAGCCAAAGGCAGGAGTGCCTTGGAAAAAAAAAAAAAAAAAGACTTTTTTGCCTTTTGGGCTGTACCACTGTGAGGTGTGATGACTTTCAATTAGTAGCTGTGTGTTTAAAAGTAACAGAAATCCCAAACTGAGCCATTCAGTGCAGGGTGTGGTGCTTGCTATTTATTTTACTTATTTTTGTTGTTTGTAGTGGCCCCTGAAGATGAAAATATGTCTGTGACAAAATTTAAACATTTGGAAACATTAATTTTCAAATTCTCTCTTCAGCTTTTATCTAGCTGTGATCCCAAGTTCATCTAAGAGGTTTTCTGGTTTATTTAACCCTCCTTAAATTTAGTAATAGAAACAAACAGACTATAAAAGACCACAACAAAGGCAGACCCTTAGGAAGAAGGTCCCAGGACAGGAATGAAACATAAATGTAAAATTAAACTCTCTCCATGTTTTGTCAAACTTTGTATTTCTGTGAGTACTCGCTTCCACAGTCATTTGAGTTTTGAGAATGCATAAAAAAAAAGCATACAAATTTGCATTTAGATGTGCAGAAATTTAAAAGGAGCTTAATGGTTGAATTTAATTATAAAACTTAATCTCATCCCTGCTTTTTTCTTCCACACCACTCCAAGCAGGAACTCCAAATATGGATTTGGCAGAGAAACACAGTTGGAAATTTGCATTTCACTTTTTCATTCCCAAAATTATGATGTTGATGAATTCAACACAAGTTTGTTTTAAGATTTTGGCTGTAAAAAAGGTGGTATTTTATACTTCATTCCTAATGTGGCTTTCAAAGCAACATCCATCATTCATTGTAATCCAATTTAATTTCAAATTAGAAGAATATATTGTAGTGTAATCAATCTAAAGGATGCTGCCTTTAAAGATTTGCAAGCTCTGCCTTTCTTTTAGCTTAGATTTCAGCTTTTTGTCTCTCTGGCTCCTCCCATTTTCATATTAACAAATTTGAGTTTTGAACTGTACATGTATGTGCTTTTGCTCTTTCTCAGGTTGACGCTCTAAACATCTCTCAGTGCTTTAATTTACAAATGTTTCATAAGATTGAGAATGAGCTACTTACAGATCTGTAGTGCTGGTGCTCTTGGGGAGCTTTGCATCTTAGGGGATAACTGATGAATCTGTTTGTGACATTTAACTGTGAAGGTCACTGCATTTTTTCCCCTGAGAGTCACAAGTGTCAAGTCTGTCTTTGGTGTAAGATTCAAAACTTGCCAGGATTCAGTCCATACCAAGATGCAATGTTACATCTCTGAGCAAACCTTAAGTAGCAGTGCAAGGACAGAGGAGGTTGAAAAACTCAGTTCACTGGCAAATAATTTCTGAAGTAAGAGTTAAAAGAGGATTATGAATCTCAGAAAGCTACAGGTGGTGTTTTTGAAAAGACATGGGGCTGACCAAGGCACCAAAGTTACTGATCTCTCAGCTGGGCATGAAGACCTTGAAAAATGGTCTGTGCACACTCTGCTCCTTGGAAAGCAGCCCAATAAATGTAAGCAGTACACTTCTATGTGTGTGTACACATGCACTGCTCATGCACTATGAGCAGTCATTTGGTTGTTAATTCCTCATACTGTTAATAGATTTTTTTTTTAAAGCTAACAATTTTCAGAATATTGATCTAATTTCAGATACAGCTGGGATTTGATTGCATGCATTTATAATTTTTAATAAGAATTATTATTTTCAAACTACAATTGAAGAAGCTATTGTAAACATGCAGAACATGCTTACACATTTTTAGTGAGATCTTTATTCACTCAGAACAATACTATCCACACTTAGGAGTAAAAAAAGTAGGTGTACTGGCATAAAACCAAAGTTATTGCTCTGTTGCTAATTCTGTGAATGAATGCAATCTTGAATGCCTGTTTTGTTTATTGCAAATGAAGGATCACAGTTCATTTAGGATTTTAGTATTCAATGTATTGACCAAGGTGCAGTAAATCATCAAATACTTTTCCTGTGCTGGAGCACACCTGCACTGTGCACAGCTCCTGATGTACTGTTTAATGAGCTTCAAGGCAGTCCATTAAGGTCAAAGCAGTTGCTTTCAGTAGCATGTTGGCTGACAGTAATTCCCATAGGTTATGGTATTTTGATCTATAGAACAAGCAGGACAATCTCTTGAAAGCCTTTGAAAAAGAATGTAGCTTATTCATGTAGGTGTTATTTTTTTCCCATTAAAAACTACTGGTACCTTTCAAAGATGAGTTAAGAAACTATTATAAAATTTGTTTACTGTGTGCTTACAAGAGGTGAGTAATTCACTGGGAAAAGAAAACCAGCTCCAGTGAGCCAAACAGCTCAGCTCTAACTCCTTTATTTAGTTATTGGTAGGTGAACGGAAATAAGATCTGGATGATTTTTCATTTTCATTTGTTGTGCCACACTCAATGGGAATTTATGAGCCACATTAAATACCACTGTAAAAAGTAACTACTCTGCATACAGGCATATAAAACTTCTGGGTAGAAAATTTGAAGCACTTGGCTTCACCAGGCTTTTGTAAAGCTTCATAATTAAATCTTGACATATTACACAGCAGGGTGTGTTATGTCCATGAGTATAATTAAATGAATTCTTGACTCTAGTCAAAGAAAAAAAACAAAAAAAACCAAAACCAACCACCTGTTAGACTTGATTATTTAAAAGCAGTCAGTTGTTCAGGCACAGTTGAGGTGTATATTTCAAAGTTCACATGGAAGGAGCCTGGAGAGGAGGAGACTCATCCTGTGTCTTCAGCTGCTGTAGATCATTTGTGGTTCTGTCTCATTTCCCCTGCTGTGCTGTGTTTTGCACTGAGCTGGCTGCGTCAGCTGGACAGCAAAGAGCTATGACCCTGGAAGAGATGGAAAATTCTCAGCAGTGCTGCTAGATTGTGATGAAATCCTGTTTATTTTTTCAAGAGTTGGGAATTCCTGTGTGCTAAAGATCTGACATATGGTTGCACTGTTTTTAAGGGGTGGAGGGTTTTCTGACTGGTTCCTGAGGAACTACCCTACATTGTATTTGCATGTGACTGGCTAGGCCTGTGTTTCTTAATGACTGTCATCAATTTGAAATTTATCAAATGAAAAAGAGGCATTAAAATTTCAGAGACACTATCTATGTTCATGTTCCGTGAAAATAAATGGTAACACAGAAAACAAGTTCTGTTAATTTAGCAAGGACTTGACCCTAATTGATTTTAGCCTGGAATTCTGATATCCAGTCTTCAAAACACAAGTCTGGGGAAAACCGAGATTCCTTTTTTTCTTTTACTTGTGAAGAGAGCAAGTGGGGACTTTCTGGGGGCAAATATCAGCATTATGGATATGTTGTGTCACCATGTGGATGTGGTACTTAGGGATGTGTTTTAGTGATGAACACAGTGGTGATGGGGTAATGAGTGGACTTGATGAACTTAAAAGGTGTTTTCCTAACTAAATGGTTCTATGATTCTGCCTGCTTCTCTGGGTAACATTGCACACCTGGGAGGGTTTAGGATACATTAATGATGGAAGAGCTCACAAATAACAAAGGAGTATCTTTCCACATTGCTCAAGTACTCTTTGTATAAAGAGTCTGCCAAAGGGTAGATCCAGTGAAATATGAAACAGGGTAGTTCTAGCCCAGTATGATTTTGCTTTTGTGTTTAGATGCAATACTGATGTTTCATAATTTCTTCTGGGGGAACCTGTGGCCTGATTGCTGTTGTGTCAAGATTTTGGTATTCACTTCAGGAAGTCAAAAAAAATTCACATCTCACATGCTGATGAATTTTTCTGTTCACTTTGATACCAATTCTAATATTTCTCCTGTACATTATATCAAAGTTGTTGTAAGTGGGATTCTGTAATTACAGAAGGAAGTTTCTGAAGCAAGGAAGACACGTGTTAAACTTAATCTACTTTCATATTTCTGTAATAGAAATGTTAACTTGGGAACAAGACTGACCTAGTTATTCACCTAAATAAATCCCCAGTGAAATCAACCAGGGGAATTTCCACTGACCATGTAGGAATTGTGATTTGCCCTAAATCAAAGGGATAACTACAGTAAGAAGTTTTTCACTGTTGCCTGTTTGCTTACAAGAATGAAAGCTAGATTATCTTCAGTCATACACAAACCCTTGAGAATCTTGCTGCTGCACTTTCCTTATCGATCAAATTTTCAAAACTTTGCAAGGGTAAACTTTTAGTTCCTTCTGTTCTTTTTTAGTCTTTCTCTTTGGCAGACTTTCAGATAGCAGCTTCTTGCCCAGCTGTGAGTTCTTCCCTTCATTATAAGGGGGGGGTTGGGAGGGGAGGGTGATTCACAGTTTGTGGTTTCTGGTTTTTCCCTTTAAGCAGAATGTCACAGGAATATTGTGGCAGGGTATTTCAGCTCGTCTGGCTGAAAAACGTGTTAGATTGGTGTGGTTCTGGTAAATTTAGGTCAGACATCACAGTCTTTGCTCACTACTCACCCAGGCAAAACTCCTGTTGAGGACAGTAGGAGTTTTGCCTGACTAAGCACTGCGGGATTTTGCCCTTAGTATCTAAAATATTTGATCTGTTCCTTGCGCTTTTGGAAGTGCTCTAGAGGCAAATCTGGTGTCTTGTCCTTGACTGCCTCACTGTGGCTGTATCTTCCTCAGCCTAAAGGCTCACAGATTCTTGTGCCTCCCAATATTAAGCATCTCTTCATTGACAGAACATTAAAAAAAAAAAAAAACTGCACTACTTCATATTTATTATATTTAAAGTAATTTCAAAATCTATGTGTGGTAACCATGTGTATTAGTGCATGAAAAGGAAATTATATTTTTGTATTCTGGACTTCTTGTTCCACTTTTTTCTGCTCTAGAGATACAGAATTTTGTTTTCAGTTGTGAGGGCTTGGGGGGGGGTGAGAATCTTTACTCTTAAGAAATCTCATGGCTTTTTGTAGTCTCCTATAAAATATTTCACAGGTTCATATCACTGCCTGTCCCATAGAGGCTTTTGGTTCACAGTTCAAATGTCAGAAATTCATTCAGTGAGGACTAGGGTCAGTTTTGTGGAGTAAAAGATGAGGCAAACAGAGTCATTAATAAATTCACTACTATCTCAAAACAGTTTTGTTTGTAAGGCATTAGATGAACATGCTTAACTGCCCTCACAAAGAAATGTGTGCTATTTGGACATAAAGAGACATACATAAACCCACATGGAAGATCTAGTTTTCTTCTTAGTAATGTCACCATGGTTAATGTTAAGATTTTTCATTGTTTTTCTAAAATCAGCTGACGTGCACTTTGAGAGGAGGCTTATCATCCTCCCCCATAACACCACATCACTGACTGTGCTTTCATTTCTACCCTAATTTTTATCTGCCTCTGTCTTCACTCTCAGTGCATTACCTATTAGTGCTTCCTCTGTTTCCTCTTTTCATTGTATCTTGTTTTATATCAGACCCTCTGGAACTGGAACTATCACTTTTTTTTTTCCATCAGGCATTCTGCTTTTCATTTAAATTCCCTCTTGAAGATCCATATCTGAGGGTTTACTACAAACCCTTTTGAATAAAAATGCAGTTGCCCTATTCTTTATTAAAAAAAAAAAAAAGCTCTAGGGTAAATCTCATCATAAATGCATTTCACAGCTCCTTAGAAGCTTGCTTATCCTTACTCAGGCTGAAGAACTCCCAAATCTTCAGAACTTCTCCTGAAATAAGTACTCCTAAATGTGGATAAGGTGTTATCCAGCATGAACAATTACCTTGAGCTTTTTCTCCCACTGTAGCTGTCACAGCCTGTACAAAAGAGCACTTGGTAAACAACCAGTTATAGCCTAAGAAAAGTATGCTAGAACCATTTCTCCAAAATGAGGAAGCTGGGAACAATTACTAAATATTTGCCTCTCTTTACACAGCCTCCTTTAAATTCATCATTATAACACACACAGTGAACTCCAGGAAAATATTAATTTCATACCCAAATCCTGCAAGTCAACCACCACACTTAGCCATTCCTCTTATTTCAGCCTCTTTAGCAATGTCATGATTATAGATTAATTTATTTTTAAACACAGAGAGGCTTTTCAGTGCTGATACACTCCCAGAATTACAGGAGCAGTACTATTATTTAAATATGTAGGCAGACACGCTGTTCATAGTCATTTTTTTCCTGGAGAAGCATGGGATGTCCGTCAGCCTGGCCCTGGTTCATTCTGTATCAATGAATAAGCCTTGCACAATCATTGTAGTGTCACTTTTGTATTATGCTTAATGTACTTAAACACATTTCTCTGAATTGATCACTGAATTTTCAACAAACCATTAATGAAATTGTTGGCTTAGTGAAAGTACCTAGTATGAAAAGACTCTCTTCAGCCTTTTCTCTAACAAGCTAGAATAATTAATTCGAGTTGCCAAATCATGTATTCAACAACATCTTTAAGTAAATGTTCTTGATATAAAGTTTAATTTGGTCTTTGTACCCTTGGTCTGATTTTTTATATAATTTTCTCAGGAATAGCTCTCTGACTAATCTTTTCCTAATAAGTTTAGTATAGTTCATTACAGGAGTGAAGTAATTCAAATGTGTTTTAAAAGTAAACAGCTCCTGTTCTGGGGCTGTGGTTTACTCAGGATACTTTTCAAATGTGCAGATGCTGATTAGGGATGAAAATGTATTCCCAGAAGTTGAGAGAGCTGGTGTGTATCTGTCTTGAGTAACAATGATTCAGTTGTGTTGTTCTAAATTGAAAGAATATATCATTTATTGGTCTAGATTTACTCAGTAAACATTTGGAGTTCTTAAAAGGGGAGGAAGTCAATAAAGCACCCTACAAATCATCCAGGGAAGTCAAGGATCCCTATTCCAGCATCTCTAATTAACACTGTGTAATTACACACATTTAATTCTTTTATTCATTTTTTGTGCTCAACCATGTGGCCTTAATTTTTTTTTTCAGAATTTCCAGTTTAATATGTCATGTAAAAAATATTCCTATAGCCAGCTCTTCTGGATAAGAATGGAAGCAGGATTGCCACAGTCCCCCTTGGCTTTAGGATCAGAGATATTGAATTGCCCAATTAAACTGGGGCTTTATTCCATGTGCTAATTGAAATAACTCTTGGCTTTCTCTTGTACTTGCACTAGAGTAGATCAGCAGCATTTCTTCTCATGTTTTTGTAGTGAGTCTGGCCTTGTGCATTTTCCTGTCTGCTTCTCAAGATTTCATCTCTGCCCCTTGTTCCTTTGTGCTGGAGACAGGCTGATGCTGGGTATTGCCACTGAAACAGGAAGGCATGCTTTGTACCATATAAATGGATTATTTCTTGTGAGCAATAACTTTCTTGGACTAGGCCCTTTTTCTTTTTTATCAAAAAGATTGAAAAACTTTCTGGGATTCCTTTAGTCTCTTGATCAAATTCTTTGGTTTTTTTCATGGTACAGAAATGTCACAATAAAATTAGGTATAGAAAAAAAGGGAGCAAATAGAAAGGTACACCTAACAGCTGTGACTAACAAAAAGAATATATGTCATTGCATAGTATTTCTTCTGAAATTTGCTCAGTTTATAGAATAAAAGGGAAAAAAAACCCCACAGCACAATACACTGTAAATTATTCAATGAAATGAATGCACACTGTGTTTGCAAACTTTCTTTTCAGTCTTTTTTAAATGAGAACTGCCAAAAATTCATGGAACTGTCATGCTTATAAATTGTTTAGGAGATCAGCTACACTCCTCTTGAAAGAAATATGCTGAGATCCATAGCTTCTGTATTTGTTGAGGTTTTAATATCTTTTTTTTTCTTTCCAATTGCATATAGAACATTTGGCCTCTGTCAGAAATAGGACCATAAATAACATGTGCTTCTTAGTTAGGAGAGAACAGTGAGGGGGGCTTGTATATATTTTTGGCAACAACTAATTCCACAGAATAGTAATATCCCATTTGTAGGTGACAGAATCATCTCAAGAGTCATTTTAACATGCAGAAGATACGAGGTTTCATGGTTAAATATTTTAATTTCAGCTCTAAGTCCCTGTTGGAAATTGAGGAGAAAAGACTTGTGACGGGACCCTGAGTCAGCCAGAACTTTGGGCGAAAAAATGCAGATCTTGCTTGAAGGTTAGGCTTAGTCAGGGACTTTATGAATTGTGCCAGCCCCTTCTCATCTCTAGGAGGTTCTTCCTCTCCTCTCTGAAGTTTGGCTGCCAGATCAACACAAACTTCTCGGGGCTGTCTCTTGCCTGCCACATCTTCCCTTCTCCTGTGCCCCTCCCTGAGCAGAGTCAGTGGCAGCCCAAGCAAAGAGACCTCAGAAGTAAAGCTGGAGGAAATCTGGAGCCTCCCCCAGGGCTTTCATCTAAGAACCCAAAGAAAAAATTTAAATATCCATCTTACAGGATTGCTGCCTTTATCCTGTTCTAAAAAGACCTATTATTGCTCCATCTCCTGACTGGATGACTGACAGGACAAGTAGCAAAAAGTATTTGTATTAGTCAGCTGTACAGGATGGCATGTTCTTTGCTAATCTCTGCAGTAAAATAGAAATATCTAAAGCTCATACAAAATTTTAAGTAAAGATTGATGTGGCATGCCAAAGATTCATCAAAATAGAGACGACTACCTCAAGCTCTGAAAGTTCTGTCCAGAAGGTCTGTTCCATTAAGAGAAATAGCAACTCTGCTGTTTCATTGCTAACTTCAATTTGTGTGCAAATTTAATTACAGCAGACACACAGGCTGGGCCCCACAAACTGCTGGCATCTCACTTGTCAGAATGGGTGATTTTACTCTGAGTTATCTTTGTTTGGGAAGCATCAACTGCTGGAGTGAGCATGGCACTGAAATACTGGTGCTTTTCACAAAAACCTTAAAGACGTGTCTCTTAAGAAGTCCCTCTCAAAGTACTTGTTCAAAATACAAAATACAAATTCAAAATACAGTGAACATTTTGCAGTGGGCCCATATTTTTTTTTTTTTTTTTTTTATGGGAGATGAGGCTGGGACAGGCATTTATGAGGTACCTACCTCTCTACACCCAAGATCTCACCCTGGCACTAGAAAGATGTGTACTTTGATAGAGTTTTTGGTGGGAAAAAGCTATTTTTCATAGCTAATATGCACACAACTCTTGCTGCTGGCTGTGCAACATCAGTTTTATAGCCCATGTGAATGGCACCTCCCAGCTGCTCAACGTTCCTGCAGGTTTCTTTGGCATCACACACTTTTATTTGCAGTTGCTCTGTTGCTGACATCTCCATGGACCAAGCTGTTCATTGCTCATGAGCAATTCCTTCATGTAGGCACATGTGTTGTTTTCTTTATTTCAGGGTCCTTCAAAATACCAATTCCCAGTGTTCTAAGTTTTTATAGGGCACAACAGAAGTTGGTGGTACCCCGTGAGGATTCTGGGAGGGTTATTCACACACTTATGAGCCATCACATTCCTACTCAGCTACTAAATATAATTTCACAGTTTTTCCTACTTATACCTGCCTTGTTGTTTGTAAGAAAATATGTATCTTGTCACCACAGGGAAAACGATAAACAAATCTTCAAAGAAGGAAATCTTCTGGGATGAGGCATGAAAATCACATGGATTTTTTTTTCCCCCTTTTCCCTAATTTTGCCTCTTTCACTTTTGCTTCCTGCTTTGTGTCAGCTTATCAAAAGTACAGAGTAGGTGAGGGGACTTAGCTGATCTTGCTGCTTACTTATCCAGGGTCATGACAGTGTGGATAAAGCAAACTATGATGTTTATCCTAGAAATGGACCAAATGCTGTGTGTTCATTGGAACATCTGTGAGTTTGGCTCGATGACAAGTCCCAGAGCAACACAAGAAACCCAACGTTTTCCTCCTGCAGCTTAATAGTGCTGATGTGTGTTTAATCAAATTAATGGTAAGAGGAATAAGACTTAACAGAAAACACACACAAAAAAAAAAAAAAAACTCAAAAACAAATCCAAGCCTAAAATATGAAACTGAATTTCCATTATGAAAGTTAGCATGCAAGTTGAATAACAGAAAAAGAGAAATTATCAGCTGATCTTCTGAGCTAAACTGAATAAAGAAAATAGAACAGCTTGTGTGATCTTAGAGCTTGAATACTATTCTTCTGGTTTTGCAGTGTTTACAAAATCAGAGGTAGGAGATCAACACCACTGTACTTTGGGACATGCAACACAATGTTGCACTGAGGAAAAGGCTTGATTTATTATAGTGAATATGATTCATTATTTAACAGCCTAGAGGTTTATATGTGTTTCTGTGGCTTAATAACTTCAGCAACATTTCTCCATTGCATGTGAAATATAATGCAGGACTGGTAAGCATTATAAAGATTGTTCCAAGGTGGAATTGTTAGAGGTAATACCTTTTTTTGAGTCACATAGTTCATCCTTTCCTGGTTAGATGCATACTGAGAATAATTGTGATTTTTCATACCAAATTAGTACTTTGCCTATAACTACTTCATTCTTTAAAATCTGTATGTGGATTTTTTTTACTGAAGTGAACACACTGCAAAGGAGAAAGGTGCCCACGTAAGCATTCATAGCAGTTGGCCATTATTTAGTTCTATTTTTATAAGTACAAAATCTATCATAAGTCATATGTGAGATGAAGGCATGGCCCAGGAACACAGCAACTGCATAAGTTGAAACTTTACTTCAGAGATTCTTCTCTTCTACCGTGCTGGTTTACCCATATAAATCATTTACATCCTGCTTGCAGTAATAATGAGCATCCAGAAATCCAGTTCTTGCCAGTGGGAGTTGCAGGCATTCAGAATATTTGATGGTCCTCAACTTTTGTCTCTGTTTTTCCCACTGTGAAATGGAGACAGCAGCTTCTTCAGAGGGTTGCCATGAGAGTCGTTATTTGGGAGCTGTAAAAGATGCTGAGGAGCAAAATGGCTGAGCAGTGTTACTGCAACATTTTCATGTTTAATCATTTTAGCAAAATCACCTCTTGTTTTTGGAAATACATATAAAATATGAAGCGTGAAAAACAACTCTGCAGATTTGGTTACAGTGCTTGGAAAAATCATTATTGGTCAGCATACCTGAGGAAAAAAAAAAAAGCTTTATAGGCTTTTAGGGAATTGTGAAGACAATTGAGCAACAAAACAAAAACAAGATTGTTTATCTGACTTGAGGTTTTTGCATGGTGCATTTGCTGTGATTATCATGAATCTAAAGAAGGCAGTTTCAACACTGAGCTTTTCAACCCTCAAGTGCCAAAATAAACAAAATTATTTAAGTGTATTCATGCTTGTTTTTGCTATACATTTTTAATAAAGCAGCAATTGTCTGTATTCCACTGCTGAAAATCTTATACAACTGAAAGATTTTGAAGCACTAAAAAAGATCAAATGTGCAATAAAATGCTATGGCATTAGTCCATGGAAACACTGTGTGTATTGCAAAAAGCAATACACATGAAAAAAGGTTGTTCATTCCTTCCATTAACTCTTTTGTGATTGAGGATGGAGGGCATTACTTTGTTGTGGGTTTTTGGTTTTTTTTTAATTAGGCTGAGTTATGCCAGAAGTGCAGGCTAATCTACCTTTCACTGGTTAGAAGAATACATGCCCCAGAGATATTGATGCTGTAGTCATGGGAAAAGTCTCAGAGAGTATTCCAGAAGGTGTGGAAGTTTAAGGATAGAGGACTGATCTGTATCAATTTCCCAGAGCACATCTTAAGGCTGTAATTAGTCAGCTCTCTGGTACCTGGAATAAATCAAGTAGTGTTCTGGAAGCTGATGATAAGGAATGGTGGCTTCTTTTCAGTGTTGTTTTTGGTGGTGTTCAATCTCTGGACACACTGAGTTTACCTGAAAGTTTCTCATCCTGATAGAGCTGTTTTACTGGGTGAAAGTGTGATCCCCATCCTCTGAAGGATTCAGGTTCTTTCTTCAATTCTTTCACTGGATTTTTACTGGTTGTTAGGAATTCCTGAGAATGATCACCAGGCTGCTCCAGGAATTTCCAGTCTACACCAAAAACAAGCAACTGAGGAATGCATTTGTTATAAAATACACCCTACTGTGTTGTGAGTGTGAAAATAAGTATTTCTTGATTAGCATTCTGGGTTGGTTTCTTCTCAAGTGATACAGATTTTGAAGATAAGGTTGAACTTTAGCACTTCACACAAAAGACAACAAGAAATCAAAACCATGCATTAGTATTCCATAACTTTTTTGATATCAAAACCATTTGGCTTTAATTTCCTTAACTATACAAGATCACAATCCAGAAATCAAGTGGAAGCAAAAGAGTAGGTTGTTAACTATCTAGAGACTGAGTAGAAAAATGCATTTTCCTTAAAATGTCATTAAGTTCTGCTGAATGTTTTTTGATTTATTCTGCCTGAAAGAGTTTGCCTTCAGATGCTGCAGTAGAGCTGTGCTAGAGCTTCCTGTTGCAATGCCATTTCTTTGTTTGTCCACCAGAGATTTGGAAATCCATTTCCTAACTTTATATTCATATATGCATATGTTCATTTTTCAGTATATAAATGTAACTCAGATGATCAAAAAAGAACTGTCAGTGCATATGATTTTGTAGCACAAAAAGATGCTTCCTGCAGAAGTTGCATCCATATATAATGCAAGTTTCCATGTAAATTAACATTTCAAAATTAAAAATAATTATTAAAAAAAAAGTACTTGTTTTCCAAGATTCTGAGCTAGGTAGATTTTTTTTTCCTCCTGAAATAAACATGCTGGATTTTTTTTTTTTTTTTTTTTTTTTTTTTTTTTTTGTAGAGACTCTAAAAGGTCAATTTTCAGCTACTTTGATGAAGCTTTGTGGTGAATTTGTGAAGGTAATGTAAGAATTCCGACTGCTTAGAGGGTGTCATTATAAAATAAACCCCAGCTGGTCTAGCACCAGGGCAAGTTTGATGTCAGAGAATAGTGATAGAATCACAGAATAGTTTTTCCACTATCCCAGGTTGTTCCAATCCCCATCCAACATGGCCTTGATATCCAAGTACTTCTTCATCAAAACGTTTCCTTCTGATGATGTCTTACTGTAATATGTCATGGAAGTGGCATATTATATGATAAAGTAAAATATCCCCTGAGCAAGGTACAGGAATGATAAATTATGTTAATATTTTGTTCCCATTATGTTATCATCAGTCAGATGAGGATTTAGTATGATGCACCATCAGAAAAACTCAAAGTGTTATGTCATCTGCAGATTTCAAGGTGTAAATCCAACTGACTTATGGCACAAAAGGTATTCCAGTGCCACAATTCACAAACAGCCTAAATTAAAGTATGCCAAGATATAGGAAAGAGTACAAAAGTCTAGGAAGTGCCATACTAAGGGGTGTGACTGTTGTAAAGGCCAGAAGCAGATCCTGTAAGCCAACATTAGACCAGTATAAACACCAGGATGTGAAACTGGCCGTGCCACTGGTGTGACTGGGGCTGCCATCAGGCTCATCACTCAGGGCTTTGCTCTGGTGAGTTGCAGATGAGCGTGACATAGAAACCAGCTTGATGCTCAGTGCCCTTTGCTCAGGCAGCTGGCAGAGATCTGGATGAATGTGGGTATCTGCAGGAAGGCTTGGCCACATTCCTGTGCCAAACTATTCATCATCCAACAGATGGTTATCCTATTATTCAACAATTTGCATACTGCCACACTGCCGTGATCTATGGCCACTGCCACTGTATCACTACACCAAATAGAAACATCAGAGAAGCTTTGTTGTGAAGCAGCCCTTGCTTGGACTGAAAACTACTCTTGTACGTTCGTTTCTTTGGCTTTTTTTTGGCAATACACTTCATCTGTGTTTGTGCAGTCACAGTCTGACAACACTGTGTTGCACCTTCTGCTGGACTCCATGATCCTTGTGTGTGTCTCTTGCTACTCAGAAAAAAAAAATCTGTGAATCTCTGGGATACCTTCCAGGGTCAGAGGAGAGGGGAAAAATTATTTCATTTATTTATTTTAATAAAGCCCTGTGTCCTGGTGCTCCATTACAGACATCAGCTGCATCTTCATGCCACAGTTACCCTGGTTCTCAGGCTGCCTCCTATAGCACAGCTTCTGATCTTCTGAGAATCTCTCCAGACACCTTCACAACACCTCCAGCTTCTTGCTGTGCTCTTCCACTTCCCTGATAAAGTTTAGATCCCTCCCATGCTTCTGTGGTCTCATGCAATATCAAATTACTCAAAAGCTTTTCACATCCCTATACTTCTTTCTCCAGTAGCCCAAATATTTGCCAGCTGGGCAACTTGTGCCTGAAGCTGTGCAACCTGATGGGCCACTGAGCTGCTGCCTGGCCCAGGAGTACAGCAGCATCTTGAGCTCTTCCAGCAGGATCTCTCTGCTTTGCTTGGTAGTGGTTTTCGTTAAACATATGGGAAATAGGCAAGGGATGAGCTGTGTATTTGTAGAGGCCCAGTGGTCCCTGAGATCTCTGCAGAGAGCTGGCAGACACAAGACAGTGGGAGACCTGCATTTCCTAAAGCAAAATGCACCTCAGTGAGCAGGTGACAGTGCCAAAAGGGACAGCAGAGACCCTGTGGAGGTGATTGGACCTAGCCTTGGATGTCTTTCCCATCCTGCCTTCCCACCATCCATGCTTTTTAAATTCCCAGTGGTTCTGAGCCCCCAGCCTGGGCTTGGCTGGCAGACAGATGTGCTGGGGTGCAGCTGTGGCTCGTGCACTTTGTTTCTTTGGAAAACCAGCAGGGTGGCACTGGGAGCATTTTGGCCTATTGTGGGAGAAATGGCTGTTGCCATCCTCTCCTCTGCTGAGCCTCACTGCCCACCCTGCCTTGGCAAGCCTTCCTTTCTTTGTCCCTCTGTCCCCAGATGGGAAGGCAGGACACAGTGTTCAGTGTTTGACACATCCCTGGTCCCTGTCATGCTCCTTGATCCATGGCCCTGGACTCAGCTCATCAGACTTCACCTTCATCAGCAGCTGTTCTTCCATCTCCCCTTCAATATATGAACCATATTTTTATGCAGCATGGGCAAATTTAGACATGAAACTTGCATGATTCCCAGCAGTCTGGGAATACTTTTATTCCATTTTTTTTACTCCTAAGTGCAGTTTTTTATTGCTGGTGAAAGATACAATGCTAAAATCTTTACAAGACAGTGTTGTGTCTCTATGGAGCAAACACAAGACCTCCACATGCTCATCCAGGAGTCAGCCCCCACTCTCAGGGCAATACTTTTACATGATTCTTCTCCATAGTGTGCAGTGCTTTCTCCTTTGCTAAAATTTGCTAAGAGTAGAATTTATGATTTCCTTTTGTCAAAAGAGGTTTGGTCACAAAAGATATCCATGAACATGGTAGAGACATAGGAATGTAGTCATAGAATCAGCAACAAAAAATGACCTGTGATGCTTCAGATACCTAACTACAGTTATACTTTTCCCATCAAAGAACACCTCACTTCAGATGACTTCCTTTAAGATTAAATTTTAAAGTTTTTTAAACTTTCTTTTCCTCCAAAATGCTGTTGATATGTGCATCATTGACCTTTTCTCCAGTGGCACTCTTAACCACGTGCTTATATTTCACCTGCAAACAAACTGAGATGATGGGAAGAGATGAATGGCCTGAGACAGCTGCAATGCTTGTAAGCTCCAAAGCATGAATCCAAGAGGCAAACAAGCAGGAGATTTCAAGGAGGAATTCCAGATTCTATGTAATAAGTGCACATGCTGTGCACATGATGCATTCTCAGTTCAGGTTATTGAGCTTTCAGCAGTCTGTGTCTCAAAGACTTCTTTAAATCAGAGGCAGGTCTTTGTGTGTAATACCCTTCACAAATATTTCTCCTGTAAAGTTACCTGTTGCCTTTGGAAAGGTTTGAATTTTTAGAGACTGTGACATCCTGTAGCAATGTGTCTTTTTAAAAAAAATTGTTTTGTTAACGTTTTTAATCTGCTGCTCGCCACTTATGTTTGATGTACTTTGGGTCTATTCTCTCCATCTATTATCTGATCCATTATATTCAGGGTTTTATAGACCATTCTTCTTTCTTTTTTTCTGTACCTTTGTTCACCTAGTCTGTCTGTTAGTTTCAATATGTCCTTTTGGAATGAGGGATTGAGACTGTGGTCAGTAAGCAATATGCAGGAATATCCTAGGTTTCAGCAGTGCTATGCTTCTCCTTTTCCTGATTATTTTTACAATTTCATTCCATTTTCCCCCTTTACTCTGCTTTTGAGCAGGGGGTTGATACTGTTACAGAGCCAACTCTGTGCTATAACTACAATATCCATCTTGTGACAGCTTAGTACAGTTATATTATTTGTTATGTAAAATTAGGAGCATTTTAATCTGTATGCATCACTATAACACTGAATTTTGTGACATTTTATCAGTTTACAATTCAGTATCATAAGATTCTTTGGCAAATTTTTGTGGTAAATCCTCATCATCTTTACTGCCATGAATACTTTTGGGTTTCTAGTACAATTTTAGATGTTCCCAGTTCAGCCTGTATTACAGATTCTGCATGCACTGCCAGCAGGACATGAGCATTGATCTCTGGGGGATGCCACTCTAAAAACTGACCTTTTCTTCCTGACTGTTTGTTTCCTATCTTTTGACCAGCTACTTATCCATGAATTGACTGAAACTTAAATAACTAAACTCCTTCAGGATAAAATGAGAAGTGACCTCACAAAAATGTGAGCAGAAAATGTAATCCATCAGTTACTTAGCTATTAAGGATGAAAACTAAAGCAGTGATACTTGCAGAGTAGCTCAGCCTCATAATAATTCTGATCATCATCCATGTGTGGCACTGCAACTCTCAGAAGAACAGCCTAATTTTCGTGGTGTTTCCAACTTGTTTCTGGAATAAATTTTGAGGAGGCCCTAGGTAAATAAAATCTCATGTACCCCAGAGCAAGCTGTCTGTTAATTCAGTATCTAGGTTCCTACATTCTCTCTAGAACAGCATCCCAAAGAATGGAATATTCAAATGCTTACTGCAGACAGTACTATAGCCTATATAGTATTAATTTTACATTTAGATCCATTTCAGTTTGTTCTCACTTTCCGAGCTCCCAGATGCTTCTGAGTTTTTATTGGCCACTTCAAATTGTGTGGTATAGAAGGAATTATGGCAGGGTTCAGGGGCAGGGCAGAGGAATGAATTATCTGGACATTATGGCAGCACAGGGAGAGGCCACTTGATTCCTGAAATTTGGGAAGTGTTTGCTGTGCATGTCAGCTAGATACAAGTGTGGAAATCACAAGCCATGAAATCGTTAATGATAGATAATAACATCCAGTGTTCAAGCAGTGCATGGTAACAGTGTGTTTTTGATCCAGTAATACAATACTTCATGAAGCCCTGGGCAAGGCAGAGGCATAATTTCTGAGATGATCCTTCCTTGATGCTTTAAAGAAAAGATAGTGCCTGGTAAGTTCTTTTTTGTTTTCCACTGAAATTACTTGAGTTTAGAGAAATATTTGTGTTTGGTAACTCAGTGCTGCTGGAAGAATGGACCACGTAGCAAATTCCTTTGTTGAAGAGTTGTGCAACGTAAGGCATCCTTCAAATAAGCATCTCAGAACCAAAAAAAAAAAAAAAAAAAAATCCTTTTCACCTTATCCATTGACTTTGGTAGGACTCCCTGTGTAAGCAAAGTGGATGGGCTGGATGTGCAGATTGAAGGACTCTGGAGGAGTAACTCTCAAGAAATTGGTTACGGCTGTAATGTGAGCTGTGCTGACACAGCTGGCAGACAGCTTGAAATTGATGCTCTTGAAAAGAGATAGATCTTTGCCAGAAATATTAGTTTCAAGGAAAAATGACATTTTTTCCTGTCATTACTGTCAAATAGCGCTGTAGTTTCTAAACTGGATTTGGTAGAGATGCATGCTCCCGATATTTAATTTCAGAAGAGGAAAGGGTTTCTCTGTGATCGAGAGCCAAGCACACAATACTGCAAAATGCATTCTTAATCCTAAAGAAATGTGAAGTCCCACTCTCTAAAACAGTATGAGACTCCTTGGCCCCTCCAGTTGCATCATTACCTTTCAAAAGACCAGTCTCAAAGAGGTTTTACAAAATACTTGTGTTTGTCTTTGTACACTTGACTGGCTCTCACCAGGGCTCTGAGGATATCACCAGTCCTCACTAAGCTGCCTGGCCTGGAATTCATTTTAAAACTAAACAAATATTTTAAAACTAATATTTCTGGCAAAAAAAAAAAAAAAATCTATCTATTTTCAATGAGCACCTTGTAGATAAAGGCATCCTGTCTGACAGGAAAAGATGCATAATCCAGTTAGTTACACAGACAAGAGGCAATGGTATCAACCACTTGTATTTGGGAGTTCTTTGTCACTGTATAAAGTTCCTTTAATTGCCCTGTCAAGAAAATAAGGCAGGATGGATGTAAATGGTCAAAAATAATCTCTGCCATTTCACTTATGTGGATTTTGAGGGTCAGAACTATGCATTTTTTATCAGCCTTCTCACTATCTCTCAGGCCAAGGTAGGATCAGTGCCTCAGAGCAGGTGAGGGGCTGCTGAAGGGCTTTGTTTCAAAGGAAATGAATGCTGCTGCCACTCCTAATGAGAATCTCCACTGTGTTAGAGAGTGTTTCTGATTTCACAATTCTTTGAATTTTAGCAAAGTCATTTAATGTTTTAATTCTTTGATTTTTGAGCTAAAAGGTGACAGGGTAGGATATATCTGCCTTGCTGGAGGTTTGCATATGTGTGCAGCACTACTCAGTTCATGCATCTCATGGCCTTCAGGAAGACAAAATGACAGGATGGTGTGGAGTATTTTGGAGTAGCACCCTGATTCACCTCTGCTGGTTAATGTGAAGTATTTCTGATGATCTCTGGACAGGCATTCTCTCTTGTCTGCTTTAATTCTGCTAGTACCTTCAGTGCTGATTCCTTCCATCCATCAAGAGCTTTCTCTCTTTTGGAAGACACAAATAGATGTGCAGTGTAGGGGTTAACAGCCACTAAAATTAACATACTCTCAAAACCATAAATAACTTGTTCTGAAAATTTGAATAGCTAACTTGGGGGGGAAATCAAGTTCCACATATTTAACTTCAGCATTGTTAATCAGGACATTTGAAAGAAAATTAATATTTTCCCAGGGATTAAAAGCAAATTCAGTCTTTTTGAAAATCAGGGGGGTTTATTCATTTCAGTTCTGAGTGAAATGAGACTGGTAGAACTAACTGGAATTGGCATAATGAGTGCAAATTCTGAAATGCTTTTGCAGAGCAGTTTTGTTATCTTGCCATGTAGTTTCTCTGATATTTCAATAGGCACAACAGAAGACTGTTGATGGTACTGAATAGTTCTAAATTATGACTGAGGATGTTAAATTCTGCCTGCTTGTAGCATTGCACATGAAAATTTTGAGTATCAAATAAAAGCATCACTCTAGTGAAGTGGCAGAAGGTTTTTGTACAGAATGATGAATTATGTCCAATATTTAAAACTAGTCTCTTTCATTACTCGTGTCTCTCTTCACTCTGAAGTTGTTTTTTTGCCCCTATTTCTGTCACTGAGGTAAAGACAGGTACTCTACTCATGTCTTGGACAGTGATTGCACCATTCAGTGGCATTGCACGTGAAGGAGCAGTAACTGACAGGAATTCCTGTGCCAGATCAGACTAATGGTGCACTCAGTTCAGCACCTTTTCTCCCAAAATCAGACAGCTCTAGATACCTGTGCACCTGGATCTGGTGGGTTTGCACCTCAGCATTTAGGAGACCTGCAGCCAGCACTGTGACAGTCCCTCTGAAGTGTCTGTCATTCCAGGGGAATACAGAAGGGGCTCTTCCACAGAAACAGGCATTTTTCACACCTCTGGGGCACAGTGAGCCTGATGCACTCACTGGGTTTGCTGCTGGCTGCTCACACACACCTTGCCTTCAGTTTTGGTGCTACCACTCCTCACTTTAATCAGATACCAGGGCATGCCAGAAGTTCTGGCCATCTAAAAGGCTTCCTCCTTTGTTTCTTCACATCACACATTTTGAGCTTGCTGATGCATCCCGACCTATTTTTGGTAGAATCATGGGCTGTAGCTGCCAGGTACATTGTTCTGCAGTGTAGGAATATAAAAAGGTAAAAGACTTTAGAAAGTGCAAAAAGGCCCCTGAAAGTAGACATAAAGCTGAGAAAGGCTGAGAAACTTCTAACTCTTCTCATGGGAAGCTAGGAAGTTAAGAACCAAGTTAATGCATTTCTATTTATCATAAGGAACAAGAAAGAACAAGAAATTATTGACAGTTCAAGATGTGAAAAGTCCTAGATATATGCTTTGCAAAGATAGAAAAAGTTTCAATCTTAAATAATGAATTATTGTGTATTGTTTGAAGTTCAGAGAAGTCCTTTTGTTAATGTTAAACCCACGTGGGTCCTTTTCTTATTAGTTAGAGTATAATGACTTTTCTTATATATAGTGATCTTTTCTTTTATGCTATTAGTTCAGAGAATATGTAGAAAAAGGCTTTGCATAAGCTGCCATCTTGTCTCTGATCTGGATTTGGATGGATGTTGTTGTTTCTCTGTGTCTCTTGCTTTTTACTTGTATGATACAGACAGATAATAAATCCTAAGTCTGCAGCCAGTCAGGGTCCCATCCCGTTTGTGAGACACGGACCAACCCAACAGACTGCTGGAGTCTGGAAACACGGTTAGATTTTAATTAAAGGAACTGTTAATGCCTCCTGGTTTTAAAGAGATGTCTAACATGTAGAATAGGAAAAAAAAAAAAACCTAACTGGAGAAGGCAAAAACACAGCTGTGGCCACACAAGACATCATCAGCACTTTTTGGTGGTGTAAGCTCAGAGATGGCACTTGGTGAAGACTGTCTCTCTTTCATGCATGGCCTGAGGTAAAGAATGAGGTGTTCTGCACCACGAAGTTCCAGTCCTGCCTTTAAATGTGTGGCACACAGTGCTGCTGCCAGTTCTGCAGGGAAAGCCAGAGTGTGTGTAGGTGTGACTGAGGGGGTAAATTTCATTTCAAAGGCTCATCTCTGAGCAGTTCTATAAGCTAAGCAATGTAAATCTAATATTATAATTCCAAGGGGACTCTGATGCTGTGTGGTAAAATTGCTTATTAAATTACAATCACAAAAAAAAATCAGGAGATAGGCACTGTTCAGCTGGCAGCATACAGGGGGAAAAAAAAAGCTGAATTCTAATTATTTGAACAGTGGAGTAAGTGTTATTTCACTGTGTGAAAACAAAATTAGGTTATCACTGATACCATTATTAATGTATGAGATGAAGCAGAAAAACAATTTGTTTCCTAACACCCATTCTGCCCCTTCTCTCCACTCCCCAGCCCCCCCCCAAAAAAGAGAGAATAACCTAAAAGCAAAAAGGGCTTTCTAACACAGGCAACTCTGAGAGATCTCATTGCTATAGCAGCAAAATGTAGGTGATTTATAAATTATCTTAATTTGAAGGTGAAGCATTGTGCAAACAGTAAGTATTACATTTATTATTTCCCCAGTTAGATTAAAATATAAAAAGGCAGATCCAATATCAGTAACACTGTTTATTACTCTAATCAGAAAACAGGAAATATATTTTCAGCCACTCTAAACCTTAGATGTTCTTTTATTATGCATGAGCAGCTATTACTGTTCAGTCATACATGTTCCTTAAAGTACTCATATTGCAATCTCCACCTTTTGAATGGCTTTCAAATAAATAAAACAACTTTTTTGCATAAAATTATATTCTGCAACCATAATTAAGTGTTGAAATTCACATTTTCATGAATATAACAACTTCACACAAGATGAATCCATTGTAAAAATTTTAGAGGTTTTTAGAGCCAGCACAAAAGTGTTTTATTTTACATTACAGCTCTGAACACATCTTATGCCCTTGAATGTGAACTGCCTTGAATTTTGTTAAGATTCAGTTCTTCATTCTCATTTTCACACTCAATGAGCCGCTACTGTTTCAGTCCAAAAGGGATCAGTCAGTGAAGCTGTGTCATGAAAGTAGTTATAGAGTCTGATAAGATTCTTTAAAACTCATTTTTTATTTAGCCAGGAGTCACAAATCTAGCTGCAAACACTGCTCAAGATGTGCCCTCTCTTTTGAGTATAATTTGAGAATACAAAATCAGATTTAAGAAAAGGATACAGTGTAAAGATAGTTTTCCTGTTATGTCATCCATACTATGTTAATATATACATTAAAAGTAAAACCTATAAATATCCAAATTCCTTTTATTCACATGTATAATTTTGTCTTCTACCTACAACTAGATATTTAATTATTAACATAAGAATTTCATTAAAATTCAAAAATAATAAATTATTAATAAAACTCTCCAAAACAGGAATCTTTCTGAGGATGGAATTACATAAGTTTAGTGATAAAATTTTTATAAGTAAAGAACTAAACCCGATCCAGTAGAAAGGACAAGGCTCACAACTCTGAGGTGTGATGAGATATTTTTGAAGTATCTTTTACAGTTAGACCTTAAAACTCTCTGTTTCTCAGATGCATCATTTTGGTTTGTGTAAGGTACACATTTGTGGCATTGAATGGTTGATTTTTCCACTACCTCAGGGAGCCTGGCTTTGCATATTCCAGGAAAAGACCTCTGAAACCAGACTGGGCAATCAAACACCCAGTGCTCTTAACCAATTTCTTTAGAAGGTATAAATAAATATTTCTTGGAGAACAGATAAGAAATCAGCATGGCCTTTCCTTGGAGAATGTCCTGTTACAACTCTCTTTTGTCCCCCTGTTTCTTCATTCACATTCCCAAAAAGCATTTTTTTATTGCTTCTGAAGTGGAACAGCTGTACCAGGAGGGGACCAAGAGCATCACACACTGCAGGTCTGGTGAGGGCAGGTGGCAGCAGGTGAGGCACAAAATCTTTTGCATCTCTGATGTGCCAGATGAGTGATCTGATTACCAGGATAATGGATAAATAAAAGGCAGATGTGGAGGTATTTGGGCAAAAATACAAAAAATATCGTATTAGTGCTTAGATCAGTGGGTGATTTACCACATGTGAAAGCACTTTGTAAAAGCAGCTGCAAAATATGTAAAAATGTCCAAAGGACATCTTGGCCACTGTCTTAGAACATAAATGGTAACCATGCATTTTCCATCAGCAAGGAGAGCGTGGCTGAGTGGCACATCCCCACAGACACAGAGCCTGGATTTGGAACAATTTATTGGTAGAACAAACAACTTCTCAACCAGCCAAAGTCAGGCCTCAACAAGTCTCAGATAATTTTTTATACATTCAAAGCAAATTAGCTGAGATTTACATGCTTGTTTTTAACTGTGGCCTCTCTTCATTGCCAAATGGATGTTCTAGTTCATTTCCTCTTTTGTTTCAGTCAGAAATACAATTATAACACTGAGCAGAATCTATTACTGCTTGTTGAAAGCAGCTACTGCTGAGTGAGCTCAGCTCTACTGACTGCCTCCTTCTACCATCTAGTGGCACCTTCACTATACTGCTTTTCTCTCTCCAAAGAGTTCAGTGAGAACGGTAATAAATGTATACTCTTGAAAAGCAAAAAAATATACTTTTGAAATGAGCAATGTACCTGGAGAGGAAATACCTTTTTTTTTTCCTGAGATGGAAAAGTAGTTTTCACACAGAAACTATTTATGAGAGAAGCAGAAGGGATTCAGTGATATAAAGTACTAATGTCAGAGAAAAATTCTGCATCCTATGGTCTTGTAAACATTAAGTCAGGTTTGTTGATTGATTTCTTACTTTTTTTTTTTTTTTTTTTGGTGGGAGAGCTTGGATTTTAAGTTGTAGGCTGCAGAATGACACTGTTGAATATCCTAAGGAAATGCCTATTTAGAAGCACACTTCTTTGTTTTCTACCTGGATATTTGAAGGGCACAACAAAAATTAAAATCTATCACCAAATGCAATGCTTTGAAGGTGTACAGAACACATGTAGTTTCTTTCCTGATTATACCATTTTATTAAGAGCTTTCAGTGCTCCATTTTGCAATAGATGTTTCTGTTTCATTTAGGGAAAAAGCTTAAATGTCAATGAACTAGGAATTTAAGGCTTGGAATGTTTTCAATCAAAATGCATGTTCTGATTATTTATATGACTGACCAAACATTAATCATCTCAAATGCTTTGTGTTCTTTGAACTGGGTTGTTTTCACAGAGTGCAGGTATTGGTGAATTAGACTACATATGAAATCTTTTTTTTTTCAAATTCCATATAAAAAGGCATATCTCTTCATTTCCACTTGCAGCAAATTGACAAGGCAAATTGATGGAAGTCGGAACATAGAATATCAGAATCCAGTGGTTGTGGTTTTGGTTTTTTTTTGTGGGTTTTTTTTTTCCTTTTCTTTTAAAACATATGTTCTTCTGTATCCTAAACATCTTGACAAGTTTTCAACCTGTTTCCAGGGTGGAAAGATCCCCATCAGGTGGACTGCTCCCGAAGCCATCGCTTACCGCAAGTTCTCCTCAGCCAGCGACGCCTGGAGCTACGGAATTGTCATGTGGGAGGTGATGTCCTACGGAGAGAGGCCCTACTGGGAGATGTCCAACCAGGATGTGAGTGCTGCCCAGGATTCATCTGCATCGTTTTCAAATGTTCTTTAAAAGTTATTGCCACTCCCTGCCCTGCTTTGCTGTCTCGTTCTCTCTCTAGGCTGGAATCTCAATTTTAAAAAAGAACAAAATTTTCTTCTAGTATAATTGAAAGCTTGTTCTAGAAAGAGAAATATGGGAAAGGGGAAATGGTGTGGGTTTTTTTTCTCTAGCACAATTTAATTTTTCACAAATTCTCTTGTTTGATGGATCCCTGTGACAGCTCAAACTGGTACACTCCGTCTTCACACCAACCATCAAGCTCTCTGTCAAAATGTGGAATATCAGCCAAGCCACCTTAACCTCTCTCATATATGTGCCTAGAATATTCCTGCATTGGTTCTGAAGAATTGACAAGACTTTCCCAGATGGCTGTTTTTACATTGTTGCTAAGTTATTCAGCTGTTCAAGTCTGGTTGCTTGTTAAGGCTGATCGGTCATTTGGGGATAAGGATCTGAGACAGATTTTAATTTAAAAAAATAATTTCACTGTTTCAGGAAGAAAAGGAAAGAAACAACCAAACCTGTCAGAAACAAATAAAAGACTATCACAAACCTCTCCATTTAGAATATATTAAATAATCAGCTACAGCATGAAGACAGAAACATTTAATTACTCCTACATCCAAAATAGAAGTGTCTGCTAATACAAAATTATGCTGCAGGCCCTAATGATGCCAGTTGCTGGGGGCTTTCCCTGCAGTTCAGCAGTTCCCAGCACAAAAGACTCCTTTTCTCCTACCCAGAGGATTTCAGTGCCAGAATGGGAGCAGTGAGCATCTGTGACCTTCTACATATGTTTAGTGACTTCAATTGTCATTGGGAAATTTCAAGTTATTAGACATAATGTAAAGTTTATTTTACTGGATATTGGGACCATTCTTTTAGTACAGTAAACTACTGTGAATTCACATGAGCTGATTTTGCAGAAATAATAGGACTTTCAAAGGTCAGTGGTACTGTACAGATGGCAGGGAAAACAACAGAGAGGGATGTGCACTAAACAGATTCATAAAAGACACAGGATGCAAACAACAGTTAATAAGGTCTTGCATGGGTATAGTCAGAGGCTCTGCTACATCAGAATGTCTGCTGACATTACCATTAAGACACTTACTGAGTTTTGATCATAATAAAGCCCTTCTCTAGAAAGCAATTAAAATATTTCTTGAATTGTGTGTATTTTGGTGGATCACCAAAAGTTTTACAAATATAAACTCTGCAGAACTGTTTTGGGGCTTTTTTTCTCATTCCATCTTAAACCAAGTGCTTTTCTAATTATACAGCTTTGGGATATGAACTCACTTTTTTAGACCATGGCTAAGTAAGTGATTAACACAGCTGATGAGAGAAGTTTTAAACTGGTACGTGCCACCCAAATAAACCCAGTCTGGTGTTCAGAGACTACAGCTGCTCACAGGTATCCAGAATGACTCAACACCTCTGCAAATCCACCATCTTCTATTTATATTCCCCAGCAAGGATTTGGAAGCTGAACTTAAGAAAACCGAGTTGCAAAATGTTTCTCATAAAATTAATACTGTACGTGGCATAATGCAGAGGCTTAAAAATGTTGCTAAGTTTGAGAACTGCTCTTGTTCAAGTAAATAACCATTTTATTATTGTGGTAAGTCACTTCCAAACAGTGTTGGTGCTGATTAATGCACTTCTTAGATGTGTGGCAGGCACCAGAGATGTCCATTAATTAGGGCTGCTGCACAGTCTGTCGTGTCTTATTGCTTAATTAATAAACATTAGCCAAGATATTGAACTTTCCAAGGAAACTAGTGTACTGATGAACAGATTGTGCTAGGAGTCTGGCTTGCTAATGCTCATGTGAGGGAAGGAAGATTTATATTCCATGCACTTGGTTTGTAGAACAGCTGTGAGTGAAGTCTACAGGGACACCTGTTAGAGGCCACCGTATAAATTAATGCGTGTTGCAGAGCTGCAGTATTCAAAAAGAAGGGAAAAAAAATGAAAAGAATATTTAATGGGTTGTAATTGGTATGCAAGGAAACTACTGTAGCAAACAGAATAAAATTCCTTACACTCCTGAAAGTTTCTTGTAATATTGAAAGAAACCAACTTATCCTAATATAGGTCTTTCAACTCACAGATATCAAAACACTTGGCAGGTGCCTGGGATTGGCTCTGTACCATGAGGCAGCAGCAGCTGCCTCTCCCTCCTGGTAGATTTTTCAGATGTCAGGAGGACACAGGGACAATGTCCCTCTGGACTCACTTCTGTCTCAGTCTCATTAAAAAAGCTGTCAGTTAACTTTTGAAAGCAAGAATCCCTGTTACTATTAATAATGAAACTATCAAGAAGATTACAGCTTCATTTTCAGATGTCATTTGCGCCAGTTGCCAATTATTTTGAAATTGCATATGTATAAATTTTGTGTAGAAGTCCATCAAATATCGCTCAGACAATCATAAACAATATGTAATGTTAAATCTGTTAATATTCAAACTTGACAGCTATGTCTAACATCAAAGAAGCTGTTGTGTACCCTTCCTGTAGATGCAGATTTCATGATTGAGGTGGTGCTTTGTCAGCCTTAAACTGACAAGGGAAAAAGGCATTTGAGAGGAGTTAATATGTAAAATCTTAACATGATTTAGAATATACAATTTTCTATTACTAAGAAAAACTTAGTACTTCTTCCCTTTTAGGTACATGGATATCTGATTTCTTTAAACAGAGAGATATGGGTACTATGCACGTGGCAGAGCAAGAGCTAAAATAAATATATAAATAAATAAGGAACTAAAATGCTCTAATTCATCCTTTGAGGCTTGATTCCCATTGCAGTATTAGACACTTTTCACATCTTTACTCTTGCTTCTTAGAATCTAAAAATAATACTTGCCTCACAAGGGATACTAATGAAGCAATATTTCCAGTTTATTTTTTAAATGTGCTGGTATTAATGAGAAATTATAATTATCCCAGTACCAGCTGGCATTTCTCTTCATAATGAAATGTTCCTTTTGAACAAGAGAGGAAACAAAATTCACTGTGACTTCATTTTCAGAGATATGTTAAAATAAAGTGTAGCAGAGAAAATATGTCTGGAAAATTATGGTTGCTTTTGGGTTTTTCCTGAATAAATTACTTCAGCAAAACCTCATCAGCCCTCTATTGTTTTGTTGAGCAAATGCTATATGTCTCTGAAAAGTAGAGCAGCTTTCCTGTTGCCTTAAAAACAAAATACATTTCATAAATTCTACATTTGCAACAGGCACAGTTAAATGTAAAAATTTCAATGTCTGCATTTCTGGGCTGCTAAGGATGGCCAGTACCAACTAAGCTCTGCCCCTCTCTGTCAGGAGTGTTTTATGAACCCACTTCTGACAAACTGCTTGAGATAGACTAATAACAAATGGAAAAACAAATGTGAATAAAATTCCATGCACATGGTTGAGTTTTGCCCATCCTGTGTCCGTGGGGGCATTTCTATCACTGGGAGGCAAGGTTCTGAAGGAAATATTTCCCTGGCAATGGGATGGTGGCATTTTTTCCTGTACATTTATAGGACCAGGTCACCTGTATTTATAAAAAAGACAAGCAGCTGTGAGCAGCTACAAAAGGCTCATTCCATTTCCTGCCATGCCATCAAGGGGAGCTCGGGTCCTAATGTGGCTTCCTTACTCTTATTTTATTTACATAATGCTTGCAGCATAAGCATTGCTGAGCAGAGCCAGCATTAATTCAGAATTCAAATAGAGAACGGGGATATATTCTAGGATAATAAGATTGAATATATTGTAGCCAGAGCTGGTGCTGTAAAACATTGATTTGCTGTAAACAGTTTAATGTAACCCCTTCCAGCTGCATTAATACGTCTGCAGCATGTACATCACACATTCTGTGTGAAAATGATGAATGCCTCCTTGCAGCTCAGTGGGTATCAGTGCAGGAGGTATGTTCCTCCTAAGTGCACTGTGTGGTTATAAATATTGTGTGCAATCATTTGTACATTAGAAAACATTTAGCATTGGCTGAATTTTTGTGTGGGAGGGTTATGCATATGTGGTAAGAATGGTCTTTTTCCTAGCTTCGTTTTTGATCAGACACTGACTAGTTTTGCATTCCTTTTTACACAAAAAAAAAAAATCCTGACTGTATAATTTGTAACATCATCCCCACTGCAACCACCACTCATTGCAGAACCTCCTGACCTTCCCTTGTGTTTTTCAAAGCTTACATAGGATGAATCCATGTAACCTGTTATGAAGCCATGACACTTTCCATGGAACTTACCTAGTTTTGCTAACTCCTATCAAGCCAGGCTGCTACTCTTCTTTTCAATCAATGTTTTTTGCTACCCATATTACTAAAAATTAGCTTTCTTTTGACTTGGATCAGCATGTGATTTACATGATTTCCATACATGTGATTTTCCTGTGGCAGCAGACCTGTTTCTTCCTGAATCTTTACCAAATACATTTTCTGTATCTGTTGAATCTGAAGGTCTCACTCACTTTAGGGTAATACCATAATTTTATTAACTTTTGTTTAGTCACAAACATGTCAGACATCCAGGTTTCTGAGGGAGAATGTGCAAAATAACCTTGCTGTAACTTGGTGTGGGAGACATTGCCAGAATTAATCATACTCTAAGGATCAGCAGAAACATGTGAACACCAAGTAAATTGTCAGGTGCCACAATGTGTATTTGTGGTGCTTGATTGTATTGGGGTATTGCTACACACAAACACTGTGTCAAAATGCAAATATTAGAGCATGGTGGGATGCAGTGGCCACACCAGGTAAGTTTGTGGCCCCCTGAAGTGGAAAATGGTGGAATTCTTTATTCCCCTCCTGCTTTCTTAGCTGTTTGAAGAGGATGACCAGTGACCCTAAAAAAGTTCCTCCTGTGTTTTGTATGCCTAAAAATTATTTTCTGTCTCGTCTGGTCACACCCCTGCCAGTCCTGATTCCCCCAGTGAAGCCCCAGCAATGCATGAAGTGAGGGTGGCTGTGCCATGGATAATTTATCATCCCTGGTTTCTAATTATCAGTGTCACACTGTCCTTTCAGCATTTAATGCCTGGTAACCATACAGATTGTGTTTCTGTAGGTTATACTGTCCATTGAAGAGGGCTACAGGCTTCCAGCTCCCATGGGCTGCCCAGCTTCTCTTCACCAGCTCATGCTTCACTGCTGGCAGAAGGAGAGGAACCACCGTCCCAAATTCAGTGACATTGTCAGCTTCCTGGACAAGCTGATCCGCAACCCCAGCACCCTTCACACCCTAGTGGAGGATGTCCTTGTGTAAGTCCCTTCTGGTACATTCTGGTTTTTCATAACACGTAGTGGCTAGCATTATGTGGTTTAGGGTATTAAGTAGGAGTGGGAGAACCACAAAGTTATGAGTCCATAAAGTCATGCAGGTTCGAATAATTTTAAGCCCCTTTTAAGGTTTGCCTTATTGTTAATATACTGTTGTAAATGGAGGGTTTTTTTCCTAAAGCCATGCAGATTATATTAGTCTCTTTTATTATATTTTTGTCCGAGTTCTGTTTGTGCATTATCTATCCTTAATCTTTGTGAATCTCTTTGTTCTTTTTTTTTTTTTTTTTCTTTTTTCCTTTTTTTTTTTTTTTTGTGCTGTGTTTTTCCTATGGGCTTGTTTTCTCTTTGTAATTTTTTTTCTCCATTCAGCAGCCTGTCTCTCCATCTGACAGTGCTCAAGCAATTTCTGAACTGACTTGGAGTAATATCTTGCAAAAAGTAGCTGTGTCTTAGCTTGCTAAATCTTTGTCTGCAGCAGAATGGCAGCAGCAGCGACCAAAGAAGAGACTATGCTGTTACCATCCCACAAGAAATTCTTGACAGTGTTGCCCAGGGTTCTTTTTTTTCATTAATAATATTTCAGAAATGAATGCAGCCACAGGATAAGCAAGGCTGAGGTGGAAAAATTTGTCAGTATTTGTAAGCTTACTGATCCAAGCTGTCCCTGCATATATCAGTTGAAATCAGCAAAGGTCCAAGTGGCCTCGCTCTCTTCAGTCACTAAGAGTCACCTTAAGATAAAGGTGTTTTCATGGAGACCCCCCTGGGCTTTTAAGGGGTTCTCAAGCCCTGAGTGAGGCTTGCTGAGAACCTTTCAATGTTTTTGAGAAGGGCTGAGCAACAAGGCAAAATTGGGGCTGGTACCTTGCTGCAGGAAAGGCTGAATGGAGAAGTTGATAGGAAAACCTGGAGTGAGGGCTACAGCCATTTCATCAATACAGTCTAGGGAGACTTGTGGGATTAAATATCCATGCCCTGGAGTTAGCATCCTCTATGTGTGTATGAATATAAATATATATATATGGGTTGCTAGTTGTACTGGATCACTTTATTTAGCATCAGATTAATGTTTTTTTATCTCTTTTTTATTTTGAGTCATAACTTAAGGTCTAAAAAACTTATGCTTTATTGAACTATGACTGACTTCACCTGCTTGTGAAAGTTTTTTTCCATTCATTTGAGAATGCTTGATGCAGTTGTTGGGTAACCTTCCATAGAATCATAGAGTAATTCAGATGGGAAGGCACCGTGGTAGGTGTTTAATTACAGTTTGTACTTAACAGTGTTCTTCTGTCCTTCAGCTTCTCCCTCTGTCATTTTGATAATATGAATGAAAATCACTGTACTTACTGTATTTGAGTATGTGTGGGTGAAACTTGGTTCATTAAGATATGAGGCTGTGTTACTTCCTACGTTACACATGAAGTTGTGTTCCATCAGTAAATGTTGGCTAGCTTTTGCTGTCTAAATTGTCATTTACAATAAATTGTGTCTTTCTCCTAAAGACTATCATAAAGATTTTACAAACAGCAGTGTGCATTTTCTGCATTTTGTTCATACAATTTTTCTACACAAAATGCATAAAGCCAGTGGAAGTTGTGAGCCCTCCCAAATGTGGCACACAACAGAAGACTGAAAATCAGTGCCTCAAAATGGCAATCTTTTTTTTTTTTTTTTTTCCCATCTTTCTGTTTCAGTTGTGATAATATTAGGGAAAAGAAGTAAAAAAGAAATGTGACTAAATTAGCTCCTTCCACTTTATTTGCTACTCTGTGTAATTCTATGTAAAAGCAAAGATAAGACATTTTATTCTTTTGGCTTTTTTTAGGGTGAGTTTTAGCTTTTGAGTACTGTAATCAAAGTGTTCCTGTAGCATAATGGTATCACAATAAAGAGCCATCTGGGGTGGCACAGTTGTAGATAAATGTAAAAATCATCTCATGGTGGTTTAATTTTTTAAATTGCACCTTATGCTAAATTTTCATTGTCCTCTACATTGACTTCTGTATCAACAAATTATTATAATCCTGAACACCTCAATCTGCAAGGAAATATTCTGGGGAACAAAAAGAAGTGCAGTGGGAGAGGCCCTTTCCTCAGAGTATTACTGAGCTGCAGCTCTTTAATAAAATGTATTGTTTAAGTAGTGCAGCTTGGCAGACTGAAGTGGTTTATAAGTTTTAGACAAGAGGTTAAAGAGATCCTTGGTTAAGGTCTGACCTTTACAGCTCAGACTCCTCTCTCATTCCTTCTGCCTTTTAGTAAAAGCTATGTCTACCAGGGTAAATTTGGTGTCATATTTTGTATTGCTTGGTAACATTTGCTTGTTTGTTTGTTTGGTTTGGTTTGTTTATATTTACAGAATGCCAGATTCACCTGGTGAAGTTCCAGAATATCCTTTGTTTGTTTCAGTCAGTGACTGGCTGGATTCCATAAAAATGGGTCAGTATAAAAATAACTTCATGGCAGCAGGTTTCACAACTTTGGATATGGTTTCAAGAATGAATATTGAGTAAGTATATAATCTATTATCCCTACAGTGACTAATTATCTGAATTTAGATGCTGCAGACACACAAATATTGTGGAGTATGGAACAGTGCTTTCATTTCCTTTCATCCTTCAGCTCACAAAAGACAAATATAGTTATTTAGCAAAACAAAACAAGAGAAATGTATGATGGAGAGACCCAGAACTGATAGATTCACTCTGTGACCACACCAAACACAACCAAAGGCCAGGGATGAGCGTGTTTCTTGGAGAACCAGTTTTGATCTAGACCACTGAAATCAGTGGCAAAAATATTTTCTTACTTTGCTATGAATATCAAGACTTCATCAGTCCTAATAACGAAGTTGTTCCAACCATCTCTGACACCACCCTGTGGTTTTTTAATGCAAACCCTGCACTCAGTATAGAAGTGTTTGGACAAACTGTGGATTCATACGATAGCATGATGATGGGATCTGTTTTGCTTTCTATTCCCTTCCCATAAATTCATAATCTTTTATTTGATGCTGGGACTGCCTGTATTAATGGTAGCTGTCAGTTATGATTGAAGAATTTTACACATAAAGTTAGGACTGATTTTCTCCCATGTGCATCATTTAATAGTCACCTACATCTAATTCCATCTACTGCATTATGGCATAGTCACTTAGTCTTGTGAAATCCTTCCGAAACTCTGCACAGCTGCCCCTTTCCCTTCCTACCCTGAACAATTCAGCTGAGTTATTCACCTCTTGCTCACCTGTTTTCCCAGACCATTTACTGATTTGTTGAACAACAATAATGTTCAACATTATCCCAGCAGAGGTCCCTGCAGATTTATATCAATAACTACATTGTAAAACCTGACAATTTACTGCTATCCTCCTGTATTTAAACCAGTTATTTAGTCATGCAAAGACCACACTATGCTACATATTATGTTATACCCTATATTACACAGAAGTTGCTCCTTATTGTCATTATAAAGCTTTTGTGAGGAATCTTCTCTAAAGCTTTTGGAAATCCAAGTGAGGTATATCAAATGGATTATCTCCATCCATTGGAAACAAGTAATTTTATAAAACAGAACTTTTATTTGCAAAAGCCATGGTGAATCAAGTAGCTCATTTATCCAAGCATCCAGTAATTTTGTACTTTCCTGTAGTTTCTCTTATGCCCTGTAATGATCACAGACTCATGGGTCTGTGGTTCCCCAGATCTTCCCTGGAAACATTTTGTTTGGCACCATGCTCCATACTTAGGCACTAAGAAATTTTTTAACATGTGGAGCACAGCTGGTAACTCCCTCTCTCACAACCCTGATAGTAATTCCATTATTTCATCTTCACTTCCTTTTGGAACTTTTGCCTAAATATAATCTTCTCTGGACATGGGCTGTTGTTTTGGTTTTTTTTTTTCCAGTTTGTCCTATAACCTGCCCTGCAGTCACTTCAGACAGATAACTCTGGCAAGTCCCCCAGAAAGGATCTGGCATGGGAGTAATTTCAATTTTTTCCACAGTGAATGTGAACTCAAATTGTTAAGTCTTCCAACAGTGGCCACTCCTTCAGTGCTCTTTTATGCCCAAATCATCATTAGACTCTACACATTTTATGGCAGGTTTCTTATACCTAGTGAGTTTGCAAAAAGATTTATTATAAGTGTTATTTTTTTCTATTTTACTGTTTGGGGTTTTTTTTCTGTTTGCTTCTCAAGTTAGTCTGCCTTACTGTGCTTTTACAGCTAATCTAAGGTTATCATCCTTTCTACTTTCTTTAGATCCCATTTCACCTTTTTGAGTGATTCCCTCTCTCTTCAAATCATTTGTGTTACACAAGACCTCCTGGCTTCTTTCTGTGCTTTATCTAGGCCTTCCTTGATAAATGCTAAGCATCAGTCTTGCATTTCTAAAACCACTCTCCACTGTAAAGCTTTATTCTTTAAACTGACTCCTTTTAGCTTCTCAGATGCTCAATATTTTTGCTGACCTCAAGTGTTGTCTAGCATGAGAATGTTAAGCCTAAGCACTTAATAGTTGTAAGCTCTGCAGTGGCTCCTCAGCTGGAGGATACCAATCTGGAGATCAGATGCAGACATCTGGAAGTGCACATCTGAAATTCATGAAGGCAATGCCTTATCCCATAAGCTCCTTTACTGGTTGTATCATACAGTTTTTGAGGATAAACAGGAAATATCTGTCTATGTCGCAGTGTGGGATTTGCATAATTGACAAATCTGGCATATCTGAAGTTTCCTGTCCTCAGCACCTCTGTGATCTTTCTCAGATCTTGCAGCTGGGGATGTTTATAGAAAAACTAAGGTGGTGGATTGTGCTGAACTCTGGTGGCTGTTGACTTCATTCCTGCCAAAGAGTCAAGCCCTCCAAGCGACAAGAGCTACCCACTCTGGGGTGCAGGGCTAGATGAGATGAAGGGGAACTGGGAGGGAAATCAGGGTCAGTCTGGAAGATTCACTGCTAAGTTGATCTTTAGACCATCCCTCACTACCTCACTACCATTCCCCAAATCATCAGAAGCACAACCTCAGTTATTTCTGCCTCAGAACTGCGATACTGAGTGTGTAAGCCCCAGGCATTTTCAAGTATGAGTGGGAAACAGCTGCTGCAATCGCATTACTAAAAATGGGCTATTGGAACTCACCTGATTAGTCCTTGAGATTTGGAAAGATTAATTGGCCATTAGTATCACTAATAAGCCCCAGTATCACTAATTCAGAGCACTAAACCTCAGTGCTCTAAATACATCTTTTTATTATATTCTTTTTCTTAAATTACCGTTTTTTTCAAAAAATTGAAATTGACAGATGCAGAAAAATTGAACATTTGCAGCTTTCTTATATGCCGTGGCCAGGAAGGTAAACTGTCCTGGAGAAGAAGTCATCATATAATTATATTCTTTTGTGCGCCAGAGGCTTTATTATATTTGCATCCAAGATGAAACTTTTTATCTTGCAGTGACATTAGAAGAATTGGAGTTGCACTCATTGGACACCAGAGACGAATAGTCAGCAGTTTACAGACTTTGCGGTTACACATGATGCACATACAGGAGAAAGGATTTCATGTATGAAAGTAATAGAAGCGACTGTGTTTTGTGCCTCAGCATTTCTAAAATGGAAAAATATTCTCATTCTTCCCTCCTGCTCTTCCCAACTTCAAGAACTGCAGTCTCCAGTTCAGACTATACAAGTACTTCTATGTTAATGCTTCCAAACCGGAATTTTTAATCACACTGCACAGCTCCTCCACCAGTTCTCTGCCGATAAAATCCTGGCCTACTGCAAGACTCTTGCTACACATTGATGAATAACTCAGCATGGATGTGTAACTTTGTATAACAGTATTTGGGAAACTTTCATGGACTTACTTGAAAGTAGTAATCTATTTGGCCTGGTGTGGCTTCTTTATCGATGTATTTAGAATTTGCTGGTAGATCAAAAAGTATTTGACTTCTTTCATGTTCTTGTGACCATGTAACTTCCAACACCAAATGTGCAATCAAAAAGGAGTTTAACATAAATATTTATTTTATCTCTTAATTAAATCCAAATGTATGTGTCCTATCATTATATTACTTTCTAATAGTTTGAATGCTGGTAAGCTGGTGCCTCAAAACATAAGTATTGTTTGCAGAAATGACTGATGGTTTTATGTAGTGAGTTTTCATTGTGTGAATAATTGGAAGCATAGTGAGAGTAATCTGTTTGAAATCTTAAGGAAGGTTCTTGATTTTCAATTACTTTAGCACTCGACACTTTTTATGCTTTAAATTTTAGATTAGGTTGGAAAACTTGTTTATCCTTGGGATTCCTCACCACCCTACAGCCCTTTTTTTTTTTTTTTTTAATATAATACTCAGCATTTGCTTCTACTACTGGAAAACTGGCTGTAGCGTTCCCATGACCACATGTAAAACACGGTTGTCAGCTCTGTTGCAGACACACAGATTTCAGAAGAGCTTTGTGTTTCAAACATGCAGGTCCCTGCTGCTGGATAGGGAATCATCTCCAGCAGCAGCAGCAGAGCTCAGAGGGCCAGCCATGGGTGGGGTGACGGTATCATTCCCGCAGGAGCAGACCAGCCATATCCTCCTCCAGCTGAGGGCAGCGGTACAGCCCCACTGCTGCTGGAAGTTACAGGCTGCAGGATGCAGTGACCTTGCACAAAGGCAGAAAAGGAGATGCAGGACAGCAGTGTGGTAACATGTTGCCTTGAGCCTACTTCTAACTGCTTTTAGAAGTTAAAAAGCAAACTCTGCTGAAAGGGAGCTCTGGTCATTCCAGGCCAGATCTTCATTTAGTACAGATCTCTAAAGGACATCCAAGGTATTACCTTTAGAGCCCTTCAATAGCCATATTTACATGCAAGAAAACGTCAGCAAAGGCCTAACATAATATTTGTACCTCTCTAAGACTTCCAGCTTCCATGTTTTGTTCAGACAACTGACACAGACGTGCTGGGCTACATTTCCAAACTCTTGCATGGGATATGCACTCCTGGGAGCAGGGGCAGGACCGCATGGCCGCGTGCTGTGGGAACCCCACGCAGATCTACAATGCATGTCACATGTAACGCTGTGCAGATGCTTCTCTTCACTCCTGTGCCCTCTGGAGGGTATTTTTGAGTTCCGTGGCATTCCAATGTACTCAAGCATTGCAGTTCTTCTGTTAAAACGTGCTTTTGGGTAATTAGTATAATCTATGTGTATATCAAAAGGAACTAACTACTTTGTGTAATCATAATGGTATTTACTGCTTCATTTACAGCTTGTAAATCACAAGGTATTTCCTAAGTCTTGGAAAAGACTGCCACTGTATATCAGTGACAAAGAATGAAAATCAGAAAGCAACTCAGAAAAGATTATGCTTCCAACCAGATCACAGAGTAAGACACACGAGGCCTGATTCACTGTTGTCAATTTTTGTTGGAATAATTGCATTAATTTAGGTGAGATAATAGTAACGCACTAAGTTGATTTTTCTTTCTTTCATTAAAAAAAAAAGGGGGCAGATGTAACTGAAGAACAAATTTTCTAAAGATCAAGAGTCACTGGTGTTCTACAATGCCAATTTGATGAGCTTGTTTCAAGAAGGGCAGCTTCAATCTTGTTGTAGCTCCAAAGGTAATTTTGTCAGCAGGAGTATTCCCACTGAAGTCATCAGTCTGGCACAAGGACATGAGTTTTGCAGGATCACAGCCCTTCAGTGGGGAAAAAAACATTTGTTCATTTCTGTGACTGTCACTTGAAAAATTCTGCCTGAATTCCACATCTGTATAATTTTTTGGTAGAGGTGCTCTTACAGAAAGAAAACTATACTTACCTGAAGCCTTTCTAAAAATACTAACACACCACAGAGTAATTTAAAAGTGGATTTTGCTTCATCATTTTATTATCCATTCTGCCTATCATTGCTTCCATGGCCAACAAAAGGACATCTGTGGAATGAGCCTTTCTCACAATTAAATCCATTACTGAGGAGGTATGAGTCTGTTACTTGTTAATGGGGTTTTGAAATCATTCATAGCTCACCCAGACCATATATGTGCGCTTTTAGATTGTCTTTTGCCAGTTTTTTCATTCCTGGTAGTGAGGATGCAGAATTGACATAGTTACATGCACACAACCTGGATATATTTAATGAAAATTAATTTCTAAATTTATCACACTACTGAAAATATTTTTTCAATAGAACAAAAATATAACAAAAGTAAAACATTTATTAATCAGATATATTTTTTATATAAACAAGAGTTTGGCTGACCAGAAAGGAAAGAACAAGGGATTCTTTGAGTGAGCACATTTGTTAATAACATAGTAAATCCAGGAGTTTGTGGCTTTATACAGCTTGTTTTTCTGTTGCTGTTGTGGTGCAGTATGACACTTCTAATACTTATCTTGATGAAATTTACATTTTCCCCATTTTGGAAATCTTTTATTTGCTCTTGTGCTGATTCCTAGTCTATTCTTGCTTTAGTTTAGGGATTTTTTTCTTTTTTTTTTTTTAATTTAAAAGCAAAACAAAAAACCAACCCTAACAGGTATTATTTTTCAAATGTGAGTTTAATTCTGTACAGGCCACAAATGTATATGTGAAATTAGAGTAGCCTTCTTTGTTATAGGAAATTCTTTCTTCAGGAGAAAATTAGCTCTAATTATCCTGCATACTGCAGTGGGCAGCTGGAATTTAAATTTGATAAATTAAAGCAAATTTAATAGGCTGTTTTTGAGAATCTGGCCCACATTGCAGAGTGCTTTATGACTAAAAGTACCCATTGAAAGTTCACAAAATAAAGTGTGCGCGACATGCAAGCAACAAAAAAAAAAGGTGTTATAATGTGGATGTCATAAAGAAATAATTCTTACCTGTTTCTCTGCATTCAGTGATAGCTCATCCATTCAAGTATCTGTGCTTGGTCAGATGGATTTCATGCCTTAATTGTATCCAGTCATTTTGCTGAACCTGTGAAACAGAGAGGGTCTTGTTCATGATGTTCATGGTGTTAAAACTGAACAAGGCACAGCAGAACATTTAGCAGAATTTACTTATGAGGTGTTTGCACATTGGAATTACTGAGAAACAACAGGAAGCCATGAGGTGAAAGGAAGAGAACTGAGCCACGTCATTTAAATTTTTCTCAAACAAAATTTACCCTTTTTGTTTCCTGTGAACTTAAATCTGTCCAATAAAAGCTTAGAAACATGCCATGCTTCAGGACATCAGACAGCATAAGGCAATCCTTTACTTGGAAATAGTGCACTCAACAATAAACATTCTATGTCCAATATTGTATTAGATATTACTTGGATTATTCTGACACAGAACTCATAGACTGCAGTACTTTGATTTTTACATCACTTAAGACTGACTATCAACGTGCCATTTTTAATATGAGCCTAACACAGGGCTTCATTAATTTCTTTTTCAATGCAGATTCCTACAGGATCCAAAGATGGGTCATAAATAACAAGCAGACCCCCTTTATCCAGAATCAGTTGAGATTTACCATGAGGAATAGCTGGGACTGTGGAGGTGCCTAGTGAGACTGCATAACCCACAGCAATTTCCATGTCAGAATGACCCCATGGGACCACATCAGCCACCAAAGGTAAAGCAGCACAGAACATTCTTGTCCTTGTGTTGAAGAGCAGCTCCTCATTTCCAGCTGGCCCTGTTGTAAACTGCAGCATTTGTTGAACTGTTTTACCACAGTTGATGGAATGGTTCTATGGGACACATTCTGGCAGCTCAGAATTCCCTTAAGGACACAGGTACCTGTAACTACCTGTCATGGGTTCACTCTGTCTTGGAATATCCCTTCAGAGAGTGAAAAGCAGGACTTGCCTCTAATCCAGTCCAGCAATTTTTCAGTTAAAATCATAATAAAAAGTCTGTCTTCCGTTGCATTTTCCAGGAAAAGTACTAAAAATAGAGACACTTACGGCATTTGCACATGGTTGAAGAACTCTGTATTCTGTTAAACAGTTTTCTTCCAGAATACCCTTGTTCACCAATTGTAATGAATCTTTCCTGAATAAATTGCAAAGATAGTTTCTTTTTTATAATAGTACTATAATTATTTTTTGAGAGTGAAGGAAAGATGTGTTGGGCTGGGCTAACTCTTAGTAGGACAATAATCTTGAAGTCTCCTGGGGAGACAAATGAATCAGCTCTGAAAAGGAAGAAAAAAACTCTACAATAAGATAAAAAGCAAAGAACTGTCCATACTGTGACAAGGAGCTCAAAAAAAAAAACCCCAAGAGTTGCATAAGATAGTGCCAGGTACTTACAGCTGACAAAATTTTCCACCATCATATCCTGTATTTAGTAGTGCACACTGCCCATCCATGAGTGTTGTATATAATTCCTCAGATCATGGACCAAGATATGGTGAACATGTTGTGGTTCAAATATTTGTCTATATGTACATAAAGAATTGTAAATAGGATGTATATCATAAAATCAGATTTTTCAAACCTACAGAATGAATTACCTATTACCAACAACACTAATGGGGTTTATTTGCTCCATTTGCTCTAAAAAAATTTAGTGGCATGCACTGTGTGTGTATAGTTCTTCCCAAAATTCCTTGGCTCGTTAGCTGGAAATGGACAGCCTCTCTTTTGCTCCACTGGTAGAAAAAAACATTTTCAAACTGGCTCAGAGAAAGCTGCCTGCTCGCCCTTCTGCTGCCACCTCACCCAACCCCTTCCTGCTGATTCCCTTCAACTCAGCTAATTACTGTAGAAATTAGTGATCCCAAAGGGGAAGCAAGGTGCCCATGAGGCAGCAGAACTAGGAAGATGGGAGTCCATGCTATAAAGAGTTTTCAGTTCATCTGCTGAAATCACCAAAGATGTTTACAGAGTGTATAAATTATTTTCTTTTAAATGACCATTTATAGACACCTAGGAGGTTAAAATGAGGGAATTTTTCAAGGCGTATGAGTAGGGATATGCCAACATATAGCATAAAAAGATAAGCTGACTTTCAGAAGGGAAAAACAACAACAACGGTTGATGAAAATCCTAAGGTTAAAAAATAGATTAAAATATATTTCCATATTTTATATGTGAAATAAGGTGATACCAGTTCAGTGGAATCTATTTATGTGTATATTTCTTTAAATATCCTGCATGAGTATATCTTACTTTCCTTTTGTGCACAAGATTTCCCAAGTACCTATCTCTTCTAGAAGGGTTTAGCATATTATCTGATATTTTCATACCTGAATAATTAAACTGGAATAAAAAATGCAAGATCTGACAGTGAAGTTATGGGGGGGAACAATGGAATTCAAAATATCTGTCTCAAAGTAATTTAAAGTTTTCACATCTGTTCTACTTTGTTCCTGTCCAAAATTTTTACCTGTATCTATCTGAGAACTTTGACTAGTTCTGCACACATCTCAGTGCCACCTCAGAAACTCCTGAATCTGTAAACAGTTCTGAGCTTGTGCAGCTTAATTCATATAAAAAGGCTGATTTGAAATGGGACTTTATACAAGACTAGAGTTAGGCATAATCAAAAATCAAAATCCCTATAAAATATCTGTCAGACACCATGAGATAAGATATTTTGCCTTATTATACTAACACCTTTTCTGACAATTCAGTGAAGAACTGGTCAGCAGCAGCATGTATGTTTAATGGTAGGTAAGCCAAAACCCTGAGACTGAAACCCCACAAATCAAAGAGAAATCCAGGTCTCTGCATTCTGAACTATGGGATGTCAAGGAACTCTGAAGAAAGTAACCTTGAATCTAGAATCTGGAAAATCAGGTTTGGGAGAAATCTGCTTTGGAACTGAAATACTCCTTTCTGGTTGTGGGTGATGGAAAAGTGCCCAATGAAACAGTCTATTTTCACAGTATCATCACCACATAATGTTCTGAGTGGTAAGAAGGGGAAAAAAAAAAATCTATTTTCTGACCTTTCAGGTTCTAGCCCAGGACAAAAAAAAAACCAAGTACAGTTGTCATAATTGATATTGGAAAGTCCAGCGGACAGAATTCTGAATGATTAATTGTTCTTATAGCTACATACTGACTTTCTTGAGAGGAACCTAAATAAATAATAAAACCTAGAAATCTCCAGTTAATATTGGCTTAGAAACCGAGTTTTCAGTTTTCTCTCATTCAGGCTGGTCTTTAACTGAAAATTATTAATAGGAAAAAGGAAAAGCATAATAGGATTATTATTTTTTTCCTTTAAGAAGCTGGATGCTCTGAGCTGTATAAATTACCATCACAGTCTCTTTGTGTAAAATTGGATTAGCTGAAAAAGACAAAGTGCAGCCAATGTTCCAAATCTGTAGATTATTTGTCATTAATTGTCAATTTGGGAAGTTCCATTTTTGACTTGGGCGAGTTCTGCTCTACCACACCCGGTACTTCCAAATCCTGCTGAATTATTTTAATTAACATCTCGATTAACTCCTGGGAGAGTGATGTGACTGTGAGGAATTAAAGTTTCTGTGTCAACAGGCAATAATATTGCTGTGATCTAAAATCATGAGAGTTTGTTACTGACTTCCATGGCAGTGGGATAAGCCCAATGTCCATATATTCTGTAGGTAGGCTCCAGCTCTGCAAACAGACTCTCCTTTCCTGCACCCCACTACTGACATGGTTAATTTCTTGTTAGAGAACCAGCATTTATTGGGACACCGGCTGTCATGTTGTTCAGATGGATTGCTAAAAGTTTTTGCTGGTTTTAATTGTTCTGTTGAAGTGTTTCAGGTTGAGATGTGGGTTGGTCCCTCAGGGCATGATCCAAAGTCAGCTGTATCCATAAGAAGTCAAGTGAGTGAAACAGGTTTTGAATCAAAGGTTTCTACAGATTTTCCTGGAAGAGATGGCCTCATTTAAAGGGGAGAAGAGACTGCACTGAGCCTAAAAGAAAAGGCTGCTACCTCAGGGATGTGATCAAGTAAGCTGTGGTTACCTTCAACATGGAAAAGGTAAAATGCAAGGTACAAAAGTTGGGTGCTGCAGTGTTTGTTGTTTTCTCTGGAATGGATGGTCAACTCTGACTTTGGAATTAGTTACCTAAATGACCTACACATCTAATAGGGTATCTAGCAGAAATGGTCTGGCTTTGTGGGGCTTTTTTCCCCAGATAATTTCCCAAAATTCTGGATTTAAATTCAGGATGAAACCACCAGCCTCATCAAACAAACAGAACCTCCAAAACAAATAGGACTTTTCCATCTTTCTTCTTTCCTAAACATAAATCAGGATGCAATATGATCCCCATTTCATAATACAAGTCCTGGCTGATGATTTGTCTCTTTGAACAAGCTGCTTCATACTCCTGGTGCACTGCAGTCTAAGTTTTCAGATTTGCCAGTTAATGAATGGCACAATAGCAAATAAAATAACAAATGCCCTCTTAGTGGTTCCATTTATTGGATTCTTTTACTAATTCCCTATCTGAAGAAAACCATCCCACTCCAAGATTCCTAAGAAGGAAACCTGTAAGCATTTTACAGCTTGATGGCCTTGATTCCCTATCTGCCTCTCCCCATGAAACAGAGCTTTGAATTGGCAGTGTAGTGTTTTACTACCATTTCTTCTGCAGCAATTTCTTCTCCCAACTCTTCTAAGTAAGGTTGAGAGGTCTGTTTCACACTAAAAGTGGAAGAAGTTGTTTCTTTGTTAACTCTGGTGACAGGATTCAGTGTTTGTTGCTCTTATCCAGAGCCTTCCATCTGCTTCTGTTGAGGCCAATATCAACATTCTCTGGTGGTATCAGTTACATCACACGCAGCACTGCCGTGACTGAAAACCCAGAGACATGAAAAGGGCTCATTCTTCTCTGGTGTGGTTTAAATCCTACTGACTTCGGGAACTTCTCTGCACTTCTCAGGATTGCGCGTGCAGTTTAGCAAGAAAAAAAAAAATAAATCTTTAAAAGATCATGTGAAACCCTGCTTACTGAAAGGCAATAGTTTATTTTCTAGCAAAGCAACATTCATCGATCTAGTTGGAATTAACAGTTTTCATTTTGTCATCACGTTTTAAAGAAAAACCACTTTGACTTTCAGAAAAAAAAATACAAAAATAATATTTTGCTACCTTCCAAACATTAGCTTTGATTTACTTTTGGAAGATAACGTGGTTGGTATGTTTTCTCAGGATAGCCTCTATCTATTTCTGTGTGTTGGTTTTAAATGTATCTGAATTTAAAGGGGTTTTAATCTCTGTCTCTTCTGTGAAATTAGATTGTACAAAACTAAATATGACTGCTCTTCATAGTTTGCTGTTCTAGCATAGCCATAAAATGTATCAATGTATGTGTATATATGAATAAATATTTGATGACAGACACTTTAGATTATATATTTAAGCAGCCATGTCAAAACTTCAGAGGTAGATGGCTTCAAAAGCAATGGTATAATCATAATACTTGCAACTTATTTTACAAAATCAAACCATGGCCTCAGCACAGATCTCATATCCTTACCAGTAGTCTGAAACCCACCTTTTCTTTAAAGACCCCTGCTAAGGTTTGTTTTGCCATTGCTTCTTTGACCGAGACGTATTTGAATAATGACAACTGCCCGTGGCTCAGTCTTCAGCACTCATCTCCCGGCAGAGCCGCCCTGGCGCTGCAGAACCAGCGGCTCTGGGCTCCACCTCCAGCGCTCCGAGCTCCTGCGGCTCTGGAGCCGCTCCTTCTGGGAGCCAGCGTCGATGCTTCCCCCTGGGACTGCCTCACTCCCCAAATTTTCCTCACCTAATGCATCTCCCATACACGTCCCACTGCAATTTCCTTTTGCCTGTTTATAACGGTACTGTAGGAATATCCCTGGAATAAAAAGCTTACCCTACTGATTTGCAGTCCCAAGGGGAATTTACATTAGACGTGAAGTTGTTATTATTTACTGAAAAGTAAATGGTGTTATCTTCTTTTCTTTATTATTATGATTCTATTCCTATGATACTATGATGTTTCATGTAAATTTTCATGTGCTGGCATGCCTACAAGTTAATAGTGTAATAGAATGCTCAGCTCTCAACATTAGAGTGTTTTTAAGGTGAATTGCATCACATATGCCATCTCTTTGCAGAAAGAATATGGGGTTTGGCAAAACTACCTGCTGAGCAACATAATGAGATTTTTGTACAAAGTACAAGTTATTGATTATTATTGTATTTTATTTTTCTATGATTTCCTAAGAGGCATTATCAGGTCTTACAGATGGGGTAAGCCTGTTTATTAAGATATTTATTAGCAAATAAAAGTTACAGTACTGGTGGTTATTTTTGAGTTAATGGTGTTTGTTTGGCCTAAAGTTACTAATATAATGATCCACGGTGAAGCCATACATGATCATGCAAAAAAAAAAAAAAAACAAAAAACCAAAAACCCAACTGCTTAACACAGGGTGGTGTACTAATAAAGATGGACTGGCAATACTCTCCAACACTTTGAGATGCTTCAGGGTGGTGTTGTTTTCTCCAGCTAAAAAATGCTCTTCTGTGCTTACCACTGAGCATTCACGCTCAGAAAGCACATACAGTTCACAGCATCAGGGGGAAAAAAAAAACCTGTGCACATTAAAAGCTGCAAAAAGCCATGCTCTCTCCTTCTTGGGAAACACTGTGAATCTGAATTTTAAATGGCTTTTAATGTGCTATTAAGATTCTACAGTACTGTTCACCCTCCTCATGGTGATTCACTGAGCCATGCAACTCCTCTAGTATTTGTCAAAGCTTTCACTGACAAAAGCAGTTTTAAAACTGATCTTATTATGTAAATAACACCAGGGCAACGCACGACGATTCACAGAGAAGTGAATGCCATATATAATAACCATACCCTACCTCAAAAAGCTTAAAGTCATAATGAGCCTTTCATTGCATAAAATCACATGCATGCAATGCAAGACTGAACAGAAGAACTGTAAAGTAATAGGAAATGAGTGTCAGATGCCCACAGTCCATTACATCCTCTTTATTTTACATGGGAAGAGCTTTCTCACCGAGGACTGTCAGGTTTAACACATTATACATGATGAAGAATGAGTATTTCGTTTTAGATCTGGTTACAGAAATGCCTTTGCCGATCTGTGTTCTCCACTGAATTCGGAAGGACTCCTCAGATACAGACTGATTTCAAATAGAAACACCCTCCTCTACCATCTGTACCTCACAACTTGATTAGCGTTTAGGAAGTGCTTCATCACAGAGTTTCACTGTGGGATTAATGCTGCCCGCCTTTTCCTTCAGCAGCTCATAGGGCCACTGGACGGGAATCTCATTTTAGTCGGAACCTTCCTGATACAGGAAATTGAGCAGACATTGAACCAATCTGACGGGAATTATGCTATGTAGCACACACACAAAAAAAAAAAAAAAAAAAAAAAAAAAAAAAAAAAAATTCGAAGTGTATTTGCAGCGCTTGTGGCTGGCCTGGCCAGGCTGCCGTCCTCCCAAAGCCCCGCTGCTGCCGCTGCCCCAGTGACGCGTGCACTTGAGATTTTCCAGACTCCGCCAAAGCGCCCGCTTCGGAACGGGCGGTGCTGTCAACACCTCGGGTGGCCGTTCTTACTCAGGGGTTTCCTTCTGCGTTCATCGCAATCCTCAAGAGGATTTATCCAGGCACTCTCGTTGCTGCTGTGCAAGGAACAGGGGCAGCGCTCAGAAACAAACATTCCAGAAGCGCTGGGCGCGGAGAGTGAAGGGGACGTGCCTCGGCCCCGGCCCGGCCCCCTCAGCCCCACCGCGTCGGGGGCGTGGCCTCGGGCGGGCCCCGCCCCAACGCCCTCCCCCCATTGGCCGGAAGAGGCGGAGCGGGTGGGACGGCGGGCCGGGATTGGTGGGGCGGGGAGAGGGCGGGGCTTCGGTTTCCTCGGCAACGGCGGCGGCGGCGGCGGCGGCGCGGGCCCGGCCGGCGCCTCCCGGGCCCAGGTCGGTGCTGCGGCCGCGGGGACGCGGGGGCCGCGCCCGGGGAGGGGGGACCCGGGGCCGGCCTTCCCTGGGGTCCCTGTGCCGGCTTTCCCTGGGGTCCCTGTGCCGGCTTTCCCTGGGGACTCTGTGCCGCTCCTGGAGAGAAGACCCCGTCCTGGCCTGGGAGAGGGGATCCGCGGCCGCTGCCGGGGCGGCTCGAGGCGTTGCGGTGCTGACGGGAGGGAGGGAAGCCCTGGAAGCTGCGATGCCCCGCACCCAGGCGTTGTCCCGAATTGGGTCCTTGCAGCCAGTGTGCCAGAGGGCGAGCCACGCACAGAGCCGAGGTGTTTGATTTATTTCTGGTTCTGCGCAGAAAGGGGCGCTGGGCGGCAAATCCACCAAGCCAGCACGGCCACCACCAAAGCTTTTCACTATTCATACATTTTAGCAAACAAAGGCATTAATGTTCATTGACTGCAAGTCACCTGGTTCCCTTATCAGTTAGTATCCTGTCTTCTGTTGGCTAATTGTTCTCTCGTTTCCCATGCTAATTAGTCCACATGCTCAGTCTTTCCCTTCTTTTGGGTCTTAGACCATTGAAATATATCCAGCCCTAAAGCTAAACAAGGAAGTTCTACCGAAAAAATTCATTTGTCTTTCTAACACCTGGACATCACTTAGAACTTGTTTGTTGGTTGCTCTCTATTTCATGGATTAAATCCCCGTTGCTGTTGATTAGGCTTGAAAATGGACAAAGATCAGACATGAAAGAACATCCTTTCTTAAGAAAAAAGCTTAGAGAGTTTGCTGTTAAGGACCAGACTCTGGCTTAAATAATTTTCTGAGATGTCTGATGTATGCTTTGTAGCACTGTAGGCAAAATATCCACTGGAAAAAAAAAAGAGGGGGGGAAAAAAGGCACCTGTGTTAGCTGTAACTGCTGTAACTCTTCATAGGTGAGAAAAAACATGAAAATAAGGGCAGGGCAAGAAATCAAGGGTACATTTCTTTCCCACTGTGTTCTTAAATAATGACTGTGCCAACTGGTAGGAAATTTTGCTAAAAAAACATGGCTCTCATTAAAATGTTGCTAGCAACTGTTGTGTATTTAGGGTTTTAGATTTAAAAGTGAAGCCCTAGAAGTATTTTTAAGGCTTGTATTTCCTCTTGTTTCATTTTAGGAGTTCCTACAAATGTATTTTTGACCCTCTAGAATGTATTTTTGACCCTCTATTTTTTTTTTGATCATCTAGAATATATAGGTGAAGCTCTTAATTGGGTAAGAAAGTAATGTGTCTTGGAGCAGGGTTTTGTCAGGTTAATTTCATAATAAACAGCTTTAATCTGCTCTCTGATTTGTATATATGGATTAGAAAAGGAGTGGGGCATAAAACAAAGGGAGATAGAATGAGAGACTTGCTATAACTAATGTTGGGTTTTTTTAACCTGGTAATAATTCTGTGTGGCTGTAATGTAGATTATGACCAGTCCTGCATCAAAGTGCACCAGAGAAAGCTCTGTGAAAGATCTGTGTTTAAAAAGGAAAAAATAATCCTTTAGCCAGAATGGTTACTTGTGTGACTTTATTAAATGCAATGTTTTAAAATTATTAAAAATGCAGTTAACCATCACTTTGTAATCAGTTAGTGAAGAAGTGTGATCAAAGATTTGTTATTGATGGGTTTTTTTTACCTTTTCCCCCTCCTGCTATGATTTCCTCAGCTTGACTCAGAGTTGTCCAGTGCTGTGCGTTATTTAATTTATTAAGAAAAAAAGCAGCCTTCACCACTCCAGAAATCCTCTGACATTAATTAAATACTTTATTATTCAAGGCATCTCAAAGGTTTCAGTTGTCTGATTGCTGAAATTATTTCTAGTGGAATTCATTCAGGGCAGACAAGGGTTATGCTCTTTGCAGAGTGCGTGTAGCCAGGTATTGCAGGGGAACACGTGATGTAAGCTCCTTTGAATGTGCCACTGCCAGGTAACTTCAGCCACAGTCTGGGCAGCAGCAGAGGTTTGGCATCTCCCTGACGTGTGGGTGAATGTTTTGGTGTCTGTTAGATCTATTTTAATCAGTTTCTATTTGTGGTGAATGAAGAGTTCCTAATTTATACATGTCAGTAATGGCAAAACCTGAGAATTAGAGTTTGAATTGAATCAACAGAGAGTGCTTTATTTAATGCAGGGTTCAGTAAATTACGTAGCAGGTGCTGAAGAAGGGAAATACAGTTTTGTTGTCTGAATGGTGTACTGCTGACAATTTGAGGTAAAGATAATGACCCTGCTTTTGGTTTTGCCCCGTTTGGTGGCAGCCCTGGTGGCGCTGCACTGTGCCCCTGTTTGGGCTGCTCAGAGCGTTTTCTGCCCAGTGAATCAAGGGCATTGTGTGATACAGACAGGGCTATAAACAGCCAGTCTACTTTGGTATCGAGGCCTCCTGGCTGTAATCAGCTTACCCTCCATGTGCTTATGTGCAGGGCCAGCCCCTGGGACAGTGTTTGTGTAGGGTCCTGCTCACACCATCACTCCCAGGTGTGAGGCTGCTCAGCCCCATGCCCACCCTCGGTGCCAGCGCTGCCCTGCATGTAGCACTTTTCCAACAGCTCTGATTCCCTGAACAGCAGGTGATCCCTGTGATTTCCAGCCACGGCCATGGGATTGTTTGACAAGCTGGCAGGATGGCTAGGGCTGAAGAAAAAGGAGGTTCACGTCTTGTGCCTTGGCTTGGACAACAGCGGCAAAACAACGATCATCAATAAACTTAAACCTTCCAATGTAAGTAGCCTGCTTGGTTCCCTCTGGGTGTTTGTCTGATCTGGGTTTGCATGCTGTTACAAAGGATGTGCCCATGGAAAAGATGTGCAGAGCTTGTGATTTAGCACCGTGGAACAAATACATTTTAAGATTTTCCAACTAACTAAAACTAAGGGTAAGCATTCACACACACATTATTTTTGGAAAAAAAACCCTACTGTTAACATGGTACACTTTTGTTAAGATCATCCAACAAGGAGGGGTTTATGATGGCTGAAATCAGGATCTGAAACGGTCACTTTAATCACTTAAATAATTGTCACAAGATTGCAGTTACAAGTGATGTTGGACATTTAGGATTAATACAGTTGTACAACTTACCACGCTTATTTTAATCTCTTCCTGAAAAATAATAAATGGATAAGAGATAACAAAATAAGAAATAAAAAGAAGATGCACATTTAAGAGTGACTTCACTATTTTTAAAGCAAAATCATTTTCAAAATAAGTACCATTAATACTCACGATTCATTCATCCAATGAAAAGTGTTTGAGGCCACTAGGAGTACCTAATATTCTGAAAGTAGGATCCTTATTTCTAGATATGTTTATGGACTCGAAATAGATGAATTTGGGTAGGCATGTTCAAAGCCAAAGGTTGTGCATCTTGGTTATTTGATCTGGGAAACCGATTTCTGCTGGTTATATCAGGACACAGCTTTATTTATTATTATTATTAATTTTCATTGAATTTTACCTGATAAGTTCACTGGACATTGTTTAAAAAGTGTGACATAGTGAACAGTCTGCTACTCTTCCCTTCCTGGCAATTATTCTTCCACTGAAAATTGAGTAGATTTATAAACAAAGACTATAAACTCCTTGCTATCTCCTACCAGTTGTTTGGGAGAAAGGCTACAATGTGTACCAGGCAAATTGTACTTTATGTAATTACTGAGACCTTTTTTGTAGAGGGTTTTTCTGTCATGCCTTAAGCAGTAAAGGATTCCTAACTACAGTTGAACTCGGACTTGAAGATTTATCACAATAATGGGCATTAGAGAAGCTCTCAATGGAATTACACAAGTAGAATAAATAGAATTTGTTTGTAATGAGAATTTATAGAAGGATAACTTTGCATTCAACTTGTGTAAGTCCTACCCTTGCAAGACATGCCAAATAGTCTAGCATGCAACAAATGTCATTAGATCAAAGTTAAGAAAACTGTTTATTTTTAGGAAGTCCAGTGGACAGGTGATTTTGAGCTGTGGGTCAACCCAGTCTTCTTAAGAACTGCTGCTTTACTCCAGGAGCATTATACTGGAGCTGGCAAATCCAAATGTTTTTCCATCTCCCTGCAGCTGTTTCTGCTGGACCTACCTATGGATGGTGTTTGGAATAAGGGGCTCTAGGAGTCTGTGCAAGGATTGCATGTCACTTTCTCAGACAGCTCTGTAATCTATGGGATGTGGCCTTTCTTTCTGCTCAATATCCATGTTTCTTAGAGGAGCTATTCTTTTCCACCAACTTAGCTGAGAGGTTCCTTGACCAGTTCCATAGTAAATCAGTTATCAGACAGATCTTTAATAATGCTTTGTGTTTTGGCATTTCCAGTGGTGTTTACTCTATTCCCCAGAAAATACAAAACCCTTGATTCTAAATTATTTTACTTTTCTGGGAACTTTTTTAATATTGCACAGTTTGGGGCAAATATAGATCTATAATGTATTCATGTTTCAAATATGTTTCAGTATTTGCATTTTCTAATTTGATTGTAAAATCTGTGCTTTCTTTCCTTCAAAGGCTCAAACTCAGGACATCGTTCCAACAATAGGATTCAGTATAGAGAAATTCAAAACTTCAAGGTAGTACTTTTTTTCTTCAATAGCAGTAGTGATTTTTATACAATGGTTGGACTTAATTGTGGATTTGTCACTGAGTATCATGTGTGGTGATGTAATGACATGACATTGCAGTTTGTTGAAATGTAGTACCCATGAGACCTAATCATGATCCGGGACTGAGTGTGTTAGAATACAATGTGTGTTTTGTGGTGCTATAAAACCATTAATTTTTTTTTTTTTTTTAATTTGAGGGTTTTTTTTCAGTAGCATGTATAAACATCTCACTGTCTTTTGAGAGTTCCAGAATAGGGCACTGTTACAGACTGGAGGAGAGACAGCTGCTGAGGTGGCAGCTTAAATTCCACTCTCAATCTGGTAACCTAAATTAAGCACTCTCACTGGAGGTACTCTGAACAGATTGCACTGTAATCTCATTAAATGCAAAAGGATGGCTACAGCATTAGCAATGTAAAGGTGGCAGGAGCAAAGGCCAGGAAACAGAGCAATAAGTCATTAGTTGAATGAAGACTAAGATTTAGATTAAGAATGTCGTGACACGAGGATATTTCAAGGAGGCAGCATCATTTTATTATTTTGTGGCCTTCACTGTGTGTTTTTGGTGTGTGCAGTTAGTCTTCAAACCAAGCAGTATGGCCTCACTGGGCAGGAGATGTGCAAGAAAATTGTTCCTTGAGCTGAGAAAATTGTTTGTTTCTTTTAGCTGATACGTTATACTGAGAGGGTTCATATTTCTCTAAGAGCTTCCACAGCTGAGCTCTGTCCCAATAAAGTACATCAGACAAGTTTGGGACTTCCCGTGTGAGAATGTAAATTAATTTTTTTTTTTTTTTATTCTGATCCTGTAGGAGGAGAGGTGAATACATCCTGTAAATACAGCATGTAGAATGTTTAAAAAAACAAAACAAAACAAAACAACCTCTAAAAAACCCACCCCAAAACCTAAAACTCTACAAACTGACAAACCCACAACTCTATGTCTGGACATAGAGTGGGAAGAATGTCTGGAGAGCTTCCTTTTCCTAACCTCTTTGTTTTGGTGGCCTTCACTTGGGGAGCTACTTGGGGCTACCCAAAAAAGGAGAGCCAAGTTCTGAACCAAAAACCAAAATGTACTCTTTTTTTTTTTTTTTTTCCCCTAAAGGTGGGATTTATTTATTTTTTTAAAAAGCCTTTTATTTTGCCCACATTTATACCTGCGTAGGGACAGAATTTAAGACAGGCCATGGACTTTAAGTCATGGTTCATCTGAATTTCTTACACATAAACAGTATTTTATACCGCCATGATAGAGAGTGAGATTGAATGGGAGTTTCTTTTGCATTTGATGTATCTTTAAATATTTAGTTTATTTCTTTTATTCAGGTAGTAAACACATTCTCCATTGTGAAATATTTCTATTGTAGGACTGAAAAACTGAGTAGGATCATCTGAGTGCAACCAGAGTTCCTTTGGGAATTTTTCTCAGTTGATTGAGATTCAAATTGATCTGGCTTTTTTTTTTTTTTTTTTTTTTTCTCAGAGTAGCAAAGAAAGTGAAAACGGTTTGGGTTTTGTTCTTTTTTCTGGGCCTCATGCACTTCTTTTCTTTGCAGTTTGTCTTTCACAGTGTTTGATATGTCAGGTCAAGGGAAATACAGAGACCTCTGGGAGCACTACTACAAGTAAGCCTAATTTCTTACAAAGCACTGCTGTTCATGTTAACTGTTGTGTAGGTTATTTCAACAGAAAATTGATCATATCTAGTGGTTAGAAATGATTCAGAGAAGGCTTATACCTTGTGTTTGACAGAAGGTTCACTCTGGATAAATAAAACTTTCTATTCTAACAAATGAAAATTTTTATCCGGTGTTACTCTGTGCTTTCAGGGACATCTTTGGGGAACATACTAGAGATGAGATTTAAATGTTGAAACCTGAAAACCAATCCTGTAAGAAAGCTCTAGATGAGTTAGGTTTCCAGCTTTTCAGTTCTTCTGTAGGTCAGTTACTTAAAACCTCCAAGATACTGGCTGATGGCTGAGATTTTTAGAGGTGAGGGAAATGAACCTCAGAGGATAAGGCACATGTAACTAAGAATATGAATGAACAGTCTTAATGTCTTTATTAAAATGGATTTTCTGTGTATTTTATAACACTCTGGTATTGCCTTTTGGTAATAGATGGACACCATTCTCTGGTTTTGGAGCTTTTAGTGAAACTTAATCTTTATTTGCATTGTCTCATTGCTATTCTGTAATGCCTGATCCTGATCTAAATAACATGAACAATACTAAACCTTGCAGAAGTATCTTGGAGAAATAGAAGGGAGAAATTCTGAAGATTATAATATTGATTAAATATTAATATCAGTTGTGGTAGAGCTTAAATTGTTTTTTAATTGAGGATTACTGCTTTCTCTCCTTCCTTTGCAAATTGTGTTAGCATTGAAAACATTTGGCCAGGGGATGTTCATTGTTCAAGAGTGTTAGATTTGCATTTCAGCAACTGATGCCCTCAGGCTGCTCTCAAAATTCTAGCAGAGTGCTTCATAAGCAAATAATTTTTGTGTTTGCTGTATTTAATGCAGTAACTTATCCCTTGTGGGGCACAAATGGCTTTTGCATCTTAACAATAACTCCCTAACAGTAAGGGAGTTTTTTAGGTTATGCTGACAGTGAAATATGCACTTGTATCCACCTCTGGTCCTGATCCAGCACCAGTAGGCACATATTTAAGATTAGCTTCTAAGAATAATATTAAAAATATTTTCTATTAATTAAATAAAAATATTAATAAAATAATTATGTGCTGTTCAGTTTATAAAGTTAAGCAATATTTAATTTTGCAGGAAATTAAATCTGGGCAAGTGTCAAAGTAGTTGTCTTGGAGTCCTTCAAGTCTGGACTTTTCTTCTATTTAGCTTGAAAGTATCTTCTAGGTCATCCTCTAAGTACGTTTATCTTAAATAATCCCAAAGTCATGTTGTGTCCCTATCCCTGTTACTTCTTTGTGAAGTTATTTTTTTGCTGGTAAATACATGCCAGTACTCTTGATTCCTCTAGTAAAATTCTCTATGCTCAGGAAAATTGCTTAGGCATTTTCAGCTAATATGCAAAAGTTTATTTACTAAAGGTTCTGTACACCAGAAAAGAATGGGCCTCCTCATACAATCTTGGGCTGCTCAGGTTATTTCTGGTTTCTAGCAGGTATAGAACTGTTTCTTATCAAAATACAAAGATAGATGGTGCTGGAGGGTAAAGAATGTATTCCTAATGGTGCCTCAGAGAAATGTAAAATGAAGTAGAAGTGAATATTACAATACAATATAAAGTAAATATACTTTCTTTGGGTATTTACAACAGGTGAATTATGGATTGGTGAGATTTTATTTGGTTTTCAAAACAAGTTTCAATAAATGGAACATAAAGTCAAAATATCAGTAAACATCCGAAATAATGAGTTGAGTAGCTCCATTTATGTTATGACTGTGGTCACACTACCAGCAAAATGTCCTAATGATTTGAAATAGTTGAAAGTTTTTCCCTGTTATTTGAAAAAAAACAAAAAAATCCTGTTTATGCAGGATATGTAAAGGTTAAAATAACCTGCATATGCCTAGCTGTGGACACAGGTTTTATCTAAAAGGGTATTTGACCTTTCCCTAAATAAACTTCAGTACAGGAAATACAGAATTTCTGTAAATATCTGTCTTTATGGGTTTTTTTCCTGCCTGACCACAATGTCAAAATAGCAGTTGGTTACATTTTGAGTTCATCTCTCAGTCTGGGTAGTAAAACCAAGCTTTTCTAGAAGGTGTGTGGAGACTGAAGTTTGTAGGGGCAGGCAACAACCTCATGTCTAAAAAAAATGATGTCACCAAAAGATTGAATTTCAGAAATAAGACTGGATTCAAATGTTAATGGTAAATAACAATGACAAAAATTAGAGAAAAAATCAGATTTGTTTGGACTTTTTTCTTGGTGTTTCTTCTGAAGCCTTTTCTTATTCACAGAATACTCATTTCTTTGAGAACCTATAATGTGCCTCTTTGCTCTTTTTATGTTATACAGAGAAGGCCAAGCCATTATTTTTGTCATTGATAGCAGTGACAAATTAAGAATGGTCGTGGCCAAAGAAGAACTTGACACCCTTCTGAATCATCCAGGTGAGGAGGCTTTTTTTCCCTTGTGTGTCTGTATTTGTTATGTTGCCTTAAGAAAAGCCCTTATCTGACACATTCTTAGTACTTTGCAAGTATTTTAACCTTTCATGAATATTAGCACAATAATAGTCTTCAAAAATGTGTTGGGGTTTTTTTTACCTATTCACATTTAGAATTTGGTCACCCTTCAGCTTTCTACACTGAGTTGGGTTGGTGTCTTATAATCAATATAGATCAAAAGTTACATTGTTTAAGAAAGAATAGACTTTGAGTTGGAAGCTGGAGAAGCTTCTTTGATGACCAGGACAGACAAAACTGTGTCTCCCTGTCTGTTTTTTTCAATGAAGACAGCTAATTCCTTTAATGTAACATATAACTTTCTTTTGTCATCTTCATTATAATTTTTATGCTTTAGCCAGAAATATGGAGGGACAATTACACCAGTCAGTTTTAATTCCCTATGAAAGAGGTTATGAGAGGATTTGTGATCAATCCTCTCATATCCTCTTTCATAGGGAAATTTTGTAGGGGTTTGGGTTGGTTTTTTTTTACATGAGACTGCACCTTAATTAAGTTCTGATATCAGTCAATTCTTTTCCTTTCCATGTATCCAGCATTACTGGGATGTGTCTGTAAGCAATATGCAATTTTGACTTTCAGCACTTTTGGTAGTTGCTCTGCCTGACCAAAATATTAAACTACATCTAGGAAGTTTAAAAGTGAAATAATCCTGTGATTCCTTAATTATTTATTAAAGTGATAGAGCCTTAACTTGTGAAATTCCCATGCTGAAAATAAGAAAGGAAAAGCTGAGTTGTATTTCTAAGAAAAACAATGTGTGATAGGGACAAATATATTCCCATGTCTTTATTTTCCATGAAGATTATATGTAACACTTTAATTCATCAGCAAAGATGTTGGAGCTGACTGGACCTTCTTATTCTCATGCTCTAATTTCTCATTCAAGGGTATGGGCTACTTCAAATGCAGACACTGAAAAGACAGTGTTACAAAAGTCACAGGGAGGATGGGGTGAGCCAAAGGCTGCAGGTGGATTACACAGAGGCCAGGGCACTGTGTATCAAGTCAGGAATTAACTGCAGCAGTAAAACCCAATTCTGTTAGTAAAGTGGAACCACACAGGGTCAAGGGTGAGAGGTAAAGCTGCTGGAAGGAGTTACTGGCTTAACAGAGGGCAGAAGAATAAAAATGTTTAGACAGAGTAGAAGCAACCTCAGGTGGGGCTTTTCTTTTAGGCATTAATAGGTCACTAATGCTGACCTAGCAGGTCAGTGCTGTTCAGTTGTTCAGGAATTTGTGTCTTCAAGTTCAAAAGACCAGACTCTGGCCACTGGGTGCAGTCCTGAGAACCAGGAGACAGCAGTTGTGGATTTCTGCCCTGGAGTGGCTTAGCTCCAACACAGCAACAGTGTCACTGATTTATCAGTTTTGATATATCAAAGAGCTTAAAAAGTTCTTCTAGGATAATGTTCAATAAAAGTAGCTGTTAAGTGAATCAATATACAACTGGTTTGCTATATCAGTACTTTTATTTGTATCAATGTTCTGCCTTTCTTGCTGCATACCCTACTTTCTCCCAATCTATGCTTCTGTCGGTGTCATCCTCCTGGAGTGGTTTAAATGTATGTATTTACCTAAGTTTTACATGGAATTGAATCAATTCCTGTCTCTGAAAATCTTAGCAATCCCGCAGTGAAACAGTTCCCTGTCTTTTTGCCAGGCTTTGCCTGAGGGAAAGGGAAGGGAATGTGTCCTGTGAAGCATTTATGGGGCTAGAAGTTGTACTAGCTGGGACTCTTGTGTGAATCGGAGCTATAAATTATCTTTACCTACATTAATGGACAATGCACTCTTCAAATAGCATCTTATTTAATGATAACTGTATCATATTTTGGTTTTTTACTCAAATGTCATTCTTCAGCACTTTTAAAGATGGTAGCCATAGATTACCTGGATTAGATGATGACTCTTGCGTCATTTCACCTCCAGCACACGCTTCTAAATTAAACTGAAATTCTTGTAAACTTCAAATTATTTGTGTAAAATTGCACATCACATATCTAGTGTCTGGAATATTTTTAAATGTGTTAATTCATAACCACTTGCAGCTAGAAAATGTTTGCTTTCCATTAGTAACTGTGAAAAGTGTGGGAGGGGAAAACTGCACATAAGGAAATAATATAAATTTCTGTGACCATGACTTTATTTAGAAAATATCTTTGGGTGTGCATTATGAGTCCAGGTGGGTAGGTTGTGCCCCATTCAAATTGTTTAGGAAAACACTGGAAATTCCTTTATTAACTTGGCTGTTTGCATATATGATGTCAGCTAATTTATGTGGCTTTAATTTACCCATAACCTGCAACCTGTGGGTACCAGGGTTCATTTAATTATACTGTAAATTACTGTAAAAATTTCAGTCAGGAGACTCAATAGCTGTTCAACTATGGAATCAAAACAGAGATTTAATTATACTGTGCTTGTATTTTGAGGCCTTTGATTTGTGCTTATGGATATCAGAGGACAAAAGAGCTCCAGGAAGGGTAAATAGCTTGTGAAAATTGTCTGTGTTTTGATCAGCACTTACCATCTCTGAATGAATATGGGGAAGTAGTGTTATCTCCACTAATTCTGTGGAAAGGTTTAGTGGGAAGGTGGAAAAGAACATAATTAGGAAAGTTCAATCCATTTCAGCACTGACAGTTTGTTGGGATTTTGGGGGGTTGTATCATCCTCCTGCCCATCAGCAGGGCCAGATGGTTTATGTTTGACATTTTAAAATAAATCTTTACCTCGTTTCCTGTGTGACATAACCTTTTCTTTTTGCTATTTTAAAAAGATCCTGTGTAGCAATTTTCATTGCGATGGTAGTGTGTAATTTCTTCTCCTATCAAGCACTGATGGATAGACTAAAACCTAGATTTTCTCTAATTCTGGATACCATTCTTTGTATAAATAATATGAAAAACTTTGAAAGTTAGTCTTGGTGCTGGTAATTTTTTTGACAGTGTTACATATGTTTCTTTGAAGAGAGTATGTTTTGGTTCCTTTCAATCACCATATAGTCTTTTGGGGTAATCTTAAAGTTTAAAGGTTTAAACTTGTCTATGTGTAAGTATCCCAGAAATTGCCAGAGTACTTTGCTTGGTCTGTAGTTCTCACTGCTAACTGAAGGAGCTTCTGGAGAAGAAGTCCTTCTAGGGAAGGGAGAATAAAGGATGTCCACATGTGCATTTTTTTTCCAATTGTATAAATTCTATAAAGTAATGGATGCTTTCCAGGACACTAAAGGATAATTCAGACTACTCTTCTGAACTATTGTTGTGACGTTGTGAATGAACACAAATTATTTTTTCCATCCATTTTATACATCCAGTCCTCACTAAGCAGAGATGTGCAGTGTTTGTAGGCAGTGGTTTGATCTCTTGTTCCTCAGCTTCAGCAGCAATTCCTATCTCCAGCTTGAAGTGTGGGTATAAGGTAGGAGGAGAGGGGGGTGAAAGATTCCAAAGCCTGCAAGGAACTTTGTGAGCATTTTGAAAGCATGCCAGGTGACCCAACAGTGTGTGCATCTTGGTAGGATACAACCTGCAGAGAATTGCAGCTACAGGTGACCAAAATACCTCCCTGTGTTGTTTGTACCTTGTTACATGCAGAGATTAATGAGTGTTGCCTCATGTCCTGAGTTCTGTCTCTGCTCTTGCCTAGACATTAAGCACCGTCGGCTGCCTATTCTGTTCTTTGCTAACAAGATGGACCTCAGGGATGCAGTGTCATCTGTGAAAGTGTCTCAGTTGCTGTCCTTAGAAAACATCAAAGACAAGCCCTGGCATATCTGGTAAAGTTCTACTTTCCTATCCTTTTATTGCCATTACTTTGTGCATTCCTATTTTAGCCCTATCGTGCCACTCACTAATGTATAAAATAAATGGAGTAGATAAAAGACAGATTCCAGTGAAACAGTAAATTTAAAACAGTAATATTAAAATACTTATTAAATAGTAAAAAACTTATTTTAAATGTACAATGCATTCATTTAGACTGTGACTTTAAAGTTTTCACAGCAGAACTGCTAGCCAAGTAATGGAATGGAGGATATCCAGTGAAATCAGAAAGCAGGGTTGATATGAGAAGAACAGTTGACATTACATTTTACTGGGAAATGGAGTAAATTGTTATCAGAGTGCTCCTGCTAGATTACCTTGCAGGTTTGAGAATATCAATAATAAAACCTTTGGAGTTTTTTTTTTCACTCAGCAGGTGCTTCAGTAAACTGTTGTTGAAAGGCCATTTAGTCATGTTTGAGGGGATTTTTAGTTGTAGGAGCTAGTCTTTTGTTCCTGAAGGATGTAAGCTTTACTTTGTGCTGGTGTTCACAAGGAAAAAACTCTCCTTTTACCAGAAGTGCTTTATAGAAGTTAGTTTTTTGTCCTATTAAAGTCCTCAGCTGTTATAAATAAAATTGAAATCAGCAGCTAAATGCTGCTGAAAGCTACAATTTTTATTTTAGGCCCTTTAATGTTAAACTTGGTTACCTGGACGTTGTTTTTGTCCAGAAATGACACTCATGAATTCCCAAGCTTCTTGGAAGATCATTTTATAGGAAACTGCAGTTACAGTCCAGATTCACTGCTGTGCTGGTTGTCATAAATTGAAGAATGAAGAGCATTCAAACAGTTATCCCCCTGTGATTAGAAGGTGGATTTACACTGCTCTCAGTGTGGCAGAATAGTTTTGTACATTGACAGACACTCCTGGGGTTGCTGTTACAATGAAGTGTGTACACACACACACAATGCCTCCTTCCAGTACTCCAGCATTCCCTCTGTGTGTAGGAACTGCTTGGAGGACATTTGGGCTCAATCATCTTAAAGGTTTTTTTCCAGCCTAAATGATTCCATGATTCACGGCTGGTGTTGGAGGGAGTGAACATCTTTCACAGCGTTGTCTGAGGAGGGAGGTGCTGCAGAACAATGTGTATGCCTCGTGTGGGAGCTCTCCCAGAGCCCCTCATGTTCTAGGAATGATTCCTTGTACCTTGAAACTGGAATTAAAAAAGAACACATCATGAAATGATGTTTCCCTGTGGGGAAGGTACCCTATATTATTTGAGGAGCAGTTTTCTCTATAGGAAGAAAACCTAAGGAAACTACCTGATGCTACTTTGCAATTATGTAAATTGCAAGTTTGGTGATGACTCAACTAAAACTGGTATTTTTACAATGTTTTTGAAATTTGATTTGTTTCTTTCAGTGCCAGTGATGCTCTTAAAGGAGAAGGATTACAAGAAGGTGTGGATTGGCTCCAAGGTATATCATACGTAATTCTCTTGCTGTATTTTCATTCTGTTGAACTCTTTCATTTTGTAAGGTTTTTTCTTTATTATTTCCTTTGTTTTCTTTCTGTCCATTTCTGCTGTCAGATCAAATTACACAGTGAGTACTAAAGCTCTATCTCATATTTGCCTTTCATTTACCTCCTTAATGTACACAAAACATAATGTGGGCTTCCCTGACCAAAGTGTGTATTATGAAATACTAATGCACACTCTTGTGAACAATACCAGCTCCCACACTTCAATTTCTTATTGCGGTAGTTCAGCTTCTTCTTTAATTTATTCTTAATGTCCTGTCCCTGTTTTACATAACTTAATGTTATGTATCAAGAAATGGTGAAGAAAATAAGCCGGGTACACAGACAAATACACTGGTTTTAATTACACGCCTTCAGCTCTTTAATCCAGAGCCAAAAGAAGAACTTCTTACACTATAACGATTATAGGACATGCAGGCACTCATAACTGCATGGAAGAAAATATCAGATCCAGCTTGGATGATGACTGACATCCAGCATCTTTAATTACAAACTTAGTACAGATGTTGTGTAATTAAAATCTTGGTACAGATGTTGTGTCTCCTTCTGTTGTGTGCCACTAAGGCTCTGGTCTCTCTTGTGCTCCTGCTCAGTGTTTAGATTAGTGAAGTGTGGCATAGTTTTGGCAGACTGGTCCCAGTTTTAGCTCCCTGGCTGGCGTTGCTCGTGCTGTGAAGTGCTTCGGGTGGTGCGGGCTCACTGCGCTGCAGCACCCGCCTGTGCTGTGCCCCGCTGGCCGCCGGGTGTCAGCGCTGGCCCGGGGACAGAGCCTCCTTCCAGAAGGGTAACAGCCAGCCCTGGCCCGGGTTAACCCCTCCCCACTGCTCTGGGGACACCAAACTGTCCTTTCTACTTAGACTCGTCCTGCTGACCAGAAAAAGATGGTTTGTTTTACCGAGTTACTGTAGAGTATAAAACCATACGGTGATGTTTTCAGAGGGAGGGCTGCTCGCCAAAAATAGTCTTTAGAAAGAGATTTACTGCCCTACAGAAGAGCAGTGATGTATCCTCCACCAGCTAAAATAATTCTGGGGTAGGGAGCCAGGATTTTGATATTGGGTTTCCTCCTCTCCTGTATCCTATCATCATAGAGGCAAATTCCAAATCATAATTTTTCTTAAATTCAGGCATAGTTCTGGCTTAGTAATGTCTCTGCTTCTCTTGGGGGAACCTTTAGAGTTTCAATCCAAATTTTGTGTTTGTACCAAAATTGTTCTTCATGCTACTTAAAAGGATCTCAAATGCTTGTGTAAATATTTTCTGACAAAATATTTCAGTTATATATGTAGATTTTTTAAGCACAGCAGCAGATGCTGTCACAGATGCTTCTGCTGTCACTCACATAGCTCTTCGTAGCCATTCACTTCTTATGAAGTGTTAAACTTCTTAATTTTCTGAGCTGAAAATCCTCATGGATGGGCTCTATCTGAAAATTTAACTCCCTGGTTCAGCGAACCCAAAAGCTTAAGAGAGGCTGAGTTTAAACTGTTACCTAAGCACATGCAGTTTGGCAATTATATGTTTAAAGGCTGAATACTTTGATATTTCAAGGACAATTTTTTACTCTTGATTCTCCTCATTCCTAGAGCACCAGATGGAAATATTTGGAATAACTCTGTAGTTATGGTAGTCCCTAAATCACAGCCTGGGGATGCCATAAAATTCAGAGGATGAAATGACACCTGGTGAATTAGTGCACAGTTCTTGTTAGCAGCCAAGCTTTCCTTAGTTACCAGACCCACTTCACAGTTGGGGTGGCAGGAGCAGAAGGTTTTCTGTATTTTTTCCCCTATTGAAGGCTGAGGTTGTTATTTCCTTATTTTGTAATGGGGTTGCTTTTGCAACAGCACATCCTCCATAGGGTAAAACAAACCTGTCTCACAGCATTCCCCCTTAGTGGGGGAAATTGTGCTGATTTCCACATTTTGTAATGGGATGCTGGATGCTCTTGGTAACCAAGAAAACATTTGACGTGAATTGAGAAGTGGCAATCTGGCAGCAATATGGAGAAGTGTGGCTACTGAGAGCAGAGTTTTCATGTGAGTTATTAGAAACCAAACTTTAAATCTTTTGCTATTGGGTGGTTTATGTTGTTAGGTGGAAGCCAAAATGCCTACAAGGAATTGAAATGCATACTTCATAAAACAAACTTCCAGGTCTTATGGTCATCAAAATGATCTTACAAGCCTGATGAAGATAAAAATTGTAATAGATGGAATAGTCTCCCTATTAAATTAGCAAGATTTGAAGAAAACGACTTGGCTGTACAGGAATTTCAGAAGTGGATGAGAGAGCAAGTTGAAAACAACTCTACATTGTCCCCCATTCTTGTAACTACACCAAAATTTCTAGGTCTATTTTATGTTTTCCAAAAACAAAATGCATCAAGAATTCATCTTGTGCTAAGACTAGATGTTTCTTTTTATTAACAGGTCAGATGCAAGCAATGAAGACATGAGAGATAAATAAAGGATCTATGAGGTTCTTTTACGCCCTTTGTCAGTAGGTGAACAAGTTCCTTGGAAAGGAAGAATGAAGATGAACAGTTCAGCTAAAATATCCTGTATTGACTTGTTTCAGTTTAGTATCTCTTCCAGGAAAACTGAATGTAGACAACCTAGCACCTCAGGTATGCACATTGATGAATTAAATTGAATCTTGTGACTGGAGAGCATATACAAAAAAAAAATTGTGTTAACAATAAACATCTGCATACATTTGAGGTTTAGGTGATAATTAGCCATCAGTAAATGCCCCTCTGTTTTTTGGGGAGACACCTTTTGAGAAAATGGGAATATTTATTTTCCAGAGAAAGAATAATCAGCACTTCCTGAAATCCAGCTACATAAAATACCTACTGATTTTAGTTGCCCAGTTTTAGGCATTACTGCCATATTTTTATATTAAAGTTTGATGTTGGGTTTTTATTATCCATCTCTAATATACTTCTATAAGAGTATTTTGATTAAAGATATAAGGATTCAAATGTTCAGTGTATTTGCTATAGATGATTCCAGATGTTTTTAAGAAATTTATTTTAATGAAATGTTACTAATTGTTTTGTGATTATGCCATGGTTATATTTGCATTCCCATCAATAAAACTTGAAATATATGACATGCCCTGATTGGGTTTTTTAACTTCAATATGCTCATTAATGGTCTTTACATCCTAGAGATTTTTGGTTTTTTTATTTGTTTCATTTGGAATTTGTTTATCCATATTCAAGTGGATATAGCACTGTATATGTAATAAAATGGTATCTCTGTTGCCAAGGGGTTTTTTAATTAATTGCATGTATTTTTTACACTACCTAATCCACTAGACTTCTCTTCCAGATACTTAAGGAGCATATGAATCACAGGATGGGTCAGACTGGAAGGGACCAGAGTGGGATCATCTGGCCCAACTTCCCTGCTCAGGCAGGACCATCCCAGAGCACATGGCACAGGATTGCATCCGGGTGGCTCTGGAATATCCCCAGTGAGGGGGACTCCACAGCCTCTCTGGACAATCTGTTCCAGTGCATGGTCACTGCACAAGAAAGTTCTTCTCATGTCCGGGTGGAACTTCCTGTGCCTCAGTTGTTCAAAAACACAGTTAAGGGACAGCTCACTGGTTTATTAGATCATTATTATGAAATGTGTTATATACTTTTGTTGTGTATAAAGAGTGTTTTACTTCCAAAAATAAATTTAATAAACTTTCTGGCTCCAAAGTGTACCATAGGTAAAAAATTAAGAACTTTATTTTTGTTCTGCCGCTTCAGGAAAGAGCAGACTGGCCCTGGCAGTGCTGAAGACTCCATTTAACTCAGTGATTACCTGATCCCTGTGGGACATGTAATATGCAGCTCTTGCAGAAGCTTCCCCCCACACCCATTAGCATATAAGACACACAAATGTTCTGTCAGCATGCCTTCTAGGCCTCACCTCACAGAGGAGTATTTGGAGCAAAGGGAGCTGAAATGGGAGAACAGTGTCATGTACTCTGTTATTAAATAGTTAAATTTAACTCCCCTGCTTTGCCAAAACAAAATCTCACTGTAAGAAATCTTTCTTACGGGATGCTGTGGTTCTTACAGTTCAGTTTGTCATGGAAGTATTTTATGTCTCTTTCTGTGACACTGTTGGCCTTTTGTCAACTCTGAATCTATCTATACAAAAATCAAATACAAAAGAGGATCAGTAATATAGAATTCTGAGAAATTTTCCTCCGAATTGTGAGCAGATAATTTACAGGTTTACTTTGCTTTGGATAATACAGTAATTAAAATAATGGGTTGAAAGGGACATTAAAGATCAGTGAGTTCCAGCCCCCGCCTTGCTTGGACAAGGGACACCTTCCACCAGACCAGGTTGCTCAGAGCTCCATCCAGCCTGGCCTTGAACAATTCCAAGGGTGGGAAGACTGCAAATTCCTTGGGTAATCACTGCCAGTGCCTCACCATGCTCTCAGTAAAGACTTTCTTCCTAATACCTAATCTAAAACTATTCTCTTGAAAGTAATATTTGTAAAACTGTTTTGCTGTGTATAAGTATTTTGTAATTATTGTGATTCATTTATATGTCTTATTTAAATGAAACATTTAGTTTTAAGTTAACAGTTTCTTTCCTACCAAAGAAAATGTAAGTTCTTACATAGAATCCGTCTGCATTTCTGCCTTCCTTGAATGGTATGGATCTTGATGGTTTTCTGATAATTTTTGTTTGTTTATCTTAAATTACATAAAGTGCTATATTTATCCTGTGAATTGCCTTTACTGTCATGGGAAGCTGTTTGAACCTACTGCTTTGTTCTTCCATCCACAGATCCAAGGGAAATACTCTAATATGTTTTATTTTTTGCCCTCTAATGTGGTTAGTTAGTGCTTTTTGAAAACAGCAGTTAGTTTTGTACTTTTGTTATTGTTCCCCTTCTTGATTTTTTGGTGTTTGATTTTGTTCTGCAGCATCTCTTTCTGTTCCTCCCCTCTGAGGCCACTGGTCTGAATGAAGACCTGTTGAAAGGAATGGAAATAGGAACAGTTCTATGAGTAAAATGCTGGATTTTTATTTCCCTCCCCCTCCTTATTTCTGCTTCATCCATTAGTTATCTCTTACTTTTGGAACCTTCTGAGGGTATCTCTGCATGTTCACCTCTCCTTAGTGTACAGGCATAAGTCACTAACATCCACAGGTGCTGGAGCCCTGAGTTGCTCTAGAAATGTTGCATTTTGTTGGTACAAGGATCCTATATTGCACAAAATCCTCATGTATCTGTGCAAAAAGGCTGCTTTGGAGTTGGTTTTTGTGGCTGTCAGACTTCCATGCCATTATTCATTCTCCCAGTACATTTAGGATGTTAAAGTGTTCTATCTGGGTGCTCCAAGACAGTTTGCATTGACAAGTTCTTTGTGTCTGAGGAACAAAGCAGACAAGGGAATATTCCTTTTTTTGATCCATGTTACTATAGGTGTGTGCATTAAGTGGTAACTTGAAGGGCAGTAGAGTGACCAAAAGAGACTCAGGGATTTTAGTCTTTACATGCACTCAGTGTTTTGTGCTCTTGCTTCTATGCCTGCTGCCCACCTACATATTTATTAATTTCCTTTAAATATGCCTGGTCAGGCTTAAGATTAGCATTTTCAGCTGAAATATGCTGCAGTTGTTTTCACATACAAAGTGTTGCCTTCTAGGTCTCTTCAGTGAGGAGGGAGCTATCAGGTAAATGTGTAAATCCTGATTTTCCTAGCTGTGCCTCTCTAGTACTGAGAGCACCAGCCCATGGGAACCTTGTGTTTAACTACTCCTTGCAGCTGTGCTGAGAGCCTGCGTGGCCTCAACACTCCTGGGCAATTTCACATGAAGCAAGGGCAGTTCTAAGTGTGAGGATGTAAATGTAATGGAGCTTCCTTTTAATCTCAGCCCTCTAACTGTAATTTCCTTGGGGTGTTTTATTTACTAATATGAAAGATAAGCTGCTGTAAAAGACCAGACATAACAGCTCAGCTTAGTTGTCTGCAGACAGGCATTCTGATGTGGTAATACGTGGAATGGTAACGTTGCACTTTAGAGCTTCTGTAAAACAGCTGTGCAACTGTTTTAGAAAGCAGCTTATCTCTTAGGAGCTTTAAGTAGGAAATATCATTTTGTGGGTAATAAGAAGTAAAAGTAATGCTGATTCAAAATGCTTGTCCTTAAAAGCAAACATTTATTAAGCCAAGACATGGCGTTTAATCTCAAAAGGGGTGGGGCTGGAGGGAGGTTTTGTTTGTTTGTTTAAAGTTTTACTTGTTTTTAAAGTTTTACTTGGTTGAAAAAACACTCTTTTTATTATTAATTGCTGTCATCCATTTATTTCATTCTTTCTGGCCTGCCTCATTCCCGTTTTACAGAAATCCTTACAAATCTTGATCCTCAACTTTTTGGTCTGCTTCTTTTAAATTTAGCTGAGTATTCTAGTGAAACTTTGCAGCTCCCTTCCCTGTTGTTTTGGTTTTAGGTGGGTTTTTCTGAGTAACGGAATAGATAATGAGAGGAGGTCACAGAAGCACTATAAAAGCAAAAAAAGGTACTACCAAGAAAGTCTCCAACTCTCCTCTTTCAGAAGGGTCAGGAAAGTTTGCTTTCAAAGGTTAATTTTATATGCCCTGATACTTTTCTTATTATTTTTTCACTACTTAAATTTAAAAATGCACTATTACTATGCAAAACTAACATTGTGTGTAGTAGCTAATCTGAGTTCGGAACTTTAAATGCTCTCTTGTAACAAATGCCAAGTGTTTTTAGTAATATTTTGTAACCATCCTTTAGTTCAAGATTCTGTAGCTCCTGTCACAGTAAGTTACATTAGGGAAGCATCTGTGTTTGTGTGAACCAGCACTTGGTAATTAATTTGCCACTGTTCAGTCAGTTGGATTTACCACTTAATTGGTTGAATTTTCCTGGCCATATGAAAGTCTTGCTCTCACAAGTACAGCATGTATGTGATAATGTACTGTTCTCCTTCAGTGCATGTCAGGATCTCACCATGCAAATCAGCCGTGTTTGCTTTTCCCACTTTCCTAATGACAGCATGAAACCCCCTCCCACTACTGTTTTTCAAAATAAATCCTTGAAATGAAAGCTAGGCTCTTAATGTCTGTCTACCATTAAATGATCCTGTGTTCCCCAAACTGTTTCCCAGGAGATGAACTTAATTGTATAACAATCATATTACTCAGGCACCAGCTCGAAAGGGGGTGTTTGTAATTTCTCTGGGATTCAGGGAGCACCTTTGAAGAACAGAGTAACTTGTGTAGTAAAGGAAGTGTAAATTTAGCAACTCCATGCTAGGCAGTCTTTCGGCAAACAACGTTGTCTTTGAAGATCAGTAAGTAGATTGAAGGCCTAGCAAAATAGTTACTGAACCAAATTTAGTTTGCTGAAGAGTTGCCTAATAGTTCTCAATAAAGGGAAGAAAAGACAGTAAGGAAAGATTTCAAAAGTCAAGGAAATTGGGATGTGTGGAGGAAATTTCTTTGGGCTGGAGTCATGCTAGTGAATATTAAAGAAACTTAAGCCTCATGAGGCTCAGTGAGGTAACCACGATAAATGATTGAAGTGGATGCTTGGCAATACAGACTATCAAACTGCCTTTACAGAGCAAAGAGAGCTGGTGCTGCGAACCTGATATCCTAATCTGTGTGGCCTCAGTTTCCTTCAGCGTGAGCCTTTCCAAGGGCTTCTCAGTCCTTGGAGCATGCTGTGCACTCTTGGCTTTGAGGTGTAGTTTGATCCAAAAAAGAATTCAGCTTGTGTCCTCCCAGCTAACTCTGCCATGTAAACAAAAGCACTCTTAGTGAGGCCTGTCTTTAAAATACCCTCCTGACCTGAGTTAATGCACGAGTGGAGGCATGCCTGTACAAACCTAAAAGGGAAACAATCCAAAAGGGAAACAATCCTAAAGTTTTCAAACCATGGGATTGGAACCATGTGAAAGAACAGCAGAACTTGGCAAGAGGTCTCCACAAGCCAAGGTTCCCCAAGAATAATGCAAATTAAATATTTAGGAAAAGTACAAGTTTGTAGTGTGCTTCACTTGGAACTGGGAAAGTTTGTTCCACAAATACAGGATATAACCATTGGACAGGGATTAAGGGGTTCCAACTTGAAGGAAATGGCATAATGTCACTTGTGAAAAACAGGCAGTCATGAGTAAATAATAATAAATATTAGAATCTTTATGTCAGTAATAAAATGTCAGGCATCACTGCTGTTCTTGGCATCATCTATTTATGATCACACAGGTTTAAAGATGTTACTAGGAAAAGAAATTTGCAATCTTTTTTTTTTCTTCTATCATTCTTTTTCTATCACTCTGTAAGTAAATCTCTCTTTGTTTTAATCTTATCCACCAACATTTATTAGCATAAAGTAAAAAGGAAAAAAGTGTCTGAAAATTGGTGTAATGAGTAACAAATGGAATCAATGAACCAGAAAGTGGATGTTGTTTTCAGTGATAGCAATATTCCAAGGATTTTGTTCATCATGTATTACATCATCAGTGGATTACATTAAAGCAACTTGGACCCAATTGAACATTTCTGTCTGTGAGGTGATGTTGTTGGCCAGTCATTAATTCTTGCTTTAGAGTAGTAAGGATTGGTGAAAGGTTTCTTTTCAAGGGTGGAATGTTTCTGCTGAGAAAGGTGGTGCTTTTCTCTTATAATACTTGTTTTTATTCCCTCTTCAGCCCCCTTTCTCGAGGCGGTCTTTTACATCCTTAGGTTGTTTTCAACAGGGAAGTATTACTCCATTTTGAGATGCCTGGAACCTATGCATAATTGTTTTCCAAGTCCTCTGCTGATCTTTAAATCAAGAGCAAGTCGATGCTCTAAAAATTATTGGCAGCAGTTTCAAAGCAGGCTAAATTGATCTATAAACTAATCCAATCTAGTGGTTAGAAAGTGTTGCTGTATCTTTTAGTCTTGCTATTTCTTTCATTGGTACCATTATAGAATAAGATCAATCACTATTATGTTAGAAAACAATTGCAGAACAGCCACTTCAGTGCTGATTTACCACTACTGTTATAGGTACATATACTACTAATATTATAAAGTTATGTTGTAGCTTTACAGTTCCTGAAAATTAAAAGACATTAGGCAAAATCAAATCGTTCAGGTTGTAGGAATATTTTTAAGTACCAAATTTCCTTTTTACCCATTCCATAACTGTTAAAGTACTACTTAGTTCTCTGTCTACTCTGTCATGCAATGATTAAAAAAAGCATTAAACCCCCCCTCTTTTTGTGGGTAACAAGTCCCATGCTTTCCTTGAGGTGTGTGTTCTGTCATCATGTCAGGTAATGCATTTAAGTCCTTAATTTATGCAGAATACAAACTGTCTGTGTGATTTCTTAAAGGCTGCAGCAATGCCTGACTTGTGAAGTGAATGACAGGTGGTTTGATACTGGCATCAGACTAAATAGGAATACTTCAATCAGTTCCTAATATAAAGAAAAATTGACAGCTTTATCCAGAGAATTGATTTACCACAGAGATAACATGAGCCTTTATTTTCAGCAGCAGTTCAGCACACCCTGAAAATTGGAAAGCACAGAGTACCTCTACTATTTATGAACTACACTAAATGCATTCTCTAAATACCATCTTCCATTGAAGAGAAACCCCTTTTTCTTCTTAGTCATGTTTTATTTAGAGCTGTGCACTAAATACAGAAAATATTTCTAAAGAACAATATCAGATAAAAAGACTGTTGCAGATTCATATCCTCATTTACCAGAAGTTTCCTTGTGATGGTGTTGACGTTGCTAAAAAAGCAAAGTTTTCTTCCTTGACTTTACTAACAATGAATGCCTGAGTGAAGAAACATGGATTAGTCAGAATTTTTGTTCTGGGGTATTAAAAGAAATCTTCTTTCCTTTATTAAAGGTTTTGTTGTGTTGGGCTTAAAAAGAAAAAAAATCCCACAAAACAAATGAGTGTGTGGGAGGGGTCAGTTATTCTGTTACTTACCCAGCTAACCAGGCAAAGTCCAATCAACAGTCACTTGAATTCCTACAAACTTGTCCTTTGAGATTTCTTTCTTACCCTTTTCCTGTGTGTTACACAGACTGTTTACTGTTATGTGGAACTTGTGTGCCAAGAATTAGATTCTGTTTTTCTGTTTGTTCTGTAATAAGATTGAAGTATTTTCTCCCTGTTTGGAATAACTTATGGATATAATTTGCATACATAAGAAAAGGTCTCTTCTTTATTTTCTCTCTCTCTCACTTTTTTTTTTTTTTTTTTTTTTTTTTTTTTTTTTATTTCTTACTGGGAGCTTAAATTGAGAGGAAAATAAGTTGTTCCATGAAACCAGATGGGATTCTGCAACATTAGCAGCCAAAAGCTTTTTTGATCCTTTTTGGCTCAATCCATAAGAATTCTGCTTGTTAGAGACTGGTGTACTTAGAGTAATTTTTATATACAGAATATTCTGCAGCATATTTCTCCAGACACTAAAGATGATTATTCCTTTCAGAATATGCTTACACACCCACTCAGTATGAATGTGTTAAGGGGTTACTTTATATATATATCCATTCTGATTTTCAAACATTTTAAATTATATTTTATAAAGAGTCCAGAACATTGGGTTAAAAAATACTCTGTGTTGTGAAATCCAGCAGGAAGGACAAGGGGCAGCATAGGTGTGTCTGTAGTCAGTGGTTCTTGGAAGCCTTGGGGTCCAGGGACCTGTTTTAGGAAATCTTTGAAAGGTAGTTAAGAAAGGCAAGCCTGCTGTCCAGAGGCTTAAATTTACTGTACATAGACTTGTACCACAATTCAAAACTGCCTAGTAAGCTGCAAATTTAAAAATGTCCTTTTGTGGACATGCATGGAAATGCAGTAAGCCCATTAGAATAGTAATTTGATTTTATATTTGAAAGTGCGTATATTTGTAGGTGAAAAGGTGTATTAGAAAGGGTGTATATTCATTTTTAACCACACATCTGATATTCAAAAGACATTCTAGGTGGAAAAGTGTTAAATGAATTACAATGTATAAGTAGCTGGTAATGTATTTCATGGATTTCTTTTATTTGCATGTAAGACACCTCTTTTGAAAGCTTTTGCATTCTTATGAATACTGAATCATCTGTGCTGCTTTTTACACTATCTACAATATATGTTAGACTTACAGCTTACTGAAGCACGTTTTTTAAACACAGTTTTTTGTGGAAGGCTGATGGTGATAGACAGGTTGTTTTAGCAGGTGAGCAGACTCAGAGCAGGATGGTTTTACAGAGACCTCATTACGCTAAGTGCAGACTTTCCCGAGCTCCAGTTAGGGTAGGGTGGTTTGCAGTCATTAACTTGGTAAGAAGACAAGCGAGCTTAATTTTTATTTTGGATTCACACAAGTTTAATTGATAGGAGGTGCTGTCAAAAACATCTTGGGAGCTTCCCAGACAAGCTGTTCTAATCAGCTGAAAGTTGTCAGATCTTTTGGAATTAGGTACATACATCCCACCACGGTATGAGGCTTCTGAGTGCTTTTTGTTCCATGCCCAGGTGCAGCGAAAGTCTGCTTTAAAAAAGATTCTGTAGGTGGGTTGGCAGTTTCTTGTTTTGTACTTCACAGTTAGTTTCCCCTTTTAGCACTTTTGCTACTGGGTAGGTGTAGATGTCACAAATTTACAAGTGAAAACCAAACAGAGTGGAAAACAAACAGAAGAAGCTTTCCAAAAAGATGATTTAAAGATTTTAATTCCTAGACTGGACTTTGGCCATAGGTAGCACTGTGTATAAATCTTACCCAAAATAATAAAGAACACAGTTACAGGTCTCAGAAGCTGCTGTTTAACCCCATGAGTCATTTCCAGCTGTCTTCTGCAGACATGAAGGCATTTGAACAATAGCAGCTGACCATGTGGCTGTCTTTTAAACCATTTTCAGTAAATCAAATGGAGGGACCGTGTGTTTACAGTTAAAGGATGAGGATTGCTGGAAGTTGCACAGCACATACTTTACAGCAGGAGGTCATGGCTAGATAGAAAATAATCCTAGAAATCCTTGCTAACATCCTTCATCTGTATAATAACATAGCCAAGACCAAACTCTTCCATGCTGTTGGTTGCCTTCATTTTAAAGTATAGATTAGAGATTTGAAAGTCATCTGTATTTGTTTCAACATCTGGACAACTAGCATTGTGAAAAATGGCTAGGAAATATTACACACCATGACTCCTTTATGTGTATTTATTAATTCATGGTCTCATGGCACCATTAAAAACCTTGCCATAATAGGTTATAGACTGGAAAGGAAAAAGATAGGTAAGGGCCTGTTCATTTTTAAAATACTATTGCTATTTATGCCACATCTACCTGCAGACATGTTCTGTAAGAGCCTGGAAAATGGGAGTGCTTATTAACAAGAAAAAGTAGTAGAGCTCTATAAAATATTTTGATAGATAAATGCATTAACATGTATGAAATGGAAAACTGAACTTTGCTTTTGCATAGCAGAGTTGCATCTCAAAACTTATTATTGTTACCGTCCACTTATTATTGTTGTGGTCCAACAATGGAAACAGTTTGAGGATATTGTTTTCATTTAAGAGTTGTGTGAACTGTGCTTGCAGGCAAAATGTTCCATTTGGAGGTTTTAAGACTACATTTCTCTCCTAGTTACTTTAATGTATCAGGAAAGTTTTAAAAGAAGGGTGTGAAAGGAGGGCTCCTCCTAAACCAGCATGATGGAAATTTGCTTTCCTTTTTGGTATCCAAACAAAACAAAAGATTTGACTCAAGATTTTAAGAACCCATAAAAAGGAGGAAATACAAAAAGGACAATTAAAATTTCACCATCTGCTCACTCTAAATCAGCAAGGAGAAGAGGGAGGTTTCCCTTCTGCACAACCATTATAATCAGAATTGGAGCAGAAAAATTAAGTGGATGTGGAATAGGCACAGCACCCTCCCCTCTCTTACTTGATATTCAAGTGACACTCTGGGCAGGATGAATTATGAAAAAAGTTATTGAGAGCCCCTGCTTGACATTTTCCTCTTCTGTGCAATTCTGTCCCTCTGCAACTGTGTTTTAATGGTTTCTCCCTGCCTTTGGTGTTGCTGTATTACCTCATGTGGGCCACATGTGAGCACTTTAATCTGAGGCAGAAAGGAACCTGTTTGCCCCATCTGTTTTGGCTTGCACGTGTTGGTGCTGCTGTTAATGCTGGCAGCTGTGCTCATGTGTGAGGCCACCTGCCACATGGCAGATACTGCAGCTTTGGGTAAAAGCTTCCCTTTCCCCCCTTTGCTGGAAGTGTAGGTGGCTAAATTTGCCCTTTTATTATTTCAAATGTGTCAAAAGTATTTACTCTTAGGTCATGCGATACTCAATTACTCCAGAGGGAAAAAAAAAAACCAACCCAGAAAGGGATTCTCTAACTTGTGCCATGTTCATCTTTTATTTTGATATAGTTTTAGTATGTTGATTAGTTTTTAATATTTTTGATATTTGCCTGCAATGGAACTGTCCTTTGGTCCATTCCTGTATTATCTGCTTTTAGATGCAGTGAAGAAAGGAGGAACAGATTTGAGCACAAAATGTTACTGCTTGGGATTAGCATTTCTGATTAGGTTGACTCTTTGTTCTCGGACAAGCAGAGCCCTGGTAATGCTTCATGCTGCCCTGTGGTGCCCCTCTGGGCACATGTGGACAGCCTTTGGATGCAGCAAGGTGTTCTGATTGCCTCTGTGTCTGTGTGCAAAGCACTCACCATATTATACTTAACTACATCCTGAGGTGATTATGAGGATTAATTAATGCTTAAATCCTTTGAAGACACCGGATGCTTTATAAATGCTAATTATTATATTCAGGTTTGCTACCTTGCTATTCAGGGATTAGATCTTAGGCAATAGGTAGGGAAGCTGTGAGATGTATGTGGCAAAGAAGAATTAAAAGTAATAAACAGTCACGGAGAGCCTAAGCTTCCCTGCAGCCTGTTAGTGCAGTCCTAATAAATTGCCACTTTTCTAATTTGGTTTTGGAGCCTAATTACTTCTATTTTGAATGTCAGCAGGAGTGTCTCCTCTCTAATGTCCCATTGGGAGCTGCTGTTAGATTTTGCAGTTTTAACCCCCACTGCCATTTCTGTGAGAACTGGCAACTATGTGTAGGTACTCCCAAAATGTGGATTCTTGTTTTCCTCTATACTGTTCTGGAATGAGACATTCCATGGCTTTGTGCAAAGCCTGGGGCATCTGTATCACTGAGAGAATTGTCTGCTTCTTGTCTGGACACTGAAAACTGGACAGAACCTTGTGTACTAAGTGCTGGTCCCCTGAATAAGGTTTGTGACTGGTTTCTATTCCGTGAGAAAGCTGTTTTTTGTAACCTGTGATCCAACCAGCTAGCCCCAATTCTGACTGGTTAAAATTTTAAGTGCACGTCCAATATCCAGCTGTGTCTGTGTTTTTAAATTCCACATCAAAGCTGTATGAGACTTGGACTATACAAAGCAGAACTGTTTGCACATTTCTTAAAGATTTGTTCATAGCTGAGGACAGAAAAGCAGACAGTAAGTTTTTTTTAGGCTGTTTTATTGCTGCTGCTCTGCAGATGGGCTTAGAATACCAGCTTCATATCTGCCTGTTACAATGACACAGTGGTTAAGAAAGAGGTTTGGATATGGATCAAGGTGAACAAATGGAAAACACTTTACAGAAGAAGGATCACTGGCTCAGGTTACCCAGAGACTTTGGAGCTGGAGCTACTCAAAAGCCATCAGGCCAGAGTCCTGGGCAATCTGCTCCAGGTGGTCCTGGTTGAGTAGGGGCTGGACCAGGTGACTTCCTAAGGTCCCTTCCAACCTCAACCATTCCACAGTTCTGTGAGATGGCACAAAACAAAAAGGAGCTGATAGAAAGGTGTAAAGTGGAGGCAGTCATAAAGAACAGCAGAGATGCTCACAAAGATGATAAAGTGCGGTTCTGAATTTAAAATCCTTGCATCAAGGCTGGTCTATTTTACCAGTAGCTCACACTCAGTGAATCATTAAGGTTTTGTGCATCACCTCGATCTATAAAATGAGGATAGTATTTGTCACTGTGCTGTTGCAATGGCAAGGTCATCTGTAGGTACAGTTTGATGTCAAGTCAAGAATGGCCACAACTCTCGGAGAAAAATGGAGGGTTTGGTATTGAAAACCGCAAAAACAAACAAAAAAACTACCAAACTCCTTTCTAAGAAGTAAACTTTTTAAAAGACAGGAGAACCCTTTTCTTCCAAGCCACTTTTCGTCAGCAAGCATGGTCTGAACTTACCCTCAAGTGGCAGAGAGAGGGGAGAGCTGAAGCCGCAGCCGCTGCTGCCTGTACCTTTGTTCGATGCCAATGTTTACAGCGCTGGGCAGCAGGCACAGATGCTGCGGCAGCCACGCTGTGCCCAGGACAGCACGAAGCCAGTTCCTGACTTTGCACGGACAAACGAGTGCAGGATCTCCAAGCTGGCCCGACTTACAAAGCAGTAGGCTGGCGCTGGCGTTTGCAGTCAGTCAGGACTGTAGAGTCTCAAGGCTGCCTAACCTTTTTCTTCAGAGGTTTGTTGTTGGTTTGTTTGGTTTTTTGTGGTTTTTTTGGTTTTTTTTTGGTTTTTTTACCTCTGATCTTTTCTCTTTGTTCGCACTAATTATGACCCATTAACTTAAAAAAAAAAAAAAAAAAAAAAAAAAGGCAATAAACCCGAACCGAAGACAACGCGTCACCATCCCGGCGCGGGGCCGGCAGGCCCTCCCCCTCCGCGACCACCGCCTCCCTCCGCGGCCCCGGGCGCTCCCGCCTGCCGGGGCGCGGACGGAGCTCTCCGCTCTCCTCCTGCCGCCTCCACAGCCACCCCCCGCCTCCGAGCGCGGCTCTCCCGGCCCGCCCCGCCCCGCCGGCAGCAGGGCAGGGGCGGGGGCGCGGAGCGGCGGCTCCTCCCCGGGGCGGAGGGACGCGCTCGCCGCCTCCCGCCCGCCGCCGCCGCGGGGACTCGGTGCCGGGCGGCTGCTGGCAGCTTCTCCCGTCCGGTCCGGTCCGGTCCCGTCCCGGGGATGTCCGGCGGGGGCAGCCGGCGGCGGGCCGGCCCCTCCTGGCACAGCACTTTCTCTCGCTTTTTCTCCAGGAGCCCACCCGGCGACGGGGCGGCGAACAGGTAACGCGGGGCACGGGGGCGGCGCGGTGCCACCTGCGCGGCCGGGGGACACCGGGGGGACACCGGGGGGACACCGGGGGGGCGCGGGGCTGAGCGGGGCCCCGGGCCGCGTTGCGACACGGCTGGCTGGCGGGGCAGCGGGAGGAAGCGAGCGTTCCCCGCGGGGAGCCCGCGCGTCCCGGGGGCGGCTCCCGGGACAGCGGCGGGGCGGCGGCGAGTCCGGGGGAGCCGCGGAGCGGGCTGGCTGCGCGGCTGACAGCTGCTGCCGCGGCCGGGAAGGGCGGGCTGTCCTGGGGCAGCGCTGCCGTGCGGGCACGGCTGCTGCTGGGCGCTGGGGCGGGGGGACTCGGGGGCTCCCCGGGAGATGCATCGAGCACCCCCCGCCCCGCCAGGCTCGGCGGAGCCCCTGTGGAACCTGCTGGGAATAGCGCACCCCGCGGCTGCTCCGCTCCGCCGCCGCGGTCAGCGTCCTGTGGCCCGGGTGGCAGCCCCTTCCTCGGAGACTGGAAGCAGGGCAGGGCGCTGAGGGCTTTGTTTGTTTGTTTTTCCTTTTCAGTTTTCACGCTGGAAGTTTTCTTTTGGACTGGTGTAAATCAGGCGTTAATGCAACATAAATATTACTGATGTGTTTAAGTCTCAATGCAAAATTTGTGGTTTATGGAAACTTCGTTATTAATAATTTTTTTAGCGCAGGGAGACTTTACAAGATGAAAAGGTTTGGAAACTTCTTGTGTATTTGTTCCTCTTCCTTTTTTTCTTTTTTTTTTTTTTTTTTCATTCTGGTGGCTGATTTCTGTCTGTAACTAGGAAAGAAGCACAGATAAGTTTCCTTCAGTTTCTCAGGCAGCTTCATTGTCGGCCCAAGTTAATGAGCATATTTTTGTGGTGAAAAGGTGTTAACTGCCTACTAACTTCCTCAGGTGTAGTATTTATCTTTTGCTTTTAACATGTTGGTTTTAATCTGAGTCATTCTCGATATAGGGCATAGGTTTGTGTTTAAACTGCTAGTAAATGCTGTTTAATCAGATAGACAGTGGCTATCGCAGTACTTCTTTCAGTGAAAAGCTGTAGGATCTTGCGTTGATTATTCTCCGCAGTCATGGAAAACAGAAGAGCCTATTGCTCTTTTACACTGACCATCTTCAACAGTCTTTTAAATGCACCGTGAGGATTTTTAACTTTGTGGGGCTTGTTTCACTGTAAGCATTTGACATGCCAGTACACCACCAGTGATCCACTAGTCTCTTATGAGCAGAAAACGTTGCTTTTTTTACTTCGTGGTAAAAAAGAAATCGGGAGCAGGGCTGCTGAATCAAGGACATCATTACCATTGCTGGAATAGCCTGGCTGTTTTGTCTGGTGGGGGTGGTTAAGATATGGGATAAGGCGAAGGTTTGGATCTGGCCGAGGACCTGGAGAGGCAATGGGACGGGTTTCATCGGAGGACACCTTGCCATTTCCCTACAGCTGTGGTTTGGGATAAGCAAAAAAGCCTAGCGGTCAGCTTGGTAAGGAGGCGAGTGATGCCCCTTCAGTGGTTTGTGCACTGTATGGCCGATCTGTAGGTAGCACTCACGGCAGACCTTCTCCACTAAACTTGGGGCTGCAGTCTCATCTCTATCCCAACCTCAGTTTCATTTCCTGCAGCCAAGAGCCTTTTCTTTCTTCGGAAGCTGGGATATTCCGCGCAGATAGGAGAAGGCTCCGGCCCCTTGGCCTCGTTGTTGAGCTCCTCACGAGGTTGGCTGCAGGGTGGTGGCCGTGACTCCTTCCTGGAGCGGAGGCAAGCGAAAGCCCTCGCCATCCCAAGTCCCATTTGGTATGTTAAGGAGCTTTTCCTTGTTGTGCCGGGCTGCAGCGTGGCACGTTCGTCAGGAATGCTGACGTTCTCGTATTTGGTTTCCACTGGCAGCCTTGTTCGCAGATTAGCGTAATTGCATACATTACCCAGCGCCGGGCTGGGATGGGTGCCGCAGGTTCGCTCCTCGGGTTTATTGCAGCTGAATGGATCGCTGGACAAAGCCGGAGTGCGGGGAGGGGGGACCAGGGCTGCCCTGGGTGTTTGTTGTGAAGGTGTGGAGTGCGTGGGTGAGCTGGGGAATGCAGCTTTTGTGCAGGGCTAGGAGAATTGTATGCACCGGCACGGAATCCCCTTCAGGTTATTGGTAGGATATACGCTGGAACCAGACCAAGTTTGATATATATATATATATGTGTATGTATGTAAACTTTTCTATGGAGGTATTTTACTTACTGATGGATTTCAGAAAAGTAGAAGCATTAAGTAGAGGGGGAGCAGTGTATCACATACGCCCTGTGTGCCTGCAGTGACCTCTGGAGACATGCATCACGCTTGATGCCTCTGCAGAATATGATGGTTTCCTATGTTTTAAAAGCATGCAGAAATGAACTTCTGTCCATCCAAAAGTCATTCTCCATCTGCTCCTGCAAATTAGGCAGTGGTGGGTGGCTGGAAGCTGCCAGCTTTCCTTCCCCCATGAGCAGAGCTCCCCTCTTGCTTCAGACCCTGTTCAGATTTACCTGTAAAAGCCACAAGAACCAAAACCCAAACCTACTGTGACCCTGGTTTAAAATGGGGGGAAGTTACATAGTTTGTTAATCAGTGTCTTAGACTCTTCTGAGAACCTCATTTGACAAAAAGCTTACGTTAATAACTTGCCCTTACAGCAATTTGTAGCTCTGATGAACATGAGACTCGCTGGAGGCTGGCTTGCTTGCTTGTGGAAAAAATAAGCTGTGCAGGTTAGTTGCAAGTTTTGTGGCACAGCACATGCCTTCAGAGCTCACTTGGCTTTTACATAAAATGTAGCCAAATGGAAAGCATCTCCCACCCAGTGCTTGCCTGCTGCTTAGGTGTCTCTTCAGAGTTGGGGCTGCTTTGAATGGCTTCAGCGCTCTTCATCTCAGGTCTTTGTCATTGACTTCCTTCAAAGGCAGTCATTATGCTGTACTGGACTATTTGCTATTTTCAATAACACACAATTGGGTATTGGTTACCACAGTGTTTGTCCTGGAGCAATCTAAATCTCCAGGGTGACAAAACCCAATTGCATTTTCACTATTCTAATAGGAGTCTTACAATTTTAATTTTTTTTTATTAATACATGTATCTTTAGTCCATCTGGAAGAAGACACAGCTTTTACACTGTAAGTCTACACTGTGGATTCTTTCAGAAATATGTGGCTTCTATGGCCGAGCAATTGTTCTTTTGTGAATAAATGTGACCTTTCAGGGAGGTGTGACGCTTTTTACTGAGGTACCATCAAAATGTCCTTTAAACTATGGGTGCATTTTATTAGTTATTCTGTGCAGTGTTTTGCAGGCTCATTTCAGATTTCTCTTTTTCTCTCCATGCACTTTTGGCTGGTCACTACCAGTGCAAGTTTGGTTTGTCGGGATATTTTGTCTGCATTGCTGAAGTATACCAGAGATACCAAACAGGGAAGAGCAACCTTTTATCTGGTTTAGAAGGATTTTGTTGGGCTGATTTGTTTGTTGGGCTGAGATTGTTCCATTCATCCATTAGTATCTTACTGAGAGCTTTAAGAGATGAAGAACTTTGTTTATTCTGCCTGGGGAGAGATTAGAGAGTCTTTTTCTTCCTTTGGGACTGCCAGCCATTGTTCCTGTTTACAAAGAACATGTATTTTTGTATTTTTAAAAACTGTGCATTTGGGGGACTGCTGGAAATTGATGGAAAAGGGAGTAATAAATTTCAAACCTAGCTCTTCTGAAATTGCTGCCTCCTGGCTGGGTTTGATTCAGATGCCATTGGCATCTTTGAAGAAATCCATTGTCTGCTGGAAAAATCAGTCTCTGCTTTCTAATAAAGAACCTTTTACTTTTGAAAGCCAGAGCAGGATTCTTTGTGTTGTTGTTAAAATTTACCTTATTTATGAGTCTACATGAGGGATGGTGGTTTGTGGAACCAGCAAGGGCAATACTCCAACCATATAGAAGAATTCAAATTAGACTTGCCTAAGTAAGGTCCATTCTGAAAAATTTTTGTACATTTGTTCATTTGGGATTTCTTCCTTTTTGCTTCCTAGATTTTTCTATTATGGTTTCCATTGCAGGATAATTCCAAATAGTATGAAAGGCCCTGATTCAGCAGGGTACCAAAGTGGTTGCCTATAATTAAGCAGGTAAATAGTTCTGTGCACTCTAGTGGGACTGCCTGCTTGATCAGAACACGTACTTGGATGTCTCGTGGGACTGAGACCAGGAGGAGCAGGGCCAGCAGCTGGCCATGTGTGTGAGAGACATTTCCTGAAGGAAATGTTACTAGAGCCTTAATTATAATAGAAGTGCTCCTTGGAAGAAACAAAGCAATGTTTTTTCCACTATTTTAAATGTCAACAGTGTTCTCTCCTTTTCCAGTTATTGGTGTAAGTGCCAGAGTTAATGCAAAAGTATTTCCAAAACAGCTACAAGTCTGTGGTTTTAAGGAACAGTTTTGCAAAGATCAAAACTCCTTGGTCTTCTCCTCTGCTGAACAAAAGGCTCCCATGTGGAAAAAAAATTAAGATTCCAAAGCATGTTGCTGTGGGGATTGTATTTCTAATTATTGCAACTTCTTGAAAGGGTGGAAACCCAGCTACTGCTTTTAATTTCTGAGGGGCTTTTGGATTTTACACAGTTCAGTTAGTATATGCTATTATACTTGCAGACAGTAGCGCAGCACTGGCTTGCTCAGGCTTTAACTCAATTCTTCTGGTATATTAATTTTCATTTCTAATATAATTTTTATCTGTTCTAACTGGCTTTGCAGTATTGCTTTTGAAGACTTAAGGTCAGAAATGTTGCCTTCCTTACTCATTTAACTTTCTCATGTCAGTTTCCAGACACAAGATATAGTCTCCAATAGTGTTGTTATTGTGATTTCATGACTTGCCTTATTTTGAAACAGAATGTTGTTTTTCTGACTGTTCCACTGCTTCTTAAGTTGATAAAATATTTTTCCAAAGGCACTAAAATCTGTTTAAGGAGGTCTTGAGACCTAAGTGTATAAACACCTTGGGGATCTGCACTTCAACTATGGACTGTGTTGCACTGGGGAAAAAACGTAGCAAGAAGTTATTTCTTGTGAGCACACAATCAGGAAAGGCAGGAAGAATTGCAGTGATAATATACTTTTATTTTAATCATCAGTTACAGCCTTCAAATTTGGCCTTAGAACTTATTTTGGTAGGAATGGAAAATGCATGCCTTCAGAAAAAAAAAGAGTGTCTTTTGTGTCTGTAGGATTCTTCTTGGTGTACATTTTGTGAGTAAAAGATGGGAGTTCTGGAGAGTAATTTCTTGGGTTGAAATAGTAGCCCTCTGTACCTCTACCAAAAGTTTTCTCCTCCAGCCTAACTAGGAGAGCTTGCTGCATTTTACTGGTGACACCAGTCTCTCTTGCTTGTTTTTTCTGGGGTACTTATCCTTAATGAATCTTTTTGAAATTCTGGCATGCTCTGTTTATCAGAGCAACAGTTGCGGCTCTTTAAAGCTGCCCTGGATTACTTTTTTTTTAAAAAATATCTCCTATTTTTATGCCATTTTGTAATGGCATTACAAAATGTTGATCCCCCACCCTGCAGACATACCCCTTGCAAACAGTTCTATTCCCCATTAATTCGATAAATTTAACCTTAATAAATGGTTTTAAAATCTGTTTCTGATGTTCTACCAAGTGTTTGTGTTACCAGGAACACATCTATGTCGTAAGAATGCTGGACACTGCCTAACCAATCAGACTGGCAAATAGGGGGCAGATTGCACAGCGGTGTTGGTTACTATGCCTGACAGATGCCAGAAGGAAAACCTTGATGTAATCTGGTATAATCACACTGCCCAACACTGGAGTAAGCTCTGCTCAGAAACATTTATATTTCTTTCTCCAGCCTTTGTAGGGCTGTTCAGTTCCCTCACGTGTAAAATGGATTAAGTTATTTAGCAAGGGTTATCATATTTAAAATTAAAGGTACATGTTCAGTGTAACAACATGGTTTGGTTCTTGAATTTTTTTTCTTGTAAACTTTCACTGTAAAATGTTGCCCAACTGTGATTTTTCTGACGTATTTATTTTCCATTATCATTTTGGTTGCTTGTTTTAGTCTTCATTTAATACTAACACACTTTGTGTGGCTGACATAAACCATGCAACACAGCACTGCTGTTGCAGAACATGATGCTGACCCAGCTTTGCTGCACAAGCAAAGAACAGTATGTAAATCAGCAGCAGAAACAGGTCTGAGAGGAAAAATTGTTTCAGTTAAAACAATCTAAATGCTTATTGCTGTCTGTAATCAAACCAGTTTTGAAATGAGGGCATTTTAATTGAATATAATACATTTTGTGCTATTTCAACACTTAAATTAATCAGCAGTTGTAACACTTCTTCTGCCTAAGTTCCTGCTTTCTCCTCCTCCTGGCTCCATTTTCTCCTTCCTTATCTTTCTCTGCTTTCTCTTCCTTTTCCTCCATTTCCCTTCTGTATTTTTTTAAATAGCAGCTTTGCTTTCCTTTGACCCTCTAATTTCAAACTCAATAACTTGGTTTTATAATTTGTTTTCATGTCTTCAGTTCACCTCCTCTATGTGTGTGGCCTAAGCTGAAGCACAGAAGCAGCAGCCAGAAACTTCACATTGAAATTTCTGTGCGAAATTCTCCCTCTCTCTTTAAGACAAGCCCCAACAGCCTTGCCAGAGACTAGAGGCAGATTTTGTCACTGCTGCTGCTCTTTGGTTTCCCAAGAAGTGTGCTAGCCTGGGAATCTTGCTGAGAAGTTCACTGGAAATTTTTAATGTGTGAGCTTTTCAGAAAAGGGCATCATTGTGGTTTTGGGCGAAAGGAAACAGAGGAAAGAGGTTTTAATGAATTTAATTCATTGTGGTGTTTTTCTTCTAAAATGCTAGCATTTTTAATTTCTGTTAAATACTAACATATTTTAGCTGTCACTTGATGCACAAGCCAATTTTTTGCATTCAGTTGATTTCCTCATATCTTGTTGCCAGCGAGCTTTACATTAATATTTTCCTTTCAGTTAATTTAACAAATATTACTGTACCCTTGCTCATATTCCTCAAGGAACATGCCAGAAGTTTGACTCTTAAAAAATTGATTTTTTGGATTAAGTTCTGATAGTTCTTCTGGCTGCACAGCACAAATTGCTTCATAAGCGTGATGATGGTGCCTAGAGGAAAGTGTTTCCCTCTAAAGTCTATTATATTTAGTTGGATTAAAGGGGAAGGATAGAAAAACTGATTTACTAAGTCTCCCAGGCAACCTGAGAAGTTAATAAACATGGGATTGATTGTAACATCACTTAAAGATGGGAATTGTCAAGCTCAGTTTTGTTTATGAGATTACAGCTTCACTTGACAAACTGCTGAAATTCCATTCTTAGATGCTTAAGACTTTGCACTGATGCCCCACTTAAAATATTTGCAAGTGTAATAACAGCAGGCTAAAGCTCAACATACAGAGGAATATTTTTAAAAGACGTAATGCATAATTTTCTACTTGGTCTGTTTGAAAAAAATGAAAAGGATGTATTTTTGAATCAATTTAATATCTTCACAGATAATTTAAAAGAGGACAAAAGTGTAGCATGTGACGTTTGCAGATTATTTGAGTGAAAAGTATGGAAATCCCCATGTAGATGTCACTGGAAACAAACTGAGTTGCCATGGTTGGCAGCCAGTTAAACATGAGCTGCCAAAGTGGTGGCTCAGAGAAGAAAATAGGATTGTTTTGGTGTATAAACAACAAACCACGTGTATTCTGTGGATGCTTTGGTTACTACAGTACTAAGTCCAGTTTTGGTGTCCATGATTTATCATGAAAAAGACGCTGGCACACTGAAAAGGGCTCTGAAAAGATCTCCAGAACAATTTGATGTCTGGAAAAACTCCCTCACAGACTGAAGTGAAGTAGCTCAGTGGCATTTAGTTTAGAAATGACAATGTTCAAGTTTGAGGAATGGCTCTGCCTCAAGGAATTAACTGGAAGGGAAATAAGATTTAAGTGCTTTATGTTACAGACCTGTGACTTCAAGAGGTTATTTGAATCCGAGACCTTTATAATCTGTCCCACATAGATGTAGATTGATTGAGATGAGACTTGAATAGTTAAGCCTAATAAGTAGTGAATTTAGTAGTAGTATACATGGAAAGGTCTTATTTACAGATATGGTCGTTTTTCCATAGTTTGTTGTTTTTCAACCACAGCTCATAACTTCTTGTCACGTGTTAAAAGCTTGATGCAGGTCTCCCTTGGTGAAATTTCATAATCTAGATTATTCAGGAGGGCAGCTGCAGTAATCATAAGGAGCTGCAGTAATCATAAGGCAAGCAGGGTAACTGGTATATATATCTATATAAAAACTTTAATTAAAAGTCTGAATTTTTTTGCAGTCATCTTTTTAATTACCACTTGGAAACTGGGACAAAGAAGAAACCGATACTAAGCCACCTATGGCTCTTTGCAGTTTTATAATAAAAATTTCATTACTACTGCTGGTTTGTGGATATGGTGTGAGAATTCCTGAAATGTGCTGAAACTTCATTGAGGTCTTGTACATCTATATTTGATGGTATTATTAGACTTGTGGATTTTCACTCATTTACATTCTTCAGGGAGGCTCTTGCACAAATGGATTTTAAAGTACTAGGTGATGAAATCCTTGTTTCAGTGTTTCTCCATTGAAATATCTTTCTGGAAGGTCAGCACTGCACGTGTAACTTGGCACAAAGTAAAATTGGAAAGAAGTAATGACATCAGAACCACATGAGTGTATTTCTCAGAGAGGGCTGTTAGGTTTGTTCAGAGAGAAAGGAGAGGGAGGGGTCAGGAGCTGACATTACACCCCAGAATGCTGAAATAAAGAAAGTAAACCTAAAATGCATCTTTGAGATTGGGCATTGCTTATTCTCTTACCATTACGAGTCATCACATTAAATTCCTGAGTTAATCTGAGAACACCAGTTAAAAGCAAACAATGCCAACTTTATGCTAAAAGGCAGCAGGGTGGGTTTGGCTACTCAGGGAGTCATCTGGGAGTCATCGGGAGGAAGAAGTTTTGCTTTTGATGCTTCTGAAAAGATGCAAAAGAACTTGAAAATCCCTAAGAGAGAGAAGATGGCAAAATGCTGGAGCACTCACCTGGCTCGTTACGTGTGGACTGCAGGAAAATTAAATGTTGGAGCTGCATTGGAAGAGATTTGATTCTGAGCCCTGGGAGAAGTATATCCACATGTCAGCATGCACAAGTGTTGTGGTGGTGCTGAACTGAAGTTCAGCTTTAGTCAGCTGTCCCTGTTTCCTTAAGGGAGTACCCATTAATTTCCCCCTTCCCAAACAGCAACAGCCTGTCCGTGCCTTCTGCTCATAAAAGGAACCTAAAAGATCACAGCAATTGCTTTCAGTTTGAAGAACTCTACATGTGGTCAGTCTCATCCAAACTTGTGTGTTTGTGCTTGTATGTTTCCTGTAGCTTATTTTTTTTTTTATCTGTCACAACACATTCACAATCTGCTGCGTGCATAACATGGGTGGGGTGGATTAATAAAGGAAGAAGGGGATGGGCTTTTAATTTGCAAGTTCTGAGGGATTGTTATGAAGGACAAGGGTGGAGGAAGCAGGCTTCTCACACCATACAGAGATGCTGTGAGGGCCTTTTGAAGATGTGATTGTTTGTAATTGTCTTGTTCTGTTTTTAGAGGCAGTTGCAAAAGACCTTGAAAGCCGTGTACTTAAATATGCTCAATTAAATTGCTTTTTGTTGTTGTTGTTGACTGTAATCCCTCATGTAATCTCTTCGTGTGAGCAGCAGTGCAGAATTTGAACATGTCTTGCTCATAAGAATCTCTAACCTCTCCAACCTCTCTTTCCAAAGTGTAATGATTAAAAACTTGGACCACAAACCTGCTTCTAGTTCAGACACCACCTGTCCAAGTAATACAGAAAGGTCAAAACAGAGGCAGCAGCAGAGGAACAAAAAGCAATAGAAAATGGCACAAAGAAAGGTTTGTTGAGAAGATACAAAAGATACCATTCTGTAACTTAAATTTAATCTTGATTAGTTAGAGAATAAGAGTGATGCTAATCAGGTTAGGCATGCTGGCAAGACAGTAGAAAGAGCAGCAAGACAGCTGAGGAGAAGAAATCCCTCTAACCTTCCTCTAAACCTTCGCTAAAGATTAATCCATCTCTGTTGGATGCACTAATATGTAAGAGAAAAAGGAATGTCTAGCAGAAATAGCAACAGAAGGGCCGTAGATTACATGTCTGAGAGGCTTGGATTTCTAGAATTAATTGTGACAGTGTCTTTTTATTTAGTACTTCCATGCCTTTTTTTTTTTTTCCCTCCCTTTAAATCTATAAAATGAGAGTAGTATCTATCTAACTATGTAAACAAGTTGTGACAATTTGTAAGTTGTTGCCTGGATAGGTAAGAAGCCCATGGAAGCACGTTGGTAGAGATGTTTCCTTTCTTCAAAGATCACTCTTTGCTCTTTTACTTCATAAAGGCAAAGATGAGTCAGTTCAAAACTTGGGTTAGTAGAGGGCTATTTCTGGGTGTATAATGTAACAACAGTAGTTTGTGAAGCACAGAGTTGAAAATAAATTAATGTTCCTGACTGGACCAGTGTGAAATGCTCTCCTGAGAGGTGGCTGGCCTATCTGTGGGTGGTTAAGCACAAGCCAAAGTTTAGATGTGCTCAGCTGGAGATAACATTGGTGGTACCTGCCGTGGCAAAGTGCTCTGGAAAAGCTTAATACTCTGTGGAGCCAAACTTTGTAAATACAGCTGTAGCCCTAGGTCACAGTGATGCAATGATGAGAAGAGGAAAAGGCCTAAAATTTGTAGAGAGTCATTGTGGGGATTGCTAAGTTGCATTGTGTGAGTGAAGTGAGCAGTAGCCAGCAGGTTCTCCAGTCCCAGGTACCCAGTGTGGCCCAGCCCCTGTGTCTGTGGTGTTTAGGCTGTAAAAGGTGACCTTGCCTCTTTGAGAGAAACAAAACCATTTTATCCTAAACAACCCACGAGGCCTTTGTGCAGCAGAGAAGCTTTTGTGCTGTAAAGCTCAAACCATTTGGTTTCAAAGATCCATTTAGAACTGGGCCCTGGCCAAGGGGAGAAGAGGTTCACCCCAAGCAGCCTCTGTGGTGATGTGAGTGGTTTGTCCTGCCTGGTCCTGCTGACTGACATTTGTTGCCCCTTCATTGTGCTGTTGGAAATCATTGCACTGTAAACTGGATTACAGGCTGGATTTTTCCTCTAGCAAGCTTCTACCCACCTCTTGATTTTGTCGAAAAATGTCACCATACTGAGAGCCCTTCTTGGCTGAGTTAAGGATGTAGAGATAACTGAGGTTGAGGAAAAGAGTGGAGATTTCTAAAGCTGGTTCTGCTGACAAAGTCAGCATGTTTGAGGAACTACACCCTAAAGCAAAATGTTAAGGAATGTAGAAACGCTAGAATATAAACTGTGAAAGGGTGTGGGGAAATGCTTCCAGAGTTAGGGCTATTTTATGGTGGAAAGGAAAGTTGTGATACTTTTTTTTTACTTGTTGATTTTAAGATGCTTATCTGCTGAATTGCATTCTTTCAGTTTTGGTATGTATACTATGGAATTTCTGTGGCTAGCTAGAAGAAAGTAATTCAGACATGTATTTCAAATATAAACAAGAAGTAGGAAATGAAATAAGTTTGGGTGGAAAAAAACACATGATGTAAAGGGAAGAATATAAGCAAAACAAAGTGATGCAATAATTCAACAGTGGAGTAAAGTATGCTGGCAGGACTTCATGAAAGCAAGGATCTCATTTGTGGTCTGCAGACCAGTTCCATAAAGAGTGATACATTGAACTTAGGAAGAATGTCTGGTAGACATCAATGTCATTATTCCACTCTTAAATTCAGGGAATTCTTGTTCATGTTAAATGTATCAACATCAGGAAAAGCCACGTAGATCTGAGAAGGGTGTTTTGATTTTTAGGGTTTTTTTTTTAAACCAACAGGAAAACAAAAACTAGGAGAGAGAAAATAAGTTGTGTACAGAAAAACACTTTGATTAGTGTGCCAGACTGCCCAGAGTGATTGTGACATCTCCTTCATGAAACACATTAGCAGCAGAAGAAATTAATAGGTCAGAATATTAATTCATCTGCTCTGTCTTCCAGGGAGGCAAAGAACAGCCAAGACTTTGTCTGATGCTCTTCCTGAAAAAGCATCTTTGTGTTTATGACTGCATTATGAGAGATTACCTAAGGTGATGAGGAAGTACCCGGTTTTCGACTTGGAGATGATCTGTAAACGGGAGGAAGAAGTTTTGCTTTTGATGCTTCTGAAAAGATGCAAAAAAACTTGAAAATCTTAATAGCAGGAGAGTTCTACTGTCATTTTTATTCAGGGAATACTATCTCTGAGCAGCTGAGAAGGAAACTTACATTTAGTCAGAGTGGCTTTTGTATTTTGTGTGTATATTACTGTATACTGAATGCAGATGTCTAATCTGCAACAGGAAGAAAACCTTTCATTTTGGGAGTCTTACTGAGATGTGCTTACCTGTGGTTTACAGTCAGAAGCAGTAGGAGTACAACAGCATCTTAATTCTTTCTTCAAATCCTGGCAGAATTTCACCAAACTACTAATAATTGTTTTTTTATTTAAAGAGCTTTCAGTTCATCTCTTCACATGAGTTCAGAAATAAGGGCTTGTGCATTTTTCAATGGTAAAGTTAAATGTTTAAGACTGGTGAAGAAGGGTATTCAAAGTGATTACGAATAAATTGAAATACTTACTCATATGATATATTAGCACAAAGTTATTTTTCTTCATGTAATGGTTCACAGTGCAGGAACTGATGTCTGTCATTAACATCACCTAATGTTTTCCTTGATAGTGTTTTAGCTTTTAAATTGATTGTAGCATAAAGGTTTTTATTAAACTGTTCTCTGGTGGACTGTGTGTAAGGATTGTTCTAAGAACTGGGGTTGAGGGCAGGGAGTTGGTTCCCTTCATTCCAAAGATGAGCTCTCCAGAAAATTTGAATGAATTTGGTGAATTTCCCATAAAGACACACATGATTTTGGACTTTTGACTTTTAAAATGGAACAGCAGGCATTGCCTTGGTAATAAACATGTGCCTCTTGTCCCCTTTCTAAAATTCCTTCTGCATTTGCATGGCCCATTGGGCATGTTCAGTGAAGAACTGTTCAATGTGGTGGCTGTGACTGGGGATGATTCCACCTGCCAGGAGTACATTCCTCTTGCTCACAGGCCTCAGAATGGGGTATGCCTTGTAGCTGCCAGCTGTGCCAGGTAGTCCTGTGGCAATGAATGCTGCTGTGGTACATCACTGTTCAGTTACAGTTGAAAAATAATACACAGGCATGGAAATCTTGTTATTTTTCAGCTGGAAGAGCTGAAATGCTGTGTGCAGTTTCTGAATGCTTGAGTTCAAAAACCTCTGTATAAGGTGAAACGGTCATTATGGTTCTGTCTTCAGCTTTTTGGGGCTTGTTTTTTTCAGTTACAATATTTGCAGAGTATGTAGTACAGTTTGGAAAATATGTTTTTCTGTCCTTCTAAGTTAAAGCTCTCTTGTGTTTAAATTGAATGTGTTGGCTCTTGAGAGGATTTGAATAATGCAAGTACTCAGCGTTACAAAATATTTTTTGTTTTTCAGTTCTGAAAACAAAGGGAGTGAAGCCATAAATTCAAAGAGCAGCCAAAAGGAAAGCACAACTCTGCCTGCACTTTTGAAGGTAAGAATTTTATTGACTAATATTTATTTTAGGTAAAACCTGCCACCTCTGCTTGTGACTATTTGTTAGGGTTTTGATGTTGGATGCACTCCTCTACTGCAGCATGGCACCTGATTGCCACCTTCTGGGTTAGGGTCCACTATGCCAGGGTTCTAATGTACATGCTGAAGACACAAAAAACTATTTGTGCTTCACATTCTTTAAACAAAATCCATGTATTTACTTACAGGAAAGAATTGAGGCTTCAGTGCGTGTTTGCCAGTGAAGAAGAAAACTAATATTTTTATCAAACCATGTTTACAGGCATTGCTCTAAAGCACCATTTCTGTGTAATTTATGAATATCTAACCAGCAAGCCTGTGCTTGCCTGAAGGTCTGCTGGTTGCCAGCCAGAGCACTGCAAGATCTTTGTGCTGAGATTTGTCTGTAAGTCGGGTGCTCCTCACCAGTTACCCGTGTTAATCATGCTTGTCTTGTCCTGTAAGTGTTGTGCTGCGAGAAAAGGACATGTTCCTCTGTGATCAGGGCTTTCTCCTGTGGCACTAGGCACACCTAAAATTGTGCTTAGATTCAGCCAAATATCATAAATAATTATGTACAAGACAGGTGATAACAGCTGTCACATCCTGCCCTGCACTGAGCTGTTCTAGTGATCCAGTCACTAAGCAATTTTGCTTGAATTTTTGTTCCTTTTCTGAGTTGTCTCAGTGCAGTGCAGATAATATGGTGGTGCTTCCCCAAAAGGGGCTTGACTAGTCTGCCAGATTTATTTATAGGCTTCTTAACACACTTAATCTGAGATTTCTATCCCATGTTGCATTTACTGAGCATTCGTGGTGTATGGAAAAGGAAGTGCTCGCCTTCTGTAGGGCCCACAGTCCCTGTGTAGTTGCATCCTCAGTATCTAGGGACCATTTATTTGGGCTTCACTAAAGTTGGAGACTTTTCAGTTGCCTCTACAAAGACCCCAGCAAGGTTATTTGCTCAATAAAAATCCATTTTGACTATGGTTTGTCTACAGCAAGGTGGGAAACAATGTTTGTTCAGAAGCCAGGTGGATTTAGGCCAACTCTGTCAGTTCAGAGCTCCTGGAAGATGCCACTGCATGGCTTCCTATTACCATAAATCATTGATGTTATGCAGGCAGAAAGGTTTCTGATAAACCAGAGAAGACTCTTATCTATTATAATAGAAGATAATTTTCTCAGTTTTAAAAAAATCTCATTTTTCTGTGTCAGATCAGTGAAAAATTCCAAACCAGATTTTCCTTTGGAGGAGAGTCCACCCGAGGACAGGACTGAGGAAGGGGAATTATTCAGGATTCAGCACTAGGAGTTGCCTAAAAGGAAGTATGGATGGGGCTAGGTCTCAGGGAAAAAGCAGGATGCGTAGGTGGAGCAAAGCAAGCATAGCAAGTTTAAGTTACCTACGAGTATTTCTTTCTTGCCAAAAACTAAATCTGATTAATTTTTTTTTAATTTACAAAAGCCACAATTCAGAATCTTTCCTGCTGAATCTGTTTCAGTAGTTTTTTACTCAAAACTAGTGTTTTTATAATACTGTACTAAAAGCTGCTGCCAAAATTAATGCTGTTTTTTTCCAAGTATCTGATCTCCTCTTTGCCTTGCCATAACTTTTAACTTAATTGTATTGTTTTAGATGTGTGTTAAAAAGCCTAAAACCATGACATTACCTTTGAAATAATACCTGGTGTTTGTATAGGCTTTAGGAAGAAGGTGTGGTTTTCATACTAGTAGAATGTGCTGGCTCTTGAGCTGTACTGAGAGCTTCCTGTCTAACTTTACTCTTTCTTAAGCTGATCAAAAACCTTGTGATACACTTGAACAGTTTCATATGCATAGCAGTGAGTACTTTGAGCAGTGTATCTTGTGGCCACTATCTACAACCAGATAGTAAAAACTTACTTAGAGGAAGTAGAGAAAGTATTGGTTTTCTGATGCTCCCCTTGCTACATTTTCTGTGGAAAATATTTTCTGTTTTTTCCTCTCACTGCTGTCTCCAGTACACACTTGAAATTTAGTAATTGGCCAAAATAAACTGTCTTCTGCAAAGATCACCAGATTGCACCTGAGCAGCTGGAGAGAAGTGACGCTGTCTTAATTGTGGTCTTGGGATAACTTAAGAGTCTTTTCCAGCCTAAATGATTTTATGAACGGTATGATCTGTGTTATTTAAAGATGCTTCAGGTTTTTTCATCCATTCATCAAGGTTACTGTAGGCTGACAAAAAAAATGTTATGGAAAGTGTGCTTTGTGAAGAATGTCTGAATCTATACATGGATCAGTTTTGAGCAGTTTTCCAAGCACGCCCATATCTCTGAGCTGTGTTTCTACCTCAGCATTTCAGGTGGATGGTGACTAAAAGTGAAACCATGTTGTGTCTGTGTTAGCTGTCACCAAGTTAATGAGCCATCCTATTTCTGATAGACTTCCACACTGTGATTTTGTATATTCATTGGCCATCTTAGCAGGAAGCCAGGGGCGAAATAGCAGAGGAGCTGTAAGTCTCTGATTTAGCAGCAAAGGTCGAATGTCTAAATTATAACTGACTGGGTGAGTGGAGCTGGGAATTGTGCTGAGCTGTGGTAGTTCTTCTGAGCATTTTAGACACAACTTCTGTACTTTGCCCCTGTTATTTTTTCCCTACAATGAAATATTTAGCTCATAAAGGGAGGAAAAGATATTTTAATGTGCACCTTTTGAAAATATTAAGCGTAATTTTTCTGTGCGCCAGGGGGACTTTATCAGTCATCACTTGATCACTTTCAAGAAAATATTACTGAAATATATTTTCTGTATCTGTTAAGTGATTGCAGAAAGTACACCACCTCCTCCCAGTATTAATTTACAGATTTTGTTTTGCTTCTCTTTCTTTGAATTAGGGCTGTAAAGGGTGTCCTTTCTGAGTAAACGCTCCGTTTGAGCAGCGTGATTGTTGAGCAGATGGTTGTGTGGATGTAAACAGCTCTTGAACTTCATGTTTAGTGTGCTAAGTATCTGCACTACAGACTGTCCAGTACACATTAGTATATCATTAACCTCACTTTTAGTGCTGCGGGGATTTTGTTTTCTAAGGGAATAATGCAGCAGTACTCCCTGAAAAAGGGTGTTTCATGGTCCCTTCCTATAGCAGTGCGTGGAGAAAATGGCCCATTCTCCCATAACCCATTAGGAAGGAATTCTTAAGCATCTTAGCACAGAAACCACCATGTGGGTTCTGTCAGGCAAACCCAAAAGTTCCAAAAAGTAAGTGCAGATTTGATACACCAAATGCATAATTTAGGTTACAGTATTTCAGTAGCATCAAGTATTCTATGATTTGGCCCATAGGCTCAAGTCTGAATTAACCTGAGACAGTCTCAACCTTCATAGAAAACTCAGGGGCAGAAAGTACAGCAGAGATTATCAAGTCTGCTCCTGTGCCTCAAGGTGAGATCTCTGTATCTCTGTCATACCTGATAAAAGTTTGTCTGACTTGTTCTCAAAGACCTCCAGGGATGGAGATCTCCTAAGATCTCTCCAACCTCATCAGACAACTGTTCTACCAATTTCACAGACCTTATAATTAAAAACCCTTTTTCTTAACATGACATCTAAAGCTTCTGTGCTACAAATTAAACCTGTAGCTAATTGTCCTCTGACAAGTACTCCTGTACACTGTGAACATGGAAAATAGAGATTATTCTGTAGCTCTGCTCTGTCACATGAATTTCATTTCAAGGTAACATAAAGATGGCTGTATTTAAGCAGGAGACATGGTATTAAATTTTGATTGCAAGGACTGCAATTATGTGATAAGATGGAGCCAGCTTCTTTTTGGAGTTGCAACGGGTACAAGTTGGAACATGGGAAATTCCAGTCACCTATGTGAATTTACCTTTTTTTTTTTTTCTTTTGTCTTTAATATAAAAATGGTCTCATATTGGAACAGTTTGCCCAAGTGAGTTGGAGAATCTTTATGCTTGTAAATACTCAAAACAAAGCTGGATTAACCAGAGCTGCTTTGTGCAGGAGCACAGACTGCATGACCTTCCCAGCCACATTCCTTTCAGCCTAATTTGTGCTGTAATTCTATGTCACAAAATTTTTCATCCAGTGTGCCAATTTACACAAGACTTTTTTAGAAGTCCCATGAACTTGCTGAATATAGATTGCTGTTCTTATGGAATGTGCCTTATTTTGACTATAGTTTTAAGTTTTACAAAAAACTTAGAAATCAAAATTAAACCTAGAGTCTTAGTTAACTACATACTGTTTTCCATATAGCATGGGGTGGGGATTTATATTGTCATGGTTTTATTTTATATTGATTTTATTTCAAAAAATCTCATCACTTAAAATTTCATCATTAATTATCTAAGTAGTGTCTGGTCAGGCTGTCTGTGAATTCTTGCTAAATTCCTGACTTAATGATTAGAAATCAGAGAGAGGGATGCTTTTTCTTTTGGGAGTCAAGGGAGATGGACTATTGCTGCCAACCACGAATTTTTGAAAAACCTAAGGGTTACTTGTAAAAACTGCTGCTGCCCACAGCAACAACTGAAAGATAAAACAAAAGTTGTTTTGGAGTTTGTACAATCAAGATTTCTCTTGTGAAAGCAGGTATTTTTCTCCTCAGCCATGATGTAGACTTTTGTTGAAATGGAATTTTATAGGCGGTACCTTTTGGCTTCCCAGGATACTTTGTTAAATTGATGGTTGATGTTAACAGCTATATGTGTTGAGGGAGATAATTCAAGATCATCCCATCCCATCTAAAGTTCTGGTAAATTCCCTTGCAATACTGAAGATTTTTAAAAAGAATGATCTTGAAATGTGCTTCCCTCTCTGCTACTTTTGTTCTTCAAAGAAGGGATCATGAGCAGGGAACTTTATTTCAGGATGGGTGGGGGAAAAAAAGGCTTAAACCTTGTCTGTTTAGCTCAGAAAACCAGCAGACAGGTGAAGCAGAAGTGTGATGCCTGGTGCTATAATCTGCCCATAGAATGTAAGTGCAGGTGGAAATCACACTGTCTCATCCCATTCCCAGTGTGCTGTCACTTCTCCATTTGAAAAGGTAAATTTCACCTTTCTTTTTTTTTTTTTTTTACCCAAGCTTCAAGAAATTGTCAAATAAAAGAGAATAGAAATTGTTTTATGTTTGTGGAAACATATTCATTAAAAGGCAATGAAAGTGTAATACTGGAAGACTTTGGGGGAAAGAACAGAAGTAAGGCAGACAATTTAATTCTGTTCTCTCTGGCTCCACAGTAGCCCACAGTAGTAATGAGGTGATGGTTGCATACTCAGAAGTGAGTACCAGTTTTTAATCTTCGATCAGAGCTTTAAAATAATTTAATGAGAAAATCCAGAAGGGAAAATTTTCAAGCAGCTTTGCAAATGGTGTGAAGAGAAACTTTTAAATTGAAAAGTTAATTTGGTTGTTCTAGAGCCTTTCACTGAGTTTAAAATTCTCTGTGAAAGTGACCCAGCAGAAATTTTATTTCAAATTGTACCTCCTGTTTTCTACCTTTCCATTTGAAATGTTCACCTCAACCACTTTATCTGTTGTTCTCGTCAGGGAATGTATTTCTGGATACTTCCTCACATTTTAGGAGAATACTATAAATTTCAGAGAATGCTTGTTTCATCTTTTCTTTCCTCATCTGACAGATTAAATATACATTAATGACTCTTTGCTGTTTCAAGAATTCAAATGGATAAACAAATTTTTAAAGTTCCAGTGCTGAACTTTGAGCAGATGCTGTTGTCTTTCCAAATGTTAAATAGTCATTGACTTTAAATAGGTTTATTTTTTAAAATGCAAAGCTGATACAGTTTAACTAAAAGTCTCTTCCTGTTGTTTAACTTTTACTCCTGATTAAGAAGATGCCATGATTTCATTAGTTTTCTAGTTACTTTTGTCTTCCGGGGTTGCCATGACCTGATTTTTTTCATGTCAAACCAAGCAGAGAAATGAGGATGGGGAAGGAAAACTTCCCAGTATTAAAAAGTATTCAGGTTAACTGGGTATTTGTAGAGGTACTGAGTTCATCTTTAACTTAAATTCCCCCAAAACTCCAAGTCACTCTTTGTTTCTTTTGGGTTTTTTTTGCTTTTTCTCATTAGTTAAAAGGTATGTTTTAGTAAAGACTAAATAGTTTTTTACAGTGATGGACCTCTCTTACATCTTCTACACCACCACTCTAATTACTGGCTTAAATAGGAAAAACCCACTTTAACCATGTATTTTTTCAATCCACTTGGTTCATGAACACTAGCAACAGTGGACTTTTAGGGGTTCTTATTGTGTATTTCACAGTCTGATAGTACTTTTGCCTGAATTTTTCTCAATGCCATTCTAATTTCCTTAGACAAGCTTTGTTCTTAATCTTTGTCTCACTACGTCCAATAGTTTTTCATTAGGTTTCCATATGTATTGTCTCCTGTTGGTTGCAAAAGCCTGACAGATTTTCCTCACAGTACTTGAAAAAACAAAGGCGTATTTCACATTTGGATTTAAGGCACCTCAGTGTGTCTCACTCACTGAGAAAAGTGAGAGATTGCACCAAAGATGCTTTAACCTCCCAGAGAAAGAAAATCTGCTAAAAACTGCATTTATGACTCACTGTGGAGATGAACTAGCCTGTCACCAGCCCCAGCTATGTCCCTGTGGATTTTGCTTAGCACACAGAATGTATATACTGTGTCAGTGTTCTAACTGAATGAGATGTTCATAATTGTTGAATGAAATGCAGCCATCTCAGTGGTGTTGAAAGGTCAAAGCTAAGGGCAGGAACAAGATTAATTTTCCTGTACTATATGTGGAAATGCCTACATGTGCTACTTTGTGCCCCCAGCACTTCAGCCTGAAGCTGTTAATTAATTTATAAATGCCAGCAAACAGAAACTCAGGAGTAGTGCCGTGACCCATTCTCAGATCAGGATGTTGGGGTTAAATGACTTGTTGGAAGTCCCTGGGGTGAATCAGGATGATCCTAAATTTCAGATGGCAGGCCATCTCCTCCCACAGGTGCAGGAGGGATGATGTGGGAGAAGGGTGTCTGTGCAGGAGGTGGGATGCTCTCCCAGTGCCGCAGGACAGGCGGCCTGAGAGGTCCCTGTGCGGCTGTCTGGAGTTTCTGCTTCCTAATGAGCGTTCATTCCTGGGGAGGGAAATCCCAAATGTCTGGCAGCTGTGGCTGGAAGCTGACGCTTTGTTCACGGAGATCTGTGTTTTAACGCTGGTAACGTTTTCATTTCCCTCGTTAGGGCAATAAAAGAGGTTGTATTTTTGGCAGATGGACGGAGCCCTTGCTGACTGAGAACCTCAATTCAAACTTCAGCCACCCAGCTGCTGAGAAGAGATGGCTTACAAGGGTGGTCACGAGGGTTCCCTGCTGGGCAGGAGGTGAGGAAAACTGAGGTGACCTGGCAGTTTACCCTCCTCAGGGTGCTGCTGTGCCCTGCAATCCCACCTCGGGGGATTGCTCACCGGGTGGCGAGCCCTGGGCCTGCCCACCGAGGCGCAGCGAGGCCGAGGGCGGCTGTCTGCGCTGCGGCCTGCAGTGGATGACAGCCTGGAGGGCACACTCGGCTGCCCCTGGATAAATCAGCTGGGATAGCAATCCTGCCGCGGTGGGCTTGTCCCCTGAGCCCCAGCTGGCAGGCTTCAGTGCAGCAAAGTGGGAGCACAGGGCCCAGGCACGGCGTCACTTATCGCTGCGGTCTCCTGATTGAAGCCATAGTCTCGTTTCACACTCCGCCACACCAGGCTCCTTGCACGTGAGGGCACGGGCCCGTAGGATAATTCAGGTTGAAGGGAGCCCAGAGTGTCATCCAGTCCAGCCTCAGTTCAGCTACAAGGTCAGGCCAGGTTACCCAGGGCTTGCTCAGTGAAACTCGGAGCAGCGAGTTGCCAAAGGACTAAAAGCTAATTAAAGCTTCATGAAGCATGTCACAAGCAGGAAAGCTCACAGAGAGTGGGAAAGGGGAGGCCAGGAGAAGGCTGATGACAGTTCATTACAAGAGGAGCAGAAAGATAACGTTATAGCAGGAAAATTTTTTTCCTTGCATCAGCAAGGATCTCAAAGGGGATCTGGCAGGTAGGTTTCCATCCAGAGAACACTCTTTTTGTGGTGAACCTGAGAAACTATTCAGACTGCTGTGATGCTGTAAGAGGACTTTTAAAATTTATTTTTCTTTGACTGATGACATGAAGTGTAAGTAAAACAAGAGTCACTGATATTCCTATAGTGTTGTGAATATCAAACTGCTCAAGCTTAATTGTGACACAGAATCAAATGCTCTGTAAGGTTGCTAGAGGCCCTGACTGTTGAAAACTGCTGGGATGTACCATGGAAAGGATTATTTTATATAAACCCTGTGCCCTTTTTTTTTTTTTTTCCCTGAGTGCTCACTAGGGGCTTCTGTCAGAGACAGACTGGGAGAGAGGCACAGGGAATGATAAGTGAAAGTTTCTGTGATCCTGGCTCGTGGAAGTGCCACGGTGCTGTGTGTTCATCAGGCATTCGTGCCTGAAGGCTCCTGCTGTGCTAGAGGCTTACTGGCTTTCGTATAGTAAAGTCTTGTGCTTTCGTCTCAGTCATTTGAATATGGCACCATCTTAAAATACAAACTTCAAAATCTGCAGCAGGAACGGTGCTGTTTGCATAATGCTTCAGACTTTGAATTGAGATTTTGTGTGCAAATGATGAAATACCAATAGCTCAAGCTGTCTGTTATGGCAAAGTGGAGCAGGAGGGAGAATATATGGAGAATAGGATTGATTATATTGAAGGGAAGAAAGAGGGATTTGCATAGTTTCTGTGTTAGGACTTAATATCCACATATATCTTCAAATAAACACAGTGTAAATGTTCTCTGTGGCTTTTTTTTCATGCAAGACGCTATTTATGGTTAAAGGTATGGAAGGACCCTTTCATATTAGAGCTTCCTGTTCTTTTGATTTACCAAAAGTTAAGTAAAGAAAGGAAGATTAAAGAGGAAGGAAAGTCTAAATAGATTTCTGTTTCTGGAAGCAGAGACTACAAAACAGCTTTTCAAGCAGGGCATAAATTATGCTCACAAATAAGCAGCACAGTCTTTACAAGTGTTATGTCTCAGAGCTGCTCAGAGAAGACTTTCACATGTAAAGATTTAACTATATTTGATGTCTCAGCTCCTAATAGAAAAAAAAAAAACAAACTCTCTATTAGTTTCTGAATACAAATGGTTTTAAAAAATGGGCAAAACCACACCAAACAAAACAACAACAACAAACAAAAACACTTATAAGACTAAACTGTTGTCAAGTTTTTAATGTAACAATTTCTTTTATAGTTAATGCATCTAGCTGTTAATGTCATAGATATTTTAATAGTTAATATAAATGTTCGTGGCTTAAAAGGGTTGTGCATAGAAAAGAATAAGATTTGTGTGCATTTCCTGCACTGAGGTACTCTTTTAGATTAGACAAATCTGTGTGAATGGTACAAATCACAAAACTATGGAAAAATGCCCTCCTTCACTTAAAGTTGAATTAAAATCTGGCATTGAAGAATGCTGAGGTGTTAGTCAAAGTGAAGGAAGAAAATGTGACAGTAGAACTTTGAAGCTGACATGGTGAATCATTCACTCATCAAATTTTGGAAATTATTTTGTTGTCTTGTTTCTGTTTTGTATTTCCTCATGCAAAGTATTCAGTTCCTCTGAGATAAAGACAATTATTCAAGAGGTTCATTCCAGGCTCGTGTGTTACTTGTCTAATACTGAAGATAGCAGCCAGAGCTGTGGCACATCTCCAAGCTGCAATGCTGGCATCTTCATTTCCAGGGGTGGGTTTGGGTAGAGTTGACATGTGAAGTGGTAAATCTCTGATCCCACAGGGTTGACTGCACCCCGTTGTGATGCATCAGCTGTTGATCAGAGCAGTTTGTGGGGGAGCAGGCGGGGTTTGTCACAGGTGGGATGAAAAAAGGCCAGAGTTTGACTTTGCCCACTTCTAAAAGTTTACTTAGAAGTTCAAGTTGTGGTTGTACAAGTGTCTTGCCTGTACAAAGAAAATGGATGTTGTGTGGATTTCTCAAGGACAAATTAGCTGTTCAATTTCTGTCCTCACAATTCCAATAAACAATTCAATTTTCAACACATGCTTCTTTTAATATTAAAGCAATTGCATCAGCTCTGTATTTAAAGTGCAAAAAAGAATTGCTTGAAGTTTAAAGACCACTGCTTCAGTATCACTAAATATATCTTGAAAGTTCTTAAGAAATTACTGTTCCCCAAGGATGAAGCTGAGTTCATTAAAACACTTTTTTCACCATTAACATGATCCTAGGTGGCCTATAAACAAATAGGCCTGCTGGCTTATTTAAGATTACTTCAAGTAGAAATAGGATTGGTCACCTAGTGGAAATAGTAGCTTTCTGTGTAGGTGTTGCCCAATTTGAAACAATTACTCTTATCCAAATGTATTGTTGACACAACTAAAATTTGCATAGGACTTTTTGTTCATGTTCTTTCCCACTCCTGTTGAGCAGGATAGATTTCATCTGAGAAAAGCTTGGGGTAACTTTAATCTGTGTTAATGAACTGGGTTGAATCAGGAATTGAAATTACAGGGTTGTGCTGTAAAGATAAAATAGGCAGCAATAGCCTATGGCACCCACTAGAAGGGGTGGGGATGGGGCAGGGAGGTGCTTCCCAGAAAACTTTAGTCCAGGGAAGGAAACACATTTGCAGATTGTGAAGCTGAAAATGTGGCTATGTGTGGTGTTTGTGAAGCCTTCCAGTGAAGTTGCATCACCTTTTTGGGCAGATGGTCTTGACAGAAGTAACATGAGCTTGGACAGCAGTCCCTGGATCTCTGAGAGGAGCTGACGCGGAGGAAATTCAAGGGCATAGATTGGTGAGGAATAGAGCTTGCCTTGCCTCTGGGTGTAGATGCTCAGCTGAGTTGAGGGAAGAAATGAACATGTGGTTTGAATGAGGTGAAGCCCTGCCTCGGTGCCCATTCATTTCAGTTCTGATAGGGCCGATAGGCAGGTCAGAAGGTCAGAGGTGCAGGGCTGGTGCTCTGCAGGACTTTGGCTGTATGGAAAACCAGGCAAAGAGTGCTGGAGACTGTGGGAGACAGCAAATCCATTTGCAAACAGCTGTGCAGTTGAAGGAGAGCTGGCCAGAGGGTTGAACTAAGGTAGTTCAGCTCTGTGATGTGAGTGGAGTTTGTTTTATCCCAATTCTGTTCTTGACTCTCCTCAGTTTTTCAGAAGTGCAGAAGGCTGTGGAGTGTATGTATTTGGCTGTGGTGTTCTTGCCTAGATTTGCAAGCTGAAAACTGTTCTCACAAGCACATGGAGGTTTGTTTGTGAAGCTGTGCTTTCTGAGGGGATTAGTCTGAAGTGTGAAATAACTGTTCCTTGCTTCTTCCCCATGTTTTTGATGTCACTTGAAGCAATTGTTGCCATCTGTCCTGTATTTTTTTCCACTGCAGCTGCATTGGGAATATTCTAGCCTGCGTTAGTCCTTTTTACTTTTTGTGGAATAGGGACCTCTTTGGTACAAAAAGAGAAGACAACAAGCAGTGGGCTTTTAAATGACCTTTTTAAATGACAGATCTCTTGAAAAGAATACAATGTAAAGGTGCAAATTAAAATTAAGGAATTTGGGAATGTGTGAAAATTACAGGAACCATCATCTTTATGTGCTTTTTGTATTTATCTTAGGCTTGTCAAAATGAAGAGAAGAACCATTCCACAGAAGAACTTAGCAAGTCTGAAATCCAGGAGGAGCTGAAAAAGGCTAATAGCCTTCCTAGTTTGACTCCTGGAAGCAAAACATCAGATAAAGACAAGCAACCCCGAGAAGGCTTTTTTCATTTCCTTGGAAGCTTATTTAATATTGCAACAAAATCTTCTTTGGTAGAATCTAAACCCTCTACCTTTGAAGATGAACCCAACAGATGTGAAAAGGATTTAAAGAGCACAAATACCTTTCCAAAGGACATGCAACCAAAGCACCCGAAAATTGAAGAGCCTACAGCTAGAAAAAAAGAGGATTCTGTAAATAAAGGTGATGCCATCTTAAATAATATTGGGAAAGATATCACAGGGGATCTTCAAGGAGGCTGGAAACAATCCTCAGATACAGAAAAGTAAGTTTTGTAATTTATTATTAAATATGTTGATGTTTGTGTGTGTGTGTTCAAAACTATGCTGACCAAGTTCTGATGACTGTGTGAGAAATGTCTGTCATTTCTAAGGGTGGTTGGAGTGTCCTTGACTTGACTTTGTGCAAAACTCCAGTAGCAACTGCCCTAAATAAATGAGAATGGGAGAAGTCAACTGCAACAAAATACAACTTTAAAGAAGTTGTTTAGAAGTCTCCTGACTAGATGTGGTATTTACACATATGGCATTACACATATTACATATGTTAAGGGGGGAAAGAAAGTGTGAAGAGCTTATTTCCATCCATATTATGGCCTATATAAATGTCTGGCTTGAATGGCTTGAATGTTTGTTCTTTTTGTATCTCAGCAGTTCAATAATTTTACCTGTGCAAGTAAGGTTTTCTCACTTTCAAATTATCTTTCCTAGTTTGACTGGGTGATTTTTGCTTGTGTGATTTTTCCCCTAGTTCTTTGGGGTTTTCCTGTGATGTAAAGAAGGTTATGTAAAACACTCAATTTCAATTAGCCAAAACATGGAACAGTCTTTATACTTCTGTAACATTTTTAAAAGAAGATTAAAAAAAAAAAAAAAAAGTCGTGGCAAAGGCACTGTTGTGTGTTTGAGAGTAGAAGAGTTAAAACACTGGCTGTGGTCAACACTGTGTGTTACAAAACCCTTTGTGACTGTCATAAACATAGATATTAGTTTTCCAAAATCATTTGTAGCTGTTACGTTGAAAATTTGGCTGCCTGTGGGTCAGCATAGCATGGATTTGGAGTTAGGTGTGAATGTATGCCTGTGGTACCTGTCCAGTTTCTGATGGGTGTGATGTGGACTTGTTTGTGGACAGTGGATCTGCAAGTGATGATGACTCAGGCTTTCAGTACGGCCCAAAATATTTATTTCAAATTTAAGCAGAAAGTAGTGATTGGGAGTAACCAATAAGTCTATCACAGTGCTCCTGCTTGCATTGTGGAATGGGAGGATGGGCTCAGAAGAAACACCTTTTTTTTCTTTTAAATTTTTTTAATTAATTGAGCTGTGCTCAGGGTGTTTATTGGTGGCATGTGAAATGTTTCATCTCTGTGTAGGAGGTCAGAGACAGCCAAAACAGCTGCTTGTTGAATTCCATTTCCATACTGGGGATGTCTCCAGCACTCTGCCCTTACCTCTTATTTGGCAGAATAATTATTTGAAGCTTTATGTTATAAATGCAGTGCCTGATCAGGATATGAATAGGTGATGTGATACCTGTTTAAGTGAAGTTAAAACTGTATTTCCACCTTCAAAATACAGTAATTAATAGTAATACTGGTTGTGTTCTCATGAGCACTCTGGTTTGGTCTGTGATGTCACCAACTGGTTTTTATCCCAAACTCTTATCATGGTATCACCCATCTGACTGTGCTTTTTCCAAACTGTAGCTCAGCACCACCTCTGCTTTGATCAATTCAGGAGAAAAGTTCTCCTCCCCTCAGCTGTTCCCAGGAGAGCCCAGGAGTGTGGTGTTATTTGGTCTGGTTCCTGAGCAAACTGTATTCCCTAAAACCTGTTGGACAGGCTGGGTTGCTGCATCAGTCTCTTGCTGCTATTTGCTGTTTCTGTAGTATATCCTTCACTGTCTATGCACAATTTACAGGGTAAGATGGATCTCATTCCCCTTTTTCTTCTTGTGAATTCTTCATAAAAAATATAGATTAATAAAATAAGGCATTTATCAAAGTTTGCAGAGTTTGGAAAGTGTGGGTGTTAACTCACTGAAGTGACCTCTTTGCTCTGTGCAGAAATTTTGGAGTTATTTTTGTTTTCCTGAAGTCAAAGTTACAGTTGGATTTTTCAATTGACCATCCTTTGACATCCTGTATTGTTAGATAATCTTTGCAGACCAGTGTAGATCAGTATAGTTCACGTGTCTCATGACTAGGCAAGCATGAAAGAATGTGTGTTGCTAGTTTGGAGGTAAGAGTGGGTTGGGCTATGTACAGAATGAAGCTTTTCCATGGAAAATACAATTTTTCTTCCATTTTAAAAAAGTTGGGTTTTTTATTCATTGTAGTTACTGTAAATTAGGGCAAACATTAAACCATTCTATGTCCTTTTAAGCTCATTCTCAAAAGTACAGTGTACATTCTGCCCTTTTTGGCTTGGGATACTAACAAGTTAGACAATGTCTGTGTAACTTTAATTATGTTTTTCTCTGCCTGACCACACAATGTGAACTGCTTTTCTGGAGCAATTAGTAAAGAAAAATTGGGATGACTGCAGGGAAGCAGAGCTTGCATTGTTTACCTTTCTAAAAAGTTTGAATAACTGCTTTTTTAGCAAGGAAAATGTTTTTTTCTTTTATGGAATTAGTTATGCTGGATTTGTTCTCTTTAAGTTTATAAAAGTTTAAAGGATGTAGAGTAGCTTATTCTTTCCAGTACTAGCTGGGTTTTTTACTGAATATTAACTAGCTGGTATTCAATTAGCATAGCTAAACTGTAAAAATGCTCTTGCTTGCTGCCAGTTGGCTGGAGAGTCTTCTTGGGAGTGGGTGCTACGAGCACATGAGGAATGATGGGGAGAAGGGATAAAGACATAGCACAAAGCAGCAGGAAGGTGTGGAAACCATGAAGAGCAAAGATGATGTGAACCTGTGAGTGACTGAGTCCTAAAAGTCATGTGAGGTGTGCTAGTGAGCCATTTAAAGCCAAAGGGATTGGTTCCATTGATTGTTGCATTAAACTGCAATTCCAGCATTTCCTGTAGAGGCAGGATGTAGCAGAGAGCTTTACAAATCCTTGTGACCACCGCATTATTAATCTTGCAGCAGTTTCCTTTGTCATGAGGAAGATGTAAATGAATTTGTTAATTCTAAACTGCAGTGAAGTACTGCGTTAGGGACTGTCTGTGGTTAGTGAGGAGGTTGCAATGATAAGTGGAAGAGGGATGGTTGTTAAATTGCATAATCCCCATTAGAGTTGCCTAAAAAAGAAAGCCTAAACCAAACAACCTTTCAGATTTCAAAAGCCTACCAGATGGTCTTGGATGCCTCTACTCAGACAACCTCATTCTCCTCTTATCCTTAAAGCAATATTTGGTGAAATACAAGGATATCAGAGCGCTGTGACCTGTAAACTGAGGTTAATTTTGCCCTTAGTGGGAGGTCTGGCACTTGGTAAAGACTTGAGTTTCCAGGCCTTGGGCCAAGGAAAGTGGAATTCATGAGCTCAGTCTGTGGAGTACATGTTTTTGAGGGACAAAATGTGTAAGTCACATTATTTATTCCTCCATCACCCTGGCTGGTTGGCTCAGAGGTAATTTGTACCTCAAAGGCTTTTGCTCCTTTAATCCCAACAGTGGCAAGTGGTAAAGGAGGAGCACAAAAGACAAAACCATGACACATCTGGCAAGGTCTCTAGACAGCAATTACTGTGGACAGTAATTGCAGCACAGAAGATGGGTGACGAGAGTTGGGTTAAGTTTCCAGTTATTTCATCCCTTAGTCTTCCATTTCTCTGGGATGGTTGAAGGTTTCTTTGCCTTGAAGAAGTAAAAAGGAGCAAGCAATTGCAAAGTAGGGTATTTGCTACTTAAGAGTAGAAAAACCCTCTTACTTAGGTAGGATGGCAGCTTCTGGGTGGAATAGTCCCCTGTGGCAGACTGGTAGGTGTAAAAGTGAAAACTTTGTGTTTATTCTTGGCCTTTGCACACCTTAATGATGTTAAAAGCCAACCTTTAACTGATTAAATAAGGCCTAAAAATAAAACCATGGAACAGTGGGGATGCACTTCCCCTCATTTCTCATTGCTGAAAGTCTACATGAGAGAGATGACAGTTTCATAAAGTACACGACAAATATAAAACACAGATTTGCCCCATTATCTTTCTTTCCTATAATGTAAAATTCTTTCACTTTTATATATATTGCCTGTCACTAAAAAGCAATGATTTGGCTTCAAAATTGAGAATGGACTTCCTGCCATCTTCTCAAGAATCCCAGTGGTGATAATGGGTGGTACCTTGTGCAGGTGACTGAGGACAAAACTTCAGTGTTTTCCTTTGCTCCTGCCCCAAAGACTGATGACCCAGATCTGTTCTATTGACTGCTTGCCATTTGTCTATTTTCCAGTAGATTTTTTTTTTTAAATATCCAGTAACAATAAGTGGATGTTACAAATAGTGGTGTGCAGAACAATAGTGCTTGTGAAACTGCACAGCTTGTTCTGGAGTTCAGCAAGGAGGAGCATTATTGCATTGCTGAACATGGCTGAAGAGAAAAAAAATCCAAATTTTACTGACTCTAAATGTTTTGATTAAATAGTCCTGCTTAAGATAGTAAGACCTCAGTTCAACAAAGTATTTTAAGATCCCATCTTCTTCCTTCTGTTATGAACCTTGTAGATATGGATGTGAGAAAAAACCCTGAACTCCACAGCTGCAAGGATTTTCTTACTGTAGGTAGAAAAGGGGGTGAGGGTGATTTCCAAAGCAGATGCTCAAAACGTGCATTTAAATTTCACACCCTACTAAGAGCCAGGTACCAGGAATCACTTAGTGAGAGCATTGCAAGCAATTTCATTCAGAAGGCAGGTAGCCCTAAGGAGAATGAAATTTTAGTTTGTTTACAGTTCTACTTGTTACACTTTGCTGGGTTCTGTGAGGGATTTTTTAAAATTATTATTTATTTTATTTTTAGTCTAGTAAACCTGTTGCTATACATCTAATTGATGTGTTTTAGTATTAGCAATTAGTATTTCCCACCTTCCTACTGTCAGCAAATCCTGCCCTTTTATTTTGATAGAAATACATCTGATAAAATCCTTCAGGTTTACATAATTCTGGTTAATAGGTTTGTTCCAGAGCTTGTAATTCTCCTTTGTGTTGCTTGTCAGAGGCAGGCTTGTGGTGATAACAAAACACAGCATTAATTTGTCTGATGGATTGTTGTGTATTGTGGTTTTCATTTCACTCAGAAGCAGCAACATTCATCTTTCCCTATAGATGCCTTTGGCAGAAAATCAAGAGTGAATGAACAGAAATTCATATCTTAATTCCAAGCAGTGGTCTCATCAGATAATTCCTGAGGAAAAGTGGGAAAGCTGCTGCTCCTGCATGTGTTGATTTGTTGATCTTTTCATGGCTTTCTGGCCATGGAAGTGCAGTGGTGTTCAGTTGCTGGTGCTCAGGTGGACAGGGAGTCATTGCTGAGAGTGACCTGCTGCCACTTTAGGAGAGGCATAAACTACTGGGCAGCCAAATACCACCCAAAATTAGAAGGCTGTCCCAGGGAAGGAGCAGGATCATCCTGCCCCTGATTTTCTGGGTGAACTGTGGAGAGTGGTCACTCTCAGGGCTGTGCTGTGGGGAGAAATGCAGACCTCAAAGCATTTCTCTACCTGCCAGAGAGGGGTGCCTACCCAGAGATGGGATGTGGTCCAAAGGAAAGGTTCTTGTTGGTGCCAAAGCAAAGATTTTTGTGTTTCTGAAGAATGAAATTTTCTAGTTTAAGAGTAATTCTTAACAGATGTGTGATGCAAAATTGAGCTAAATAAATTAAGTCAAAAACTAATTCACTGGATTGTTTTCTCTGCTGAACTTTTTTTTTTTTTTTGGTAGGGTTGTTCAGCGGTGTGGTATATTCAACTGAGTCAAACCCTTTGCTTTTCTGACCACACCTGAAGCTGCACTCTTGCTTAAAGAGTGTAAAAGAATGTCCTGGCTTTGATTCTTCATTACATCTCAGAAGAGGCCAAGAGCATCTTCAGCCTTAAGACGAGAAACTAGGGGGAGACCTCACTGCTGTCCCCAGCTCTTGCACGCCAGTGAGAAGCAGCTGTGGCTCTGCTTGTCCCTGATCCCTGGGAGGGGCAGGTCCTGGGCACCTGAATCTCTGAGTGGGGGCAGCAGGTGAGGACAGTTCCCACAGGTATGGGGTAGGAAGGCTGGCTGCTGCCAGGTACTGTGGAAATAGGGCAAGGAAGGGCTGGGAGTGATCCCAGGCCCTTTGTGCTGGTCTTGGTCTCGCAGCCTCTGGTGTGTTGGGTCAGCCTTGATGTGTGCTCTCTTCCTTCAGACTCAAAGAATAGGTTTTCCCAGATGTGGGAGATAATCAAGAAGTACTACCCTAAAGGGCAAGGGGAAGGAAAAACATTCCTTCCAAGTTCACAGAGACTGCGTTTGCTTTTATTCAAATTGTTGTTTACCCTTAATTGCCCTTATGGAACATTAGCTTTGAAATTTCCTGCAGAGTCAACTGTGTGTAAATCACTTTGTTCAATCAAACTTTTGACCTTTTCAAACATAAATTGAGGCGTCCCAGGACACTAAGTATTTCAGACTGCAGATTTAAATCATGAAGCTATCCCCTCTGGCTAAAAGATTTTCTTTCATCTAAGTTGTGTATGGCAACTATTCAGTTAGCCCACAGAATCTTTTTTCCAGCAAGTCTTTCATTTTTCCCATTTATTAATACCTTACATGAGCATAGAAACCAGCTGGCTAAGTAAGCTGGATTCCACCAGAAGGTGTTTCAAAGTGACTTTAAGATAGTTGTTTGCAGATGAAGTACCTTAACATAATTTTTTTTAAAAGCTGACAGTTAACTGTACAATGAAATAAAAGCTAAGTGAAAAAAAATTAAAATAAACAACAGTGTAATTTTAAGATGGTCATAGAGGGATAGCCAGGAGTCACAAGTACCAAATCTAGATCAGTGATTTTCAGCCTGTAGCCTACAGATCCCTCTGGTAGCTCCCTCTGTGGGGTCTATGAGAAGAGATTGGAGGAATTATGCATGGATATGCTTGTAAAAGCAGTAGACTGCTGCACTGGGGAGAAAATACCTGGAAGAGTGAGGTAAGAGGGGAAAATTTGCCATGGCATGTTTTGGGAGAAGCAGGCTAAGCAGCAGTGCCCTGCTGTACAGATGAACTGTGCTGCTGGGGGCCTGAGATGCTCTATCAGTCTGTGTGGTCTGCCTCCACCTTTTGGAAAATGTATAGGGCTCTCTGCTTTCTGCATCACTGTGTGGTACAAACAGGGTTGGAGGGATTGCCACCTCGATAGCAAACACATGAAAAAATGCAGACAATGTGTTCTTTACGGGTGCACTGAAATGAGGCATTTAAGGTAGCAGGTTTCCTCCTGCTTCTGGCCTTCCAAATCAACAGAACTGTTTTATAACCACTGCCACTTGGGCAAGTTACACAAGATGTCTGTCACAAAAGATGTCAGAACAGGTTCCCCTCTCCTCCTTGAGTTAGTCTCCCTTTAACTTTTTATATCTTTTTCACAATAGAAGAAATATCTACAAGCACCTACTTTTGACAAATTTAACATAACTCATGTTGACATCCTCTCTTGTTGCTGTCAAAGTCTTTTGTGAAACTGATTTAAGGCTTTATAGGGAATTGAATAACTTCCTGTGAGGACAGGAAAGAAGGAATCTCCTACTATTTGAAATATGTGACAGAATGCACACTGGGTTCTTTGTATAATCAGGCTTTCATCTGCATCCTCACATGAGCTGAAAAAAATTTTTGCGAGGAGTTTTTAAGGTAAATTCTGAACTGACATTCTTTTGGTGATCAGAAATGAAACAAGTCTCCAGTGACACTTTCAGAAGGCTTTTTTTTTTTTTTGTGGCACAGCCTGCTTCTAAATTTGTTTCATAAGACTTACAGCTGAGTTGCTGGTGCTGCACAGGAACATGGGTTTTCATTTTTTTAATGTCTTCTTGTTGCATGGGAGCATTCAGAGTGAATATGCTTCTGTGTGCTCTGAAAGGAAATGCATTAGGACTAAAAGGTCTGCTGATAAATTTTTTTGTAATATGCTGAGGAGCAAATTCTTTATCAAAGGTCAGGCACCCTGAAGTTGCCTTGTCTGTGGAGGGTAGGTTGGTTCTGGTTGAAAATAGAGCTCACTGGCAAAAGTCTTGGTAGAGTGAAGCCTGCAGGAGAGCAGAGCTGCATGTTGGGAGACACTGGCACAGGCTGGGGTTCTGTCGCTGAAGAGGAGCTGGAGCCAGTGCTCCTCAGATTTGGGTTTGTGCACAATTCTCTGAGGGGCAAAAGGCTTGGAGTCTTCTGACTTCAAATTGGTCAATTGGAGCATAAAATTCCTTCAGAAGACAAACAGAGAGCAAAAAGAATTGGGAGAAATTATAAAGGTTGCCACATAGGCAAAAAAAGCTTCGGAGTACTTTTTTTGTCTGACCATTTGTAATAAATATTGGTTTAGGGTGAAAGGTAGCTCCAGTCAGTGTGGATTCAGAACCCAATCATGCTGGCTTCTCATTGGCATCCCTTCTATAAAATTTACCTATTCATCCCATATCTGGATGCTTTGGGTTTTGGAATTTCTGAGTTTACATGAAGAATTCAAAGGCAAAGTTTGACAACTGGAAAGGCATGTTCCAGGCTTCTTCTGGAGTACTGATTCTCCCCACTGCATATCATACAAAAATATCAACCATGAAATAAAAGACACTCAGTAAAAGCTAATTCTTGTCAAGCTAATTATTCATTGTCTTGCCTTGGTTTTGGTGGAAATGAGTATTTGGCATCTTGCAATACCATTTATATGCTGACTTCAAACATGTCATTACAGTTGATCTCTACAAGAATCCATAAAACTTCTTTTTCTTTTTGAGAAATGGTGCCAGTATGTGTTCTGCTTGTTCTCTTAAAAGAAATTTCATCTGGATTCAGGGCACTTGTAGGCCAACTTTTATTTTTGAGGTTGGCCAAAGTATAGAGGAGCTGCTGGAGTTTGTAAAAGCCTAATAGTGTTTATTTAAAGTAGGAAAGGTTACTCAGTGAGGTTAATTCTGAATAAGAGCATGATCAGGTCTTACATTCTTAAGATTTATTTTTAGTATGACTGTGACTGATGCTGAGTAAATATACTGCGCTGCAGAACTCAACAGATCCTTCCACTCACATTTCTAGGATCTCTGGAGTTTTAGAAAATATTAGAATAAAATTTTCTGTGAAAAATAATGATGATGTGGGTTTTTTTACTACTTTTTTTTTCTCCACCATGTTTTGGTTTTTTTCACTCAGAAATGTTTATGTTTCTTTGGAGGGCTGTGAATCCTCAAGGCAGCCATTTTAACAAATGGAGTGTGTGATGTTTAGCAGCTACCACTGCTGGTATCTCTGGAAACCAAACTGGTGCTATAGAAGACCAAATGTAGGCATCTAACTTGGCAAACTGGGAGATGTGCTATTTATACAGGACTTCCCTGTTTCCTCTGTGACTTAATATACCTGGCCAACAAACTCTATATTGAGATTTTGCTCCATCAGAGATGACAGTGAATTTAATCCCAATACAAACTGAATTTTAAGTTCTCACAAAGTCTCCATGCCCATATTAATGTATTTTGGCATTAGCCTAAAGGTACCTGACAATGTAAAACATGCATATAAATGGCTGTTTATATCTCTCTTTTAATGTTTATGGATTTGAATAATTCCACATTTAGTTCACTTGTACTCTGTGTGTATTCTTTCCTTGTGATTTGAAACAGCATTAAGTTCTCTCTTCAAAATAAAATTAATACTGAAGTAAGAATCTTGGCCTCTAAAATCTTGCCAGAAAATAGATTCTATTTTTAGATTGGTGAATCCATTCCATTTTTATATTCTTATATATATTTTGAGAGAATATATACTCAAAATCCATACGGATGAGAATTGAAGTTACAGTTACTCAATGATACTCAGATGTTTCACTTTCCTTAGTAAATTTATTTTTTATTTCTTACTTAAATTATTTCTTCTCAATAAATTCTCAAAGCTGCAACAACTTCTAAACAAATTGAACTAATGAGGGAAGGTGCAAAGAGCTTTTAGAAGCTATTAAGCTATTTTTGTATATTGCAATGCTTTTATATTAGAAATCAAAATCTTAGTCAACACCTTTTTATGTTGTTGTTATTTTTGCCCAAGAGAGTCTCCTGAAATGAGTAGGACAATTTTCCAGACAGCTGAATGGCTGATTCCAGCATTCACTGTGTTGGCAGATATAGGGCAGACTTTGAAAGGGTTTCTTCTTAGTTTAAGTGGAGGCTGAGGCAGAAGGGAGTTCAAGTCTAGTCTGAGCATCTACTTTGTCTTAAAGTGAAGAATGGAAAAGCTGACAGTGACTGATTTTTGCAAGAATTCTTTAACGGGTGGAAAAATGGGGGGAAAAGAGAGAAGTATTTGAAAGAAAGCTGAGTATTTGTGATGTCTCAGTTTTAAGAAAGGAGAAAAACTGCTTGTTCAGAAAATTGAAAGTGACAGGCTCTGAACTTAGTATTATGAGACAGAGCAGTGAAGGAGCAGGATCACAGTTCTTCTGTGGTGACTCTTTAATTTCTTAGTTTTTGCATTCACTGTTTTTTTGCTGCTAAATTTTAGACTGATGAACTGCTAGATCTACCAACTCCTTGTAACATTTTTAATTTTCTTATTTTGGTATTCTCTCCAGCATTCCAAGAGTCTTCTTTCTTATCCGTTCTCCATTCAATCTGTTTCCTTACTCTACCCTGTGGTTCAAAAAAGCATCCTCTGTTATATACTTCCTTTTTTCCCTCACATGTTTTGTTTCTCCTCATCCTGTTTTTTGACAATATGTTGAGAGCTTGGGTAAAAGTTTAAATTACAATTCAATATTTTAATGAACATTAGTACAGTAAATTTTCTTCAGTTTTAATGTGCAGGCCAGCTTTAGAAGGATCAAACATCTTCAAAACAGGATGATTATTTATGTCTCTGCAAATGTTGCCTTGCAGTGACACTTGTCAGTAGGAATTCCCTTGTCTGGTAGAAAATAAATGATAGAAGTTGGTTAAGCCAGCATCTACTTTTTAACTTATAGTTTAAGTTGGCTTTTTTGGTAAAAGGTGGTGTCCATATAATTTGTCACATAAACCTCTATATAGCAGAAGAAGGAGGAAAATAGTGTTGAGTGCAATCTACAGTTTGTGCTAACCTGTGGAGTAAAACAGTATTTTACATCATCTACAGCTAGTGCTAAACTTTATTATTGTGCCAGAAATTTATTGTCTGTCCCTGCTGATATTGATGATCCTTGTTCCAGGCAAACACGACGGAAGCCAGAAGCACCCACAGTCACGTACGCGACGTATCAGGGTTCTGCAAGGATCAGGCAGCTCCTGAGGAACCAATCAGAAACTGGAAAAGGAGAAAAAAGTCCTGAGAACAGAAATGCTTCAACAGTCAAAGAAAATGGAGGAGTCCAGACAACTCTGTCTGTAAAATCAGGATGCCTAATAGAAGAAAATGGAAGAGAGGGGGGTAAAGATCACCAAGATGATGCCATGTTAAATTCTTCTGCAGTTAGAGTGGGAAGCAAACAGTCTGGTAAAGCTCAGCATTGCTTGGGTAGAAGTAAACATGAAAGAACTGCAAAGGCCACCATTTCATCCGCTGATGCATGTCACGAGTTACACTTAAGAACAACGGCTGCTTTAGCTGCAACAAAAGTTAAAAGGACGTGTTCACTAGATTCATTATTGCCATTTAATAGTAGAAACAGTGGGATCCTAACCAATTCCACTTCCCAGAGTACTCATTCCCTTCAAGTCAGTTCTGCAAATGATTTGGTTGGAAAAGATGGACTGCCAGGAGAAGCAGAAACTCTCTTTCAGACAGACAAAAATGCCACTTCTAACTTTGATAAAGAAAAATATTGTAGTAAAGCAGGTAATAAAGAATCCCCAAAAGAAATACAGGATAATTGTTTACATTCACCCAAGTCAAAAAGCAAGACTGTTAATGAAGAACTGCAGGTGGGGAAGGGAGAATTTTGCTGCACTCATCAAGTGAATAATCACTCAGAGCAAACATTGGATGTCCAGAAGCTTCATTTCAGTACCACTACATTTCAGCAGAAAACAGATCAGCACCCCAGGAGTGACAGTAAAGATGGTGATCCAAGAAATGGAGATGCACAGAAAGTTGTGACAGCTGTGGAAAGAGGGCAAAATCCACAGAACTCTGCTGCTACTGTTCTTTTTCCTTTTAATGAACAAATACCTACTTCACTCAGCATGGAATCCAAAGGAGGAAAGTGCTTGGCCACAGGCAATCTAACTGCTTCAGTGCCATTTATTGGACATGATGACGATACAGTCATGGGCAGGGAGACTTGTAATGAAGAACTGAGTGGGTCAGGGAAAGCAGTGCATGTACAAAATGGTCACAGGCTAATAATCCATGTGGAGAATCCTAAGGATACTGCCATGCAGCAGACTGGTTTTCCTTGTCCAGGAATGGAGAGTGAGGAAGCAATGAAGGTTTTGTCTGAGACTGCAGTGGAAAACCTTACCAATGTGTCACCATGTGCCTATGGGTGTCAAAGTGTGAAAACAAATTTTGATGAGCCGGCAGTGCTTCCAACCCACGAGTCTACCTCTGTGATGGTTCCTCATTCTGCCTTGAGATCTGAAGGAAAGCCTTTGACAAACCATTCTGCTTTCACCCATGAAAAAGATGTAGACTTAATTTCTGAATCTCCACCTGTTTCTGAAAGCAGGTGTATTCATTTTTCTTCCAAGAAGGAAAACAGCAATAAACTTAGGCTATCACCCACAGTAATTGAGTCTTCATCTGACAAACAAGGAAAAATGCTGCCTTCTGCCACAAACTCTGAAAATGGCCTGATCGCTGCTTCTGAAAAGGATGGCTTTATTTTTCCAGCTGCAGAGTCTGGGAGAATAATCCCTGTGAACAGGGTGACTGAGGGGCCACCTTGCTCAGGAGACCTGAGAACTTTGTGCCCATTAGATTCTCTGGAACTTGAGATTACTCCTGATAGCTGTGCTGATGAAGTAGATGCAGAGGTTATTAGCATCTCCAGGCCCACTTCTCCTCCTCTGGTATCCAGAGAAGCCTCCAACCTTCCTGTTTCTGCCTTGGAGATGTCCAGCACTGCTGAGGGGAGCAGTAATTCTTCCAGTCACAGAGCTAGTGATGGGGCAGATGAGGCCTTCTCCACACAACAGGCTGACAGCAGTGTCCTGGCAGAGACAGTGCCATCACCCATCTGTCCCTTGATATCTTTGGAAACTGCATCCGAGTCAGCCTCTTCTAAGACCATGTGCAGGGATGCTGTGGGACAGGTGATTCTTGGTGCTTCTGCTCCTTTGGAAGCGCCTTCTGGCCAAAAAGCTGCTGCACTTGCCCAGGCAAATTATCTTTGTTCTGGGAAGGGACCAGAATGTTCTTCTTTCCCAGCTGCTGCTGTTTTGCTGAAGAAAGCTGAAGAAATAGTGGACTTGGTTTTACACTTGGCTACAGAAGAAATAATAGCAAAAGAAGGCTTTGGTGTCTGCCAGCTTTGTGGGAGCAAGGATGGCTTAATAAATATGGATTTTGCAAATTATCAGAAGGCTGGAAGTGTACAGCTGGCAGCAGGAGGAATCCAGTCAGCTGTGCAGTCATTAAAAGCTTTTAATGAGACCAGCGGAGGAGGCTCATCTTCATTTACAGGAAATGAAAGAGTGGATACAAATAATCAACATGAAAAGATACTCTCTTGCCTCCCTGATAAAATTGACCTACATAGGGCACTAGAATTAAAAGCAAAAGAAACAGTTGATGGGGTCATTAACTCAGCCATACAAAAGCTGGCATCCAATCAGCAGCAAGGCACTGAGAGGAAAAGGCTTTCTGGAAATGTTCCGCCTAAACCTGAGGCTGAAATGCCAAAGGCTTTAAGTTCGGATATGAGGTGTCCTGCCAACACTCAGGAACCAACAGAGATGGTTGAAACTCAGACTGTAGGTGTGAAGTGTGAAAAGGCAGATTGCTCAGGTCCTCCTTTGCTTCCAAATTGTATGGAAAATGGCATAGGTTGGCTCCAAAGAGATGAAAAGGTAGCAAATAATGCAATTACTTGTCAAACAAATGGATTTCTTTCCTCTGGCAGTTTAGCAAGGCCAGACTCAGATCTTCTGACACTAGCAGAAGAGAGGCACAATAGAAAGGTGTGTGACCATCTGGCTGCAGCAGAAATGCTTGGCAAAGTATCAGCAATAAGTAGAAAATCTGATGGAACTTTACATTTTATAGATAGAGATGCTGCTGTGGCTGAAGAAACGCTTTTGCCATTGCAGTTAAAAGGTTCGTGCAATAATACAAATATGCCAGAGTGCACACTGCTGCCAGCTGTAAATGTTAATTTGTTATCTTTTATGTGTGGTGAAGAATGTATTGGCCTGCAGAGTGACTGCAAAGATAAAAGCAGCCCTCAGATGTCTCTGGAAAGCAATGCAGAGGACAGTATGTACGAACACTGTGGGAAAGAGGCTGCAGAGGAAGTACCTGTACAAGTAAAAGCAAACTTACAAAATTCAAAGGCAGTGGAGAGCAAAGAGGAACGAGCAGAAGGGGCAAATGAGGGAGCAGAGATTAATACTGGATTAGATACACAGTCCATGGTACCTGAACTGTCTGTTCCTGGAGAGGGCAGTGAAGGGAAACACAGCTTTGAGACGGTCTTTGCCCAAAATAATGAGAATCTAAAGCTGGCACAGATCAAGGGTCAAGACATGGAGAGAAATTATCAGCTTGAAGAAAATGGCCTGGACTGCAGCAATAACATGAAGGAACCAACAGAACTTTTGGCCTCTTCTCCACTAATTGAACAGTGGGAAAACAGCTCTTTTACCATCATTTACGAAGGTGCTCTTCAAACTGAGAACAAATCTGTTTCAACTGATGAGATGCAAACTGGTTCTCTTTCTCCTTCTGATATGCCTTCAGATAATACAGATCATCTAAGGCATGCTAGAGCAAGGAATAAGCAGGAGTCAGTCTGTCTTTATGGGCAGGACAGCAAGGTGAGCGAAGCAGCAGAGAGCCGAGGCTCAGAGTCCTTCCTGAGTGTGGAGGCCAAGCGCTACAGAGTTTATCCTTTCTCTCTGTCTCCCATCTACGAGGACGACAGCTCCCAGGAAGATCTGCTGTCCACGGATGTGTCTCCAGAAAGCCGTCCTGGGGGAGTCTCCAAAGACAGCTCTGACCACACTTCTGTGCTTTCCCTCCTCCAGTCGGTGTCCGAGCGCTTGCAGTTCACTGCTCGCTTCAGCAAAGAGGAGGAGGACGAGGAGGACGTGGTGGAGGAAGAGGAGGAAGAACCTTCATATGAGGAAAACATTCTTGATGTTGAGAGAGAAGACAACTGCCTTTCCAGTCAGTGCAGAGGGAATTTTAAGGGAACCCCTCCATCAAATGACCAAAGTAGATCATTTCTTGAACAATCATTTGTTCTTTCAAAAGAGCAGCTTGATGCACAGGAGCAACCAGAGCAGTTTCCAGGTGTGTCTTCTCCCAGTCAGACACCTTGTAAACCAGTTCCAGAGAAAGCTGATGCTGCTGTAACACAGCCTCCTACAAGTGTGTACTACCAGTACTTGAAATCTGCCAGAAAAGGCTCTTCTGAAAAGGGGACCAGGTCTGGAAGCATTCTCCAGGGTATGCTGCAGCCAAAGATTCATTGGTTTCAAGACAACGCCGTGCCAAAACTGGGAGAACTGTCAGCGGTAAGATGTCATGTCACATGATATTTATAATCAAAGTGATTAGCCCAAATTCAAAGTTGCCTCTTCCCTATCCTCCTTGCTTCCTTTTAATTAAGTTTTTATCATAAAAGTACTCAGAAGTTTGTATCAGAAGTTATTAGGATTTTTTATTTCTTAGTTTTAAAAAGAGTCTTCTGATAAAATAAATTTTAAAAGATAAAAGTGTTCCTCAATTCAAGTCTTGGTTCAGCACACAGGTGAAAGTAATTTAACTGTAAAACAGGATATGTGAACAGAAGGTAAAATAGGGAAATATGCATAATAAAAAGTCTCTAATAGCACAAGACAGACTTCTCCATGGTAAGGACATTTCAGCCTGAAGATGATGGAATTGCCTTTTATATGAAAATTATTCTTTTATTTCTTTCACTTCTGAGATTAACAGAGTTGTCTTGTCCAAAAAATATATAAATACCAGCTTACTGGGCTCTTTGATTGTTTCATCACAGTCTTTTGCAAACTATAGCTCAGTCAGCAAATAGAAAACATAGCTGCTTCCATAGATTAGGATTTCTTTTTTTAGTTTGCTTAAAGCAATGGCACATGAGGGTATGGAAAGAGTTCTTCCCATGTTTAGAATCTGAAAGTGCCACATAGACCAAGTGTGTAATTGAAGAAGTCTTTCCGCAATGTTTGGAATACTCCAGTCTGTGTTAGATGTATCTTTTGTTCTTTCTTTTGTTAAGAAATGCAGTTTATTGTTTGCTGGGAAGGGGTAATACACATTTGTAAAGGTTATAACTTCCATAACAGTTCTTCCTTTCTAGCACATGCTGCTTTCTCCTGATTTACCCTGTTAAATGATTTACACCAGCTCTGAATGGCAGTGAAACAAATACTGGTTTTATCTACTAAAGACTGTTGTGTACATGTACAGGAATAGTGCACCCGGAATAATCTTGCTGTGCTTTGTGCCACTGTTGTAGTTCTTAATAGTTGTTTGCCATGTCCTTTTATTTTCAGAACCTCATTGATAGGGCAAGTCTCAAATACAACCCAAGACCAGGGAAGGTAAGCAGAGTTTGTGTCACATAAATCAATATGATACATGGAATAATTTGTCATACTGTAATTTTTGAATGGAAAGCATCTGAAGATGTTAGTCTAATTTTCTCTATTTTTATGTAATAATAGCATGTGCTTCCCCATGCTAATAGTGAGAATATGTTATTTAAAATCCTGCCACTAGTAATTTTGCTGTCTTTCTCAGCAGTTGTTTTCATTAAGTAGAGTGTTTCATAAAGGAAGAAACTGTGTAGCCTCTCAGTTGAGTGGGCACAAATTGCAAGCAAAAAAAATAACTGTCTGTGCTCTGTGTTGAAAGGGGCCCTCATTTGCATGCATTGTGTATTGTTTCAGATTATTATTTATGATACTTGTGGCAACAAAAGTAAACAAGAAGTTCATTCTGATGTGCTAGATGCCTCATCGTGGATCTTTCCCATTGGAACAGTACTTAGGATAATTAGAGGATGGTAAGAAAGCCAGGTCATATTTAAACAGAGTCTTTCCAAAAGACTGCCTGTGTGTTCCTCTTGTGTTTTTATTTCTTTTATTTATGACACATGTCCCATCTGCAGTAGTGTCTTTTTCTTGCTTCATAATTAGACTGATACCAGTGAAAAAACATAAAACAAGGCTTTAAATACTGCACTAAAAAAATATATTGTTTCTCCTGGGAGCTAGCTTCAAACAGAAAGTTTCTAATAGAGCCACAAGTGAGTTTAGAGCTCTTGCCTGAAGTACTGAGCCAGTGTAGCCATAATCATGACTAGAAATATGTGTATTAAAAAATAAAAAGGTGGATTTTTACAGTTCAGTTTCATTATACAGTAGCTGTTGCAAAAGGACCATCAAATGAACATTCTCAGCTGCTGGTTTTCATGTGGCATTGAAAGGAATGTGGATACAGAAGGATATCTACAAGGACCTTTAAGTTTGCAAGTGTTCCTCAATTTGCTTTGGGAAGCTGGGGCCAGGTCTGTGGCAGTTGTTGCATTGGAATTTAATTGGTGAGGCTTACAGGGAGTGTTTCTGACTCTCAGCCATGCATGTCACATTTATGCAGTTTTGAGGCAGCCTTGTATGGTTTTGCATACATTTCTTTCACATCCTAAGAAATGCTGAATGCCATTATTAGTATGTTTTGTGCCTTTTATAGTGTCTGCCTGAACAGGACACATTTTGATGTGGCAGTTAATATATTTGTCCTGGTAAAATAAGGCTGTTCATTCACATTGTAGTTTAGCTGCATTTTTATTTTATATTTTGTCCTGGAGAAGAACTGTGTATTTTACTTTTTAATACCAAAGTGAATGTGACTACTGAGAGAGAGCATAAGAAAGATGTGATATTTGTATTGGTAAGAACTTTTTCCTGGGCTTTCCATCAGATGTGCTCTACCAGCAACGACTCAGTTCATTTTATCATTATTGCAGTTGGATTTTTTATGAGAAACCAAAGTTCCAGGGTCAAAAACATGTACTAGAAGAAGGAGAAACTGTGCTGGATCACCTTTGGGATCTCCCAGGCATAAAACATCATCGAAGAAACCTCACAGTTGGTTCCATCAGACACGTAACAAAGGTACAGACTTTCTCCACAATATTCTCAGATGCATAATTGATTTCTTGGTCACAGTGGTGTATTACCAGCAATGGACAATGTGTGTGTAGTGTTCCTAACTTTATTCAAATTTGCTGTGACTCAGTTTTTTCACTTTCTGGGTGATAAACTCCAGGACTTTCACTGTGCTAAATTTCCTTCTCTTCCTGAGTTATTGAGCAGGTGGATTATCTTTCTTTGTCACCACCCTCACATGACACAGGCTCTCCTGCTTTTAGATGTTTACCTGTCCAGTTATTTGAAATTAAATGGAATCAATTCATATTTTTGAAGCAGTTTTTATCTTAAGCTGTCTGCTGTGTCTGTATGGCTTCTGCTTCAGTAGTGGCTGGGTTTCCAATCCTGTTTGTACAGTGTAGCCTCCAAAAACTGCTGCCATTTCCTCTACAGCTTTTGTGCCATCTGTAGGATCTCCACTTGGACCAGTGGTACACCTACAGCACATATCTCTGCCTATAGCTATCAGTTTAGAAGGCTTTTTGTTGAAAAGATAAGAATCAAATGCCTAAAAGGAAATATAATGCATCCATTGTTATTCAGTGAATGAGGAATATATTTTCCAGATCTTGTGATTTAAGAAGACTTAGTGGTCTCATTGTTCAGTGTAACATTCCAGTTACTCACAGGGCAGTGGCCCTTGCTGTGAGTGAATTATCATTTGTATCACAGCGTGAAAGATTTTCAGTAAAATGTTTTTTCTGTTTTCTGCTGGTATAGAGGTCATTTTAGAATTGATAACCTTTTTGTCATCAGTACAGAGGCATAATGTCATAACAATTAGAAATACTTCTTCATTCTCTTAAAAAACTTAGAAATTCATTAATTCAAAAGAGGCTGACTGAAGGCAAGAATAATGAAGTTAACATTTATTTGAGCTAAACATATTAAAAGCCTTTGACCAATATGCAGTATGAATGTTGATCAGTAATGTGGAAGACAACTAAATAAATGAAGGTATTCCACAATAACAGCCAGGGGAAGCTGGATGTGTCTTGGCTATGAAAGAAGACTCTTGGACAGGAAAGATACTTGTTTAACTTCATCATGCTTGATAAAAACCTTTGCAGTACAGCTAAATAGGTTTGACTTTTGTTCTTCTTCCAGTCTGTGGTTCATTTATATAGAACACAGATGGAAAGCTTTGTTACTGTACACTAGTTCAGTAATCAACACTTTCCTCTTGTAAATTAAACCTCTAGCAGGTGTGGTTGGTGAGTTTAGTGCCCTCACCAGCCCAGGTTTTGTCCTCTACACCTTGATTCATGAAGGCATCCCTACTTTTTTTGGTTGTTTTTTAGCTGTGCAGGACCTGCTTTTGGAAGGTAGTTTCCTAAAGTGCTGTTTTATTTATTTATTTTTGTGAAAAATATAGGCTTCGTTTTTATTTGACAAATAGTGGATTCTTTTTCAGGCAGCTTGTGTGTGTGTGTTTTACTGCCATTTTCTTTTTCACAGGCTGTCAGTGTCTTTTCTCCAGGGTAGTTTGTTCATACAGGCTCTGTGTCCAGGTTGTCTGGCTTGTCTTCCAGTTTTTCAAGTAGTTTTTTTAATGGTCTTTGTTTAATGGCTGCTTGAGTTAGCAGATTTGAACATTGGCTAAATATTTGAGAAGAAAACAGTTTGCCAAGAAGAGGAGAAACATTTTTTTACTAAGGAAACTGTAGGAGGTACATTTAATATTATTTTTTTTACTAGCATATTGACTGAAGAACAGTCTGCCAGTAGCTTTGTGTTCTTGATTTGGCTTCCAGCTTCCCCAAAAAGCAGAGATTTTGTTAACTTTTTGGTTAGCTTGTGGCCTGGCTAATCATGGATATGTATTAGGTGTCTCCAAGTGTATTTAATTTCAAGAAAACTGTGGGGAGGAGATTCCAAAGAAACAGATTGTGTAATCAGTAAAATGAAGACCTGTCTGAAATGATGTGGAGACTGATTTCCTCTAAGACACAAGCCAAGGCTTGCAAGGTCTGCCTGCACACCCAAGTTCAGTGCAGCTCAGTCTGTTTAGCCAGGTCATTTCTCTGGCCTACTGTAAATACATATTTTGACCCACACATTGGGCTTTTTTCTACCTGTTTCTGGAAGCCCAAAGAGAGTGCTAAATGTTATGTTCCCAAAAATAAGAGCCAAGAAGAGTTCCTGATGCATCCATTTTGGAATAACCTTATGAACCACTGTTTTGCAAGGTGACAAGGGATCTGAAACAGCAGTTTATAATCTCTGTCTGCAAGATGGTTAGGCAGGGAATACCTGGACTCTTTGTGGAGTCTTCTTAAGCAAAGCTCTTTGTAATGGGATCGTTCAAAGCATTACATGAAGGGTGTATTTCTTTTGTTTGTGTGGTTTGCCAGGTGAAAAGAAGCTAAATAATTTAAGCATGGACTACTTTGTCAGATGCCATAGGAAGACACCCAGCAGCTTCAGATGGTCTCATTTGCTGGCTGGTTTTTACAGGACAGTAATCATTTATTTCTTTTATATTATTTTATTTACCAGCCCTGTTGAGTTCTGTAGCTGGGTTTGGTGGTGGTGGGTGGTAGCAAGAGTAGTACAGTGCTGGAGCACTGGGAGCAAGAATTATGAATGGGTAAAAAAGCCTGGAGGACCAACAGGTCCAATTAAAAAAAAAGCTCCAGAAGCAGATAGCATCCTAAAGACAAAATGTGTATCTAAAGTAAAATGGTGTCTAGACTGTATTACAAAGCAATCATGTTAATACCAGAACTAATTAGGCCTGGTTTTCAACAGACTCTTCTCTCATCCTTGTTTTGGCATTTCCCTTAAGAAGCCAGACTTTAGTCATTCTTTGTCCTGTTGTTGACACTAAACTACCCCAGTTAAACAAGCTAATTTGATCACTTCAGTCACCACAGCGGACAGGTCCAAGGAGAAGACCTAACAGTGCTGAGTTTATTTAGCCCTGCTGGAGCTGTTAGGGCTGTGATCCTAGATCCAGAAGAAGGATAAACAACAAAGATCATCTTGAGGGGGTCGAAAGCTTTAGGTCTGTCACTTCTGCTGGACCTCTTGGTCAGGCTAGAAAAATGTCAGAGATGCCACTAAAGAGGAATATCTAGTGCTAAAGGCTTAAGGGTTGTGTAAATCCTCTTCAGAAGGAGCTTTCAGCTTTCTGCTGAGGGCCATGTCACTCTTTTGGAGGTGTCTGTAAGTGTTCCATGTGCTTTGTAAACATCCCAGCTCCCTAAAGACCATGAGGGAAGCACAGGCATTCCAGGATGACTGCGTGGATGTGGGAGGAGAATACCACAGAGTAAGGGAGGCAGAGAGGGATGCCTGGAGGCTGTGATCTACCTAAGCATTTGGTGGCTGTGTATTATCACTGGAAATGAGCACAGCTGCCTAATCTGTTTGCCCTGCTTTTTATTTTGTTTTTGCCTGATGGGTCTGTAGGACAATGAATGCCATGAGTTTGGACTGCTTGTGATGGGAGGTGGCACAGTTTGAGGGTGGGTTTAGGGAGGAAACCTTCCCATTTGGGATCTGGGCTGAAACACTGTGCTAGCAGTTTTGCATGATAAGAGTTGTGCATGTGTGTATCTTATTTCCAAATCTTGATGCCTTGCAGTTGGCAGGGCTTTGGACTGAAGGATCTCCACCTGACTGCTGTCATATTTGTGTGGTTTTCATTTTGTTTCTAAAGATGGTGGCTTCATTGGGAATATTAAAGGACCCTCTGAAAGTAATGGGGGCTGCTAAATATGCTCAGGCAAATATGAACATGCTGGGGCCAATATTTACCAGGCTATGTTTCCATGCTTGAATTGTATAAATTAATGGCATGGCACAGAGTGTACATCTGCAAATATATATATATATTATATATATATATATATATATATTCATCTCATACAGTAATAATAAACGTTACCATTTTCTGCAGTCTGTGCATCAGTAGAGGTAAATTGAACTCCATATTTAAGTCAAAATGTGTATTTGTGACTTTAATGTGCTTAGAAAATATTATGTACTTGTTGCTCGACCATGGTACCACCTTTAAAAATAAATATTTGAATTGGTTTTGATGAAAATCTCAGTTTATTGTGTGGCACTTTATGAAAGAAATTTGTGGACTTAATCTAGAACACACACAAAAATACAATCACTAGGAGTAGAGGCTTTTTATTGCTTTCAAAATCTGGCTGGAGAGAGACAGTGATAAATAGGAGAGGCTTTATTATGAGTGTTTGTGCTTTACCTACCCTGGTACATTTGTCATCTCTTGAGCTGGTGACTGCCTCATGAGCTTCAGAGGCAGGAGAGCAGACTTGAAAATAGCTTACAGACTGGTTTTTTTTCCAATCTAAAATGAAAAACAAAAGCAAAAGCCTTGTACTGAATTAAAATTAAGCATACTCCATCTCATATTCTGTCTGAGCCCTCAGGCAGATACTTTTATTTTGTACTTGTCTAGTCTTGTAGATACTTAGTTTCAGAATTTATCTGAAGCCATTAAGAGTCTGGCATCATTGTTTGTGGAATTCCTCTAGGTGCAACTTCCAATTTTCTGGATCAAGTTTTATTGTTGTATTTATGAATTTCAGCCTTCTTACATATCAGATATGTTTAGGGAAAAAAAACACAGACTTCAAATATTTCTCAGCTTTGATTTAATAAGATACATATACATGTAAAAACTATGGGGAGATTTTATTTTTTTTTTAAATCTTGACTAGCAATATGCTTAGAATTGAGAAATGGAGTTCCTTAGCATTTTCCCATAAAGCAACATTGTACTAGAAAGTCTTTTTTCCTGGTTTTTCTGGGTTTGTTAATCTGAAAATAAAAACTCTGGTATTGCAGTTTCTGTTCTAAAAACTAAGAGTGAGCATTGTTTGCAAGGTACAATACAGAGGAAATGTGATTGTGCAGGAGGGAGAGTTGCCAAAGCAGTATTGCTGTGTTACCTCAGGTCTCAGGAGGAAAGTGAAACAATATCCTGAAGTGCATCCATTCTAATTGCCACACTTAGTGCTGACAGTTCAGTAGCTAAAGAAAAAGTTGTGCTAACCTAGAAGTGAGATGTTACCCCATGAAAGCCCCACTAAAAACCCACGTGCAAAACAAGAGCACTGCAGGTGCTGTCACGAGATGAGGTGCTGTAGCTTCCAGGGCTTTTGTGCCCTGTTGCTGGGCTTCTCTGCAAGCTCTTGTGTTCTTCCTTTCAGAAGCCACGGTCCATGCAGGATCTCTGTCATGGTGTGCCCCTCCTGGGTCCTCCCCAAATCCAGAAATCAGGTGCTTCCCTGGGGGCACCCTCAGAGACCGCTCCTCATCCCTCTTCTCTAGCACATATGCAGGGGGCACCTTGCTCCAGCCACCTTTAGGATTTTGGGAATCTCTGTATGCTGTCCAAGCCCTCTGTCCTAAAGCAAATGGGCCTGTGGGTCAGGAGGAGAAGGGGAAGTGTTCTGGGAGGTCATGGCTGAGAAGTGAAGTTTTCCAGCTGCACGCGTGAGCTGCTTTCCGCTGGTCCGGAACACCCTGCTGAAGCAGGGACTTGCAGAAGATCCTCGTTGGTTCACGATGTGTTTGAGTGCTGGGGAAGAAAGTGTTGGCAATGCATGTTATATAAATACTGCAAAATGAGGGTGGCTCAATAAAATCCCTGCAAATGCCAGAGAGGAGCGTGTGGTCAACAAGTTTGTTCTCCAGCGTGGTATCTCTCACTAGTAAACCTCCAGTAAAGAAACAGAGGTTGTTGCTTTTTGGTAACAGGAAAATTGCTAAAGTGTCTACTTAACAGAGTAAATGTTTTCTAATACTGATCTTTTTTCCTTTCTTCATCTAAAATGCTGTAAATTTATTTAGCACAACAAAAATATTGAACTCATATGGCTCGTATGGATATTGTGATTGGATTCTGCATTACAGAACTTAATTGTCATGGAGGGGTGGAGGTGTGAATGTAATAGATATTTCTGGAAAGTTTTAGTTAATGGATGCATCATGTGTGTGATGGAAGCATTGCCTTTTAAAAAAGAAGAAGTCAGTCTTATAAATGCTGTTCAGTCCTTTGGTTGGACAATATTTAAACTGGCCTTTTTGCAAGTAGCCTTACAGCTGTAAATTTCTTCTTTGAAAATTGGTGGGAGCTGGAAATTTACCTCCCTTAGCTTTTCTAAAAATTCTTTTAAAAAGAATAAAACCCTTCCATCATATGAAGGCCAGAGAGGGGTAAGAAGATGGGGCAAAAAAGGAAATGTTTAGGGGCAGAGTCTGCAAGTGTGGATAAGCATTACCCATTGATTTGTTTCCACAGTTCTGTGGCATTCCAGAGGTGGAGTTCTGCCTGGCAGCTGGTAATACAGAGGGACTTCCCATCTGCATACAAGGTGCAGTTGCCAATTTAGAAGAGCTGGATGTTGAGGAAAACCCTTATATAAGAGTCAGATCAGGAGTGTAAGTACTGAACCTTTTTAACAGCATTTTGCCAGCAAGTAGAAGAGTAATATCAGGTGATGAAATCCACTAAGCAACATGAACAATATTTGAGGGATTTTGCCAGCAATCAGTAAACATACATTTAATATGTCAGCATTGTGCTCTGTAAGCTCCTAGTGTGAAGGCATTTTTTCCTAGTTGCTGGCAGAAGTCTTCAGTAATTCCATATTTGAGTAGCTTTATAAATAGAGGAAGCAACTCAGCTATAATTAGCTTTTATTACATCGGAGAATAGATACTGTCTCCCAAGTCACCCACCCTGTTATAACCATAATGCTGTGGCTGAACACCAGAAAATGAGTGTTGCATCACCCAAGCATTTCTCAAGCTACAGCCAGGTCCTGACATTCTAGAGGGAGGTGATGCTGTGTGACACAGGTCCCTGGCTAACCCAGAACTTCCTGTATCGAGCAGAAAGGGCTGTTGTTCCCTGGGCCAAAGCCTCACGTTTCCTGAAGTTTAGGAGTTGTGTGGCTCTTCCCATAGATAATTGCAGAATGACAGTAGCTCTGCTATTACAAGAGTCTTGCCTTTCCATGTGAACCAAGTCTTCCTTCCCACTATCTCACTATATGTGAGAGGGAGTTAAAAATCATTTTCCATATGACTCCATGCCTCTTCCTTCATTCCTTTTGTGGTCTCCTAAACCTGTGTTCAGCTTCTACAATTCAGCTCTTTTTTTTTTTTTTTATTTAGAACAGTCTCCCAGCATTTTTAATCCTCATGTCAGAACTACGATAGCTTTCCAAAGGATTGTTGTAAATAATCATACTTTAATAACTTCCACTGAAAAAAAAAATATATGGGACTGATGTAAGAAACCTTTTAATTCAAAGGTGATAATCTTAGATAAAATTCAATGCAAATGTCTCATCCTCAGTACTGGATTTTTTTTGTGTACTCGTAAAGTAGCAAGCTGGCTTTTTAAAGTGAGTGAACAAATTGGTAATTTTCTTCTCTTTCATTTATATTTAGCTTGGACTAAGAAGAAGTGTCTGAGATCTTCCTAGCAGTGATGTTGCCAGCATATTTAAATACAGCTTTGTTTTGATGTGCTGTCTCAAACATTATCTAGCTCTTATGAGTACAAAAAGGAAAATAATTTTAATAAGATCTTTGTATTTGCAATCTAGTTGATGAACTTATGGAGTCATTTATCCTTACTGTTCTAGATGGCTTGCCTATTCAGACTTGAATTACAAAGGAGAGATGACAGTTTTGGAAGAATGTGATTCACCACCTGAAATTCTTTCAGCAGACGTAAAATCTCTGCGTCCCCTAAGAATGGTGAGGACTTCACAATTCCCTAATAAGTTGTGTGCCTTCTTTTTTTTCAGCTAGGGTCTACTGGGGATGGAAGACCAGATAAAGACTTTATCACCCAGTAGTATTTCTCTGCACACAAATCTGGGGAGGTGCAGCTGGTTTTTTGTGTTGACAGACAGCACTTGGGTCTGCATGTGAGAGAGATGGGAAGGGGTATAACACAAATTTTGCTGTGTACATAGCAGGCCTACAGAAAGACAGTTAAAAAGCCATAAAGGAGTAAGACCTAATAGCTGTCTCTTTAGTCACTCAAATGAGGTCAGTGTCTCTTATTCCCTCACAGAGCATCATTCACTCACATTTCCAGAGAAGATGCATTTGTTGTATTTGCTCTTTGACCATAAACATGAATATGTCGGACTCTATTTTCTCTCTCTCTCCTGCTGTTTTCTCTCTCTTCTAGAGTTGCACCATTTGTGCTTTAGAAATTTGAAATGCATACAATAAAGCTTTAAAAATTAATTTTAAATACTGTTCAGTATCAATTAGTTTAAAAATACGCAGTAAGTATTTTACTTTAGAATTCCAGACTATAAAGAAATACTTCTAAATTGCTTGCAGTCTTAAAGGTTTGTCAGTGCACTGATTTGTTTGTAGGTCAGGTTTATAGTGTGCCTGGCCTTTTGAAATCTATAGCCAGCACTGAAAGTGGTGAATAAAATTGCAAAGACTTCATGCTCTCATAGTACTGTAAAACACATGTCAGAGGGGGGCTTCAAGTTTAATATAAATAATATTTTCCCCCTCATCTGTTTTTAGGGTGGACTAAAGGTGCAAATGCCAATGAATGTCAAGGTAAGCACAGAGGGCATTGAGAGTAAAATATAAGCACATTGAGAATATGAAATCTTTATGGAAGCTGCTTTCCTTTTTTTTTTGGTGTGTGATCTTTGATAACTGTTCAATGCTTGCTGCTGCAGAAAAATTCCTAATGCAATCAAGTTCACTTAGTGTTTGATGAGGTGTAAAAGTACCAGTAGTTTGTTTTTCACATATGAGGAAAGTGTGAATGTTCTATAAAATAGTTTTTCTGACTTGACATATTAATCACTGTAATGATAAATGGATTGGGGGAGATTTTCCCATTTAACATACCAAGTTTAAAAAGAAAAGGAGAGGGAAGGGAGGAAGAGGACAGGAATAGAACCCTTCCATCCTAGCCCCTGTTCCAGTACAAGAGCTGTGAGTGAGACCATGATCCTTCTGTGATCTGAGGAGCTGAAAGCTGATCCAGAGCTATTGCTCCTTTTTCCTCCTTTTTCTACAAAAACGCTAATGCTTTAGGTAGCTTTTAATTATACAAATACTTGCATGGCTTAATAAATAATATAATGAATAATAAATGCTGCAACAGATACAAATATTGTTAATAGCTGATCTGTGTTATTCACCAGACAGGGAACTTGAAGGGGCTGTTAATTGCAGTCATAGAAATAACTTTAGCAAAGTACAGGGAGAGGCTTCTTGTCTACTTTTGAAGGATTAAGCTCAACATCATGTTTTCTAGATAATAATATATGAGAAAACCCACTTTGGAGGATGGTCCAAAGAGTTTTCAGAAAACATCACTTCTGTCCCAGCACTGTTTGGTAGTGAAGAGGAGTTTCAGGGAATTGGATCACTACGTGTAATTGGTGGAGTGTGAGTATATTTCACTTTTATATTTATTTATTTTAAAACAGAGAAGCATAACTAAATGCTTAGAAGTGCTAACTAAGGGATGATTGGAGTCTTCCACAGGTGAAATGTTTTGAGAAGAAGGGAGTGTATATTTCTTTTATTGTCAGCTCTTCAATTATCAGCCTACCAAGCTAAATGTGTGAAAGGTGTGAAGTCAGTATTTACCATGTGGATGCCAATAAATTAGGCCACTTTGTTCACACAGAGCTTCAATTTGTATTGATTATACTTCTGATAGTCTCTACTTAATTTGCTGAAATGACCTTGGGTAGGTGTGGTCAGTCTTCAGTTTGACATTTTAATACCTCTGAAACCTACAAACTGTTTTATTATCTTGATGGTTTTCCTGTGCCAGCTGTTGCATTTTATCTGGCATTGGGAATGTGCTGCTATTTTCATTAATTGAGGCACTGGATAGATTCTGTGTTGCCCTGCCCCTCCCTGTGTCACACACACACACACACAGGATTGTGTCACACCTGTGTGTGGATGCTCTGAGGTAAACTCAGCACCAGCCACCAACCCCTCACGTTGTTCTTTCACCCTCTCCCAACAGGACAGGACTGTCTGAGAGCAGGCAGGGTGGTTGCTTCTGCCAAAGACTTCAGTAATAAAACAGTTTTCAGAAAATCTTGCTTTTGTTTCCTAAGGGATTTTCCACTTCAGCATAAAGATGGAATAACATACATCCTTTGAGGCTGTTGTCAGAATTTTATGAGCACTAAATTCAAAACAAACTTAATTGTTAATACTCAGATAATCTATTCATAAGTGCATTGTGTGTTTGCTATCTGGGAAGCCTCAGATTATTAAAAATCATTGTTCTGTCTGTTGTGGCAGCTTTTATTTTTAGTGCTGTGGTAACCTAAACAGCTGAATTAATGTAAACCAAATGGTACTAAAAGTAAAGCTATCCCTGCCTGCCAAATTTCACTGCCAACAGAATTTGTACAGCAGTTCTAATATTTACAAGGGAGTTTTAATGAAAGAAATGCTTACAAGAAAAAAGGAGAGGGAAGCACTTTTTTAAATTGACATCCATTAGAGATTTGAAGTTGATATGGAAACAACTTCTTTTAACTGAGCCTTATCTATTTATTCAAAATACTTTGAAAATTGATATTTGTTTACTGCTAAAACATATTCCATATACAATATGGTTTATATCGTCAATTTGCTTGTCTGTTTATATGTATACATTTTTATTTTAAAGCAAAAAGAAAAAAAAAAAAGGCAGGGAAAATCTTGTTCTGCTGAAATCTGTTAATTTTGTCACCATCTCCAGCAAGGATATGGTCTCATCATTTATTATCACACTGAAGAGATCCACTGCTTGTTTTTTTATAACTGAAAGTTTTGGCATCTAGCTGCATCCTGGGCTCTGTGGTACCAAATATTGCTGTTGGGAATGTGGCTGGCTGAGAGGAGGTACATGGAGAAGCATTACATAAATCAACTGTTGTTGGACAAAGAATCACATGGCAGGATCTTGATCCACAAAGAGCACTTCATGGGTGCCTGTTGTGATTCCAAACAAGCATTGCTTTGTTCATTGGCTGGGTTTGTGATACTCATTTTAGTGGTTTTGGGGGGGTTCTCATCTCCCTTTATTTGTTAGAGAAAATCATGCATGCAGTTGTTTTGCCTTTACTGACTTCTCTTTTTTTGTTGATGCCACAGATGGGTTGCCTATGATAAGGAACGTTACAAAGGCCATCAGTTCTTGCTGGAGGAGGGAGATTATGAGGACAGATGCTCCTGGGGGGGAAGTGACAGTGCCCTGCTCTCCTTCCGCTTCCTTCAGGCTGTGAGTACTCACATGGATTTCTCACAAATTATGCACAGCCCTGTCCATAAAGAGCAAGCTGATTCTTTGTAATGGTATAGCTGCCTTGGGTTGGGGCATTCCATCTTTTGCCTGTGCTCATCCTCATTCTTTTCCTGAAATATAGACTGCACTAAGAAAGAAGCAGGTTCTACACAGTCTTTGTGAAGTTTATGCAAAAATTTTATCATGCAGAATTCCTTGTCTACCTGCCAGATTTTCCAAGTACCTCAGTCCTGCACCTCAAGCTATTTGAATCTCTCAAATGGAATTTTCTTAAAAGCATAACATGCCTGAGTGTACAGAGTAGTTCTTGATTAAAACAAAAATAGCTTTTCAATGCAGCAGCTGTTGCAGGCCTTAAAACAGCATTACCCTCTCTCTGTGATTTTTCTGCCAGAAAATTTTGGCAGCAAAAATAATCATGGTAAAAAAAAATCCCTGCTACTAAAATGTGTTTAGTGGAGTCAAGGATGAAAGAATAACAAAAACTATTTGTAAGAGTCCACTATTGGAAGGAAAGTTAGACATTTTAGCAATGGAGAAACATGGGGTTAGAACTTCTTTATAATTTCCTGTTTTGGTTTGGGTTTTTTGTTTGTTTGTGTAAGTGTTTGAAGGATTTTTTATTATAATGGCAACTCTGTGAGCATTAAATAGAGCTGCAAAGAGTAAATTCTTCTGAGACTAAGATTGTTCACTCATATTACCCAGTTTTGTAAACTCAGATTACTCATCTCCTCATCTGAGATGTGATATTCCTGAGCGAGGAATTTTGTGGAAAATGAAGATGGGGATTTAAAGCAAACTCACGTTCTCAACAGTCTTTTCTTTTTTTTTAGTAAAATGTTAATGTGAGCCCCAGAAGGCCATACTTAAATTCACAATTTGCAGGTTTGTTTTTCATGATAGGCACTTAGCAAAAGCTGTATTTATAATCAGAATCTATCAAAATAAAGATGGGAGAATTAATTGAATTCAAGAAGAATATCCTCCTCTAAATAATTTATTTTTAAGTTGCTGAGAAAAAAGTAGGTAGGAAATTTCTTCAGATTCCTCATTTTGAATGTGCACAATCCTATTCAATTACTGAATAATCTTAGCTTTCCTCTCTTTTCCAGCTGTATATAAGATACTTGAGCAACTTAAATTGATCTTTTTAGATTTTTCTCTTGTCAAAGGACATAAATACAAGTTAAAATCATGCATGTGGGTAGCAAGAATGATCTTCCATGTCATGTATTTAATTTAACTTGCACCTAAAAGAGTCAGAAGGCTCAAGTCATTAATGTTTTAAAAACATGCATCATTCACAGTCATATATCAACATATATAATTCCACTTGGCTTATCAATACGTGTAAAGATTTACCTATTGATAATAGAAGTGAAAAGGAATAATTCCCCTCAATTTGTTGCATAACCAGCTGCTTGCCAATGGAATGAGTAATGGCCCTGGCATTGTGTTGTTTGGCTTGACCAGCAGATTGCCTCCCTCTGGGCAATGTGCAGCACACAGGGCAGTGCCCAGGCTGGCCATATGCTCCCTTTGTGACTTTGTATACCATACTTAAGGTCAGGATTTTAAAAATATTTCAGTACCAAACGTTCCATTTCAAGGGGACCCGGGCAAAAATCCAAACTCTGTGTGCTTGAGGCCCCTCACTGCCCAGCAAATGTCCTGGTTCTTCTCCCTGAGCTCAGGAATTCTGTCAGGGGAAGGTAAAGGTTGCCATGGTCTCAAATCCACAGGGATATTGTTGCACATCCCCCCATCCCCAGGCATTTGAAGAGGTGCACGTATGTGGGCACACTGTAAGGACTCTCAGCTTTTGGCTGGCTTGACTATTCCTGCAGGGAACAGTCACAAGGGCAGATGGGGCGTTCAGGGGGTGTTTGGGAAGCAGAGATAAAAAGGTCTTGTGGGATTGTTTTTTCCAGCTGCTGCCAGCTCCCTGTCAGCATCTGTACTGAACACACCTGAGTCAAATGCAGAGCTCATTCCTGGGGGCAGGCAGCAGTCTGGACTCTGAGCTGCTTTGGGGGGCAGTGGCATTTGCTTCTGTTCTGCAGTGTCAAATGCATTTCAAGCTGGGGTTTGCCCATGGCTCAGTGAAAGAGCAAAGTTTCTGAGTATGTTTCCTTCAGAGCTTCCCCACTAATGTTTTCAAAGTCTAGAATGATCTGCCTTGGTCTGAAAGTCTTTTCTTAAAAGGTATTTTTCCTGTTGCTTGTTGTAAGAGAAGTTGTAGTAGAAGTTCAGGCAGAAAAGAGTGATGGCTGAATTTGAAAGATGTTTTTACAACTGTGGATATATTTCAGTATTTTAAACTTAGTTAAGGAAATTATGTGTTGATTTGATCTAAATGACTTTCTGGGTACTCTCTTGCTTTAGGACTGTTAAGAGTAGCTGGTTTTCAGTTTTCATTTGCACTAATACTGCACTGGTTTGGTTGTCCTTTTTTTTTTTTTTTTTTTTTTTTTTTTTTTTTTTTTTCTTTTTTTTTTTTTTTTTCACTAAAAAATAGTCTGAAGCTGCAGTTGTTCATGATGATTTCTCCAGACCTGGCACTTTAATTTCTAGTGGATACCTGAAATAGTTGCAGCAGTTTAACAGTTTAAATAAATGAAGGAAGGAAGTGGTCAACACAGTAAGAGAACCAGTTTTACTAGAGAATTTGTTCCATCACCTCTTACTGTCCTGTAAACAGTGCAGAGAAATTGAGCCACCTCAAGTTCTAAAATTGGTTTTCATTATTCATTGTGATTGTGTCCTGTAGAAAGACATAGTGTCCTCCAGAGAGCTTGTTTGATCAGGTTCACCTGGCCAAATTAATCTGACTGCATGCTTGCTTTGGCCTTCATATCTAGGTGTTTACTGATAGTTATAAATCTTTATTTTCTCAGTGTTTAGTGTAATAATACCCATGGTGGAGTCCTCATATGTTTGTGAGCCTCTGTCAACCACATTATTTGCTTGACAGCAATTGTTTCTTGTTTGCAAGACTTACTTAGTTTCAATTTATAACTTCAATTTATAACTGCTGAATGATTGAGAAATACTGAAATCGAGTTCCTGCTTTCTGTTAGAAGTTAAAGGAATAAAGTAAACGCATTGTTGTTTTCTGTTTTCCCAAGCAGCAGCTGAACTGTGTGCCTTAAAATTGCTAAGTGGTTAAAAAGTTGAAGATTTGAAACCCAAATTCAAATAATCTGAAGCTGTGCAAGTAATCTGGCCAAGAAACTAAGCTGGCTGAAAGCACAAAGCAGTGTCACACAGCTATGTAAGAGAGAATGTGACAGTGTTAAGCAGGATTTATTTATAGCTATAGTGGATGTATCCAAAAAGTACAAACCCCTTGTGCTGGAAAGGTGATCTTGCCCAGGCTTTTCCTTTCCATAATTACTGCCATGTTGCTGGAAAGGGATGAGGAAGGAGAAGTTTAGTAAAAAATTATAGTCGTGGTCATGCTTGCAGTAGTATTTGTGAGACTTTTGGAAGATCAGGGTTAAACTCTTTCCTTCTTAACTCTTCTCCTTCCCACACAGGCATCTTTGTACTCTGAGACATCCTCAAAGAGGAAAGGATGGTGCTCAGGGGCAACAGGCTATTCCTCTCTTTAGTGCAAACCCCCCCTGAAGGCCATATCAGATTGCCAGGCTTCCAGTTATTCCAGAACTTCAATGCCAAAATAGCCCATAAAGATCCACACCAGGGAGCCAAGCCCCTTCAAGCTCTATAAAATGCTGTCTTTCTGGCTACAACTCTTTCCCAAAATGTTTTATGTTGTGAAGAGTCATTGAGCTGTGACAGTCTTCTAACTCCTGTGCTACCTCTTAGGATTTCATAGAGTCTTCAGTGGCACTTTTCCAGTCTGATGATGAAGATGGGAAAGCATTTGACATCATCAATGAAGAAATCCCTGATTTGGAGCAGGCTGGATTTGGCCCTGAGACGAGCTCGATTCTTGTGAAAAGTGGAGTGTAAGTCCACTCAAATGCATGGAACTCTTCAACATTTCTGTGCACATTTGGGTGCATCTCTTGACAGACTATATTCCACATGGTACACGTGGTAAATATTTGGAGGAAAAAAGCGTTTCTTTACATTTCCTTGGGGAGTGGAAGGGAAATAGTCATTTTAGTTTTCTGTAGCTCTCACGCCTACACCTTGATTTCAATCTGAGTGTTCTTGTTCATAGAAAAAGTTTGTGATGTCACCTCAGAGGAGTCACATAGTTCCATGGCAGTAAGACTGAAAAGATATTTTAGATATATTAAGAACTGGTATAATTTCTGAGACAGGTAGAGCCTGTCCAGAAAGGATGAGATGCGCTGTGTAATAAATTTAGACTGATGACACTGAAAATTAAAAAACTTTTACAGAACTATAAAAATTAAAACATAAAAGACATTAAGGGCAAAGAGCACTGTGGAATCATGTGGGTTTCAGACATTTAGCAGTAATTTTTAAAATGCAGTATTAATATTGTCATAACTACCCTAATGGTGATGGGGATCAGGAACTGTGAAGTGAGGGGCCTGAACTAGTTATGTAGGGATTGGTGATTAGTGTCTCATGAGGATTAGGTGCAAGAATGAAAGGCTGAGACTCAGTTTGGAGAGGAGGGATACAAATGAGAGCTGCAAAATCCTGAAGGTGGTAAGACAAGATGAATGCAATTCACAGAATCTTGCATGACAACAGTTGGGGAAATGCTTTACAGAACTGAAGATTGCTTTAAAGCAGATTTTGATGTGAGAAGGAAAAAAGCTTTTCCTACACCAGAGTCAGTGAGTTTCTGGAACTTGCTGCTGAAGGGGCTGTGGTAGCAGAGAGCACCAGGAGGTTAAAAAAAAGCACTGGATAAATTAATAGCAGAGTCATCAATGGGTGACGGAAGTGAAATGGGTAAGGACATGCCCAGTTATATCCCTAATACAGCAGTCTCAGTGCTGGGTGAGTAAGAGAGGAATGCACCACCAAAAGTGGGTGATTTAGAGGTGTCTTTTGAACCAGCCCCCATCTGCTTCTGCTACTGTGCAGGGATAGAAGGACCCTCTAGTTGGAGGTTTCTTTCTTCTTAAATTGCAGGAGAGAAAGCAGGGTGGGAGAAGCTTGAACCACCAGCTAATCTCATCAAGCCTTCCTCAGTTACTTCTCTTTCTTCTTGCACCATTTTTCTTAAATCCAACTGGAAAAGCTATAAGAAAGCCCTGTCTGGGGGATGCCAAATGGGCAAATATTCAGTTAAGAGAGATTCAAAAAGTTATCAGTTAAATGTCTTTTCTCTGAATTTCTGAGCAGGGCATCATCTCACAATGCATTTCCTGGGAAGGCAGACATCCAAAATCTCGTGTTTGTCGAAGTAGGGAAAAGCAGAAAATCAAGTGTGTGACAGTTTTGTGCCTCTCACGAGGTTTCATGTTGCACTGTCTGCCAGTGGACATTCTATTGTGCTTGACTTGCTGTTATTGTTATCAAACTACTCAGAAAAATGTGATTTTTCAGTTTAATTTTTGTGTCCTTTTCCAGGTGGGTGGCATATCAGCAGAAGTATTTCTGTGGAGAGCAATATGTATTGGAGAAAGGAAAATACAAATGCTTCCTGGACTGGGGAGGATCTAGTAAAACCATCATGTCAATTCGACCTGTTAAGCTGGTGAGTTACCAGAATTTAAGGGAAAACCTTAAAGGAAATGAGACCTTTGGAGTTCAGAGTTTACCATAATAATTAAACAGGAGAGCCCACATTATAACAACCTGTCTGTTTGCTTGGAAACAATTTAAAGACCCTTATGAAAGGCATAATGAGTCTGTTCGGGATGAACACCTAAATGGACAGATCTTTCTTGTCTTTTGAGAAAATTGTCAGGGAAACTACATAAGAAGAATTTCTCTTTGGAAGACTGCATACATGGAGAAAATAGCCTGGCCTGGAAAGATTAATTTGCCTTAAAACATAGTAATTGATAATGTATTTTTAAATACCTGAGAATTTATCTGGACTGTGTTGTTACGTAATAGAATTCTGTTGGGTTTTTTCCCTTACTTTTATGCTAAAATATTTGTACTAGATACAGTGAATAAAGAGAGGAAATATTTTTAATCCATTATTCAATCCAAGGTAGTGCCAACTCACCCAAGCAGATTAGTGCCAGCATTGTCAAAACCCTAATGCAAAACAAAGACAATCTACAGCCATAAGTATTAAATGATAATAAGTAATAAATTATTAATAAGTAATAAATTAGAAGCATGAAAAAGTTATACTTAACCTTATTTTGAAGAGCACATGTTGAGAGAGGTGTCTTCTGTTGGTTTCAGTTCTGTTTTTTTTCAAGAAGCAGCCTCAAAAGTAAATGCAGAGACATTTACATGAACTCTAATGCACATTATGGGAACTAATTAATGCTGATGCAAGTTCTCTGTGTGAAAGGCATTGAACAATCAGGCAGGTAATTGTGAGCTTACAGGCAGCTCATGGCAGAAATTGGGGAAGAGAATTGTGCCAAGAGCCTGGGAAGTTTTTTTTCCTCTGCTCCTGAGTTCATACTTTACAAATTTCAGGCAACTTGGCATGTCTCCTAGGGAGTTAATTGTAATTAATGTTGGGGTTTTCTAATGTGTGTATATGTATTTATTGTTGCAGGAGCCCCTTGGGACAAATGAGCCTCCACATTTGGTAAGTTGGCATTACATAACAGTCTCTAGTGCTAAACTGCACTTAACAATTAATGTTGAATGCCTTGCTTCAGATGATATCTCAGTAATTTCAGGTGATACTTCAATATTGTCACCTTGCTACAGCAGATCAGTGATGCAGGAAACTGGTAGGTGGATAGAAGTAAAGTCTGCTAAGTGTTCTTCTCTTTGTTTTATTCTGGATCATACCCTTTAGATTTCTATCCCAAAAAATGCAAGCAGTCCCTATAGGTTTTGAGTGACTTTGGATCTCTGTAGCTATTGATTTGCCTGTTCTTTCCCTCTTGTTTCTGGAATCTCACCATCCCATCCATTCATCCTTCTCTATATGGCAGATTCTCTTTCCATTTTTCTCCATGGCATCCAGTTTGTCACTCCTGTGTTTATTTGTGAGGTGAAGATGAAAATATAAACTGCAGAAAACAGAACTGCACATTCAAACCTGCAAATGCATCAACACCTGGAAGTTGGCTTTTTTAGTCTTGGATGCTGGTAGTTCTGCTTTCCAAAGTCTTCCATGCAGGTAGAGCAGCTCCTTAAGGTTCCCATTTGGTTACAGTAACATCAGAGCTTAACTGGACACATCCTGATCATGATAAATCTGTGATAAATCTATGATACAATCTTTCAGTTTCCCTAAAAGTTCTGTGTAACTTGGTGATAACTTATTAAGAGAAAGCAGTCCCTATAAGTCACTCTGAGTCTCAAAAATTAGTTAGTTTAGGGTCTTACACTCTGGTCCTTACCTTACAAGGTTATATTCCATTAATGGACCTTTGAGTTATCTTTCTGAAACACAAACCTGCTCTGTGTTCATCACCATGTGTGCTCTGTGTTCCCTGCAGTGTTCTGTCTCAGCAAGGCTCTTCCCTTGTCCAGCATGAGTTGTTAGATTGATCTTTTTCTGTCCTTCTGGCATGGGTGATGATCTGAGTGATTTTATTGCTCTCTCTGGCATGCTTTTAATTAAGCAAATTTGGGAAAGTTTATTTTGAGAAACGTGACTTATTTCCAGACAAAAGATATTTTAGAGCTCTGTGGGTCTATTTCAGCACACTTAAGTATTTTGTCATCTGGACACAATTTCTCTCTTTCTTGTTTGGATGGGAAATGTTGTGCATTGTGTTACTTAGCAGGTGGACCACACCCTCTTTTTTTCTCCAATTCTACCATTTTATGATTAACCCAGGACTACAGGAAATGTTTCCTGTCTGAAGACATAATTGGTGTATTATTTTAAACTTAAACACTGACTTCCTGCCCAGCCTGTTCACATGGCACTTTGCAGCCAAATCCAAAGACTTGCAAGTATGTTCACCAGCGTGCCTTGGTAAATGACACCAGATAAAATAACTGACTCAGATAAAACTGGTGGGGTCTAAACTGTTGAAGATAATTTTATTTTCATCTCAAATTCTTACATTTTTTTCAGGATCTCCCAAAATCTATTCTTTGAGTGTATTATTCCTGTGTTGCAGACCTTTAAGACCAGTTCAAACCTTTGAAGTTTCAATACAGGCTTTTTTATTTCCAGAAACATGAAAAAACCTGTGTGTGTATATGCACAGACACCTTTAAATATTGACATGTACTGGATTGTATTTTGCCTCTTGTGGTCTTTAATAGCAGTCTTAACACCATTTGTGAAAAAATTATTATCCTGACTTACCACAATCCTGGTTTTCATAGGATTATGCCGTGAGGCTAGGGAGGAAATAACATATTTCATATCGCTACAGCTCTTATAGGAGTGGAAATATTTTGAGTAATTTTTAATGGGAAAACATTTAATCACTTAGGGTAAGTAAAAGACAGGCCTTTAGATAAATATCAAGATTTTCACGTTCAGAATAAAAGTTTTCTACATGAAAACCAGTCTCCTAGTTTGGAACTTCTAAGCATGGTGCACATGAGCTGACAAATCCTTAAACATCCTGACCCTTGAGTAAGTCATATACTGGTTATTTTAAATGATCATACATTCTCCCACCTTTAATAAGCATATGTCTGAACTAAGGGAGCTGTTTGCTCTGTCTATAAGAGTGTGTCTTTTTTTATTTGTGTTCTTATCAGAAATTGAAAAACAGCAAAATTTTCTTAAATCTCTCAGTAACTCCCCTGACCTTTTCTGCCTGCCAAGCTTCCTAATAAACCAAGTACACAGTGTGTGAGAAATCTCTGCAAAGAGAAACCAACCCTGCAAAGCCATTCATTTCATTTATTAAAATAAAGCTTTGCCCAGCAAGAACAAAGCCTCTTTCAACCGCAGGTGACTTGTAGAGATGATGTAGAAAACAGAGATAATTGCTGTGCAACCCTGCATTTGTACTTTAATATTCTGTCCTTTGGATTTTTGGGAAGCGAAACCTCACACATTAATGTCAGACCCTGACAAAGTGGAGATGGCTGCAGTTGGAGACTAATTGCAGTGTTTGCACTGAGGAACCACTGCTCCACCCCAGATTCTGTCAAATTAAGACCCTCATTCATTACCAGATAAATTCTGTGTTAAAATGAGTTTGTGAATCTCTTTTGAAAGCCTTGCATAGCACATGGCCTGTGAAAGAGAGGCAGTGTGTATGTATATATATTCCCTTTTGTAAAGAGCTTGGAGATGAGTGGGTAGAAAATACAGTGTAATTACAGCTTAAATAGGTGCTTTGTGACATAGCAGTGCAGTTGTATTTACAGAAAAGTCAGTTACACTTTATTCTTTTTATTGTAGCTGATCCCTGCTCTCCAATTAGCGCCCATAGCCTGCAAGGCCAGCTTAAGCCTTTCTTGTTCTTTCTAACAGGAAACATTCATTTCTTTTAAAGACATAGACTGAACTTTTCCATAAAATCATTTACTGACACTTGTGTTTGGCCTTCTCACTCTGTGCTGGCAAAAGCACTTGATTTCTTTTCTTTGGCAGGAAGCTTGGCCAATTTGGGGCATGAAGGGGGAAGTAGCTCTTGCAACAGCCATCGTGTATTTCTTCCATTACAGAATCTGAGCTGTTCTTTTGATACATTTAGATTTTTTCATTCTTTTCCAGCCTGTCTTTCAGGCTTTCAAATGAAATTCATCTGAGTTACACAGTGGCAGCCCAAGGGTACAGAATTCTGGGTGTCTTCGCTATAGATCATAGCCTGCATCATACCAGGGTTTCTTTTTGTTTTGGTGGGGGCTTTAGGGTTTTTTTTTGTGTGTGGTTTTTTAGTTTAGCTTTGTTTTGGGGGTTTTTTTTGGGGGGTGTGTTGGTTCATTTGGGCTTTTTGTTTATTTGTTTCGGGGAGGTTGTTTTTTTGGGTGGTTGATTGTTTATTTGTCTATTTGTTTGGTTTTTTTCTATTTTACTTTTACTGCAACAGTTTGAGCCTTTTGGCTTTTTTGGGATGAACTGATCACACCTTACTGGTGGGGTGTGGTTCACAGTGACTTGCAGCTCTTTACCATGACATATAAAAGCAGCTTAACTGAACCTCAGAGGTCCCCAGTGGTACATTTCTGATTTCCCTCAGAAATCCTGCTAGTTCTGAAATGAAAAGCCACCTGCAACCACTGTGATCACAGAAGATTTCAGGGCACTTTGTCAATAGCAGCTCTGTATCTTTTGACCAGCATTTCCCCATCCTGCTTTGAGCACTGGATTGCTGAGCTGCAGTGAGAGTTAAGCTGCAGTTCAGGGGGACTTTGGGTGGATGGTAACAGCCTTGAGTCCTACTCTTCTCATTTTTGCCTGGACCCCCTCCTGCTGCAGTTGAACTTATACTTGATAAATCTGCCTGCCTTAGCATCACTGGGAAGCCTCCTGTGCCAGCTCAGAGATGACAAAATACTTGATACATGTCTAAAAATAAAGCAACTGTAGAAAATGTAAAAGATTCTTTGAATGACAATTCATTCAGTTAATTGTATCTTTGTGAATTGAATGGATACTTCTCTGAGAGTAACAGCTTTCTCTGTTGACATTAATGATAATGCATTCATTTTCCTTCTAGTCATTGTTTTTGTTTTGTTTTGTTCTTATAGCTCAAAGCTTTCAGTAATACACATTTCCAAGGAGCATGTGTAGATTTCACAGCAGAAGTTTCTGATTTTACATCATTCATACCATGTTCTTTTAAGGTTCTCCGGGGATGGTAAGTGTCTGTTGTTATACATGCCATCATTTTCAGTGGTATGATTTTTTTTTTTTTTTTTAATGTTACAAAATTTCAGACAGCAGAAAGCACATAACACATGCCCATCAACTTCCATCATGTCTTAGACCCTTTGTCCTGCAAGGCATCTCAGTAGTTCTCATCATGTCCTTGGTTTGGGTACTGTGGATTTTGCTCTCCCTGGGGAAGGTTTGCACAGTTACCATGACTCTTTTTTTGAACTCCAGTTAGAATTTATTCCAGATTCTGAGAACTTTGGTACAGTGAAAGTGTCTGAATTCCACTCAATGTCGTTTGACTCTGAAACTGAGGTTTCTGTACCACACAATTTGATTTTGCTGCTTTGGTTGCTTTGCTGCATAGCCTTTCAAGTCGCCTTACTTAAAGCGTGACAAGAACAAAGAGAATTTTTTATTCCTTTTGTCCTTAGCAAGTATTAATCTTGAAAAAAACACACTGTAAATAAGCAGCTAGAGCAGCTTATCTTTTTTGTTCCATTATTCTTGCAGTTGGCTGCTGTGTTACAAAGGGGAAACCACTGACAATCACTGTGTGCTGGAAGAAGGCCTCTATGTTGACCTCAGTTCCTGTGGCTGCCCAACTGCTACAATCAAATCCCTCAAGCCTATTCAATATGTAAGACCTTATTGGGAAAAAAAAAAAAAAAACACAAAAACATTTCGGATCTCTTTTCCCTGTCAGATGTCTGAAGTGAATACTTGCCCTAAACAAACTCCCAGTTAGGGAAAAGAGTGAGGTTTGTTTTCTTGGCTCACGGGATTTTTTGGGTTGGGAACAGGTCAGACTGCATGCACACTTGCACGGGGTCACTTCTAGCTGCTCTTGGGTGTTCTGGGTTTCAAGTTCTCTTTTTTACAAGTGAGACACGAGATCCTCCATGGCCAGGGGGTTGGACAGGAATGCATTTTGCCCTCCAGAACAAGGGAGATACAACCTTTTATACATCCCATTGTAATCCTGCACAGAGGACATAAAAATCTGCAGTCTTGGTGTGATGTCTCTGCCTGTCTTCCACATCTTGGTGTGCCTTTATGCAGGAGGATCAAAGATGAGCTGTAACACTGTTGGTAAAAGAGAAGCAAGTGGCTTCTCTGCCCCCTCCTCTAGCACTGGCCACCAGCTTCTCCAGAACTCTTGCTCCTTCCCAGATCACAGGACACAAACTCAGCCTATGTGGCATGTGTCCTTCAATGCAGCTCCTATGGAGCTAGACTTCTGGGATTACTCAGTTCAGCTTTTTCACATAATGAAGTCTTTTTACTGTTTGTGAACAGTTTTTAAAAAGAAAAGCAAAAAAACCCAACCAACCAAATTTAAAAAAGCCCAAAAAAAAGACCCCAAACCCCAAGCAAATGCAAACACCATACCCAAGGGCGTGGTGGGAAGGATGTACAACTCAAATTTGAGAGCTGGACTTTTCACTAGACTATACAAATGCAGTGACTTCCCACCTCCTGAGAGCCTGGGTTTTAGATTAAAGTTCTCCTTTTCAAGTCAGGCTTTTGGAATCTGCTGTGCCAAATCCAAGGGAAGTTTTGACATCAAATAATAGTAGGCCTCATCCAAATCCCCCTGCCTGTAATCTCACAGGGAAGGAAATATGAAGTTTGGCATGGTAGGAGACTGCTGGCAGCCTTTGGTTCCCAAGGGCCAGACCCTGGAAGAAGTGTGTTTGGCAGGCTGTGCGTGGGGAGCTCACACACATCTTCCTCTGCTTTTGCACCTCTTAGTTTGGTTCTTCTCTTGCCAATAGTAGCCCTTGGATTTCACAAATTCAAAGCACTAAAGAGCATAAAATACCACTGATCTCTACCTGTTTGCCCTCAGAGCCCCCAGGGCAGTGCTGGGGACCCTGGTGTGGCACAGATGTGACCCAGAGCACGCAGCAGGTCACAGGCAGGAGCAGCCACAGTTAATTCTGAGCATTGTCCACAGTTCTTGGAACAGAGCCCCTTCTATTACAGCATATTTCTGTTAGCTCATTCCAGAGAGGAGCAAGCCTGTTCCCAAGTGGAATTGTTGTGTAGCTGTATTGAATTTGTTTGTGGTGTTGGGAACCCCTTCCATTATTCAGCTTTGAATACCAGCCTCATTTCAGAGCTAAGGTGTGTCCCCTGGTAGCTTACTTGTGAGAAGGAGAACTTTTAACCCTGACACCAAGCCCTGCCTGTGCATTGTCTCCTGCTCTCCTTTCAGTGAGATGTAATTGCTTCAAGTGGAACTGTGGAGTCCCACGTTGGGAACATTGCATTTGTTCTATAGAAAATGCAGCTTTGGTGAAAACAAACTATTTCCAAACAGATATAACAACTGCACTAAATGAAAAAAAAAAAAAAGATAGTTTTTTCTATTTAAAAAAGTAAACTTTTGATTTTTAGTTTGAAAACTCCCAGAAATGTAATTTGTCTGAGAGCTTAATTACATAACAAAATGAAAACTTTTCTTCTAAATCACTGTCTTGATCCAACTAAAATATAAAAAAAAAAACCCAAAACTTTCAGAGCAACACAAAATTATTTGGATAAGAAAATAGGCTCACACTAGTGATAGTTAGATGATTTCACTGTAGCGACAGTATTTTAGGTTGGCTAATTTTTATTCTAGTTCTTAGCCCTTGAAGGGATGTTTTATGTGTTCTCTGGTGAAAGGTGAAGTTGTCAGCATTTAAGTATGGTTTTTAAGTATGGCATGCTGTTCCCACACCCTCTGCACACACACCCTCTTCCATTTCACAAGAAAATTAAATTAATATGCTTCCACTTTGGTTATTTCCCCATATATTGTGCACTGGCATCATGGAGGAATTCAGCACATCTTTGCAACCAATTTCCTCTGTTCCTGATGAAGTTTCCTCTCTCCCATCACACCTTATTCTCCAAAGTGTGTAATACTCAAACTAAATCTTTAGGAGGCCCTAGCTGTGCTTTTTTTCCTGCTGTTCCATTTTGCTCAAATACAGGTTGGACTGTTCCATAATTCTCAGAACATTTAGGAAAAGCTGTGGAGTAACAGGAGGGTACAAAGAAGGAACAATTGACACTGATGCCATTTGCCTCTCATCATCTCCTTTCATCTAAAAATCCCAAAGCACTCTTCCAGAAAGGCTTGTTGATGAAATGTGCTGTTGTATTGTTGTTAACAGCCCTCCTGCAGACAGGTGAAAGCCTAGCACAGGTTCAGAGTTGCTGCAGAGGTGCAGGTTTCTGTGCCTGCATCAGCGAGGACTTGCCTTTTGCTCTGCCATGGATTCATGGAAAGGAAATGTGGGCCCTTGTTCAGCTGGGCCATTTATAGGGCCACGGTTTCTTACTGGGGCACTTGTCCAGTGTTTGCTGCTTGAGGAGGTTAATCTTTGCGACAGATAATCTTCCAGTGGGGAGTTCAACTCTGGTGCTGCCTTTTCTCAGGTGTGTTGTTTTGACAAACTCCCTGTCATATTTGGTGTGATTTACATGGACAAGAATACCCAGGATTCTTGGAAATGAGCAATTAGCTTTCCTTCTAAAGTGTTACCTTCAACCTGTAATTTAAACCAGTCTCCTAGTTTCAGTGAGATCCAGGTTGTAGGTTGTGCAATGCTTTTTTTATTTGATTGGTTTTTTTTTCTCTTTTCTTCTGAGGCATTCTTTATTCTTGCTCTGATCAATCGTGATAATCCTTGTATTTCTATATTATCTTCTCTATGTTAAATACAGGTGTTAACTAATCTCCCCAGCATTCCTGTGAGGCAAATAAGGAAATCAGATACAAAAACTACCTGCAGTTTCCCAGGGCCAGGCAGGAGCAGCTCCAGCAAAGGCAGTTGTAAGTGATGAGCTGGCCAAGCCTGGAGAGTAAAGATTTTGCCAAGGATGGTGTAACACAGCTGTGGAGGCTCCCCCACTTCAGACTCTGCTAAATGCTGCTTGCAAAGCAGCAGCTCAGCAGCAATGGCCACTGCACCATCTCTTGCCAGGGCTGGGTTACACTCAGCCTTTGCTCTGGCCCTTTGCATTCCTCCCTTTGCCTTTCTTAGGCTTTCCCATCAAAGTCTGCAATACCTAAGTTGCCCAAAAAAATAAATATGTCTTGGGATGGGCCCTTTTCAAAAGGGCTTTATTAGGAAAAATTCTCACAACTTTCATAATGAAAAATTATCCATAGCTAAAATTATGCTTTTTGCTCTAAGCATGTGTGCAAATTCACTTGTGCATTTGGCTTTCAGTTCTAGTGCCCTCTGGTCTTCTTTGTGTTTGAGGAAGCCCATCCTTGCACTGATCCTTGTTTCATCTCAAACACTTCATGCTTGCATTGTGGGTTTTTTCCTGAACCAGTGAAGCATAAAAACCTGTTCTGAGTTGTGAAAAATTGTGTTGCACAGCTTCACTAAAAGCAAAGCAAAAATCATTGAGGGAGAAGTCTGAGCTGAGTTGAACTGTGCAAGTGATTTTTAGTGTGTTGATTTTTAGTGTTGATTTTCCATGGTTTACCTGTGTCATTTCATTGCCCCATGTGCTGTGTTAGCCACAGAACACCACACCTGTTAAGTAAAGTATAACAGTGTATTTAACAGTTCACAAGGCTGCTCATATCTTGAAATGCTATATAAATATAGCTTTCCTTAATCACTGGCCTCTTGAATATAATAAATCCCTTCAAGTTTCTCTCTGGATTGTTGCATGAAAAAAAAAAACAGGATTAGCAAAACCTCTTAAAATGTTATTGGTGCTGGTTTAAGCAAAGGCAATCAGTTCCTTCACACATAAAAACTGTTAAGAAATTTCATATTCAGAAATTCTGTAGTGCTTTGTTATTCTCAAAATTGGCCAGCTTTTCCCAAAGCATGGCATTTCAAGTGTTTTCCTTGAAATAACTGTGAAAAGAAGCTAAAGTAATGCTGACCTAGACATGGGAATGGGTAAATATAGATGTCTTTGGCACACCTTTCAGGTGAAAATGCTCCTCAGCATTCTGCAAGAGAGGCTTGGGAACAAGATGCCTCCCAGCCTAACTGCATAGCCCCAAACCTTGTTTTTCACTGTTCCTAGTTTCCATGGAGCTGTGAAAACAAAGTCAGAGAAAAAAGCCAGGCCACAGTCACTGCTGCCAGCTGTTGGCCTAGAAGAGAATACAGAAGGTGAGGAATCAGTGCATTGCTCTATATATGGCTGTGGAACAGGAGAGCTCAGGGCTTGGCACAGCAGCCTGGTTTCTTTCTGGACTGCATCTCTGCTGAAGTCTCCCTGGGACAGAGGGATCAGGGCCATCAGTGGTGTGTGTGTCAGGGACTCTGAGCAGCTGGACAGGGAGTTCTCAGAGCTCTCAGTCCAAACAGTCACAACCACAGCAGAGCTGGAATCATTTTAATTGACTCCAGCAGTTTGCTGCTGTGGTTCCTGGTGCATAAATGGATATGCTGGGTCAGGTGACTTGTCCATCTGGTACAGCAGCCCTGTCTCTTAACAGCCTCAGTGTTGCAACAGCAGGATCAATATTTAGGATTGGGCAGTACTGTCCAGCACCACAGATGCCAAATGGTGTTTCTCATGGTTAGCAATGCACTTGGGAAAATTGTTGGGCCTGTTCTGGACCTGACTTCTGGTGTCCACTCAGGTGAAAGGCAGTGCCAGGGCTCTTGCAGAGTGTGATGATTCTGCCTGGCTGAGCAAAGCAACCTCAGGAGTAGCTGCCTGCACTAGGCCTGCTGGTCTGGCTTTCAAAGTGAGCCTTTAGCCACCCACTGTAAATCTGATCCACCCCATCCAGCAGAAGCCACTTGGGAAGAGCTGACATTCCAAAATAAAAATGTTACAAGTTTTAATCCCTTTCTAGTGTGTAACATTAGATTTTGGGAGTACAGTAGGCTTTAAAAATCTCTCTGCGTGGATGATCCCTAGCATTTCTTCAAAATGTCTCAGTGAGCTCTGTCCCTGCAGTGTTGCATGACTTGGGCTGTCCCTGCATGGCTGGCAGAGGAAGGCAATCTCTGAGGCAGACTCTGACCAACCAGCTGCATACCAACTGCACTGAGTCAGTGTCAGGCAAATTCATATGTCCTGACACACCCCTGAGCTTTTCAGAGACACTTCCCTACACTACATGTGCCTCTTCAAACATGAAAATTAATTTCCCTTAATTACTCAGTGCCTGTGTCAACTTTAATTCAAGATTTTGTTTCATTTATTTCACCTGAGGCCATGTCTTTGCTGCAGGAGAAATCCCAGATTTTGCCTGAGCCAGCTATCTCAGGGTAACATCTCCTAAAAGAAGGTGCCTTTCCTGGAGAGGCAGCTCATTGAGTTAGGGCTGTTCCCTCTTCCTTTCCAGGTGTAAACTGCAAGTACTTTTGCTTCTGGTTTTAGGTTAAAAATGCTGAAGCATTGTACAAGTGTTCCTTGTACTAGGGCACAGAATTTGTGTATTTAAATCTGCTTCCTCTGTTTTTCTGCTGGCCTTATAGCTGCACCACATTTTCATGCAAACTGATCCTTTTATTTGCTTTCACAGGCAGTCAGCTGTAGAAAAGGAAATTAAGTGAAAAATGTTTCAATTCTACATGAGATTATAGAATTTACTTATTATGCTCTTCCTTCAAGATTGACAGAAAAAAAAATAGGAATGTCTGTTAAAAACATTGAGAACTTTTTAATTGACCTTTCTGACCTTTTACAATTCGTAGCTCCTTAAAATGTTTGCAGTGAACTACAGCTAATTGAAGTCTGTGGACAATAGACTTTGGCTCACTATTTTAGGTGCATGTTCCATCAATAAGTAAGTAAATAAAGTGGATTTTTGAAAAGCAATCAAGGCCCTGATGATACAAATCAGATCAAAGTGAGTTTTTCCAAACAGAGGCCTCTGCATCACTTGGTGACTCTGTGCCTGGCCTGTGTCACTGGGGCACTACACTGATGACAAAGCCACTGATAAATGCACTTGTTTCAGCTCTGTGTGCTTTGGGGTTTTCCCTTGTAGTTACATTTGATGAGGGAGCATAAGTTAACCCAAAAGCTTTGTAGTGGGCCAATGTGTGCATCATATCTAACTGAAGTAGGACTATTCCTACTAAAACTTTGTGCTTTTTTTTCTTCCTTCTTCCTCCCCCAGGTTTTTGCTGAGCCTTCCATCAGTCTGTTCAGCCTGGAATGCTGCAGGGGCAGAGAGCTGCACTTCAGTGAACCAGCCAATTCTGTTTTGAACGAGGACCTTCATTTTTACACCCAGTCTGTGTGGGTGAGAAGTGGATTGTAAGTATGGAAGCAATACCCCTGTCAGTTTTGCACTGCAGGAGCTAACATTGTCTCATGATTATTGCCTTGTTCATGGGATGGTTTACATTCCTCTATTGTGAGGCACAGACTTTACAAGGCAGGTTGTGTAAACTCGGAGTGCCTTTATTAACAGGCTGTAAAATGCCAGCTATAAACTGCAGTGATTTAAACTACTGCAGTGGCTCAGGGAAGCTTGATGTGCTGACTGGCTGCCAGAGAAGCAGCAGCTTCTGAGAGGAGCTCAGGGTGGATCTGTCAGCTGGAACAGTAATTTGCTTCTGTTATTAGTTTAACCCTTCTCCAGGAGTGTGAGTGTACACCCAGGTTCTTCTGTGAAAACCTTTTACATCTGCAGAAGTGACCTAACCTCTTCCACATCTCTCCCTTTCACCTTTTGGAGGAGCTCCCAAGTGTTCTGTTTGCAGCAAGGTTTTCAGCCTCCACACCCACAGCAGCAACAAATAACTTGCAGAGTCTCATCCTGCAACTGAGAGTGGCTGGAAACTGCTGTTCTCCTAATTGGACACACATTTCCTATGTTTATGATTGACCTTTCCCCAAATTTCCACATGGGCAAGCTTTTATTTTTCTTGAGAGAATAGAGAACATAAGCTTCCCCACAGAGCTTTCCCAGTTCACAACAATTCCCAACATTTGTGCCACTTCCATCCTGAACTTTTGCTGAAAATACAGAAGTGTGTGTTGTCTGGAAATTCAATTCCTTTGCCCCAGCAGTTGACTGAAGGAAGGGTGATGGCTTGGGGACCACGTGGCAAGAAAGCACAGGAGAGTGAGTGCAACAGGCCAGCCCCTCCTGCATCTTCCTGCTCCTTTTTGGGTGTCCAAGCCAGGACGGGTGCCTCCCTGTCCCTGGGATGTTCAGGGCAGAAAGGCTGGGTTTCCTCTGAGCTCTTTTCGATGCTTCCTAGGAAAGAGAGTAAAGATTTTGCCAAGGATGGTGTAACACAGCTGTGGAGGCTCCCCCACTTCAGACTCTGCTAAATGCTGCTTGCAAAGCAGCAGCTCAGCAGCAATGGCCACTGCACCATCTCTTGCCAGGGCTGGGTTACACTCAGCCTTTGCTCTGGCCCTTTGCATTCCTCCCTTTGCCTTTCTTAGGCTTTCCCATCAAAGTCTGCAATACCTAAGTTGCCCAAAAAAATAAATATGTCTTGGGATGGGCCCTTTTCAAAAGGGCTTTATTAGGAAAAATTCTCACAACTTTCATAATGAAAAATTATCCATAGCTAAAATTATGCTTTTTGCTCTAAGCATGTGTGCAAATTCACTTGTGCATTTGGCTTTCAGTTCTAGTGCCCTCTGGTCTTCTTTGTGTTTGAGGAAGCCCATCCTTGCACTGATCCTTGTTTCATCTCAAACACTTCATGCTTGCAATTTGGGTTTTTTCCTGAACCAGTGAAGTATAAAAACCTGTTCTGAGTTGTGAAAAATTGTGTTGCACAGCTTCACTAAAAGCAAAGTAAAAATCATTGAGGGAGAAGTCTGAGCTGAGTTGAACTGTGCAAGTGATTTTTAGTGTGTGGATTTTTAGTGTTGATTTTCCATGGTTTACCTGTGTCATTTCATTGCCCCATGTGCTGTGTTAGCCACAGAACACCACACCTGTTAAGTAAAGTTTAGCAGTGTATTTAACAGTTCACAAGAGACTTCCACAGCCTGTCCCCCTCCCACACAGCAACAGGTAGCATAAAGGCTGAGGGTGTCAGGTGATTGTGGGATGTCCTAGAGGGTTTGTTTGCCTTATCTGGGATTCAGAGTTCAGGAAGGCAGATTTAGAGGGTTTTTTGGCTCCTGGTCCCAAAGCCTGCTGTCAGCTTTAGGCAAACAGCAAAGATTTATGTAAAAGGCTACTTCCTGAGCCAACTGGCCAGCTCAGTAAGGCACAAACCTGGAATCTGCCTTGGCAAAGGTTGCTGGGGTTCTCCGAGGTGTGGGAGAGGTGGCACAGCCTGTGTGAGAGCAGAGATGGCTTTTGCCTGTGTCACTGAATGCCAGGAGCCCAACCTGGCTTCAGATGGTGCTCACTGTAAGTCGTTCCCTATAAATGTCTGCTTTGAAACTGCATTACATGTGAGACTTTTCATGCTCCAAGAGCAGTGTTAACAGTGAATTCTCAGCGATTTGACAGGAACCATTGCAAGGGAAAAAAAGGCAGGAATGTGTTCAAAGTATTAGGAAGACACAGGGGCACTCAGGCTGCCCTGAACACCTGTTAGTCAGGAGGTGTGGACTTTGTTTGAAGAAACAGAGACCCAGCCTCATTGCCAGGCAGCTCACAGCTGGCACAGTTGAGCCTCCATGGAGCCCTGAGCAGGGCTGGCTCTCAGTTTCTCTGAGTTGTGGGCACTGGGCAAAAGCAATTCCAGGTGCTGTGAAGCTGTGGGTGTTTCCTCACTGACTCAGAGCACAGCCATCCCTCATGTTCTTGGCAGCTGACCTCTACAACAGGTAACCTGGGAAACCAGCTCTTCCTCTGTGCTCAGAGTTAATGAGTCAGGCATTTAGGAGTCACTGTCCACACAGCAATGTGCTATTGATACAAACAGAAGGGATCTGTGCTCCTGAGGCTGCCTTTGTGAGCAGCATTTACTGAGCAGATGCCCAGATAACAAGGGGTCTGTATGAGCCAGTGCTTTAACTGGGTGTTACAGGACTCAGCCACATCCATGGTGTATTCATGATAGGAAAATCTGCTGCAGCAGGGTGTGGGGTTTGGAGAGAATGCCTGTAGTGTGTTTTCAGATAAGTGGAATTGTATAAAAAGCTTTAACTGTAACAAGAACATCAGAAGAGATCCTCTCATAATTAATGTGCACAACCAGGCAAAGCTGGAAGTGTGGCTCCCTAGTTTCCTAACACAGGCCTGGCTGAAACCAGCATTATTCCCATCTGGGCTCATGCAGAGGTTCTCCTTTTTGTGGGGAAAAAATTGAGGGGGAGAAGGGAGATGGGAAGTGTAGTCTGCAAATTTTAGGCAGACAGACAGAAAACAGGTCTGAATTTCAACAGAAGGCAGTCATCCCACGAAATGGATGGCGTTTTGCAGCACAGAAAGAGAGAAACATCACTGTGGAGAGCTTTGGGGGCTTCCCAGAGCACAGCTCTGACCTGCAGTTCAGTTTTGCTGTGGATAACAAATGCCCTTTCACGTTCTGTTTTGTGTATCCAGGTGGATTGCCTACGAGGGATGCAATTTTTTAGGCAAGCAGATTCTGCTGGAGCCCAGGGAGATTTCAAACTGGAGTGAACACAGTGGCTGGAAAGTGATTGGCTCCCTTCGTCCTGTGAAGCAGGTACTGGAAAACTGAGTGAGGAAAAGGGGTTTTTATGGACAGGGGTTTGTGCACAGGTATCAGTTCTACCACCAAGCACATTGGGGTGTGTTGTACTCCTTAAATCAGGCCTAATGATGACAGCCAGAAGGACCCACTGGAAGATTGCTGAAGCAGAAAATGCCTCTTGTGGCAGTTATTGAGATCTGTGTTATGTTCCTAAAGGGAAATAATTCCCAGTTTCTTGGTGCCAAGTTTTGTTTTTCTGAATTGCTCATTAGCATGTTCTGTGGGTGCTCTATTTTTACATTTTTGCTATATAACAATATAATGAGGAAATCAATTCCACACTGACTTGTTTCGTAATTAACATAAATGGAAGCAAGAGCGAATTTTATTGTGCTGTAGCCTGGATTTCCAAAAGAGGCGAAGCTCATGCAGTTCCCATCAGGTTTTCCCTCTCTGTCTCACCCCAGGTAATTCCAATTTCAGTCTCATTCAAAGGTTCAGGTCTCTAAACCACAAAGAGTAACTAAACACTGTACTGAAACAGGTTTTGTTTATGGATGCTTAGTGGGAGAGAGGCCTTATTGTCTGCAGCTCCGAGTTGGTTTTAATATGGAAAAAAAAGGAGATTTAAAGCTCCCAGAAAAAAAAGCTGTGCTGGTGTTGGGCTTCCAACAGAGCTGCCCTTTATAACTCCTTGCTCTTTATTTGCACTGAAATCAGTGAATAACAGAGCAAAAGCTCAAACCCTGCAGTAGCCCTGCAAAATCCTCTTTATTTTTTGAGTAAACCAATAAACAGGGATACCAGGTCAGTGCCCTGTTTTAACATGTATGTTCAAAAACAGTGGTGCATTTCTCTGCCATATATTCCAGTTAGTGAGGGCTGAAGTTGCTGGATATGTAACTCAGTAAGTTTTATGTCCCAGGAATTAAAAGCTTGTGGAGTACAGCCCCTTTGCTGCCCTTGGAACGAGCGAAATGTGCTGAACTAGGCATATTTGCAGATCACAGGAATTAGTTCTATAGCCATAATTACATTCTTTGAAAAAAGACCTATCTACCATTGCTGTTTATAGCTGCCCACCTGCATGTGAAAAACCACTCACTGCGCTTCACATGCACGTTGGTTTCCAGCCAAAAAATTACTGCACATCCTCAACTGAGAACAAAAATTGAGCATAGATGGAGGGGAGGATGGTGGAGGGAAGGCCCTCTCACATCGATTGGCTTGATCTCTGTGTTGTAAATCTCTCCTCTCACCCCTTTGCAGCCAGCAGTGTACCTGAGGGTGAGGAACAGGGCCCAGGGCAAGTACCTGACCGTGGCTGGGAGCCTGGCAGACATCCGGGCGACCTCGGTGTGCGCGGCCCCGCGCAGCCGCAGCGACTCCCAGCTCTGGCACTACTGCCGGGGGCTCCTCAAGTCCAAGGTGAGTTTCAGAGTGGTTCTCTATTAATGCTGCCCTTGATGCTCTGTTATTAATATTTTTAAAAAAGCTCATGGTTTCACATTAAAAAAAGGAAGTAGCATAGACCAGCACATTTGATCAAGCAGCTAGTTGGCTGTTGAAGTCTGTTCCTCGCTTGCTTCCCAGGGTTTTACCAACTACAGCAGGATTTACTGCCATATGCTCAGTGCTTGAGACAAGTCAGGCACAAAACTGAGCTCTGTGGCCTGGATCTCACTGCTCTCCCTGTTTCTTAGGCCAACAATACCTGTCTGGATGTCATTGGGGGCAGAGACGTGCCTGGCGCCAAAGTCGCCCTCTGGACAGAACATGGGAGGGACAGGCAAAAGTGGAGACTTGACGAGGATGGAACCATCAGTTCATACCTCAGTGAGCAACTGGTGCTTGATATTAAAGGTATTTAAAAACAAAAACTCTCAAGCTCACAGGTTTTAAGTGTGTTTTTTGATTAAGGTTAACTTCCATAGTGCAGCTTTTTTTTTTTTTTTTTTGCCTTTGTACTTAAGGTCAGAAACTGAATCCTGCCTTTCCTGTCCAGTTGCTTGACAGTGGGACAAGAAACAGCAGGGCAGGGAGGAAGCTTTCCCTTTTGATTCCAGAGGTTTATTTTGATCAGATGAACTGTTGTGCTTTGGGGAGTTAAATAGTGCAGATGGCAAGGAGTGCAAGTTACAGAAGACAAAGTGGTGAAGGAAAATCAACCACAGATTAGCTCAAAAAAAGAAAAGGAGTTTAAAAAAGAAGGCTGGTTAAAATTGTCACTGCTCAGTTGCAGACACCAGCCCCTTACCTCATGGAATTCCTCTTTTTCAGCTGATTTTCCTACTTAGTCACGCTTCTCAAAGACTGTGTATAATTTTTATGAGTATTTCTTTCAAAAGCTTTTCCTTCATTACTTCCTTTTGTTTTTAAGGAGGAAATTACTATGACAAGAATCACATCATTATGAATCAGCCAATAGAAAACAAACCTTCACAGAAATGGGATATTGAAATATTGTGAGTAAAATCCATCCCACTGATGGACTTCTTGTGGGCTACCAACATGTAGAGGGGAAAAAAGAACCCAACTACTGAAGTCACACACCACTGGAACCATAAGCAGCAACTCCTCTCTATTTTCCTTCATGCCAAGCACCAGCTCCTGAAAGAACTGAGTTTTGCACAAATCTGGGAGGTGGGAGGTTGATCCAATGTCTCTCTGTAGGGAAGCAGATTCTGCAGAGGCTGCTCCTGTGAAAGTCACCATTACTCTTCTTATGAAGTATGAAAGGTAACTGCAAAAGAGCAGGCAGAGGTTCTGCAGCACGGGAAATGCAAGAGTTAAGAGTGGAAAGGCTCTTCAGAAAGCTGTCTTTACCTTCCTCTAACACTGCTGGAAGCTCATTGAGGAGTGAATGCACAGATGAGCTTCAAGGAACTTGAGCTGGGCTTTTACGTCCCAAGTGAAACTGTTTAGGTTCCAAGCGATCCTGAATCATGTCTCTCATTAAAATGAAATTTGTTTTGTTCATAAAGATACCTTTGAACTGAACCAAGGAACAGCTTGGAATTCCAGCTCAGTGTGTGAAAAGAGGCAATACAGGGGCCTTTCACCCCCTAAATGATACTGGTAAGCCTTTGTCTTCTTTGCTTTTAACAGCACCAAAACCAACTGACCTTGGCATGTATTTCCAAAGGTGCCAGCAGCCTGCATTCCAGGGCTGGCTTCATGTTCCCAGAGCAGCGTGGCTGCACAGCAGGGTCACCGTGGCACCAAGGACAACTGATGGTCCAGAGCTTGGAGCGCCAGGGCTCTCCTCAATTCCCACACGATGCAACCACAGCTATTGCTCCAACAGAGCCAAAGCTTTTTCCTGGCTCAGCCACAGCCCCTTGGAAGACTGTGAACACCTGATGTGGAAGAGAAGGCCCTCAGCTCCCCGGCTTCAGCAGCACTAAATTAATCTTCATTGAAAATATTTTTTTCCAGCATTTGTACAGTCAGGGTATGTATTTCTAGGACTATTTAAAGAGTTCAGGTTAGCTGAAGACAGATATTTGCAATTGCAAAAGCTATGCCAGCTGTGCACTCAAACAGGATCATCCCCAAACAAAGACATAACTCTAAGTTTGCCATAGAAATAAAATATATGGATGTCTATTTTTGTATGAAATGGAGTTCTATCTAGTACTATTTTAAAAAAATCTACTTGCACTTACTATTTTGCATTCTAAAATTATCATAAATCTGCTGATTGAGTAAGATCCTCAAAGGTATGTATATATTTTTTCAACTAAGGCACTTGTTAAGCTTTTTTCCATATAAGTCAGTACATCAAGTGTTCTGCATGTGACTTTCCATATGAAATTTTAAAAGTCTGTGTAAAAAATTGTAGTTTTTTAAATGAAGAATGACTAGATCATACTTGGTGTCTCAGTGTTACATAACAAAATAAAGCAGGCTTTTGTACTTAAGAGACCTTGAATGTAAAATGCTAAAGCATGTATATTTTAACTGTATAAAACTTTTTAGGAGAAATATTTTGCTGGTTGGTTTCTTTTTAAATAAACTAAATAATAGTTTTCAGCCCATGTTGAACACATTCCTATAAAATATTTATTTTCCAATGGCTAAAAAAGGGGGGATAAGTATATTGAATGTGTTGTTACATGAGATTGCACATTAAAAATCAATGAAGTATAAAAGCAACTGCACCAGACTCATCAAAACCCACTCAAGTGAATATTGAAGATATAGATTCCAGCTACAGGCTTTTGGCTTTACTTTCACTTGAAATTGGTGCTAGGAGAGGTAGAGGATAAATATTATTGTTTGTTTATTCCAAGGATGGCAGCATCTGAGGGAAAAGGGGTTTTCTTGGGCAAAGTCTTCCCTGTGGGAACAGCACACACAGCTTTTACCAGGAAGCTTTTGTTCTGTCAGGGCAATCAAACAGCTTTTCCTGCTGATGAACTTCACAAATGAAAAAAAAAAAACAAGTTAATTTTATGCCCAAGGTTTTGGAGCCTGTTCCATGTATAACTTTAGATGTCCTCCACAGCCCAGCAGCTCTCCAGAGGGAAGGGGACACCACAGCACTGGGGGCACTTAGGAGTGACTTCATCCAGCCACAAACCTGGAGCTGTGGCTCACTTACATGTTTTTCCCCATGCCCAGTTTCCCAGAAGTGTGGAAGGACAGTTAACACTTGGCACCAGAAAGCAGCAAAGTACAGATACTGCAATGCTTTGTTAGCACTACAAACCAGAGGCTGGATGGATTTTAAAAAACCTAATTTAATAAACCTTGGTCTCAAGAGATGCTTAGTAGCCAGGAGCAGCTCATTCACAAAAGCATCAAAGAACTTCAATCAGACATTCAGTCCAGAGTGACAAGGCAAGGTTTTCTTTCTCTGCATCTGAGGTAAGGTTAAGCTCTTTAACATTAACAGTGCTGCTACTCCAGATCTGCTTCAGTGCATCCAAGTATGACAAAGGGAAGCGCAGCCCGTGAGTCTGCTGGGAAAGAAGAGACAGAAAAAGCCCCTCAGCAAAGTGCAGTGACTTTATCACACACCAGTGTGTGAGGCTGTGGGGAGGGAGCAGCAGGAATGTGCTCCATTCCCACAGCACACTCCTGTTGGTGAGAGCATGCCTCAAAAGATAAAACTGTATCTGGATCTGTTTTACTTAGAAGTAACTCTTCCATGCTATAGCACACTTCACAAGGTAGGGATGTTATGGCACATGTGACATCTTCCTGTGGTTTCCAAACAGAAGAAAAAAATAATTTTAAATTTACCCTCTTGTTAAACCTTGCCATTATTTTAGCAAGGTCACAGAGCTTTATTTCTAGCTGACACATGCAGTCTTTGGGCACAGAAGCACAGAGGTCCTTCATTCCCAAACTCTTTTTTCAGGGCAGGAAGGAAGATCCTGGGGATATGTGTGTGCAGTTCAGGTACCAGTGTCCAGCCTCAGCTCTAGAGGAGCAGTGGGATTTACCTCAAAAGGAAAATAACAGCCTTGCAGCAATGGCCAAGCCATGTTCTGTTCTGCCACCGTGGTGGAGTTGTGCAGACCTGAATTACATTTTAGAAGAGTGAGGGCTTTAGTGCCAGTGCTGACCTGCCCCAGGCTGAAGTGAGCAGCCCTACACAGGCTGCTGCAGTGCATACAGGAGCTAACACAGGTTTAACATGACAGAAATGAGGCACAGTGATCCCCATGGAATGAATGTGTGCTACATCTCCAGCAGCCTCAGACAGGACCTGCTGAAGGATACACAAGTAAGAGAAGCTTTTAGTTGCTCCAGCAGCTTTGCTAACTGGGCCACGGGGCATGCACAGGACATCCCATTAGCATCTCAAATGGTTAATTAAGCATGAGATCACATTACTTAGTTCTACTGTTCACTGCCTGTGTTGCAGCTTCAGCTCATCCTGGTACTCTGGGAATGGGCTGAAAAACGCTGGGTGCTGAAGAACACAGCCAAACCCACAGTGGTAAGATAAATTTTAGGTGTGTTTGCAGGAACAAACCTGTGCCAGGCCATCCTCACTGGCAGTGTCATCCTCTGTCCCCATCATGTGAGTTTCTCTCCTGTTCTTTAAGGAATGATACACATAAACCATCTCCCTCCGAATTTCATCCTAAAAGACGGCAGGAAGAAAATGGTCACAGGTGATCCACACCCTCACACTCCCCTCACTCCAGTGCCAGCTCCTTAATTCCACAGGCCACTGTTACAGCAAGGAAAGCAAGTCACCTCAATGGACTGACCCAAGAGCCACCTTCCACAGCAAGAAAGGACTCCCCAAAACACCTCTGAAAATCTATTTGCAACTTTCTGCCTTAAAACTGACCCTGCTGGAGTCACAGGACTGATGCTGTGTAGAAAACAGGCCATTTAAGGCACCTCTCCTGAAGAGTCTTAATGAACAGGTGTGCATCAATAAATCTCAGAGACTGATCTGTCTCTTAAAAATCACATGCCCATTATCAATCCTTGGTCAAGGCTGTGCAATAAAACTGGGAAAAAGTTTCCAAACCCTACACAGTCTCACATTAATATGGACACAAGTAAAATGGAGGAGAAAAATCAGAAAGTTCTGGTATGTTTTTCTTAAGAGGTACACATTCCACTCATAAAGAAGAGGAAAAAAAAAAAACCACAAAAAAAACCAAAAAAACTTTTACACAATAATCCATCCTGTTTATGTGTTTCCCCTTGATTGCTTAAAAAGCAATCAAGCTTGCTGCATGAAAACCTGGCAAAGAGGCTGCTTCAAACAACAAAGGTCTCCCTCCCCTCCTTCCCCCAAACCCCAAACCTTCAATTACTGCTACCTCAACACTTAGATTCTGTCCCTAACAGCATTTTTTTTAAACTAAGATAACAAAAAAGTACTTCTATAATTTCATACTAATAAACCCTCACAGCTAAGCAGCAGAGTAAACACAGAATGATGCAAGGTGCCAGTATCTATGTTGTGGAACCATTAGTAAGTTCCACTGTCACCCACTAGGTATAGAGATAACTGAGTAGTGAAGACTAAATGCAACCAAGAGAATTCCCTCTCTTCAGGAACCCTAATTTTATCATTTCTTCATGTTCTTAAATACAAAGAATTTAAAGAAAAATCTATTATCAAGAGCTAGAGAGGCCATTTTAGCTGCAGTAATGACTTACCCCATGTGACTCAGATAAAAGCCATGCAGAATCACAGACAATATAATTCTGTACCTCCCTCCAGAAGGCTGGAATGTGCTCAGCAAACAGCCCCAGGATCTCTTAACAGCAATAATGGGATGCAGGACCCAACCAAGCAGAACTGCACGACCCTTTTAGCACAACAGAGCAACAATTCACATGCCTCCCACTCCCCACCCCAGGCATACAAGGGGGGCTTCTTATACTTACAGCATTCTCTTGATCTGGTTCCACAGTGATGATAGCATGGTCTCTAAACTGCAGTCTGATTTTGCTATCTATTTTTGGCAATTTCCCACCTAGGAAGAATAAATTCTCCCTTAGGAAAGGAAGAAAACCAGACATGATACAAGTTGAGCCCCCTGTGCACTGCCCATTCTCTCGTAGCCTGATTTTTTGTTAACCTGTGTTTCCACAGCCACAAGTTCTCAAACTTTGGGTGGAAGGAGCAATGAGAAAGACTTTTTAATTCTAGGATAACCTTTATTTTAGTCTAAGGGAAACGGGTCATCTCTCCTACCAGACACAGGGAATTGACCAAGAGAGGTGTGCAAACACACACACACAGTCAGGCACCACACACAGCTGGGCCTAGACTGTGATCTTGGCCTGCCATGAAATGCTACAAGGTTTAAGAGGCAGACTTGGCCATTACCATCACATCAGCCATATTTGGGAAGTTCAAACTCTACCTGGAGTCAAAGGATCAGAGTCACATCCCAAGCACGGCGGCAACCGGTGCATGATGAAATCCTTCTTCATGTCGGATGATCTCAGCTCCCTGGAGTTCTCCAGACTGTCTGCAAGCCTTCTCAGAAGGCTGCTCAGCTTTTTGGAGCAGTCAGCTGTGTTCACCTGCTAAACATCCACAGAGAATTCAAGCTGAACAGACCAGGCCTAAAGCAGTGCAGCAAAGCAGTGAAAAATCTGGACACTCCTCTTTTATCTCTGCTAAGTCCCAAACCAAGCTTTGTTTCCTTCACACGTTCCCCACGAGCTGTTCACATATCAAAGCTAAAGCAGCAGGACAGGACCACCATAAGGAGGTCCCACAACAATTCACAGCTTCACTGACTTAAAGATTCAGAAGCTTGGCCTGACAGAACTTTTTCTGTCTGACAGATCACCTGGATGCACCATTATTCCCTGAGTCCCACCTACTAACCATGAGCAGTTGCCTGGGAATGCTTGTCCTCAGTGCCACGTCCTCTTTTGCTGTATCAAACACCAGGCCAGGAATTGCATCCAGTAAAAAATCTCCCCAGGAGCTGAAGGACAGGAAGAAGAAAAAATATTACTGAAATAGTTGCACTGAAATAAAATACACATCCTACTTTTTTTTTTTTTTCTCCTAACTAGTGTTAAGATATAAAACAATTATTATAGTCCCTTTTTTTTCTTTCCATGTCTACTCAAATGTTTCACTGTCTGCTACCCAGTGGGAAGAAAGAACTCTGGCCAGTAAAAGGAATTGGACATTTACTTCTTAGTGCTCCTCTTGCCCCCAGTTTCCATCTGCCAGCAAATGCCTTCAGCTACTCACTGCTTTTCCAAACTGTCCTGCTTATCCCACACGTGCACACCTCTCTGCCTGCTGTGATCTGGTCCAGACAAACTCTGCTTCAACAGAGATGTCCCTTTTGTCTTGGTGCCTAAAAATACCTGCAAGTGCCACCTCCACAGCTATTTTCAAATTCTCTTCAATTTTCCAGGGAAATGTTTCCACATCATACTTCCATCTACAAGCCCAATCAAAACACCAGGACTGCTGCTTACTTTACCTACACTTGCTGACAGCAGGGGCAGGGGAAGGTTCTTACACTTCATTGCCAATAACCTTAATGGATGATGATTCCACTTTTTCACCTTGGAAGAAGAGCAGTCTTGAAGATTTTCCTGCTCCTCTGCTCAGCCATCCCCGAGGAATGTGCTCCTGACAAGTCACGCACTGGACTGGCCCTGGGCTGGTGCAGCCATGGAGAAACTGCACTGACTCCCCACAAGGCTGCAAATCTCCAGCAATCCCATTAGAAGGAGCTGAACCCTTGGCTTCCCAGCACTGCTTGGCCAATAAATCCATACAGATCCAGCTGGACAAACCCTGCTGTGCACACTGGCCACAGGAAGAGCGACCAGCAGCACTGCCTGGGCTTCCACAGTGGCACAGCTGGTGGTTAGAGATTTATCTCAGTTATCTAAAATATGCCCAGACTTGTTCTGCCCTGTTTTGCAGCTAACAGAAATCCTTCCCAATTCCTAAGTCAGGCCAATAACTCCAAGCCCAGCACCTGAGAGCTGGGTGGCAGCAGCAGCATTTTTCCCTGTGTGACAACAACGGACAAGGACCCGACTTGTGTCAAAAGAAATCTGACTCTCGTGCATAGGGTAGAAAATGAAGAACACAGATTAGCAGAGAATATTTTGCATGGAAGAATTTGTCTGAAGAGGTGTGGGTGACCATCAAATACAGGAGGAAATCTGATGAAAGGAATAACCCATGGCTCTTTATCTGGATTATGAAATGAACAGCAACTCCAGCCAGTGGTGAGGGTTTTTTTTTTTAAAGACAGCAATGAGTTTGCAGTAGTAACATTATCTTCCACATTGAGGTCTCCAGCTGGTAAATAATATATAAAGCAATTAAAAAGCAATCAAGCTTGCTGCATGAAAACCTGGCAAAGAGGCTGCTTCAAACAACAAAGGTCTCCCTCCCCTCCTTCCCCCAAACCCCAAACCTTCAATTACTGCTACCTCAACACTTAGATTCTGTCCCTAACAGCAGGGCACCTATGTAATAGGGGGGTATCTACCTATATTCCATGTCACCACATCTCTGCCCTATCCCTGTGATACCCACAGGAAAACAAACCACACAAGGGCTGAATAGGATGAACACAGGAAAAACCCAAGCAGAGCTCATTACAAGGTTACATCACTTCTTTAAAGCACCAGTTTCAGGTCTGTACAACTCACGAACATCATCTGGCAAAGGAAAGCCATACAAAACAAGAAATAAAGAGGAATTACTTGTTTTGGTAGGTGCTGATGGTCACGTGTGTTGAATAGGAGGTCCCATGAGGAGTGTCAGCCTGGTGAATAGTCCCTCTTGGGAAGTACAATAAGTCACCTGGCTGCAGGAAAATGAAAGAGAATTGATACATTTAGGCCTCTTGGTCAAACCTCACTGTAGTCCAGAGAAAATAACTCTGAGCAGACAGACTGACAATAAATATTCTTTAAAAATCACAAAACTGAGCAATTCTCCAGTGTACACTTTAATAACATAAAGCAACCTACTGTCAATATTTGCTCTGCACCTGTCTGCAAACACGAGCTTTTAACATGCTAGAACATGCACAGTCCTGCTGAGCTGCAGGAAGGGGACAAAGCAGCTGAGATGAATCTGCTGGTAATTCAATGCCCTGGGAATTTCCTCAGATCATATCGAAAGAAAAGGCCAGTGTTTCACAAGAAAAGTCAAATAGTCTGAAAATTTTAGTTAAAACACTTAAAAAAACAATTAAAACCTTCCTCCTCCCCTATCTTCTCACCTATGTAAATTAAGTATCTCCACAGAAAATAATATAGATCTGGGAAGTTGAAACAAGAAAGAAATGCAAATCACATGAAACTACCTCCACAAAGGAAAAAAAAAATCAGTTTACTCATGCCTTTTCCTATAAACACCAGCACAAAGAGAAAGTTCATAGAGCAATACTGATCTAATTCCATTTTAACCTTATGGTCCTTAAACTTGGTCACATCAGCTACTTTTAAGAGCCTACCAAGCATGATTCTTGCTACCACAGCCCAGAACACCCAAAGCAATTAAATTACAATACCTTTAATATGAATTCATGTGTGGGACTCCCAATCCTATCCTCTGGCTCAACGTTGTACTCCCGAGCCAAAGGCACCGTTGGTTTGTAGAGCCGCCAGTGCTTCTCTCCTTCCAGCTGGAGGATGAACACCTGCAAAAGAACATGAGTCCTGATTTTCTGGGGGGCCTAAGGAAGCCCTGCTGCCCCTCACACATCCAGCTCATCAGGTATTTTAATTTATCTTCTGACTCACCAAGTCTGTGGAACCAAGCCAGAACCAGGGACAGAAATACTGGCAGAGGTTGCTTTTCTGACAAATACAGGTTTTCCCCTTCTCTGCTCCCAGCTACTCCCCAGCACAGCAAATACAATTCCTTTCACATTACCTTTTAGATATCTAAATGCAGAAATTAACATTCTAAATTCTTGTACTTGAACTAAAGTCTTGTACTCTATTTAGAGACAACAGAGAGAAGAGTTGTGAAGTATGATCTGTTTTATCCTGAATTTGGAAATCCCTGTTCCTCTCCAGTCACTTAAACTTAGCCATTACTATTAGTACAATTTCAGCAAAAATACATAAGGAAACACTTGCAAATAATTACCCTAAGTTTTCAGTGGAAAAACAGAACTCTTTCTAGAATGTTTATTGTGGGGAAGAGGTGGAAGCACACACAGAGGCATCCACTGCCAGGAGCCCACAAAGGGTCCCACAGCCAAGGTGGTGTTGTCCTACCTCGACATCATCGTAGTGAGGGGGAAGGCCCTGAGACCCCTGGGGAGTGATGTAAACATTGGAGCCCACCAGAGACCCAAAGTAACACTCCAGCTTCTCCTGAATCTTCCACAGCTCCTCCTATTAAAAAAAAAAAAAGAAAAAAAAAGAAAAAAGAGATGCCTTTACTACTGAAGAGCTCAGCCAAGCCTGGCTGCCACCAGCCCATCACTGAGGAAGAATGGTGACATCCCCACAGGAATACACAACCTGGGAAGCAGCTTCTCCTCAAGGCAAGCATTGCTCTAGCAAAGAAGATCTGCCATGAAAGTAATGGGTAAGCCAAAAACTCTGGTGCCCCAAGACAACACTGATGTTTGCTCTCTACCCTGTACTTCAGTATACAAAACCAGGCAAAAATGAGGCTAAACAGAGCAGAACAAACCACCCATCATCCCATCTGCATCAAAGAGAGAATAACACAAAGGTTAGACACCTTTTATAAGTGACTCAAATTGCTTGGGAATATTCGAGGACAAACTTTACTCGTTCATACCCGACACGTGACAGGGAAACATCAGGAGATGCCAACAACTGAGATCAGTCAGTGACATTACATGTGGGACTCAGCTGTGTATTTGAGTCCTTATTTGGGCCCCCCTGACAATTAGACTGCCTAAAAAGGGACAAAAAAGGACTGCTTAAATCAAAGTACCTACAAGTATCCAAGTCCTTTACAGCAGTGCAGCACCACTGTCTCCTTCCCATACACAAAGACTGAGGACACTCAGCTAAAATGGGGTGGTCACTTCCATGGTGCAGTTCAGTGTTAATCCATTGGCAAGAATGGTGGAGTGTTCTAGAAGTACTTGACATGTAGTCAAGTACTACTTGATTAAAGGGAAGTGGTACAAAATGCCCTGTTTGCACAAGGAAAAAGTGGGGCAGAAAAGATAATTTAAGCACAGATGTCTAATCATCAATCACATGCATTTAAAAAGCATACTTAATATTACAGAAAAGCATTATAGCATGAATCACACTTTGTTCTTACTGCAGAGCACTGAAACATGATGGGCAGTGCAGAAGTATAAACTGTGTTTTAATACAGTTCATGTAAAGATTCCATCAGGTCAGCAATGCCAACCTCCCCTGGGGGGCAGATATAAAGCCATGTCTAGTGCCACTCAGCAAAAGCCACACCACATTACAAAGCAGGCATTAATTACAATGAAACAATCCCACCTTAAATCTCTGAGGTTGATGAAACTGTATTGTTGCCTTTTTCTGGTCAAAATCCTTCTTCAGCTGCATGTAATTCACTCTACCTTCTTTATTTAAAACCTTCTTTTTCCCATTGACACACCTGCAGACATTCACATCTCGCCTGTAGGACAGGCCCTGGCTGCACAGCTCCTTCAAGTGTGACAGCTGGAACAGGGACTGGTAGTAAGCAGCCACCAGGACATCATTCCTCTGAACAAGCAGTGGCTTCTGCTCCCAGTAGTCCCTGAAAAATTCCTCTTCTTCAATGGGAGAGATCAGGCTCCTGAAGAGGCTGTCTGGGCTCTCAAAACTCAGGACTGATGGAGAACCAGCTGTGTCCAACCTGGGCCGTTTGCACTGAGCCTGTGTTTCCTTTCCCAGGTCTGCAATCTTCCCTCCCTTCTTGGGCATCTTCCTGTCCAAGGGGAGAGAAACCCAGAACAATCAGTAAAACACAACCTGAAGAGGTCACAGGCCCAGGGCAGCAGCTCTTGCCTTATCCTGGGGGATATCACAGTACATTGGGAACAGCTGTGGCTGCAGGGGCTCACTAATTGCTCCCAGCTTCGATGGAACCCAATGGATCATTACCAATGCAGGAACCCACCCACACAAGGAACCTGTGGAAAAGTGGACACGTAGCAAGAGCTTCCAAATTATTAAAAAAAAAAAGAAAAATTAACTCAGCTTTAAGAGATTGAGTGGCAACATGCAGAGGGAGGTGGAGAGAGGGAGCAGGATCAGAAACTTGTAATCTTATTACATTTCCTTCAACAGAAACAGTTTACAAAAGAGGGAACATTGTTAGGCCTTTCTGTTGATGCTATATAATTACTAAATCTACAAGCTTAAAACTTGTAAAATGTACCGGTTTAAAAACCAAAATGTCAAGATTCTGCTTTGATTTCTGCCAAGCTGTCAAACTTTGGTTTATGTAGAATAAAAATAATTCTTTCATAGAGACATTTAATTTTAAAGCTGAAAGTCATTTACTTTGTTTTTCCACAGTATGTCGTGTAGAATTATGCAAGAATAAAAAAGTCAATTCACAAATGGTTTAGCTGCCAAGTTCTCAGGAATGTTAAGGCATAAATTGAGTTACCAGTAGGTCTAAGCCATGTGCAGACAGACTTGCCTTGAGTCTGCTCCAGCATTTCCTCCCCCAGAGCAGCAGTAGAAGCCTGCCTGGGGAGCTGAGCTAAGCATCCTGAGGATGAGCCAGCCCCAACCCTGGAGCAGCACAGCCTGGCAGCCAGCTCTGGGCTGGCCAACCCAAACTGACTCTGGGCACGTCTGAGCCAGTCTGAGAAGCCAACCCATGAGGAGTCAGAACATGCTGATGCTTTCACTTCCGAGTAAAAATGGCACTTTTACTTCCAAAAGCAAATGCTATCAATGTATTGAGTTGCTTTTACTTGCAGTTCCTGGAGCAGCCTGTCCCTCAATAGTAACCTGTGGTCACCCCAGTCCTGCAGCAGGGAACTCACATCACCACCTTCCCAGCAGGATGGACATTCCCAGCAGCAGGAAGCCACTGTTCTACACGAGGCAAGGGAATGCTTAAAAAAATTAAAGACCAAAAATTAGTCCCTGGTTGACAGTAAGATCTGAAGATGCTGCTGGCACTAGGATCTAAAACTGGAGTTCCCCAAATGTCGGGAACACAAATGCACCAACCCTGAACTGATGGTTTTGAATTCCAGGCCTAAAGCCACCATTTCATCCTCTCAGCTCACTCAGATTCATCTAATGAAGTTAAATTCACACAGGTACTGTTCACAGAACTCTGCTTCATTTATACCACGTGCTTCTCTGTAGTGTTTTTGTTATTTATCACAACTGCAAACCAACGACTGGTTTGGGCTGGAAGAGATCACCTGGCACAAACCCTCTGCCATGGGCAGGGACATCTCCCACTCCATCTATTTAGTCAAAGCCTTATTCAACCTGGCCTTGAACACCTCCAGAAGACGGAGCAGCCACAACTTCTCTGGGCAAGCTGTCAGGGCCTCACTACCCTCACTGGAAAAAAATCCTCCCTTATATCTAATCTAAACCTACCCCCTTACAATGCAAAACCATTCATCCTTGTCCCGTTGCTACAGGCCCTGGTAAAAAGTCTTTGTCTCTCTTACAGCAGTCAAGTACTGAAAGGCTGAAAAAATATCCCTGGAGAGCCTTCTCCGTGCTGAAGCAGCCCAGCCCTCTCAGCCTGTGCTCACAGCAGAGGTGCTGCAGCTCTCTGATCATTTTGGTGGCATCCTCTGGATTCTCTCCAACAGCTCCCGGTCCTTCCCGTGCTGGGGACCCCAGAGCTGGGTGCAGCTCTCCAGGCGGGGTCTCACGGGGCAGGATCCCCTCCCTGCCTCCCTCCCTCAGGCCCCGCTGCTTTGGGTGCAGCCCAGGGCGCCCCCGGCTCCCTGCGCTGCGAGCGAGCTCGGCCGGCTCCGGTCCCATTTTTCCCCTCCCCATACCCGCAGCTCCTTCTCGGCAGGGCTGGAGCAAGAGCCGAGCAGCAGAAGGGGCCCGCTCCCGCCTCGCCCGGGGGCAGCTGCTGCCGCCAGTGTCACTCGCACAGGGACACAGCGCGCGTCCCCGCACGGCCCGGCGGCCGCCGGGACTCGCTCCGCGGGAAGCCGCGGGAATACAGGCGGGCACACGGCGGCTCCGGGGACACGCAGCCCCGCCGCCACCCCTCCCGTTCCTTCCCCTCCCCTTCCCGCAGCCCGCACTCACCCCTGCGGGAGGCAGGGAGGAGGGGATGGATCGGATCGGGCCGGGATGGGGCCGGACCGGCCCCCCCGCCGCAGGATGTGCCCGGTGGAAGCGGGGGGCGGTCGCTGCCGCGCTGGGTGTCACGGGAGGAGACGCTTCCGGGCGGCCAGTAGGAAATACGGCGCTGTTCCAGCGTTATTCCCGTGTGTATTTCATCAGGAACGCAACAGTGTCTCCGCTGAAGTTATTCAGAGGATTAAATTTTGCTTCGTACGCACAACAGTGTCTGGGCTTTAGCTGCGCGATCTTTTCCTGGACCAAAATCCTGTTCCAGAGTCCCTCTGAAGCTGCCTCAAAGAAATCTTCAGAATCCTTACCGAGCGCATGAAAATTTCCAGAAGTATTTTTAATTACCTTTACTAAAGAGGCCTGGTAATGGTTTAGTTTACATTGGCTAATGACATCAGAAAAAAGAGGTTAGGTAGGCGTTACTAAAGCTTTATTCTTATGTACTGACAGTTTGAAGAATTATAAAACCTTTAAGAATGAAGTTGTCCGGACTTAGAAGTTTGAATCACCTAAGCTAACTCCCACAGGATGTTTTCTTATTACAGATGGGTGTAGCAGCAGATGTTAAAAATAGCGAGACCACATCCTGCACCTCAGCTGGTCAAAGAAATCATGACAAGCTGTTATTTCAGCTCCAAAAATCCACAAAGTACCTTCAGCATAACTGCCTGAGTGCCATCAGGATGAACACTCACCAAGTACGTATTTACATCATGCCTGTGGTGCTTTAACTCGCAGTAAATGCTGTGGGATATAAACCCCACGCATGGGACTGGCTGCAAAACCAGCAAGAATGGGAAATACTCGTGAATACCTTTTTAAAGACTTCCGTGCCGGTCTGCAGAGACAAATTGATTGCAAGTATTTATTACCATACCTGTCAGGAAGTTAACACACACTTCAGAGGCTCGTGGGAGCTTAGCCGGCCCTCTAGCACCCCCTCTAGACAAGAAATAATTCGTTAAAATACTGTTTGTTATCTTTTACTATTTATACAAGCAATAGATTTTTTAATGCATAATTTATCCTGATATAATCCCTGTCACTGCACTTAATGCAGATAAAAATTATAAGATTTGTTGTAAAAGTTAAATGTCATCATAATTTACAAGACCATGTAGTGATAGGACAAGGGGGAATGGCTTCAAACTGAAAGAAGGGAGGATTAGATTGGATATTAGAAAAAAAATTCTTTACTGTGAGTTGGTGAGGCCCTGGCACAGGTTGCCCAGAGAAGCTGTGAATATCCCATCCCTGGAAGTGTTCAGGATCAGGTCTGAGCATCCTGGTTTAATGAAAGGCATCCCTGCCCAGGGCAGGAGGGTAGAACTGGAAGATCTGCTGTACTCTGGGTGGGGAGAACCCCTGGCCAATGGTTTCATTCACAGCTGAAAGTAACAACAGCTTTCTCCACCAAAAGCAGGCTCTGCAGCTCTCTGGCACCTGTACAGATGTGCCTGGAAGGTAAATGCAGGCAGGAATCTTTTCCTCCACACCTCCACGTGAGGACCAGTTTGCTTCAGCCTACACAGGGCTTGGACATGCTGTGCTGCAGGGCTTCTGCTGCTGCAAATCCTGCAAGGAATTTAGAAAAGGGAACTGATTTTGAGTATTTTCTCCATTGGAGGCTGAGGCTTCACTGTTGGCTACACAACAAATACTTCCTCTTGTAGGGCAGATAAATATGTGAAAACAATGATGTTATACTAGTTCATGTGAAAACTTTAGAAGACACAGTACACATCTGGAGCAACTAGATGGGATCTTCTCAGGCAATCTGGAACATCTGTGCAGGATGCCTCATAATGGCAGTGCAGGAGCAAGGCTGTGACGGTGTATTTTTATATACAGCTACACTATACATCTGCTCAGCTTGAAGTCTGGTGTGTTGTTACTCTTGCCTGTGTGTCCTTTGGCTTTGCATTCCCAGCATTGTCATTCCTGGTATGGTTCTGCTTTCCATGACAGGATTTCCTGGAAAAGTATCAAAAGCTGTCTCAGCTCTGATACATTTGTTTGGCAGCGATCTGTCCCGCTCACTCCGTGAGATTTCAGTCACTCAGCAGGCACCGTGTCACCACTTCTCCAGCTCTGGAACTGGGAGCTTGACAAATGCAGCTCTTTGAAAAAGTTAAGAGACGTCACCATGCTCTGAACAAACAAGATGGGAGCAAGAAAATAAGTAAATTGAACAAGAAAAAAAAAAAAGGTAAGTAAATAAAGAAACCAGAGAGTGACTCAGGCTTCCAAATTTATTCCACTTACTTGACCAATAAACTTGACCAAGTATTTACCTTGTGAAACTTTTTGTCACCAAATGAGCCTTTTGAACTTCAAAAGTTTCATTTTGATCTGACTTTGTAAATATAAACTCAGCTCATTAAATGACAGACAAACCCAAGGAATTTAGTGGAAAACGCTCCTTATTTGGGAAAGTTACAAAAGTAATCAATTGAAAGTTACAAAAGTAATCAATTGATTCTTTTCTGGAGCTGTGAAAATTTTCTGTATTTATCCTTGAACATCCTTAATTCAGCCTCCTTAGCCTGAACCTAAGGATATTTCCATGCAGGATTCATCTGAGATGGACAGGTCTCCTGTATGTGTCTCTGTTTTGGCACAGCCGTTTCCTTTTATTTCCTAGAACTGTGCTGGGGATCACTGCTGAAAGGGGCAGATGCAGCTTCTCCTCACTGGAACATTCAATCTCAAAAGCCAGAGCGAAAGGGAGGGAGGCAAAACCCCAAGTTCACATGCAACAGAAAGCGGAAGAACCAAAGGCGTGGTTGGTTTGTTCTCTTGACAAAGGTGTCTAAAATCTTTGTCTCAAAGCCTGTGTTTCTAAGCCAAAGAGTTCTGCAGGAAGCAGGGGATTACAGCAGGTCGAGGTGAGGCAGAGGTGAACTCGTGAAGGACATGGCTCGTGCTGGGGATGCTGCTCATCCACCTGGGAAGTGGCTGCAAGTGCACAGGGTCTGGGATATTGTTCCTGTGCTGCCTCAGGGACTGGTGAGCCAGATTCTTCAAACCATGGAGAGTCATGGAGAGCTGACAAGGGTGAAGGGTTTCCTTGAAGTGTTGCTGATGCACAGTCTACAAAGCCCCCCATCAGCCTGGACTCCTGCTGGTTCCTACTGCACTGCTAAGCCATAATTTTTCCCCTGGTTCCCACCCGAGGGCAGAGGCTGCTGAGGTGCACAGGGGTTGCCCATGAAAATTGGAATGCAGGAAGTGAGACTAGGACAGGAGCTATCCCAAAGTGGTTGGTGCCGACTGCCGACCAAAACGGAGCATGGGTCAAGAACAGAGAGGCTGATTCGAGAGGAAGGGTTGGAGTGCAGACAGAAACAGGACAATACCTCAGGTGGGAGCTGCTGTCTGTTCAGGGGGGTGAGCACACAGCTCCTGTGCTACTGCAGTGGAACCTGTGCGTGGGATCTCCCCAGTGAAGCTCTGCATAGTCCAGTTGGAAAAGAACTCAGACATGTGAGAGTTTTTCATGAAGAATTTTGCTGCTAACCAGACCAGCCCAGGTTTGATGCAAAAGTCTCTTTTGGAAAATTGTAACCTTTTCTTCTACTGCTGTTGCATTATTTTTGAAGTATGATGCAACCCTCATAGACAAAATAAAGTCTAGCTTATAAGCATTTTTGTTCATATGTACAAACCCCAGTAAAAAAAGTTGAACACAATATATATGCTGGGAAATATAACCCTGGAATATGTGTCAATAACATGATTGTTCTGTAAAATAATCCTGCCCACATTTCCCTTCAGAGATCTCTTCCTCTTCAAGCGAGGTGTGTCAGCATTGGAGATGTTGGTTTGACTTGCCCTGGTCTCATTCTCCTCACAGGGCTCTGGGAAGGGACTCAGGTCCATGTCCTCATCTGTGTCATGGTAGCAGCCGTCGAAAGCCATGGCTTGCACTGCGTCCATGCTGTACATTCCTGAAGCCTGGCAACAAAGGAGAGTTACTGTGCATCAGGCAGGAGGCATTGTGGCAAATCATAAATGAATAAAACAAAGATAAAGAAAGCTTTCCCCTCAGTGTTGTTCTCTCTGTGGAGAGCGTGTGGAGAACAGGGCTATCCCACAGTATGGCTCTCTGTGGGGCCTGCCCCCTTGAGCGGGACATGAGCAAGGCAATGTCATCAAATACCATCAAACACACTTGTCTGCCTGATTATTGCCAGCTGCTGGCTGGCAATTCGTGCCTCAGCTGCTGAAATAGAAGAATCTAACTCTCTCCTGTAGGTCTGTGTTGGAGTTGTGGGAAATTACTTCAAACATTTGTGGGAGTAAGTTTTTGATGGGGTTATCCAATCATGTGAGCAACATATGCATTCTTTCTGTGCTCTTCCCCTCATGGTATTCCAGCAAATGAGTTTACAGAGGGATATTCTTCAAGCAAAGGTTTTAAGTGAGAGTTTCACAGAAAGCAAATGTTTAACTTGTGACTATTTCTGCTTCAGGCACACTTGTCTAAAAATGACCTTGTCGTTCATCTGGTCTTGGGATGAAAAAAGAAATAGGAAACACGGTGGAATATCATATGAGGGCATGCTGAAGTCTATTTTACAGACAGGAGAAATACCTTAATTGATAGGTATTTGAAAACAGAAGGAAGGTTATATTCCTCTGAGGGGGAAAAAAGGGGGCACTAACCTCTGCCACAAGAAAAGAGAGAGAAAGCACAAATCTTTCAGGATCTCAGAGAGGAGGACACTTTGTCTCCCTTCACCCAGGTGAAAAAAAAAAAGTGAGATACAGAGTGGAGACAGAGATTATTACTGTTCTGTTATCACAGTGGTGTATCAGGACTACTCTGTGGCTTGTGTGATGCTTTCAGAAGGCAACAAAACACAGAGGGTTGTACCTTGCCCCTTTTTTTGAGTTGTTTTCTCTCTTCAATTGTGGTGAGATAGTTCACTGCTGCATACTCGATGACTGACAGGAAGACGAAAAGGAAGCTGATCCATAAATACACATCCACAGCCTTTATGTAAGACACTTGAGGCATTGAGGCACTTACTCCTGTCATGATGGTGGACATTGTCAGCACTGTAGTTATACCTGCCAGAGAGAAAAGAGAGGTTATCACAGTTCTGGCCAGCTGGTTCTGTTCAGCTCATCACCACTGCTTGGACAGCAGAGCTTTGTGAGGGCATGTGATTGACACCCCCTTTAACTCCCTCACACACGCTCTGAGAAGTGGAGTGAACCATGAAGGACCCATCACACACAATACTGAGAGCACTAAATCATTTCTCTGCTCAGAATGGTCATTGAGCAGCATAAGGAACGTGTTTCTGTGACAGCTTTGGGCACTGCCACACACAGGTGAAAGCTGTGGTCATTCTTCACTTCCCAGAGCCAGGGCTGCCACTGCGTATTTTCTTGTCCAGGAAAATCACTGAAGAATCACCATTTTCCCTCCCAACCCTTTCTCAAATTGTACTTCTTGAGAAAAAATATCAGCCTCTATGTCTCTGTCATAACTCCACAGCTCTCTAAAAACAATCTAGCATAAAAATGCTACAGCCACTGAAACTAAGAAAAAATTATCGTTTGCCTCAGTGTGACCAAAATTTCACCCTCATCTTTTCAATCCCTGCTCTTACATCAGCTATTCATCTCATTTTGGTTTGCTCCAGCTCAGGAAAAAAAACAACACCCAACACAGGCTCTGCTTTTAAAGAAATCGGTGTAACTCTGGAAGTGAAAACATCTTGACATCTGTGAGACAGCACTGTCAGCTGCAGCCCTTCTCCAGTTCTACTCCAGTTCAAGTCAACTGGAATATACAAGAATTTTCCCCCTACGTCTTTAGGTTGAAGGATGAGCTTGAAATACACCATATAAGAGGAAATCAATTTACTTAATGTACATATACTCTAGGCCAAGGAGCTAGGCTTATGTAAACTTTGTTGTTAAGGTTTCCTATAAATTATGTATGATTATGCTAATGAAATGTGCTTTATTCATGGAACTCCTGATGCATAACCTTCTTTAGAAATCCATACATAAAGAACATGATCAGCAAAATCATCTTGACAACATTAAAAATTGCCTACTAAGAATTAAAAGGTTATTTTTAAAGATGAAGTTAAATTTCTTCTAAATAAAAGGAATTCATAGATGCATTAATAAAAGTAGGTAGGAGGTACCATAATTTGTTTACAGATTAACAAAGAGATTTATATCTCATGTATTAATAGCTTTAGACTGTGCCAATAGGAAGGGACTGAGTGGCTACCATCCTATTTTTTTCTATATTGATGCAGTTACAGAGAAAAATGAGGGCTTTTTCTCTTGTCTAAGAAATATGGCAACATACAGTTGGCTTCTGGGACCAGCATCAGTGAGAAGAAAGAACAGGAGCTTCTTTATTTTAACCTGACAGTTGCAGGACTCAGGTGCATTATGGCTCCATTAGATGTCTTAACAAATTCCCATCAGATCTTCAGAGATCCTAATTTTTGAAAAAAATGTACTCACTCCAAGGCCACCAGCATTACATTCAAAACAAGGACAGCCTTGGAGTGGCCTCCACTGTTTCACCAGTGAGGGAAAAAAAAATAAAAACCACTTCTATAAAAACCACTGTAATAGGTCCTCTTCTCCTGAGCTGAGGTGTTCAGAACTTACTTTTTGGCTTCCACAGAAGACTGTGTGCCTTGCACAGCTAAGACACCACAGCAAACATTTCTAAGGTGCCCCACAATGAAAGGCTTTGCCACTCAGGCAACTGTTTCCAAGTTGGTAGGAAGATAACGAATGTTTCCTGAGAAAAAGAAGAGCTGCAGAGCTTTTCCATAGATTGGGCTACACCTAATGACCCATGGATTTGGGGAGGGATCTGACTGCCTGTTCCTACCTGTTACTTTGCTAGGAAGAAGGAAGGAAAACCCAGGTTTTGCAATTAAGTAAAATTCTATCAGGAAATCTGCAGAATCATCCCTTTTTGCTTTTGTGGTGTGCGAGCTGTCTCCAAAAATAGCAAAGCCAGTCTGAACAAACATCCCCTTTCCAAATGTAGGTAATGACAACAGAGGCAATAACAGTGTTGTTCAGGCAATTATTTTTGCTCATGTACTGTGTAAGTAAGCTAAGGTAACTGCAAATCCTCCCCTCTCGATTCTATCTTTCCCAAAGAATATGCAGCAAAGATTTACCTAATGACACCCTGGCAGGAACAGCTCTTCTGTCAATCCAAAAGGAGACCCAAGACAGCATCACCATCAGCATGGCTGGGAAATAGGATTGTAGCACAAAAAAGAAAATATGTCTGCGGAGTGCGAAGTTGATAAAAAGTCGATTGTACCAACCTATTGGGGAAAAAAAGGGAGAGGAACAGGTTGGGGGGAGAAGAGAGCTGTGTTACTTGAGAGCTCAGTTTGCTGGCCTCTCCTTCTGGCAGGAGTGGTGTATCCACAGCAGGAGCAGTAAATGCCTCAGAAACCTTGCCAGCACCTTAGTTTTACACAGTGTTTTACAAACTGCCCATCCTCCCTCATTTATGGGAGCATGTCAAAAATACTCTGTTATAACTGACGTTGGGAAATTGAAAAAAATCAAATAGACTTGAAGTCAAACTGCCAGGAGAATGCAGACAGGATACAATTGTCCAGTGATGCCAACAATCTGCCTTCCCTGAATTACCCGATAAGAAGCAGCCCTTCCTTCCTGGTTTTTTTTTTTTTTTGGTGGGAGCCACCTGCCTGCAGGCCCAGCGCTCACTTTAGAGGACAGGGTGCCATCTAGTGAATTCTGGGGCGTGCTCTGCCTGTGCAGCACTGCATTCGTGCTGTACCTCCTGCCACGGCAGGGAAACCAGGTTACAGGGAGGTAAAAAGGCAGAAGTGGGTGGCTGCACAGCATCTGCCTGTCCAGGACAGACAGAGGCATCCGTGAGCCTGTGCTGGAGCAGTCCTGCCATCACATCGAGTGACTATAGAGAAGAACATATCAAAATGAACCCCAAATAATATTAAATGTTCTATTGTGTTTTCAGTTGTGGATAAGGTTTTTTGCTTTAAAGATTATTGTCTTTAAAATGGATTTAAATGGTTGCTCCTCTGGAGGTCTGGGAACTCCAAAAGCCTAAACACCACAGGTGTTGTTCACTGAGATTCACAGGAAAGGACATGCAGAACCTGAAATGCAGAAAGCTGCTTTGTGGGAATGATGACTCTCATTAGAGTGGTGCTGTTTGTTCTCCACTATCATTTACTTGGAGGGTAAATTTGCTTCCAACAAGAAACAAGAAAACAAGAGAAAGTAGAACCTCCTGAACAAAACAAAACCTCAAAGCCAAGTGTAAGCCCACAAAGGACAACATTCTGATTAGCAGATATGCTACAAGCATTATTCAGGTACTTCCCAGTGGTCCCTGGGACTTAAAAAAAAGTCTTTGCTTTCACCTTTATGTTGCTGAATAAGCTCACCATCAGAACCTCTGCATGTTAAGTGTAAAGTTACACTCTGCAAAGTCAAAGGTGCTGTGAGGTGCTGCAAAGCCCGGGGTGCAGGGGCTTTGTGAGGGTGCCCCGCTGTGCACAAGGCTCTATTTTCTTGCCTTGAGCGTTTTTTGATGAGAATAGCAAGGCAGAAAGAAGCCAGCTGAGCTCCTGGAACCCAGTCTGGTGGAAAATATCCCAGTCTCCTTCTGGCAACAAGGACAAATTTGATGTAGCTCTCAGCAAGGCACAGTTACCATAGCAGGTATCCACATGTCAGTAGCTCTTGAAAGATGGAGCTCTGTTCTTAGCTCGAGCAGGAGATAAGAGTGAAGAACCTTATCAAGCTGTGAATTCCTCACTGCTCTGCATCATAATTTAAACTGGGATTCCTGCATTCAGTAGCAGCCACCACAAATTTGAAGGGTCCTCTTTTGAAAGCGAAAAGAAAATAACCTGTAAATAAAATACACCAAATAATTCTGCCTCCTGCTTTCCTTAAATGCTTTTTTCCCAAAGAGTTGTGCACTTCATCATAATAAATGGAGCCATTTCTCTCTTATTCATCTGTTTTGATATAAAGGGCAATAACCAAACTGAAATGAATTTACTCAGACTGTAAAGTACAATAGCAAGAGTGCTATTTCCTTTGGTTAAAAACATATGGTTAGACTACTTACATAGAGAAGTGTTTCAAAATTTATAATTTCATGTAGAATACAAGGAAAATAAACTGCACCCTCCATGAAATCAAGACTACAATGAACTCCTAAAGCCTTGTGCAATTTGCCAGAAAGTATAGAGCAATATCTACAGGGAGAAATAAAAACTTGTCTGGGGAAGATCAACCTGAATTTAAACTACATTGCACTGACATAAAGGGATTTTTTCCCTGCAACTTTATGTATAAAAAAGGAAAATTAAGCAAATAATGAATTAGACCTGAATAGGTAAGAAATAGTCTCATTTGAAAATCCTCCTGTTAGCAGACTTTTAGTGATGTTACACAGCTTCAAAAGGGAGGATATTTTAGCCAATAAATCACACTTGAATTCCTCTTGTCTGCTTTCTACTATCTGACCCTTTAGGATTTCCATTTTCAAGCTTTTCTGTATAGCCAGGACATAAGGATTCCTGTAATTTCAATACTCCAATGGCTTTCAGGGAAGCACCATGATTTTGCAAGAGCTCATAACAGCACATTTTTGGTGGTTGTGCATTTTTTCCAGGTTCTTAGTGCCAGATATGAAGTTACAAGTATGATTATGGCCTTTTTTTTCCCTAAAATGAAGTTTTATATTGGTAGTGCAAAGAGAACCAAGGCCCCAGACTGACAAGACCTCATTTTAACTGATCTCCTCTCAGCAGCCACTGTCACTTATTAGCAAAGAATTTGAAAGACATTCTGCATTATTTTATCCTGTGCTTCTCTCTTTGGAGGAGAGGGGTTTACTATACCAGTACTGCTGTAAAAAGCAAGTCCACTGGAAGCACTGAATTCCTCAATGAAGAACTGGGAGAGGGAGATGTGCTCATCTGTGCTCAAGGATTTGTTGCCATGTTTCCAATACAACATCAGATCATCTTCATTGTATGCATCTGTGAGAGAGCAGAAACTGAAGTTATAAAGTTGCTGAAGTTAATCACTTCCTCTTTCCTTTCTTAGGGAGAGGAGACTACTCAACCAATCTGGGAGAACCCCAAAGAGACATTTTTTCACACCAATTTGTCAGTTGGCATGGAAGAAGTTTGCAAAGACCATGTTCCATCTTGTTCCAAGTGCAGCCCAGCCTTGTGCCCTGACAGCAACTTACAACTGAGGCAGGGGTGAAAAAGCAGATGCTTCACAGTGACACAAGCACTCATTTTCATTTTTCCAACAAGTCAAATATTGACATTTTATTTTACTTTTAATCTGCACTTTTTTTTTTCCTCAGAGAAAAAACCCTTGTGATTTTTGAGGGATTTTTAGATTTAGGCCTTGGAATAAATACCCAGTGGGAATAAAGCAGAGTGCATAATGGTTTTTCCATCTTCCCAAAGCTCACTGAGGTCTGGAAAGATCCCAAATTGCTTACAGTTCAATATGTACATGCTGAAGGGTTCAGTTCACACATCAAAGTAAGTGAAAGAGGTATTATGCACAAGATGGGGTGCTGGTAAGAATGCACATGTGAAAAACAATTAGGAATTAAACTTACAGCTTTCCAGTTCTAAAGAACAGTTCTGTGTGTCCAGAGGAAACCTACTGAAATCCATGAAGCACATAGCAGAAACTGTTATTCTGCAGAAAAGAAGAGAAAAACAATAATAAAATGAAAATTTTCACACTTCCTTAGCTGTGCACACATCTTAGTACTAATCTGCTGTTTAGAACCCTATTGATTGAGGTTTTCTCCCCTTTTAAAAGCTTCTAAAATGGCTTCAAGGTGGTGAAATAAAGTTAAATCGGTAAGAGATCATCTTTTTAAAAAAAAACATAAATAGTCTTTATTATTAAATACATTACCTTTGATTTTTAAACCCTATATTTGGCCTAATCCTTCATTAGCCTTTCACACATTTTAGTTTGAAGGTTTATACTTACAAAGATTAACAAAGGGAGTTCACATTTCTTGACTTGATTTCTCATAGACTGAAGTAAATAATATTACAGATTAGAGCAAATAGTATTCCAAGTGTTGTTTTCCCAGCTGGAATGATTATAATATCTAATTGTAAAAAGGACCAGGGGAACAAGGAGGAAAGAAAGACTATTATAGCAACAGATGTGGATTTTGGTTTCACTTTGCTTCATTAAAATCCTGGATGCCAGGCACTAAAGAAAAACTGTGACATATGCAGATTTATTGCATGCAAGTATTTGGAATATAATTTACTTACTACATGTAAAACTGGCAATACAAAAAAAGGGTGTTTTAAGGCACATCTAAGGAACATTTCCTGCTTCTCACTTGGAGAATCACTGATATAAGCCTTAGTGGAGGGGTATAGTTCCTCTGATCCCTCCTTCTCAAGAATTATGGAAATTAATACAGCAATAAAAAGCACACTTCACCTCATTGTTCCTTACTGTCAGTGTGACTCTTGAACATACACTACTTTAAAGTGGTGCACAGTTGTTGTTGTGAGGATTTCTGCACGTCCTCATGACAGAGAAGATAAATTCATTAATTGTTGCAACAATTATTACACAGCCACCATCTCAAATGCTTCCATAAATCTTCAAACTGTCCAGATTGGATGAAATATCACTTCTGTGCTCAAAGCTAATTAGTACCAAACTGAATTTCTGCAACGCACAGGGCTCAGGTTCCTTACCCTAGGGGGAAAATTGCTCCATTAAAACTATTTCTGCCACATCATGCAAATCTCCTTCATAAAGCAAAGCAGTAACAGGAAAGGGAGACACATTAATGACCTTGCTATTCCAGTTCTGGAATTGCTGTTTCACTTTCCAGTTCCTTTTAGTCCCACAACACTGGTGGTATCAGCACCAAAAATCTGCTCTCTGTGCCTGTCTAGAGCCCTGGTTTGTATCACTGGCATGTTAACTGGTAAGCCAGGGTGAAAATAGCTGAGACAGTTTTAAAAGACTCAAGAAAAAGAATAAAACAACCAACCCCATGTTTTTTTCTTTATTAATAATTTTGGGCTTTACTGTACTCAGTAGTAATACTGCTAGAGCACGGCAAGGAACTAACTCTTGATAACTCACTCAACAGGAAACAATATCTTAATGATAGAAAAAAATACGTTTTCAATCTTCAATTTATTTTCCCACTGGCACACCAGTGTGCCACTATGTGCTGCCAGGGGATTAATGGCAGTCCAGTATGAGAATGTTACCTGCAAGTATTTCCAGTCAACTCAATTACAGCCAATACATGATAATTGCAGTCATGGATTTTCTTAGGGAAGGGTATTTCCTCACCTCAGACTGAAGAGGACGTTGCCATCGGGGTACACTCGGAGCATGATGTTTTCCACAGTTGTATCGTGGATGAAAGATCTTTTGGAGTGCACAAAAAACACATCAGGCACCCAGATCTTTTTTATCAGCCGTCCATCGAAAGTCATACTTTTGTTTTTGTTGCTACGGAATGAGAGTCTCTCATCCTTCCAGTAGTGTCTGAGGTATAAAGTCATTGTGAAGTCCTTTTTTCATTAAAAATAAAAGAAGACAATACTTGTTTTAGACATGTGCAGTAGAAAACACTACAAATTAATCAATTCAATGCAAAGGATCAATTTCTTCTCTGCACATTATCTGAAAGATCCTTAATGAGAGGAACCAAGCACCACTCAATGAGTTTGAATTTGAATATTGGTGAGACTTTGGTTGTTAGTCTTGTCCCTGGTATCGGAGGCTAAGACTTCATGTATCCTTAGATAAGACTTCACGTATCCTTAGATAAAACTTCTACATATTTCAGTGGTCTTCTGGATTGGGCCAGCTGTGCAGTGATAAAGAGGCTTTAAAACTAGACAAGGGTAAATGGAAAAAATGTTTCCTCTGGAAATCTTCACAACCTTTTCCAAGAATGGACTGTGGTTCCTTTAAGGTTCCTTTACAAAGAGATCAATTGGAGCATGAGCACTAAGTAAATTTTTAAAATCCACAAATCTGTTCATTTTGTAAAAATATTGTACAGGGGCTAAATTAATACATTTATTAGTTAAATGCATCATAAAGAAACAAATCAATGTATATCATAAGAGTAAGCAGTTAGATTTTACAATAATTACAATAACTACACTATTAGTTTAACATAAAACGTTATTACAAGTATTTTATGATCCTATTTAGAGAAACATCATGACTGCACATGTGGGAAGAGATGGAGAGGATGCTGCAAAGCCAGTGTGAGCTTCTGCACAGCCTGACTGCTCTGTGTTCACCTATAAAAATTTTGTATTATTAGGCAGACACCATTTATCTCAGTAGAACAATTGCTTCTGGTAAGCATACTGTGAAAAGAGTTAGATCTTCCCCTGTAATATGATTTTATGGCCCTGTAATATAATTTTGTGATTTGAGTAGGTTTGTAAAGGAGTGCAGGAGTTCATACTGACAATATTAGTGACAATTTGGGCTGAAGAATGAACAGCCTGCATTCCAGTACCACAGGCCCTAATTGCAGTGTCTCCTTCCCAGGACCATTTCTGGAACTGGTGTTTCTCTTTCCATTTGTTATGATCACAGCTCCACCCATGCCACAATTATGGAATATTCAGATTTGCATAGGCAAAAGAAGCAAAGGACATGAAGCCTCATCATGCAATGATGCAGAGTACTGAGAATTCCTGTGGAAGCCCAGGGTGTTTACTGAATAGTTGGGAGTTTTCAAACCAGAGCACTGCTCACTCTGAGCTGTTCCTCTGGCCCAGGGAGAAATTCAACACTTACTAGTTTAAATACATGCTTCAAGGCAAGGATGTGCTCTTCAGGGCTTGCTTTCTTTAACTACATTATTCTGTGTCATCCATCTGGATGTTTCTGAACCCCCTGTATTTTTACTGAAACCCTTTATTCCAGTTCTACTCACCATGTCAACCTCAGATATGCTGTCAATGCTCTCCACCTGCACATCAATGCCCACAGGTATTGGTGACCCTGCATGGGAACAGAAAGAGGCATGAGGAGCAACAATCCCAATTTTTAAAGGGAAGACTGCAACACTAGCAGGATACAGAGAGTGCTCTATCCCAGCATTTACTGCAGTCTCTCCACCTTAAAACACTGAATGGCAACTACTATGAAAACATGTTGGTGGTGACAATGAATAGCATAAAAGAAAACGAAACCTATGACCAGGAGAAATACAGTGAACAATTCTAAAGTGAATTGAATAAAAAGGGAACTGTTATAATTAAATTTGTTCCTGATTAGGTAGAAATGTAAGAACTGTGAAGGAAACAAAGTAAAACCTGATGCTAAACAGTTGTGAAAATAAGCACAAGGCGTTCAGTGCTCTTTCTGCAGGCAGACCAGCTGGTTTTGGCACAGCAGTTTGGCCAGCAGTGGCAGTGTCCTTGTGATGCCACAGCTAATGAACCCCTTGGAGTGTAATTCAGAACCACCACAGGAAAAAGCTGAGTAAATACACAGAATACATCAAAGATTGCAAAGCTTTCTTACCACTTCCAATGCTTATTCACAAACAGCATACTTATTATGACTCTTATTATCTTTAGTTAGTGAATTGTTTAACGTTTGGTATAGATGTTCATGAAAAAGCATTGCTTGCTCACTGCCTCACAAGGGAGAAGCTGTACACACACACATCATGTTCTGTCACTGTGTTCTGTAGTTACTGAGTGCATTTTTAGGACAAAGCTACTCCAAATCAATTAAAAATTACAGCCAAATCTGAAATTATTTCCACTCTTTTCAGTGTGAAATACCTAGAATGAAGGATCTAGTTCTACATGGGTTATGTCATTCCTCTAACTGATTAATCACTTCCTTACAGGGGAGGAAGAGAGGAGCATGCATATATGCATATACACACCAGGACCTCAAGAATATTCTGCTTTTGGCATGAAAATCAGTAGTAATTATTGTACATGGGATTCCAATCATTTTTGTAAAAAGTCAGCTAAAATATTTTTAAAGTACACATTCCAAATAACCAGTTAAAAATATGAATACAAGGAAGTCTGAACAGCAATAGCTTTTCTAACTTGTTTTTTTCTTGTCTTTTCCTTTTAGCCCTGTCAAGTCAAAATAGTCCAGAAATATCACTCTTGTAATAACCAGCCACAATATTGTGTCCCTTTTTGGAATTATCCTTAAAATAGCAGCCTTCGAGGATTACACAGCTGCCTCCAGTTCTTACCAGTAAAGATCTTGAACTATTTTAGAGGTATTTTTAAATCTGGCTCTGTAATCTCTTGATTTTACTTGTCCTTTTTTTAATGGGGAGTCTGTCCCTGCACAGAACAGATGAAGATGCATTGTGCATGAGAAAGCAAGGTGAGATGTGCTCAGACTTAGCAGGGCACACCAGAAGATATTTAGGCACTGACAAGAACTGGGCTCTTTGGCTCAGAAAACGTGTCTCTCTCTGAGAGGAATGCCTCCCTCAGCCTCTTGGCCAAAGCCCAAAATAAGATTCAGGACTCTGGAGAGCAAAGTTTATTAGTAAAACACCAGGCAGCACTTGGGAAAATGCTGCTTCTTCTGGAGAATAGAGCCAGCAAAAAGACAGCTGCTCCAGAGGCTGATGCACAAGAGTACCAATGAATGTATTCAGCCAGACTCCATACAAAACAACAGAAGCTTTTATACCTCTCCTAAACTAGTTTTGCCCACTTCTTGCTTTGTCCTGATCACAATACACAGTTTACTTACACTACATACCAACTCGTAGCAAACACTGGTACAAAAGTGCCTGCTTGTAATCTGAGTAATCTTTTCTGTATTCCACAGAAATCTTGTGAACTAAAAACAGGTTTAGCCAAAATAGAGGTCATTGTGGAACTTATACCTCATGTGAGCATCGTTCACAAAAGGCAATCACGCATCATTTAAATGCAAACAACAATTTATGTTGAATTATGTGGGTGGGACAGGAGGAGAGGGGGAGCAGCTCTCAATGTCAAGAAAGGTTTTACCAGTTCCTGAGTCAAGGACAAGTTTAAAGCAAATAAAGTTAAATGTCTCCCATCAACATTCTTCAGGCAAACAAGGAGCTACACACAAATCATATCCCAGAATCACACATCTGACTTTCTAAGCCATGTCTCATGTGTAATGAGCAAAAGGCTTTTCTTAGTGACTGCTGCTCCAAGTGTGATGATAGCAGTTCTAGTATTTTTTGGAATTTCAAAAATTACAGACAATTTCTTACCCAAACAAACATTATTCCAGTGTGGGCAAAATTTTCATCAACAATTCAGCTCCTCTGGGCAGATACAAAGGAACTGATCACATAACTAGAAATCAGTAGCAGCTTATGATTATGTTGGTTGCATGAACCAAACCAAAGTGCCACTTATCCATAAATACACACAGGGACACTTAATTCTTTGAAAGGACAGCTTGTACTGCACTGGGAACTACTATGAAAACATGGTGGTGGTGACAATGAATAGCATAAAAGAAATCAAAACATATGACCAGGAGAAATACAGTGAACAATTCTAAAGTTAATTGAATAAAAAGGGAACTGTTACAATTAAATTTGTTCCTGATTAGGTAGAAATGTAAGAACTGTGAAACAGACTGCTTGAGAAGAGATTCCTCTTCTCTGTCTGAAGAAAGACAAAGACCTTACTCATGGTGCTTAGTGAGGAAACACTGTCCAGTCTAGCATTCACCACAAAGAATTATAATTCCCTACCCCAGCCCTGATCCATTACTAACAGATCAGAGCAGCTGCAAATATTTCCTTCCTATTCTGACTCTACTTTGGCAACAAATGTAAATAGATAATAAAGGCAGTAAACACTGCACATATATGCAGCCCTGATCACTGTGCTGTTCAATTTTCTAATCTGGAGCACTTCTATATCGTTGTCACTAACACAACCAACAAGAGACCTATTGGCCTCAGTCTGGTCTAATCCTTCACGGTTTTTGGGAACATTTCTCTGTGTGATTAAAAATCAACTCCACTAGAAACAAGAAAAATTAGCTATTGGGAACAGGCTGCTAGGAACTTTAATTTCTTCATCCCTTAGATTTGTTTTGTCACAAGAGGATGTTTTTATAAAAAAAACATAATTACAGTAAGATTTGAAAAGGTTCCTAAACCAGCCAAAATAGGAAAGCAATTCATCTACCTCTGTGTCTGCACCACAGCTTTCTCCCTGCTAGATTGAGAATTTCAATCTCTGGCTGACCACCAGACAACAGCATCAAATTCACTTTAAAAAAAAAAGCAACCAGAGCAAAGCTGTGGTTTTTATTTCCCAGTTTGACAAAACTGGGGATGGCAGAGAGGATTTTGTTATTAAATTGAGCAGCTTCAGTTGCTTCTGAAGGGTCACTACAAATCATTATTTTAGAGGGATTAGTGATTTTCACAATGGAGGCTCCACAGATTTTCAGGATAATTACTCCTCAGCAGAAAAAAAAAGAGCATTGTTTTCAGACAGGTTTAACTTCATGCAAGCCATTTCCAGTCTTTCATTTCAAAGGTTTAAGCACAGCAAAAGAATTCCTTGATGAGCATGGAATTTTATTAATAGATAGTACATCAGGCAAATTCTGTAATACCCTTTCTAGAATGGATATTATGTTAAAAGGCTATCCTTTTAGCATTTTTAGGATCAATTTCCACAGTAATAATGACTGGTTTAGTGAATGCTATAATATCTTTATAATAGCCAGACCTTTGGGCATGAAACAGATTGCACCTGAAGATCTTTGGGATAAGTGTTGAATTTAGAAACAACTGTACCCAGTTGGCTTTGTAAGAGTATATGCTGGGAAAAAAGGAAGATCTAGAGAAAACTGCCAGTAGGAGTTAGAGACCAGGGGAGAATTAAGATCTGTAGGTGGACTTTGTTCTAAAAAAGAGGAAGAAAAGTGGATAGAAATGTAAACAAGCTCAAGGGAGGTGAAGCTTTGTGGATTTATTTACTTTCTCTTGGCAATGACAGCAACGGGAGAATTACTGGCAACAGTGTTTTATTTTTGTTACTACAGCATTTCTTTCTCATTTATGTAAGAAACAACGGTGGTCTGGTATGAGCAGTAACCAGCTCTTGGAATGGAAGATTTAGCAATACGAAAGAAAAAAATCCAGAGGAAGACTATTAGAAGTCTTGCAAGTAATCAATATATTTCCCCTCCCCTCCTGTCCTGGACCCCCAGCTACTCCTTCCAGTAAGAGGTGATAAAAAGCCATTCCATTTTCACCCATGTGAGTCTTCACCACAGGGAGAAGACATTTCTCATCTTTCAGGGAGAGCTGTGGTGCAAAAAAAGAAAATAATTTGATGGCAAAGAGCTGTTAGAATTGCAGCAATTTTGTAGATACACTGGGCCATATTTTCCTTCCTTCCCCCCCCCACACTTTTACCTTCATATGAATGAAAATGTTAGTAATTTATTTTGAAGAGGAAGGAAGCATAAAGAGGGAGTGATAGAATGGGATTTCCGATCCTCTGAAAATTCAGAATGAAGATTATGTTTAATTGCAGATTGAGATGCAAATTTTCAGGAAAGACTGCTACCTCTTCACCAGCTAAATGCTGCTAAATTATTTTCATCATTTCTAATACTTGCTTATGTTATTATCTTCTCTATTGGTTGAAAAAGAAGAGAGCATCAATTTTAAAACTTTAATTAACACACTTGTAGTGTAGGAAACTACAGGTCCTTAAGACACAATGTAAAAGAAAAACCAGTATATAAACATATACATACACACACATGCATACACCACCATGTCTTATTTCAACCAGTACTTTGAAATAAGATAGTTCAGGAAATACAAGGATATAGATAAATAGATGTATAATAGGAGGAAAAAATAGATTTAAAGCATTTCTAAGGATTTGCTCTAAGACCTCTCTCAACATGGAGTTTTGGCTGCTATGGCAGCCTGCATTGTGGCACTCAGATCTGAGCTTTACAAGTCAGGATATGCTGAGAAGAGTTGTTCATTGTCTTTGCTCACCCTTTCTTGCTGAGCTGGGGATAATCATTCATAGAAGTGCTGGCAGCATAATTTCATTTCTTACTTTTTCTCCACTCCCAGTTTAAGCTGCCTTCTCACTTCCAAACCAAACAGGACCATGACATTACACAGAAGACAACAATCAAACAACAACCACAACAAAAAATTTAAGAAAGGAAAAAAAACCACTACCAACTTCCATCAACAACTCAAGAGCCTGGCTTAGGGAGTAAATACTATACAACAATGTCAAGTTTAGATTTTTAAAGTTTGGGTGTACTGAAATGTTGGTTTGCCTCACTTAATATCACTGTATAATGAACTGCAAAGTAACATTTTTAAAGAGTAGGATCAGCTTGCCAGCAGTGGTTGGTTTGCTTCATCTCAGTGCTCTATGTTTCTCTGGCTTTGATCTCGAATCTGCTAATAAACAGACAATGTCAGGACTAAATTTTAAAATTTAGAGTCAGAGAGTCAAATTCTGATTGTGCAGTTGCAATGGCACTGCAAGCAACAGAAGAATGCCAAAATACACTCATGAATGGCAGCAGAGTTGTGTTCATTTGGTCAAAAATGGATATCTCATCTCCACAATTATTTCCAGTAACACTGTAGCCAGTAGCATCAGTGTCCAACAGTTCTACATTTATTTCCCCCACATTTTTCCCTGTGCATGTTTGCTCAGTTTATAAATCAAATTCAGCATGTGCTCCCTCTCTTTTTCCTTTGTATAGCTTAACTGTAGGTCCTAAAAATTCTGGGTCCTGTGGTCTGCTCATTTACCTTGCATGTGTGGGGCTAAGTGAAATCAAACAAGGCAGACTTAGATTTGAGTTCCCTGAACTGAGGACTCTCCAACAGCATGAATTTTCCTGCAAACTTTTCTCCTAAAATGGTGCAAAGGGTGATTGTCCTTCTCAGGCAAAGGGGCACAGTGGAGCTAGATTAACAAAATCTGTCATTCCAACTCCCTGACATACCCAGAAAATCACAATGGTGTATAGGAGAGGGGAAAAAACCCATCCCTCTTCTACAGGTAAAGAATAAATACTTGTTTTTCATCCAGCTCTCCTGATCTGTTTTTTTTTTTTTTTGGGTTGTTGCAAAGTGATGCATTGTGCTGAGCTGAATAAATCATGTGATGTGGCCTGTGACAGGTACAAGCCCTTCATGAGTCACAGTACAGAGCTGCTTCATTAAATTTGATGGAAACAAACCCAACATTTCACCTCACCTGAGGTAACTGCACAAAGCCACAGTGCTGTAAGTCTCAGTGCAGTTCAGGGTTATGTTGTAACTGCTGTGGCAATGACTGCAGCAATGATATCTCTAATTTCTCCCCCTCCTCTAGGTAAGTTTCCTCCTGCTGCTCACTTAATCATCACTGTTCTTCAGAGAAAGTCACACCACATGTCTGCTATCATAAAATAATCCCAAGGATGTTATTAAAATTCATGTTTCAGTAGAGAAATTTGTCCACTGATGAGGTCAAAATTGTGTGTTAAACCTCTGCTACTGCCTTATGAATGCCAAACCACTCCTTACTACTGCAACACCACTGAAATCAATGGTAAAACAGGAACTCTGGAGTATAAATTTGGTATTGACACTCATTTCACTGTGAGTATTTTCACTCTGTGCTATAGAAATGTCAGTGGATCTGTTTTTGAGAGAGATTCACATTCCATGTATTAAGAGAGTCTGAATATTTGGAAGTGTGTGAAGAAAAAGGTGCTTCCCATGCCACTGTGGCATGTGGGTGACAGAGGAGAAGCAGAGCTGAGGCAATCTTCAGCTGAAAGCTATTTCTGAAAGACAGGAGTGCAGCTGAAATCACAGCCAGGGCAACGTGATGAATGAGAGGCCTGTGCAGTGAAGTCAGGGGAAAAACTACAGCTGGCTTCAAGAGGAACTGAATGGGCTCTGTGATGAATCATCTACAAAAAAAAAGGACAAGGAGAAAAATCCTGGGTGTGAAAAATCCTCACTGCCTGTGGAAAATTAACAACTGCCAGATCACAGGGTATGTTCTCAATGCTGCTTTTATGTACATCACCAATACTCTTTTCTGGCAGGATCCAGTGATAAAGGATGTCCCAAACCACTGTCTGCTTTCATGGAAATGCTAACTCCTTTCTGAAGTGACATTCTCAAAAATTTAAATTCTCTGTGAGGTAACAGGAAGATGTCCAGATTAACAGATACTAGACAAGACAGGTATTAGGCAGGAGGAGGTAATCTGAATTTCTGTTGCCAAGAAACAGATATTGCTCAAAAACAGGCAAGGTTTTTGCTGTCTGACATGACATCATTTCTATGGTAACAAGAAACCCTTTCCCATTCTCCCAGTGCATCCAAGGATGCTTTCCTTACCCATTCTCCCTCTTGGCACGATCAGCAGGCCCCAGATCCCAGCAGCTGGTGTCAACAAGAGCAGCTCCCCAGACCTCAGCTTGCCTCCCAAATCTGTGTTTGTCTACACAACTGATTATTGGTCCTCATAGATTTTATTTTGGCCTCATAATCCAGAGCAGTTCAGTCTAATTTTCATGAATCATGACAAGGGAACTGGTGACGCAAAGGCTCAGACAAAGCTTATTAGTGGGGCAGCTTTCTCATTTTCCCTTCCATGAAGGAGAGTCAAAATTGAATCCAAACTGTGAACATCCCATTGAATACTCTCTTGATCCAGATGCAATTTAGTTAAATGAACAAATAATCATCATAGTGCCCAACAAGACAGAAACAACATCATAATAACCTGTGGGTAGTTTTTTGTTGGCTTTTTTTTTTTTTTAATTTTGTACACAGCAAACAGATTTAGGAACTGATGGATCATTTCAATCTCTCAAAACAAATCTGATGACTAAGTAATTTGCTAATTGCTACTACTAGACTGTGCAGTTTACAGGGATACCTTAATCACTGTTCTCAAAGAACCTTATTCTAATACTATTTTTTACTTAGTTCTGTAAAGCAGACAATTTGAACAGCTTCTCCTATTGATACACTAAGCACAGAGAAGCCCCTTGTCTTTGATTATTTCTGTATTTCTTCTTTATTTCCTGAAGTACAACAACTGAGCTGTGCTGCCATTAAGTCTGCCATTCCATTTGAAATGACAAAGTTCAAGTAAACTTTCGAGAGAGAGGATAAAGTCTTACCCAGCACAGTGCAGGCATGTGCTGCTTACCTCCAAATCCAGGTCTCAGTGCAAAGTCATGGTCCTCTATGTGAAGAAGCTGCTCAGATTTGAGTGGTCGAACCTTTGTGCTGTCAAGTTTCCTCATTTTAATTTCTCGTTTGCTATGTTTAAAAAAAAAGTGAGAAATTTAATTTATTTCTTCTGCCCTGACATTCACAGTGCTAGTCAAATGAAATAGGGACCTGGGAACACTGGACAGTTGAATCTGGAATGTTAAGGGTAACAACTGTGCTAATAAAGCTGGAGAAAGATATATTGGGAAAAGTTGGGAAATGATGTATCAGGGTGCCCAGGTCCATGAAGAACACCAATTATTTATAAGAAGTCCCAGGAAGAACTACTAGATCCTCTTCTCCTCAGAGATTGTAGCTATCATAACACAAGAGAATAGAGCTGTTTGAAGTTATTATTCACATAAACACTTGCAAATCAAACTTGGAAATAAAATATCCATGGTTTAGCTACTTCGTATATTATCCATATGATGATTATTCCTTTTATTATAAATGTGACTTTTTTCCTAGGAGCTCAAATAAGTCAACAATTTTTTTAGAAGGACTGAGAAAGGACGATCCTGGATCTAGGGACTTGCAGGGGGACTGGCTTTAAGTGGAAAGAGAGTAGGTTTAGATTGGGTATTAGGAAGAAACTTTTTTCTGTGAGGGTGGTGAGGCACTGGCACAGGCTGCCCAGAGAAGCTGTGGATGCCCATCCCTGAAGCTGTTCAAGGCCAGGTTGGATGGGGTTTTGAGACACATGGTCTAGTGGAAAGTGTCCCTGCCCATGGCAGGGGGGTTGGAATGAGATGATCTCATGATTTTATGTTCTACTGTACACATTAGGAACACCTTTCTCACAGAAGTGTTCTCCTGGTGAGAACAGTGAAACATGGGAACCTATTGCTTGGGCAGCTTTGGAGACTCCTTTCACTCAGGCTATTTTAGAATAGGTCAGACATTTATTTGCAGGAATGACTTGAATACAGCTGCTTTGCCACAGGCAAGGGACTCTCCCTAGACACTATTTCTTTCATGCCTTCTGTGATTCTCTGGGACTTTGCTGCAAGCAACTCTAATTATTACTTTTGACTGAATGATAGAAATGTGTTCTGAAGATTCTAGTCAAACACTGCTTAAGGCAAGGTATGGAATACCTTAGGATAAGGTGTATGCCTCTATTTACTTTTTTTTGTCCTCCCTCTCACTTTTTTCTTAATCAAGAAGCCCAAGAAATTACTTTTACATTACAGGAATGATGAGGTGGCTGCTGGGCTACCCGGAATGGTTGGGCTTGAACAAATTCATTTACATATATTGACATTCCTGAATGTCTCTGGCAGTGCTGTCTGAATCAAATTACCAGGGCAATCAGAAGGTCCATGAGGCATTTCAAATACAGACTTCAGTTTTCTGAGTATGAAAATCATGTGGATGGTGAAATGAAAGCCCACGCTTCAGAGAGTTAAAATCACCACAGATCAAGCCTGCATCAGGGTAGAATGGGCAGCAGAACTGAACAGCTGCAATGTTCTACACGAGGAAATTCTGCTGCTTGAGATCCAGGAGAGGAGAAAATGATGAATTATGTTCAGAATGCCATGGCACAGCTAATACAGTTGGGAAGCACGAGGTTATTTGTCATTTGATGTGCCAAGGAAAATGCCTATTTGGTGTTCCGAGGACTTCAGTGGAAGAAGCAGGCTGGAAATGGTTCATCTATTACAACTTCTCGCTAGAACGAAGTCTGTGCCTGAGGAAGACTTTCTCTGGACAAGAGAGGCAAAACATAAGGCCAGGAATTCTCTACTTAATAAGCCACTGGGAAGAGATCTTATGAGATTTTAAACCACAAAGCTATTTGGAAGGAGCATGGCCTGCTAACTGCTCAAGGTAATGAGCTTAAGCATGCTGAAGAGATTCTTACACTCCTGCAAAGTATTTGGAAGCCTATAGAAGCAGCTATCATGCATTGCAGAGGTCATCAAAAGGGGAAAACAGCCCCCAAACTGGGAAATAACTTTGCTGATAAAGCAGCAAGAGAGGTTGCAGAAAAGGGCATTCTTGCAGTGGTACCACAGAAATAGATTTGTCAGAGTTTACCCCAAAATATGATCAGAAATTAATTAAGCTTCTTAAGGCTGAGATCAAAGAAAGTGGGTGGGCTGTTACCCTGGCAGGACAGGTTGTAGTTCCACCCCTGCTCCTTTGAGAAGTAGCCCAGCAGGAGCATGAGAGTACCCATTGGGGAGCACAAAATCTTTTAAAACATCTGAAGAAAGTAGTAACAGGGAGAAGAATGATTGATATTGTACAGTCTATACCAAGCAAGTGTGAAAACCTGTTGTAAAAACAACCCCGACATGAGCAGAAGAGTTGTGGTAGGGGTAACGAAGGCAGGAGATTGCCTGGGAAATTACTGGCAAATAAATTTTGCTGAGATGCCACGCAAGGAGGGATGCAAATATACACTGGTACTGGTGGATGCCCTGAAACTTATCCCTGTTGCACCAAACCAGCAAGGGAAGTAGTGAAATCTTTGCTCAGTGGTGTAATTCCAAAGTTTGGGGTTCCTTTGGGAGTGTCATCAGATAAAAGACCGCATTTTGTTGCGACGGTAGTTGCGGAAACTAGCAGGATTCTGGGACTTACATGGGACCTTGTAAGGTCCCAGGCAAGCAGCAAAGTTGAATGTATGAATGGGACCCTCAAACCCCAGATTTCTAAGATTTGTCAAGAGACATCCATGACATGGGTTCAAGCCTTGCCTACAACCTTGCTGAGAGTCTGCATAGAGCCAAGGCAGAGGGACAACTCAAGTCCCTATGAGATATTATATGGCAGGCCGTATCAGGTTCCACGTGTCCCGGGGGAAATTCATAGGAAAGCTAAAACTGATTTGCAGAAGTACTTAATGGCTCTGAGGAAATTCATAGGAAAGCTAAAACTGATTTGCAGAAGTACTTAATGGCTCTGAGCTCCATTTTGCAGAAGCTCCAGAGAGTTGTCATGTTATCCAAGCCAATAGGATTGGTCACACCTGCTCATCCATTCCAGCCCAAAGATTGGGTCTATACCAAGTGGTGGGACAGTGACCCCTTGCAAGCCAAGTGAAAGGGACCATTCCAAGTTTTACTGACCACCCTCACTGTGGTCAAGGTTGCTAGCAAAGGACTGTGGATCCACTACTCCAGAGTGAAAAAAGCTTCTGCTCCCAAAACCATTAAGACGGAGACTGGTACAAATCAGGAGGATGTGGTTTAAACTGTTTTTTACATGTCCGTTGTCTGGCCAACTGGTAACCATGATTCAGGATTCACCCCATGATTTGCATAGGACCATAGCCCAAAATGTGTCCAAAGTTCTTAATAAGAACAGTTGCTGGATCTGTACTCAGTTCCCACCTCTAAATGGGGGTGGTCGCTGGTCATTGATTGACATTTGAATGGAAGAGAAACGTAATGAAAGGTGGGAACCAATTATGGGGCAGAAGGAAACCCTTCTGCCCCCTAAACCCCTGAGCAGCCTGATAGAACATGGGAATTACACAGTTCCCTGTGCAGTTGAAAATGCCACAGGAAAGGCCATTCTTCCTTCACACTGTCATAAAATCAATTTCAGAGAAATAATCAACCCAAAAGTTGTGGCAAAGATGAAACTGACAGGGTGGAGACTGGCTCTACCATTTGAGACAGGGTTGTACTGGATATGTGATGATAAGGCCTGGAAAATCCTGCCTGTGAATAAAGATCAGGCTTGTGCCCTTGGGACTGTGGTCCCAAATATAACAGTATTTGATCATCTTGAAAAACCAAATGGGAGGAAGAAAAGACCTCTTAATCCTCTCACTGAACATCCCACACTTTTCCATAACATAGTCAGAGGTCTCCTTCCCTCTTACAGAGTGGTTGAACTGAAGAGAATGATTGTAAACATCTCAGCTGTTATTGAACGTATTGGGCAGCATACTGCAGATGCAGTTTCAGCCTTACAGGAGGAAGCTGACAGTCTGTCCCATTTTACATGAAGTAGCTTCCAGAAACGACACCTTGAAATTTGGCCATATCTTCCACACCCTCACCTCATGGTTACCAAACTGGGCCTAGATAAAAGAAACATTTATTATAGCTGTAATTATAGTTATCATCTGTGTAATAGCCTTGGGTCAGCCAGTTGTGTAAACCAGTACTGTGGGTAATATAGAGACTAGACAAAGTAGAGCCTTGTTAGTCTCTAAAATGAAAAAAATGATGCCAAGATTATTTTTTGCCTTTTCTCTTATATACTTTTTATATATCCTCAGTATTCTTAGCATGCATGCTTGTAATTCCTTAAGTCTGATAACTCAGCATAGCCCTAGTATTTTGTTAGGCCAGGACACCAAACATCCTAAAGGACTCGTAGAAGGCGCCAGGAAAACCTGATGCTATCTTGAGAGACCAAGGCCTCCTCTAGAACATATCCTGTAAACTGGAGATTTGGCCCATCCAGGGGGGAACTCCTCAGATGGGTATGTGATCCCACCTCAGTGAAATGGTGCACCATAAGGATCCTTATTAAAAAACAGAGGTAAAAAACCCTTATCCCTTAACCATGTCTGACTCTCAGTTTTCTAAGACCAGAAAAACACATCAACAGAAGCACAGGAAAAAAAAACCAGACTATATTTCAGTGGCCTATTGATTGTGCAGCTTTCAGCAGCACACCATGGTCTAGAGGTCTGAATAGAGCCATGGATTCTGCACATTCATGGTATGGCAGATGTCAGGCTGTGTTTGAGAGGAAAAGCCCACACAGAATCCCAGAACCATTTAGGTTGGAAAAGACCTTTAAGATCATTGAGTCCAGCCATTAACCCAGCCCTGCCAAGTTCACTGCTAAACCATGTCCCTAAGTGCCACATCTACACATCTTTTAAACACCTCTAGGAATGGTGGGTGAACCAATCCCTTCCATGGACAGCCTGTTCCAGGACTTGATGGCCCTTCTGGTGAAGAAATTTTTGTGAAGCCATTAGAAAACAGATGCACCTAAGGACAGAAAGTCTCTTTTTACCTAGCTGTGGTAGTAGTAACAAAGAGAACCCTGGTATTGGTGTAGATCTGGGCAATGATAAAATTTTATTGGTCTCAGTGAGGTACATGCTCAAGAAATTACTGCTTCCACTCATAACTGGGCTTCCCACAGCTGTATTTCAGGGAAGGGTTTATATTATGTAAAATAAATGGCAATCTATAATTACATTCCAAAAGAGGTGATAAAAAGCACTTGAACTGTTTCAGATCACATGGGGAATTCACTCTTGTCAGTACTTCTATATTAAATAATTGGGAGCACTAACTTTTTGGCTGAAAAAGAGTGAGGCATACTGTTTTGACACTTCACTACCCAATACTATTGCATGGTATTTGCCAGAGATCTCAAAGAGCAGTCACTGCCTACAAAACCAAAGCAGCTAATTAAGAATCAACTAACAATGGACAAAGATGTGTCAGGCTTTTAAAGACAAATTTAGCTGCTCCTACCTAGCCTTGAAAACCATTAGCGAATGAAAAGTCAAAGGTCTGCTCAAGGGTACTTAGATAATTTTTGGTTAAAGCATTTAATCACTTAATGCCATCAGTGTAGCTCCAAAAACCAATGGCATGAGTGGCTCATGTCCCATCTGGCTGTCTTTAACTTACCAGGCTATCAAAAGTTTATTCTGGTTCAAGGAGGAATTGGACAAGTTCATGGGAAAAAATCCACTGAAGATCACTATATCTGCAGAAATTACATCCAACACAGGATGTCGCTGGAGGAAATTTGGTGGCTTGGTACAGCTGCGAATATTAGGGGAAAATATCTTATTTGCCCTGTCCTTATTCATGCTCTGTGCTTGCAAGCCCTTGTTATAAACTCAGTATAGTACAGGGATCCTGGGAAGATCCTGCCTGGCTGTTCTTCTGGTTTAGAGCTCTGCTAATAACATGGTAAAAGTTCTTGTAGGAAAGTAGAAAAAGGGTTTTTTTCCCCTACCATCCTTTCATAATTAAACTAGGTAAGTTTATGAGAAGAATAATATTAAGGTGCCCTTTGTGAAAAGAATACACTGGATGTCATGGCCATAAGTTCCTTTCCAGTGTTATATCCCAAAAATACTCTGACTACTACTAAATCAAAAGTATCCAAAAGGTAGAAGTTACAGAAATCTCATTCCAAGAGGAGTCTGTGGGGTAATTCAGCAGTGTGACCTCTTAAATGTTTAAATACATTCATGAAACCTTGAAGCCCAGATAAATGAAATCATCAAATTGCACAGTTCTCTCTCATACACATGAAAATGGATTTCTAATTTTTCAGTAATATCAGCAATATGTACTAAGAAAAAACCTAATATTTTGGCCATCAAATGTTTTGTTCTTTGCTGTAGGAAATGGACCATGAGAATAATCACTTTCTCATGTACTTTTGGTTAATGCTTTAAAATCTTCTTTACAGGAGAATGCAGACAAACAGCTTTGGAGGGAGAATTGGGTTACTCTATTAAAACAGTGGAACTTGTAGGTTAAGTAACATTTTCACATGGGATTCTTTTTAAAAGGCCACCCATTTAACCAAGGCCATCTGTCAGCTGTGTCCCTAATAACTCCAGTGATGGCTGAAAGATTGTTCCCCAGAAAGAAAAAGATGCTGGTGGAAAGTCAGACCCTGATGCAATGTACTGGAGGATAATGCAGCCTTTAGAACAAAAGCAGAGAATGAAACAAAGAGAAATTAAACACACTTGGATCCTTTGCAGAGAAAAGCTGATTTGCTGCTGTTAAGCTTTGAGATCCTCTGTGGCTCAGATTTTGCAGTCTTCTTCCCAGCTCAAAATCACCAGGACCTTGGAAATGAGGATGTGGGATGCCAAAGCTTGCCTTGTACAAAGAAAACTGCCACACCAGGCAGCAGCAGATGAATTCCTCCTTGTTCCTATTCTCTCTTTCTGATAACACACTTGAGCCTGTCTCACAGGATTGTCACATGGATTCATTTACATGTGCCAGTAAAGATCTGTGACGATGCAGAGGACACTGTGCTAACACTGGTGTTGCAAGAGGATTGTCATCAGGATGCCACAAAATTTCCTGTCTCCTACCACCAGGTTTCCCTCCTGCTTTGTGATTTTTTTTATGTCAACGATGGAGCAACTGCTCTCAGCTAAGGCAGAACAGGATAAATACAAACAACAGCAGCATATGCTCCCCTCTTACCACAGACAAACGTGTAGCAGCTGAGCTTAAAAGAGACCTTCCTTGCCACTACCACTAACAAGGTATTTGACTCTGTTTCCATTTGTTTCCTAACTGCTTCCTGAGACTGGCAAAGCACCAGATGAAATCTTATGTTGACACTGTTGATAATCAATCTTACGTTGATTCTGTTTATTTTCCTTTGTTATTACAAATAATTGTGCACCAGCACTCAGACTGAAACAGCTTGCTGAATAGCCATTCTTTTTATGAGCTTTTACCTTGCACCAGACTTGGACCCATAACTTTGAACAGAAACCCAGAAGTCCTGAGTGACACAGCACCTCTGTTGTGCCATCTGTTACTTTGCATTGCTAAACAGGATTTTATCAAGACTTGAAGGGTTCCAGAGACATTTCACTGCTGGATGATTGCATGAGGAGTGATACAGGAGGTTAACAGATGTACACCTGCTGCAAAGCATGCAACTTGAGGGGAAAAAGCAGCTTAAACACATCAGAGGAGTCCAGTTATGTTACTTTTCTTCAAAATGTGATATTGTGCAAATAAACTATGAGCTCCCCTGCTCATTTTAGTAGGGGGTCAAGCACATTTTAAAATCTAACACTTGTATCCCTTCTCCTTCCTTAAACGGACCTAGTTATCCCCAAGAAAGAGGAATTCTTCTTGGATTATCACTGGCAGCCATTGGTCTGTTCACATAGTATCAGATTAATCTAGAAACAGGTTGAGAGACTCATTTGGCAGATGTGAGCTGCCTTCCTGGAGGAAAGCACTGACACTTTGCCTGGAAGTATACAGGTAAAAACCTCTCAATCATTATTCATTTTCAACCAGCTACTTGATTGAAAGGCCAAGAACGAAGACAATTTCCAATGTCTAAAAGCATTAAATATATTCCAGAAAGGGAACACGCTGTGTCATCACTACAAATAAGGTGTCATTCACCTCATTTAGTGCCATAAAAAAAAGTATTCTGTAGCTTTATAGTGTAGCTACTCTGCTGTTTAGGTAATGGAAGTCACTTTGTAATATTGGCATAGAACTTGGAAGGCATTTCTGCTTATTGTGATGGGAGTTAGAGGAACATACTTGGAACATCACAAAAATAATCTGGCATCCTTGTATCACACCAGGTAAAAGATCTGTGTGTAGGTGTGGGTGGATACATAACTCCATATTTATGAGACATTCATAAAATCACAGTGTGAAAGGTCTGGTTCTGAAAAATTAATTCATACTTCACCATTTCTGTTTTGGGAACATCCTACCAATACTATGCAAACTATAAACCTAGAAACTGGAAAAACAGGACAGTAAACCAAAGGGGTGTGCTGAAAGGTGGCTGACAGCATGAAGTTTACCAGATGAAAGAAACAGATCAAGACTATTTCTTACCTGTTATGTTTTCTTGAGAATGACATTTGCTGCCGACGATGAAGACGGTGATGCTGACTGTGAGAACTGTGGAGCACTGCTGTTGGCCATAGGCAGGTGAGGAACAGAAGTTTCATGACCAGGACCATCTCTTCCAAAAGAGAAATGTGCCTAATCATCCAATCCACCTTGCTGACTTCTTATTTGTTAGTGTTTTTACCCTTTAGAAACAGCATAGCAGACAAAAGATGCACGTGAAGCAAGGCATCCCTGAAGAGAGAAGACAGGGGCATCCCACTTCTGATGTCCTCACCGAGTTCCCCTCGTATTTTGGCAAATCATAAATATTCCTTCAGCTCTACATCCCTGCAGCATCTGCTGTCCAGCCAGAAGCACCTTGTTTTCAGCACTGTGGTAGGCAGGGCAGTTTGCTTGGCCAGGCTGCTTTCCTCTGATCCATTGCTGCCTCTCTTTCAGCAAAGGCGCGGTTTTAAATTCTCCATCACCCGCTCAGTAACCTCTTCAACATAGCCTGTGCAGGCAAAGTGATGTCAAACATTTAATCCCCCTTAAATCCCACACAAAACCATACAAAAATCTGCCTTAATGACAAAGGTCTCTAAATTAATCTTGCTTTCTATATACATGTGTATCTGCTCAAAATCATCTTCTGCACAGATCAAGCTCTTTTGTTAACTGGCTACATTGCCCTGTCTTCCCAACCATTTAACATCAATTCTGACTCCGTCAGCTGCCAGCATTTTGTCACTACACACACACTTCTTTCTGAACAGAACAATATCATAGTACAAGCCCAAAGTAAAAATGAACTCCTGTTTTGATATTCCCCAATACCAGAAAATACAATTTCCCTCCCTCTCCTTTTTCTTATTCTTTTTACTAAGCTCTGCAGCTATTTATTCACCCTAAATTTACAAGGTATGTGCATGTCTAAGATCCAGTATCCTTCCACCAACCCTAATTTTATCTTTATTTCATTTAGCCTGCCCTACCTGCTCAACAGAAGGTTGAATTACAAAATATTTTATTAATAAAATGTTGCTTAAGCACTAACTTGTACCTGGCAGCTAGAAATGATGGTAAGATTTCTTAGGGGCTTAAATGGGGACACATCTTCTTAGCTGACATGGTCAAATTTATCCTCCTCAAGCCATCAGCAAGTTCAGTTGTTATTAAAAGAGATGGCATACATTTCTTTTGCTTTATCTAAAAATCAGAGATTTGAGACTGAAGCTTAGGAAATGGAAATACCCCACCCTATCTAACAGCTGGAGGAGTAATTTGGGCCTCCTAGTAGGAGACATCTTCCTAGGTAAGACAAACCCAGGAATAAAACCAAGCCCAACACCTTATCTGCTGAGACTGTGAGCACCCACACACCCTGAGACACTAATCCTGTCATGTGGGCATCTGCCACCTCAGAAGCTCCCTGAGATTTCCAATTGACTTCACCTGGGCCAAAAAAAATAATTCTCAGGTGTGGGTGATTTCCAGGTGGAGGTTACCAATGGACAGCTAATTCCCACTGTTAGATTGAATTTGGTCTGAGATCAAAGGCTCCCAACCCTACTATCCACCTCATTCAGCTGGTTTATAGTTTAATCCTTTCCTCTTCAGCAAACTTAGGGAGGACCATTTGCAGCCTGGCCCAGGGACAGTCAGAGAGTGCTTCTGGTGTATTCCCAGGGTGGAGTTTCCAGACATGGTAAACGTGAGCTGCAGTTAATAAAACCTATAACAGGTTCCATTAATTTGCACTAACATTTGGATGGGAAAAGGAAAATAAAACAATAACTCTAATGAGAATTTATTCCAGGTGGACATAAATACGAGTTCCTGAGCCAGTCTGGTCAAGTTCCTTACTGTCACCCAGCCTACTTATATCAAAGTATTAGCCCACTGATTAAATTACATGTAAGAAAAAATTCAAGAGCCTTTGGATCCTCTGCTTTCCCCACCCAAGCACAGGCCCAAGAGTAGCAGCAAATGAAATAAAAAGCAAATGACACTGCAGGCTGTGTGATAAATATGTTACCACATTTCTGCATGTCTGGCTACCTGCACATCCATCAGAATTAACTCATTTCCAACCATTTTCCTCAGCTATAAAAGAATACAGCATTTATACCCCTGCTAATTCTAGCTCCCATTGTTTCCAGATACTGTGGAGAAAGCTGTGTTTTCGATGTTAATATAATCCCTAGCTGAAACCACTGGCTGTTATCCCCACTAAGCAGGAGACACGGAATGGGGAGAGAGAGGATGGTCTGGGTGCTGAGGTTTATCCCCCAAGAGCTCTCTTGGGGACCTGTGGTTACACCATGTCCTGCTAATGTAGAAATGTGATGATTTTGTGTGCTGACCTCAAGGAACTCAAAGGAGTCCATTAGAAATAAATAAGTAAAAATTGCTTTGTGGATTTATTTTCCAGCTGGAAAAGGGAGCTCTTAGAAGTGCTGCTCCAGAGATCTGGCTTTGCAGAATGACTGGCATGTCCCTGGCCAAGCTGCACATGGATGTCCCTCCCCCCAGGAGAGGGGAGTCTTTAACAGAGACACAAGAAATTAGAGCTGTTTTCATCGAGCTATCAGCACCCTGCTGCTTTATTACTCCTGGCTGTAGCAGTAACTTTACCACGAAGCTGTGCTGCTGAAAAGACTGCTCCATGGGGGATTTCTAAAACATGCTGAATGGTCCTTTGACTATGCCTGCTAAAATCAGTTTTAATTCAACAAACTAACTAAATAAATAAGAGGAGAAAGGCTGCATGCATTAACATATTCCACCACCTTCACCCATCTAATGTCATAAATATACCTTGGGAAGCCTTGCCTATGCACACTGAAAATCTAAGCACTACCCCTCTGTCCCACGGTGTATTTCCAGGAACAGTCTAGCCCACAGACATGGAGGGGTGCCTCTCCTGCAGAGAGGAATCAGAAACACTTCCACTGATGGGCATAAATATCAGCAAGGGCAAACCCACAGCAACAGGGTTTCTTTATGCTGGACCTGTTTTCATTTCCTCTGGGGAAGGGAGTATTATATACAGCAGATTATACCACCACTATAAATTACCATTAAGAAAACAGGTTAATCTCCTAAGCATTTGTCAGTAATAAATTCTAAAAAGATCCCTCTTTGGAGAAGAATAAAAACAAGATAATACACTTTGCTTATATTGGGCAAGTTGCTGATCAGTTCTTGTCTTTAAACACAGAACACTGTCTCTTTGCTATCAGTAAAATTATTTATTTAAAATAACCTGTAAACTATTAAAAGTTTGCCATGCTTATCTTCCTGGGACAAAACCTGGCACATGGTAACAGTGCATCAGCTCATTGAACAGTTTGCAAACAAGCAAGCAAGGAAAAGAAGCAAAGGTGAACACACCACCTGGTTTCGGAAAATTAAATGCCTTCTTTTAGTCAGCAAAATAAAACATTCCTTCTGGTAACTGCAATCTGGAGCTACAGACCCCTCTCCACCACAGATCACAGAGCAAAGCAGATTGACAACAGCTACTGTAAAAACAAGAACAGAAAAATACAAGGGATGAAGAAATGCTTCAGAGGCTCGAATTTTGCAGAAAATCTGATCTCACCTAAAGGCCATTTTAAACATATGGAGATGAAAGACCACAGCACACTAGCACTTTTCAATCTTTTAAATTAGCTGCAGTGAGAAGAGATGCAATGTGGAATGGGGAGTGTAGGTTGACATGGCAAATATTTTTTTTACTCTCCTAATCAGAGAATGAAACACAAGGAAGAAAACATTAATAAGTCTCCTAAGAGGCGCTCATTTCTTACAAACAACCAGCAAATCACAGAAAGCAGATTAACCACATCCATGACTGAGAGTGTGAATGCAATACAGCAGCACAGGAATAGGCAGCAGTTTGCTTTTCTATGGTAACAGACTCAGTGCAGAACACTCACCATTTATATCATGGTGACTTACAAAATTAATGTTAGAATTAAGGACAGTTTGTCCTGCTTATATTAACAGAAATGACAAACCATGTTTCAGGAATTAAGATATCCATTCACATTTCCCAACAGGATGAAGTAGGAGGAAAGCAGAGAGCAGGTATTATGATTCCAGTTTGCAGATCTCAGAACAGAGCCTTTTCTTCTCATTACAGAACAACCAGCAGTTATTTTTCACTCAGGTAAATGGCAGTTCATTGAAAAGTAAAGGTCATCTAAACAACTTCCTGAACACGGCTGTCATGTGATACAAGGTCTCTCTGGGTGTCCAAGAATCTCGTCACAAACAGGGCATGGGACCTGTACAAAGTCTGCAGCTGTGAGAGCAGAGCTCGACGGTTTCCACTAAAATGGCCAAAGACTGGAGATTGAATTTCATTCCTGAGATTTGTCCAGTTTCTTATTGTCTCTGTCCACTGCCTAGTCATCCAAAGGAGTGTTTTAAAACTGTAGTGCGGGATCCTCACATGACCATAATCCACCAAGGCATGTATCTATTTTCCCATATAAAACAGCCTCTAAATACCAGGTTTGAACAGGTATTGACTCTGTTTGGCACAAGGGTCTTTTCTGCTTTTCCTTCCATTTACAAAACTCAGGTTTCTCTTTGCTCTGGAGCTGTGTTGGCTACACACTTTTTTTTTTTTGTACAATCAGACATTTGATTTGAAAGAGTAACAAGAAAAACAAAGAAAAACCACACACTTCCCCTGACTCTTTGCATTCCCCATTTCCAGAGTCTCTAAGTCAGGGATTCTCTCCCTTTCCTCATTCTGCCCTGGACAGAACAATCACTGAATTAATTTCATCCCTAAATCCCTTTACTTAGCTTCTACAGCAACAACCTTGAAAGTAGAACAATCAGTTTTGCTGCCTCTGGTTAAGGAACATCTGCATATTGAGGGTGATCTCTGACAAAACAAGCAGCCACATTTTTCCCAGATTTACACTTCTCACAGCCTCAGTGGCAGAAAACCTTGCCTTTCTGCCACCTCATGCTGACCACAGGCATGGGATACAGCTACCCTACTCCTGCATGCATGTCCATTTTTTTCCAGGAACAGTTTCTAGAGTTTGTTTCTTTGTTTCTGTAGGATTTTTTTAAAAAAATCTTTTAGCCTCTTTCCCAAGTCAGAGAGGATCAAGAGGCTGACCCTTAAGCCTGAGCAATTCTCAGAAAGCAAGTGTTTGCAGCAGCACAGTGTATCCCCAAGAAGAAGGCTACTTTGCCATATGTATGGCCTCAACACTGTCCTTCAATCCCAAAAGCAATGTACACTGCATGAGATTTTTTTTTTTCCCCTGATTTCCTTGGCAGTCTGGTCAACAACACAGTCTCTCATCAGTGCTTACCAGGCAGATCCTAAATGCTACCTGAAGTTCTTTTGGCTCATTTCCCCCCCACAGACTGAAACAAAACAATTCAGTGTGTTTACTCTTTTCTTGCTGCCAAGCTGTTGTGTATTAAGCATTTTCTCCAGCATTGCCTGTTTGTTGTCCAGGAATCAGCAACACATCTCTGATGGGAACTAATTTATGAAATGTACTGCATCTCTACAAAGCTCCTTTTCTGTCACCAATGAACATGAGGAGAAAAAAAAATGTTGAATAGTGGGAAAAAAAATGTGCCTTTCAGCTTTGGCACTGCAAACATTTTTCACCTTACAGTGAAAATAGAGACAGATTTATTGATTAAAGTCTGATCTCTACAGGTCGCAAAACAGCTTCAAAAGCCATCAGGCACAGCTCTTAGTGGTTGTTTTCCAGGCTTTTCTTTCCCATTGATATCTTCCAGAGAAACATATGTTAACATCACAGAGCAGGTGCTCATTTCAAACTGGGAAGCCAATTCTTACTGCGTGAATTGTAGTCTTAAGTAAATATATATTTAAGTTTACATATATTTGAGATTTAAGAGGAGGTAAGTGCATTTGGGTTTTCTAAGGCTTCTTTACAACTTCTGCTTTCCTACTGGCTGACAAAATAATGTAGTTCTGAATCAATAAACATCTGAACAATTCATGTTAAAATCTTGAAGGAGAGAGAGAAGCTAAGTGATGGGACAGCAGCAGAGATGGTTGGTTGGAAATCTGCTTATAGAATCACTGAATGATTTGGGTTGAAAGTGACCTTAAAGATAATCTCGTTCCAACCCCCCTGCCATGGGCAGGGACTCCTCCCACTAGAACATGTTTTCAAAACCCCATCCAACCTGGCCTTGAGCACTTCCAGGGATGGGGTATCAGCCCAGCATCTCTGGGAACCCTGTTCTGGTGTGGTGCCCATACCAGGGAAGAATTTCTTCCTGAAGCTCTAACACTTGGCCAAACTCTTGTGCTCCTTTCATCATTTCCCTGTTAAGATAATTCCCTACAAACGTCTGGGCTGGGACATATGATACAGGTATGCTGGCTATGCCATGTTCCATCCTTAAAAGATACGTAAAGTACAGCTGAGATCCCCAACAAAATGGAGCACCTGCACTGCAAGGTCACCCTTTTGTGATGGCTTCAGTGCAGAAATCCTCATCTGGTAATTGCCTTCAGAAGCAGGAAAAGCTGAGGGGGATTCTGGAATGTGTCAACATGGATTTCTGTAAGACAAAAAAAAGTCACCCAGAGAAATCCAAAGTGACAGGTCTTCTAGCTCTGCCTCATCAGCCATGGGTGCTGACAAAGGACTCAAGACAGAGTAACTCTCCTTTTGTCCTCCTTTTATTTTTGTGGGGAAAAAGCCCCAGGACTGCCCACTGTTTCACAAACCCCTTTGTTGTCCACAAAAATCAAGTTCACTACCCGGTGTGCAACACACCAATGATTACTGAGAGACATTGGTGTTTACCTCAGAGCTATACAAGCCTGGCTGCTCCAAGGTATTCCACAAATCAAGCACCCAGACTATCAAAACTTTTCAGTATTTATGCATATTAGCAAACAAAGGAATTAGTGTTCACTGGCTACAAGTTACATAGTCCTCTTATTAATTAGCATTCTATCTTGTTTTGGTTAATGATCCTCTCGCCTCCAATGCTCATTAGTCCATATACTCAGTCTTTCCCTTCTTTTGGGTCGGTGGTCCCAGAGTCAGTGGTCACGGTCTGCCCCTGCTGGGATTACCTTTTACCCAGATTGAGCTGATTCCAGCACAGTTGCTGAGTTGGCTTTATTGGTTTCTTCCTTATCTTGTGGGTTCTGCCAAGTGTCCATGTGGCCTGTAAATTCTGCATTCTCTGCATCCGCTATCAGCGGCACATCCTTCTTCCCGAGCTGTGTTAACCTCCCCCTACATCTCAGAGCATTAAAACACGCCGAGCCCTAAACCCAAACAAGGCAATTCTACCGACAATTCATTTGTCTTTCTAACACCTGCGCGTCACTCGGCGCTTGTTGGCTGCTCTGTTTCACGGATTAAATCTCATTTCTTGTTGAGTACGCTTGAAAGCATACGAAGATCAAACATCAACGAGCATCCCTTCGTAAAAAAAAAAAAAAAAAAAAAAAAAAAAAAAAAAAAAAAAAAAAAAAAATTAAATTTACGCTTTCCGCATTTCGCAACGCTTTTCCACTAAACCGCGGCTAAACCGCGGGCGTCTCCACACGGACGGCCCCAGCAGCGCCCTGAGGCAGCGCGTCCCCTCCCGCGCCGACATGGCGGCCGTTCCCTGCGAGCGGCCGCGAGATGGCAGCGCCCGCCGCCCCAGCCGCAGCCCCGCCGGCAGCCGCGGCCCGGGGCTCCCTCCGGGAGGGGAGGATGAGGGCGGAGGGGAGGCCCTGTCCCGCCCGCGGCTCCGGTGCGGAGGGTGGTGAGGGGCGAGAAGGGCTGGGGAAGGGGAGAAGGTGAGAAAATGGCCGCTGGTGGTGGCAGCCGGGGAGAGGCCGCTGGAGGGGAGGGCGGCCCCGCAGCGCACCTGAGGGAGCGCGGCCGCGGGTGGAGGACGGTGTGGGGCGAAAGGCCAGCCAGCAGCAAGTATAAGATTATAAAAAGCGAAGGGGACAGCAGCAGGGGGCGAAAAAATGTGATTGTGAGGCTGGCCAAATACCCAAGATGATCCAAGAGGTTCCCACTTCACGAGTCCATGTCCAGCAGCCTGCTGTTCTTCACAGTAGCTTCCCTGATGTTCCTTACAGAGACTGACTTCCAGCCCCTTAGCACAAGAACAAAACGGGCTCTGGTGGCTGTGATCTTAATTCCTTAAGTAATTCTCGCTGTATTTTCTGGTGTGAGAGACCACTGGAAGTCATTTAAAATTGAAATAAAGATAGCAGCTTCATAAAGTATGACGAGAAGGTAGGGAAACCAATGGATTTTAGTTGGACTTACTGGAAATGAGACCACTAGAAGAAGGTGGAGGCATTCATTGGTAAGAAATGAGCACAAGCCCACACACCCTCTCCCCACATAATTCAGTACTGGAAATAGCCTATTTACTTTATGTACATTAAGAATGTTTTAGTTCATAGCACACAGGAGGAGTCTGTTGAGGAATGGTGCTCCTGGCCACAGCCTGAAGCAGCAGCATCCATAGGAGCCTGCAGCTGGAGCTCCACAGCCTCCTTACCCAGGGCAGGGATCAACACCTCCCTCCTTGTACTTGTCCTGAACACACTGCTGCCACCACCTCTTACTGCCATTCTTTGTGCCTTGTTTTCATCCTTACTTACTTGAGGTTGCTTTTATTGGAGACCTAGCATATTTTAATCTGTTGACTGCAAGAGGTCCCAGCTTCTCTGAGTCCTTGTAATTCACGTTGCACCAAGGGTGACCGAGGCCCCAGCCCAGATGCTGGGTTGTGCCATCAGGCTCAAACACATCCTCCACAATTGTATAACCTGACCCAGACACAGTGTCCTAGTACCATATGGCCCCTGCCAGGTTACATAAGGTGACACACCATCTGCAATGACATCTGTGACCTGCTGCAGGTGGCATCACTCTGCAGCACGTGTTAAGAAGGGGAGGAGGCTCCTTACAGCCCAAGTTTGGTTTTTTTCCACTTTTAATCTGATTACTTTAGCACAAGGCATTCCTAGCAACTCAGCAATGGCCTTTGTCTGTCACCAATACTAGGAGGAGTGATATATATATGCAAGATATATATATATAGTGGAAATAAACACTAGAGATTTGCAGATGTGGAAATAATTGGAGGGCCAACAAAGTAGGCATTTTGCCCCCGAATTTCAGAAGTTGTCAAGTGTGAAAATTCTTGAGGTAAGAAATGCTATTTTGCTTGCCTCCTGCTTTGTTAGTCTTGAGTGGTCATGTTTAAGATTTTCCACTAGAGTGGAAAAGTAGGAGTAAAAAAACAAGAGTAAACAAAGTTTTGTTTTACAGGGAGTGTGGGTCTGCCAAGTATTACATTACAGCCTGTTCTAGACCCACAGTGTTCAGAAAGGAAGGTGGTAAACTTGCTAGATATTCCTGTGGCAGTCACCACAGTGTGTGGACTTGGAGAATATGAAGAGAAGGAAAAAGAAATGTTTGGGAAATGCAGAGGTACTCCAGCACCCTGAGATGGCAGGAGTGTGATTAGTACTGTTCTGATGGAGGAATGTGCATGCAAACTCTGGCTGAGACATTTCCAGAAGTATGAGCTAATGGAGACTTGACCTCGAGTCCTAGTGAAAAATAAGGCTAATTTTTAAATGCTCTTTTTGAATAAACACTGAGTTGATTAAAACCTGTAGCAAAGCCCTGGGTTTTACAGGCTCAGGGATTCGGCACCTGAGAAACCTCTCCAGTATTTCTGAAGTGGATTTTTTTTTTCTCCCTGTTACAAAGGAGCTTCTCTCAGCACACGGAGGACAACGTGCAGCTGTTATCAATGCACACACCGCTGTGTACCTCACTTGATCAGCCCCAGGCAGCAGGAGATATCTCCCAGCCACAGGGCACGCAGAATCTCCAACACGCCCAGAGGTAAAAATCAGCAGCCTCAACCCACACCCCGCGACTCCCAGCCCCGCCCAAGCACACTCCTTGCACTGATGGATTACTGGGGTGTGGGTGCCTCCCACCAGTGGTGACAACGAGGGTTTTTATTCCTAGGTGTTTGTAAGACAAAAAAAAAAAAAAAAAAAAAAAAAAAAAAAAAAAAAAAAAAAAAAAAAAAAAACAAAAAAAAAACAAAAAAAAAAAAAAAAAAACCAAAAAAAAACAAAAAAAAAAAACCACACTGAAAATGCGTGTGGTGAGAGCATCCCCATCTGCATCATGTGAGTCTCTCTCCGCTGCACCCCGAGAGCTCTGAGCAGGAGGCAAGAAGCTCAGGGCTCCGTTTTGCAATTTGTGAAATGTCAGGGCAAACAGAAATTGATTCTGATTGTCTCACTGAAAAAAAAAAAAAATTCTCTCTTTTCTGCCTTTCACAATGCTGTTTCTACCTCTTCGTTTTTCAGGCTGCAGATGAAGGTGTTCAGCAGTAGAGAGAAGGGCAGTGTGGAGAGTCCAGCATATCACAATTCAGTGCAAGAGAGAGACAGGGTCAATTATTAAACCCTGGGCAGCCTGCAGGGCTTTCAGCACTGGGTAAGGAAAGCTGTTTGAAAAGCTACTTCCTCTCCTGGAGCATTAAGTGAAAATGCATAATTTGTGGGTTTTTAGGGTATTTGTCATTGAGAGCATTGGGCAAACATTCACTGCGTGGTGTCCATAGAGTTTCTGGCCCTTCTGTTGTCAGTTCACTGATCCTGCAGGAGCTTAACTCCAGCTTGTATAAAACCAGTGTTAAAAAGACATATATTAATACAAATATTACTACTACAGAGGGAGTGAGGAAGGCAGCTGTATCACTACTGCTAAATACTTTTCCTTACTAAACTTTAGGTCAGTTATGCTTTGATATGAATCCTTATCCACAGGAGGAAAATACAGGGTTTAGAAAGATTGTACATCACCTAAAGTCAGCCTGAAAGTGCAGCTATGCAAATTGAAGTAAAAAGCAGTCATGAAGCTTAACATCCACTGGCAATGATTCACACTTCTGTTTACACTTTGAAAATCCTCTTTGCCTTAAATTTTCTCTTAGGGACATGTGTTTTTACAAGACAATTTCTCACTTTGATCTTCTCCTGCCCAGAACAGAGCTACTCAAGGAAAGGCTGTAACTCTCAGCAAACCCTACCAAGTATGGAAAAGGATTAGATAGGGGTGGTATTATTTACCCTGTCATCACTGAAAATAATGCATTTTCATTACATTGGAATATCCTGCTTTTTTAAGATCTTACACAAGACAAAGGGATGATTTGTACCATGCAGGTAAGAGAATTCAAATTAAAATAGACACTCTAGGTCAAGATTTAACAATAGTCGTGGTAAAGTAAAAGCTCATGAATCATCTCCAGTGTGTCTTACACAGTGTCAAAACAAAACATTTTTTCTTTCTCTCTCTCTCTCTTTTTTTTTTTTTTAATGAGGACAGAGTAGCTGTTATTCATGTAAAAAAATCAAGAGAAGAAACAGGGGATCATCAGAAATCCATTTTACCCTTTCTGGTGATGGTGGGAAGCTTTAAAATGTCCTGAAAGAGCCAACACAGTGTTTTGGCTGCTGGCTTTCATTTCACAACAGATGTAAAATTCTTCTTTAGCCCAGTGGATTGAGTAACAGACTTGTAAGGAGAAAGGGAAGAGAACAAATGCAAACACACTTTGACTAAATGGTACATACAGGCCCAGTAGAATTGAGTATTTCATACCAAACCCATTTCTGTTTTCTTTAGTACTGTTTTAGAGATAAAACACAATGGCTCACGATTTTTATTGCAGTAGAAGAAGGCAAGTGATTTTCTTCATGTCCTCAAAGCCCCTTTGTCTTAAAAGTTTTGATAAAAATTAGTCTTTTGAACCCAGGTAAGTTTCAAAAGACTTCAGCCAAGGACCAGCAGCAGATCAAGATCAAAACCAGAAAATATAATTTTCATCAAAAGGAAAAGCTTTTCTGGAGACTAAACTGGGCTGATGGAAGAGGCTGTTCTCTCAGAAGTACCTGATATTAAAGGGTTTCCACCATGAAATGAGTTGTAAAATAAACACTCACCAAAAAATAACAATACCTTTTCTAAAGTTATTTGGCTGTAGGGATTAAAAAAAAAATAAAAAGAAAATAAAGTGGTGTTCTACCACAGATATCTGTTCAGCTGTGAAGGCCAACAGCAGAAATATATCTCAAAAGCTAAACTTCTTATGGTTCTCCTGATAAATGGAGCAGTCTGTTTCATTCAGAATTTTTCCTAAATTTAGTCTGGCCTGCAACCAAGACACAATTTCTCCACCAACTTCATGAGATTTCCTGCCAGTTAATATCACAGCACCACCTAATGAGCATTGAGAAGTCTGGGGCACAGTTCCCTGGAATTCTTCAGACTCCATGGTCATGCAAATTCACCAAAACTCATGGTGATGAGATTAACTTCCACTGCAAGCTTTTGGTTCCAGTGGATTTCAGGAGGTGGAAATGTGGGTGAAAACCCTGGGATGTCATCACTGTAGAAATCACACTGATTACAAATCAGTTAAAAGACCCATTCTGTTTTTGAATTGGAATGGAATTTTTATGCTGGATGTTGCCTGGATCCACACGTCTTTCCCTGTGGGCTGGGGGTACCCAAAACCACCTTCTCTATCCAGCATCATCTCCTCCTCTTCAGAACCTTGCAGGAGTCTCTGGGACAATCCTGTGACCACACTTGCTGATACAAAGCTGCTTTTCAGTTCTTGCTTGAATGCTTGAATCTTTGCAGTTCCCTCTCCTAGTCCCATGTAAGACCATTACTAACCATAAAAATAAATGCTATAATCAACCCAGCAAGGCTGAGAAAAGCCAGGATGCTTGGACAAAACTCCCAGAAGGGAGATGACAGGAATACTCTGCATCTGGACACCAGGCAGTCAGAAATGATGAGACAACACCACAGAATGGTGGAAGAGGAATCACCAGCTCAAATGCAAGGTACAAGAGGATGGAGAAATTGACTCCATGTCTGCTTGTACCTGCAATAATTAGACTGAGTGGGGCTAGGAGAGAGAGAGTTTGAGAGGGAAAGAAATATTGTAGTCAAACAATATTGGAGTTGGAATTGGCAGCTAATTTTATGTGTTTTAAGAACACTTGAATTCTCTAGTTTGATGAAAGAAATTTAATTCCTCTTCCTCCCTTCCTTTCTTCTGTGCATTCACCACCCCTGCCATCTCCCACGTGAGCGAGCATGGGGGGGCTGTTGCTCATTGCTGGCCATGTGCAGTGTGTTTATTTGCACTAAATAAATACATAAAATTGGGCTACCAATCCTTCTGAGCATTTGAAAATCCATGGGAGGCATGGCTGCTGCTCACTCCTACCTCATTCCTGGAGCCGTGGGCTGCCCTGCAGCTGAGGAGCAGGCGGCTCCCAGGCAGGCAGGGAGAAGGGACAAGATTCACAGGCCAGGCAGGTGTGGGACATGGAGCAGCAGCCTTAAGCTCTGAAGGATGACACCCTGGAAGTAACATAACCCCTCAGCTGCTGCAGAAGCACCACTCACTCTAGAGAGGAAGATGTTCCTTTCAGTGATGAAAAGCTGGTGAGAGGAAGGAGAACAGCCAAAGTCTGGCATCTCTGCCACTGCCCCTCTCTGTTAAACTATCACAGGACTTCTAAACCTCAGCTTGTATCCTCTTAGTACCATTATTCTTAGCCACAGTGAGGCAAATGAAGCCTAAAGGCAATGCTTCAGTTTTATCTCGATCCTTCTTTTAGATGTAGTTTTAATGTCCAGGTTACTTACTGGCAAGTTTGGATGTCCACAAGACCTTAACACAAAGAAATTCTGTGTCACAAGCGAAAGAGTTAAAGTGCTCCTCAGAGAAAAGCTGATGAAAGGGACAGCTGTAACATAAAAATCTGGAGGGTATCAGAGAATAAGATGTTCACTTTGGAGTGTATCCTTGGTACAAGCTCTGTTAGTGATAGTGTTTGTTTTTTAAGGTGGGCTTAACTCCTGAAAGGAGTCTTGTTAGCTCTTATTTAATCAATGACTGGTCTTTATGCCACAGCATCATCATGAAAAGGAGGCAGAATTTCTACTCCTGAGAAAAAACACACGGCTTTGTTTTGTGTTGTGAAGAGCAGAGGAGGTTCCAGTGTCTCACAGTCTGGCCATCCCGGTGTCTATGCATGAGAGGATTGTTTGCTATTCTTGAAACCCCATAAAGCAGTTATTTTCTAGTAATTTGTGATCTGGTAGATGTTGTTCCCAGCTTTCAGGAGATTCAGTTTCCTACGAAGATGTCAGTTGTGCTGAGAGCTTGGTCTTTTCAACAGCTATGGGGAAGGTAATCCATTTTACACTTAAACTGTTCCTCTACCTTTCCATGTCCTCATGTGCCCTCCATGATTTTAAATTGCTTCATTTTCTTTGCTTACAAGTGCTCTACTTCTCTAATCTTGGAAAAATTGCCCTTCCTCACACTCTACCTTTCTGACTTGCAATAAATTAGCTAGTGACTCCATGACAACAAAATTGATCACATATCCTCAAGCTGTCTCCATATGTCTCAGGCAAATTCTTGGACCTTGTCCTCTCTGACAGCTCATGTCCTGGTTTTCCTGCAGCACCCTCCAATAGTGACTGCTAAGTGAGACAGTTCTGGTGCTGCTTTACCTGATTGTTCTGCCAGTTTCATGAGCATTTGCTTCTCTGGCTGTCAGTGATGGCTTTTTATCCTATTCACTTCACAGCTTGACAATTTTAAACTTTTGCAACTTCCTGATTGTTTTTTCAGTCAGTATCAGTGCTCCTACTTGCTTCTCATATTTCCCAAGAGCATTTATAGCCATTAACTGTTCCATAACAGAGGTGAGTGTCTGGCTGCAAACCTGCAGTAAGGGTAGAAGAGCAGCCATTCCTAAAGTTCAGCTCTTCAGCCAAAACTGTATTTTAAGAGGGTTTTAAAAAGTATTATCATAGCCTGGATACTCTTACCTAGTAGGATCTAGAAAATACAAAGGTGAGCAGACTACCAAAATTACTGCTAATTAGCCCAAGCTGCCTGCAGTATGAGTGGAATACAGTCTGAAATCATTTGGCTTTGGGAGGCCTGTAAAACTTAATCAACTGTTTCATTAATTGCCTTGTCACTTTTTGACCCACAGGGATGGAGTTGCTATTTCTGCAGATAGCAGAAATCCAGTACTTATGTCAAGTCAGTAGCTTGGACTAAAATGAGGGATACTTGGGTAGAGACAAGGAGAACAAAGTTTGTACTGTCTGCATGTAGACCAGAGAACAATTGGGTTTTCTCAGAGGTAATAGGCTAAACTCCTGCAAATTCAGGTGGATTTTGATTTTGATTTAGATTAGAGTTAGAAAAGGAGCCATGCCCAGAAAGGTTCAGTCTCCTCACCCCCTAAGGAGCAATAAATCCTCTAATCCCACAGAGGTAAAAAAACCCCAACTTTACCAGTGGTTTTAGTATGTCCTTTCTTCTGAAAGGACTGTAACTTGTTCAAAATTCTGTTTGCAATCAGCTTAGCAATAGTCTGCCTGCTCCACACACATGGGAATTCTCACCTACAGCCACCCTGTGAATTCCTTGCCACTCGCTGTGCAGCTATCAGCTTCTTCATGCTTGAAATAGCTCCCCTGCTCCCAGCTGACACTCCCAGCCCACAGAAATCTCAGTATTCCTGTGCAGCTCCTTGGTTTGGGAAATCTAGAAATAGCACAATTTTACTATTATCTTTGCAAGTTTAGGTGAATCTTCTGGAGATAGTAAAATCAAGAGAAAACTCCTGCATGTGCACCACTGAAATTCAACAATACACGACTGAACTTTTTAGCTGGGCTCATTTGTCACCATGGGGTTAAGTCCCCAGGATAGTTGCTGCCTCACGTAAGAGGAGCCTGGATAATTTGGCCATAGACTTAGAAAGGGGGCTCTAATTTCAACTAAAAATACATTTGCATTCCTTCTGCCTTATTCTTAACCACACAGTTTCCCTCTCACAAAGGCACAACCCTTGTGCACTCCTTTCTCTCCTGCCCAGACTTTCTTTACACAACCCTGTATGCCTCTTTCCCAGCTCCCACTCTCAAGCCCTCAAATTGCTCCCAGATTTAAGTCCCTAAAATCATCAAGAACTCAATTGATTTCTCCTTGTTTAAGCAAAGACTTCTTTCTGAGAAGATTTCAGAATCTGAGGGTTGTATTATATGAAGTACCTTGGTGGGTAAGATGTTATATTAAAATAAAGTCACAGAAAGACAATTTTATTCCATTTGTGCTAATGTTTACAAATTTTTTGCAATTCTTGTTTAACCACGACAGGTTTCTTTCTCAAAAGTACTTAATTACATGAAATACTAAAGTACATTGTATTGAATCACACTAAATACAATGAAGTAAACCTTATTTATTTCTAAGTTAATCACAAAGTGTTACTTTTACCCAGATTTAATCTGGACAGAATATTTTCAGATTCACTGTATCAGAAGCTCAGTATAACACAGAATTTGCTAACTTCTTAACAAACAACCAAGAGTAAAAGGCTAGATAATCATGACCTTCTTGACATTCCATTGTGTTTTACATCTTCTAGGCAGAGATGTTTGGGATCAGTTCTTTCCTTTAAATTAAAAATCAAAACAAACTAAACAACCACTTCCAGTGTTTGGTTTGGAAGGACTAACATAATTTGAAAAAACTGCCTTAATATATTGTTTTGTTGGTTTTTTGGGTTTTTTAAATGCTCTTGCCCTGTCAGTAATTAACAGATCCAAGTAATTTTAACTGGATAAGTTTTTCTTTCTATTCTGTTTATTTTCTTCTATTGTACAACAAACCTCATAGTTGGTTGCCAGTTCATTCAGAGCTGTTCAGCATCTTTGTAAGCCTCTAACAAGAATATGTTTTCTTCCCTAATTATTCTTGAAGAAGGTAATTTATATTATTAAATGTTCTTCAGGTCTGCTTTCCTGTGGTTTATGAGCTCTTGCTAGCTTCAGTCATCTGGAGAGAAATAAGACAAGTAAGTCTCCAGAAAATAATATTAGGATTTACAACAAGCCACACAAGAGATAGCATTTTGAAACCAACAATTATAAAAGTTTTATGTTAAAATATTTCTGTAAATTGTAAGTAAAGTCCATTGGGATTTTTTAAGAATGAAAATATTTTTCCTGGAGAAAACATTTGTGACACTGAAAGAGCTGTGCATTGCCTCTGGGACCCATTTTACTGAAAGCAAAGATGGGGAGGTGACCAGCTGGCTCAGAATCATTGAACAGGCTTAGAAAATCCTGCTCTTGATGTAGCTGATTTTGGCAGTAGCTTGAAAATTCTTGGTGTGATCTGGTACCTTGTCTCATGGGGCCAGCCATGACCACAGCATTTCCATTTCTCAACTTTTTTGGCAGCATTTGTAAAACTCTTGATATCTGAGAGTGCAGTTGCTGAAAGCTTGAATCAAATGCTGCAGGCACTGAAGAGTCTCCCAAGAGCACCGTGTATAAAATGCAAAGTCATTATGTGTACATATCTATAAATCCAACGTGTGCTTCATCTCGCTTTTCTCCTTGGTGTTCATCTGCATCCTTCAGTACATAATTATCATTTTTGAGTGTGCATTTCCTTACCTATCAGAGTGTACCAGCTTTGGCTCTCACAATACATTTCACATTAGCTGTCCTCTATGTTTGATACATCGTTTTAGGAATACAATTATTTTTTGCTGATATCTCCACCACTTTGATTCATAAAATGAATTAAGACCATTACAACAGGAGGTAATTTATGAAACATTAAATAAGAAGCCCTCCCCCCACCCAAGAGCTGACTAAGACAAGAACAAAAGGAGCAATCATGGGTGATAATTGCATTGTCTCATTCCATTTTCTTCTGAAACCTTATTATAGTTGTCCAAGAAAACATGCATTATCCAATCCAAATAATGAAAGAGCAATTCTAAAAGCTAATTGTCTATAAAAATCTAGAGTTGATCCTTTACTCCTTGGAAAGAGGAAGGTAATTGCATTGGTGTGCCAATTCATGACCATCATCACTGGGTATCACATCCAGCCTCAGAGTACCAACTTCTCCCTTTCATAAGGTGTTGGAAGAAAAAAACCCATTCAAATATTGCAATGAGACCATTCCAGCACAGATGTGATTTTCATTCATCATGGGTCTATATCGGAGAGAAAAATGCATGCAAGATCCAGTGGCTAAAAACTGAAGAGAAATTCTGTGGCCTGGAGCAGGAGGATTATCCTGGCACCTTCGAGCTTTAAAATCCTTTAAACCACTACCCAAGTTAAGAAAACACTAACATCTCTTCAAGCATTTCTTCCAAGCCACGGGAGACTAGAATGAGAAGAGGAAACAAATCACAAGTGGTTCCATACATGTAATTTTTTAGTGCTCCACTGACCACATCTCATGGCACAGGAGTTACCTCAGATGGCCGTAAGGGTCTGATCAAAGACCAGACCTGGAAACTGTCTTCACTCAGCAAGCCTTGGCTTTGCAGCTGCTGTAAAGACAGCAAAAGCAAGTGAGAAGAAACATTACTGTTCACCAAGGGGAATGAGGATACCAAAGATAAGGGCTGAAATGCTTTCTGACTGAAATGTAACCCTGGGAAAGAAAATGTATCAACTCTGCTTGGGAGTGGATGATGAAAGTCCTTAGAAAGGAACATGAAACAGTATCTCAGATTATCCATTGTTATTTTCACAAGCTTTGTTGGGGGTTTTATTGTTTTTTTTTCTTCAAGAAGAAATCATTAGGAGACTAAATTTGGACACCATTCTGCCACTTACTGCTGCTTCTGCTACTACCATAGCCCCAAGCTGATGGTACAACACCAAGAGGCCAACAGCCAAAATGCATTAGGAACTCAGCTGACACCATCATATCTCTGCTGAATGTCTTGTATCACATGAATGTCTTGGTGCAGATCAGCAGTACAGATATTTAACAGTGACTTTTCTGTGCAGACAATGTTTAACAGGCCAGAAACAATACACAGGCATGCAGTACCATAAACATGCATTTTACAGCATGAGAAAAAGAACCAACCAGGCTCATCTCATGAACAAGAGGAAAAACAACCCTGAATTCGGCTATTGTAAATATCCTAGTAGAAAAAGGCCATAATTACTCATCTTTACAAATAAAAATATGGACTGGTAAGTATAATCTCCCCTTTGGATTCAAAGCAAACTCAAGTTTGCTTGTTGTGGAGGTAGAAGAGTTTCAATAAATGTAGAAGTGTGTGAGAATTGTGTCTAGGAATTTCTCTTCCTTGATGATAGATCATTATGTATATGCAAATCATTATACAGCAAATAGAAGTTAGAGATTATTAAAAATAAGCATGCAGTTTCTCAGAGATTTAGTGAAATTCTGTACTCTGAGCATAAGGGCAAGTGATCCTTTTATGCAAGAGAGTAGCACATCTACTAGGCCCAAGAAACGAACAAGTCTTACTCACAAAAATTACCAAAAACTGGGGATCCAAACTTGTTTTGATTAGGTGTGGGTTTTTGATCCTGTGCCTTTAAAAGCTGGCAGTTTAGCAACCCCATCAAGCTGCATAATTTCCCACTGGCTAGAAAAATACTGCTGATGATCTCTCAAGTGGAACTGAGCAAAAAACCTTATCTCATGCAAACAGTGAGATGTGTATTTTTGGGGATTTTTTGGTTTTTTTCTCTGTGTTATATAAGAAGAAATCAGGTGTGTTCTTCACTTTCCATGGAAATACTGATTCCTCATTTCAACTGCTGTTTTTTTTTAAGAGCTCCCTTCAATGCATATACTGGTTATAGGATTGAACATTAATCTATAAAAAAGGCCTAGAATTTGATAACTTCACACTCAATGCAGATTAATGAATCTGCAAATTCAGCTACACAAGATCCCTGTGCTCATCCCTCAAGCAAGGATGTTGATAAATGTAAAAAAACTGGCACATTTATCCTGGACTTTTCAGGTTGTACTGCAGAAACAGATCAAATGGAGCCCAGAACAAATGGAAGCATCCTAAACCTACCACCCCTTACAGCTCAAACCCACAGCCTTTAAAAGCAGTGTAGCTCTCAGCTGATAACTGCATTTTTTTGGCCATAACAAGACCATGTGTTGTTCACAGTGGCAGAGCCCAAAGTGATGCACAGTGAATTATGTAGAGAACTGAGAAGCCTCCCTGTGCTGCTGCTATTATGGGGTCATTTTTGTCCACTCACCGGGAGGAAGAGCTGCTTTTCACTCTTCCCTTCTCTGCCCTCTCCTGTGTTCTCTCCTCTTTGTCCATTAGCAAAGGGATCTTCCTGGTTGTGCCATTTTGGAGCTGGCATTCTTTAAACACCAGTTTGGAGATAAGAAATTCCAGGTAACACTTGGCAAATCCAGAGGACGCTGCAGGAATCTGCTGATACAATTCCAGTGTTCATCCATCTACTGGATATGAAATATAAGGAAAAGGAGCCAACTCAAAGGTTTCTGAAGTTCTTTATGGTTTTTTCCAAGTAAACAAAAAAGGTATTTTTTTTCCCTGAAGAGTGAATTAATTTCTTCATAGTCTAAATTTTTCAGCAAGTGAATTGAATCTGATGGGTTTTTAATGTTCTTGTAAAGCCAGGAAAATGTATTAGAAATTGCTAACATTTATCATGTTCCTTGGTAGGATAGTTAGATACTTTGGTTAAAAAGAAACCCCACACTGATTGTGTCTCTTGAATAAATACTTTTAAGTAAATAACTGGGGCTGCTGAACAAATTAAAAATAAACAAAAGACAAAATAATATTTCTGCAAGAAAATGGTGTCCAAATTTAGCCCATTCAATTTTTGTCAGAAGAGAGAGGCTAAAATTATCTCCAGCTAAACCAAGGCTCTTATATACTTGTCATTTAGGAACTCTTTCAGTGACATGCAGGCAAAGACTAGAACTGACAATTATTTCAACAGAAAAAAAGAACAACAAAACGGAGGTTAGAGGACACGTTGTTTATTGTGCTCATCTGACAGCCCAAATGCAATGAGATGAGGCAGAAGTGCCCAGGCACTGTTTACAGGAAGAATCATCTCTTGAAATAGATTTTCATTTCCCTTTGCTCTGTCATAATTAGAAATGTCAATTTCTTTGGGGAGGAAAAAAATAAAAAGGCATGGGAAAAGTTTTTGCTTCCTCTTCTTCCTTAGGAAATGAAAATATGAGTGAGAATTGAAATATCTGTCTGCAATAAATGTTTGTTTGCTCAGCCTAAAACGTATTTACATTTTTGGAAGTGTGGAGTGCATTGTTCATAATCTAGTTAGTTCATCAAAAGTATATTCAGATATGAATTCTTTACCTTTGAATGATGATGAATCTGTAATCCAATGAATTTAACCTGAGATACCAACAAATTAGGAAAAGTTTAGGAAGTGCTGCATGTAGAAAGCAACAGGGTACCTGAGAAGTGCAGGAAAACGTGGGACACACAAGCTGTTCATAGTTTTCAGATACCAAGGCATATTGTGCTTCTGGAAACAATCTTGGAAAATTAATTTATATAACAACATATCTATTACAGTGGACTTAAGTGCACACAGGATAAAGGAACCACAATAAATGTGGTTCACAAAATCCCCCAACCCATTAGTTTTTAATTGTTAAAAACTAAGCTGACTTTTGCTGCATCCGTGGTGCTGGTTATTTTGGTTTGGTTGGTTGGTTTGTTTTTCTCTTCATTTCTGCTCCTAAATCCAGGAGGTTCCCAGATCCTCAGGTCCTGTGCACTCCAGCTGGCTGACAAACCCTTACAGTAAATGTTCTTGTTAAAACGTGGTCCTGTGCCATGTTGGAACAGGATGTTTCTTCTCTCCTGTCTTCATTTCAAATTGTTTTGTGAACTGAAAATTCTAAGGACATTCCGTTTTCAAAACATTTCTGTAAGGAAATACGCTGCCTGTATTTTGAGAGGGGTGCAGTGACTCCAACAACATCAATTCCAGCTTGCAGCTGCGTTTGGATCTCAAGTCCTTGGCTCTGGGCATGTGTCAGGCTGCCAAACAGTTCAGCTTCCCAGCAAAATGGGAATTCCTCCCTGTCTCTGCTGGCTGCTCATGAGAAAGGGCTGTGGCTTCATCGAGTCCCTTGCTCAGGGCAGCCCATGAGGCTTTCAGGCAGGCTTGGATTACAAGGGAATTCAGCTAGCTCTGCATGTTTCACAGCTCAGTGAGCAAACCTGGGAAGAAATTGATGGTTTAAATTGAATTTTGCTTCTGATGTGCCAAATGGACCACCTGGGTAGACTCCTAAATCTGAATGTCTGGCTGTGGAGTACCACCCTCTGAGGCAGCTGAATCCCATCCATCTGCCACCCTCCAGCCCACATTTTAGCCCAGAAGTTGTGTTTTTCTGAAGTGCACCCCATCCTCGGGGGTTACCATGGCAACTGAGGGACGACTGGCAGATGCTGATCCTGCTGCAACTCCACTTCTGTCAGGAGACAGCTAAATCACTAAAGCTCTATTTTATGGTCTTTATTGTAAGACCTAAGGTGATTAAAGAGCACAGGGCACACCTGGACAAACCCACCCCATTCAGGGCTGTTACTCCCCTATCAGTGACAAGTAATTCCATTTTTTGTACCAGCCTGTTTACTATTTTGAGAAAGCCCATGAAGCACTCAGCTTTGCCGTCACACAGCTCACCAAGCAGTGCAGCAGCACTAATGGTTTACCAAGAAACACACATGCTCCCTCTCCTCAAGAGGTTAATGTGAAGCTGCCAGTGTGGAGGAACTTGTTAGAAACTGAGTCACCTCCTATTTTTAAAAGGCTGGTGCAAGGGGACTCACCTCAGAAATGTTAAGGCTCCAAAGCCTGCTTTTATTATTAGGTTGATAAGGAATGATAGGCAAATTGCTTTCTCATTATGCCAAATTTCTCAATCTTTTGAAGAGGACTTTTGATGTTGTCCCTCTCTGTAAACTGGCTCTAACACCATCTTAAAGCCAAGCTGTGTAAAATGTGTAAATATGATCACCACTTACATCAGCACTGAGGCAATCACCAAGCACTGTCAGAGGAGGATTTGACTCAGAGCCTCATGTCTTGATGCTTGAGCATCTCCTGTTTGCTCTCTGGCTGCCAGAAGACCTGGTGATATGGCTCAAAACCCTGGTGGGCACAAATCTGGGGCTCTGTTGCCAGGCAGAAGAGATTCCCAGCCTCAATTTCCCATCAGGAATATATCCTGATGTATGTCCCTTATTTTTCAACCTGCAGTTTCATTCAGATGTCAGCTACCCTCTCATGGAAAGGAGAAGCCCATTTCTCTTCTGCAGCACAGCAGTTTGTTATCCTGCATAGATCTGCAACTTGGAAATACTTTGTTAGAGTGTGTCATGTGGCCACTACCCAGCAACACAGGAGGTCACATCCCTCTGACAGCTTTTAATGCAGGATACCCCCTGCCATATTGCAGGCACCTGGCATTGGAGCATTTCCCTGCAGCCCAGCTGCACTTCAGTCTTCTCTGTAACATCCCTCTGCTTTTAGACTGTCTCTCAGTGAACCAAAATATCATTGCTGCATTGAAAGTTCTTCCCCTTCCTTGTGTCTAACTCAACTTTTCATTTATCCTCACGTTGTTTGCTTTCAGCTGCTTTCTGCTTCCCAGGGAATGGAAGAAGGGAAGTAGAGACCTTTCTTCTGCTCCTCCTGTCTGCTCTCTGCCTGTCCACTGATGGGCCAAAACTGCATCTTGGGTTCACTCCCTTAAATCTTTGAGTCACTTCTCCAAACTGCTTCATCGAATGCCAGAAAACAGAGGGAAAAGACAGCATGAGAAGCGGGATGAGAGAAATTAAACGATGAAGCTCATTCCGTTTCTCATTTCTGCCTCTCTTGCCCAGCTCGCCTCTGTAAGAGTATGTAACAGTCCAAATTTAGAGCCTCCAGACTGCAATCAAATCCATTCAGCACAGCAATGTGGCATTCAAGTGCTGTGAATGAAGCTGAGTTTCTGAGCCGTCACGTGGATTTTCAGTGTGGTGGGGGAAGCGTGTGACTGTCACCCTCGGTGGCACCCATGGCCCCAGAGCAGACACACGCAGTGTGGTTGTGAAGGAGAGGGGCTGGGAATTGCTCCTGCCACGGGGAGGGGGTGCTGATGGAGGTGCTGACTGTAACTCTGGGGGTGTGCCAGGCTCCCTGCTCTTGGGGTGAGCAAGAGCTCCTGCCACAGAGAGAATCCCCTTCTCCAGTGTACTCATTGCACAACCTTTACATGCAATGGTAGCAGGTGCACAGTATGATTATATTTAAAAAGAAAAAAAAATGACGTGAGAAAAACTGGAAATAATTTTGAAGTAGGTCTTCTATGTTACATCCTTGTGCCTGGAAAGCTGCTGTAGTGCAACCAACATCCAAGCCAAACGGTTTTGTCACAGTGCCTAACACTATTTTTAAAGCCATGTTCATTTAAAGACTTAACAGAACTCTTGTTTGCTCTTTCTAATCTTGGGTAAAATAACCATAAATTATTTTAAAGCAGGTATTTCCCATTTGAGTGCTCAGGGAATTAGGTAACAGTCCCAAACACTTTTTCCCATGAACAAAGTGCTGAATGAGTGTCCTCAGAGCTGTCTGCTGACAGCTATGACAACAATAAGTCAGCAGGAATCAAACCCCAACTCACCTTGCACAACCACTGAATGGTCATCACACTCTCGAGGAATAGAAATCCCATCTTGCAACTTGACAAGTGTCACATTCAACCCACCATTAAAAGTACCTTGTGTTAATTATCATTCCTTTAGATGACTTAACTGTTAGAGGTTTGTTTTAAAGGTATGTGGTTTTTAACCAAATTTCTTAAGAAATGAAGTGAGGAAGGAGAAAATATTGGAAACAGGGTCTGAACATGGAGTCATTCTGTAGAGGGGAAGGAGAAGAACTGCAGTGCTGTTTGAGAACAGCTGGAGATCCCCTGGGATTTGTTTCCAATTAGTTACAAAGCCCATTTACAAACTCTATTTAGAGGGTTTTCCATTTAAGTGAGATTTTCCTAAATTAGTAGCCATCAGTTCTTATTTGGATAATCAATCTGTCAAATTCCATGGACTATGCTAGTGTACAGCCATTCTCCTGCAAAAAAAAAGGGCAGCATGATAATATGGTAGAGTCATAATCAGAAAAAAAGGAGCTTGCTTGAAGAGTAGCATATCCCTATTTTTCCTGTCAAAACACCTTGCTGTGGGTTGTAGTAGTAGTTGTTTTTTGAACTTCAGTTTCATCTGCCAGTAAAGGGAAATTAATCTAGAGGGAAGCATTGACAGAAAGTTCTTTAAAGGCACTAAGAAGGTGCCTTTTCATCAAAGAGAACAAAGCAAATGCAAATACTAAAAGGAACATTTAAACCTGTGGAAAATAAATTTCTATTACCTTAAATAACTCAGGCTCAGCAGTAGAGAATGTCACTGAGAAGACAAACTGGATGCTTACACAGATAAAGGTATTTGTGAATGTCATAATTCATGGAAATAGCTTAAAATTTATTTCACCCCACATTTCAAAGACTAATTCAATCTCAGTTTAGGCAGGGCAGTGACCTCACAGATGTCTCCTGTGTCATTTTCTGTGCTTCAGCTGAGGCTTTTGGGGTTGGCCTCTTGTTGAGTGTGTGACTGGATCAGGAGGAATATGGGCTGGGATCCAACTGCTGCTAATTGCAGCTCCTTTCTTAACAGTGCTGCCAGCTCTGCCCATGAAACAGGACTATTCCCAAGGATTCTGAGTGATGGCCTGAGCCTGGCTCAGTGGGATCTTTCCATAAAAAACTGGCTTTCCATAAAAGAATGGCTCAGCTCTTCCAGGCAGCCCCTCTGAGCGTATTCATCCCCTGCACACAACCACACACACACTCGGTGGTTATTTTGTTGGTGCAAGGCCAGTGAAACCCCTATTGAACATTTACTTCTGGAAATTCTTCTTCAAAAACATCATCTGGGATATTCTCAAAGAGCTAAAGATGTACATAATAGCCTACTGTAACATTTATCTCTGCTTAGGTAAGGAAAAAAATCACAATCCAAGTGATGCAGGATGCCTTTAACAAACCTTGTCCTGCCTCCATCAGGTGAGGCACAAAGAGCAGAACTCAGAGTGGTTTGAAGAAGCTCAGCATCTTTGTCATTCAAAGAAGAGATTGTGTACTACAGGGACCATCTGCCCAGGCTTCAAGACACCAAATAATTTACCAGGAATTGTAGCAACATATCAGAGAAGTTGCTTTTGGTCTTTGCAATGGTGTTAAGGAATATCCTTCCTAGAAACGAGCAGTGACACCTGAACCCTTGCTCTTCCCAGCACACAAGCAATGACAGTGCTGGAGTGCATGTGCAATCCTCAGCCCACAGAGCAGCAGGAGAAGGTGTTCCCTGTATCCTATCACCATCCTGTCCATTCATGCTATTAGACAATAAACGCTTTGGGTATCTCAAGTGCAGCAGGAACAGGGCACTAGAGGGAGCTCCGGCAGCACCACCCACCTCTGAGCCCCAGCCTGAAACCAGACCCCGAGCCACGAGATTTCCTTCTCAAATTGTGAGGCTTTGGGATGGCTTACTGCTTTTGATTAACTTCTCTGCACATTTGAATAGTATTTTCCAATATTCTTTTGCAGCTGCAAACTCTGGAATTGCCAGCATTCCCCATTTGTGCCGACAGCTTCTATTATTGTATGGTTCTAGGAATTCAGGTTTAGCCCATTACATAAATGTTAATTTTAAAAAAAGCCAACCAAAACACTATAGATATCTTAGTTTTAGAAAAAGTGCCTGAAAAGCTTCAGTGAAGTTTGAAAAACCCTCCAGATACTAATTATTTCCCTTATTGAGATTAAATCCTCCTTTTAATCAGTAAACCCACAGCTATGCATCAGGAATTAAAGCTACTATTTAGCCTTTGAATAAATAAGAGACATTTTGGGAATAATGTGCCTATTGGGGAACTGTGGGGAAAAAAAGACAAGATTATTGCTGTTGGTATGCTCTTTGCTGGCAATTGCTATAACTAAAGCAGAAGTGGCAGAAGCAGCTTTTTTATTTTTAGAAGGATATCCACAGTGATTTATTAAACCTCTCTGGGGAAGACAAAAGCTATGCTCTCCATATATTTACTTGGGGAGGAATTTATTTTCAAGGCAGAAAACTAATAATTTCTAAATAAGAAGAGTCAGGCTTCTGTAGAAATACCAGGGCTAATTTTGGAAGAAATCGCCTCAAAAATCAACTACGGAGAACCCAGCTGCATTAAACATTGTGTTACTCTATTTCATTCACAAAATTGTTCAGAAGCCCCAGCAGTGGAGCAGACAATTCTATTTTATCTATACACTAAACACCTGATATATTTCCTGTATAGTTCTTTTAAATCTAATGAGATCAGAACCTGTTATAAAAATTCAAGCTTAATTTACATGTGATAGAAAAACATTGCTCAGTGCAGTGCTATGAGCAGCAAGGTTTGAATAGTGCTAAACCCCTGTGTTCTCCCCTTTCCAAACAGATCCACCACAAAGTCATAAATTATTCTTTCATTTCTTACTGATCTAAACATGCTTGACCAAAGCGTTATCTCATGAGAAAAAAGTAGTTATGCTCCCTTCTCCCACAGAAGGGTCACTTACTCCACCAGAAAAGGCAGATATCCATTTTGGCTGTTCCTCTCACTCCATTTCCTTAACAAACAAGCATCTTACCTTGACATTTTCTCCTCTCTCTTGCTGATGTAAGATACTTTCTCAAACACTTAGCAGATCTCCATCCTCTGTTGCACCGACCCCCTTGGGATGTGAAGGTTCCTGGGTTTCACAGCACTCCAGTGTTTGAGGTGTCCATTCTTCTCAGCACCCTCTGCCTCCAAAAACCTCTTTCCTCACCAGTTATTTTCTCCTTTGCCAAATTCTCTTCACTGCATCACTTTCAATGATTTCTTAACTTCTCCTTTAAAACAAACAAGGAAACCACCCAGCCACCCTTATCCATCTCCTCACACTTTTCCTCTCCCCTCATGTTATTCTTCCCTTGCCCAAGGGAATATCTTCACTGTTACTGCCAGCTGAGTTCCATATAATTCCCACTTCTCCTCCCTCTCAAATGTCTCTTTATCTCTCTCAGTTGTTTTAGTTTTCCCTTTTCCCTTTATATCCCTTCCCCATGTCCCTTCAGCCTGCCTGCACTATGAATCAGGACATCAGAATGTTGTGCTAATGTTCCTTTTTATTTAGTGTGAGGAATTCCTTTTGCTGATGTCAGGAAGGTTTGTGCAGCTCATGTGATGAATGTGTATTTTAATGCCAGCAGGGTAATGAAGCCTCCAGTACCTTCATCCCCCTGATTTAGAATTCTTCCCAGCATTCTGAATTCCCCAATGGAGCCTTCTCAGCATCTGCCATCCTTGGCAAGAACTGCCATTGAGCAAACAGCTCCTTCCACTGCTCCATCTTCCTTCCTCCACTTTCTCTTCCCCATTGCCATCCAAAAAACTGTGGAGGAAGGGTAAAGTCCATAAAACAGACTGAGCAGCCTTCCCAAATAATTACTCCTAGGAAACAACGCACAGGAATTTTTAAATTCATGTTCCCCTAAATCCAGTGGAAATTAAGATGTACCTGCTGCTGTTGCAAAGAAGGCAAACTCAGATCTATCAGTGAAATACAACTATTTCACCAGCATTACAGACCCAGGCACAGAGAATGGGAAGTGACATTATACAACTGAGGGAGAGAGAATTTTTGCCTACGTAAGTGTGGGAAATGCAAGAATCAAGAGACACAGGGTCTTAAAAGTCCCCAGTGCTCACTGTAAGAAATAATTGTGTTTGTCACTTCACAAACACTGTAAGAAAGAATGCAAATACTGCAAAGACAGCAATGGGGCTATAGTTACAAGGTGATAAACCAATTGCTGCACAAAGAAAAACCCAGAAAACTACTTAAAACAACCAAATCTTTTAATTAGAAAGCAACAAACATGCAAACAGCAGGTATAGAAATTTATTTGAACCAACGTTTTTACTATCATGAAAGTTACTTTAAAACATTGATCCAAGCTCCCACATTTGCTGTTTAAGGAAAATATTGCACTTGGCATCTTCTAGCACCCCTCATACATGGCAAAACATTTTAAAAACATTTGTGTTTATTTTAACTTGCACACTCTCCCCAAGTCATGCACACAGTCATTCAAAAAAACAAAAGGTTAGGTTATCCAAAAGCAATACCTCAGAATTGCACTAAAGCTCTGTAAGGAAAAATATAATTAATGTCTTATACAAATTTCATTGACTTCCAGGTGCTCACACACAACTGTTGGTTACTCTTCATCTTCGTTTTCATTCTCCTGGCCAGAACCTTCTGATCTGTCGCCTTCCAATCGGTCTGCAAAACACAGATTTAGTAAACAGAACTTGTAAGATTTTCTTTTTCTGGTAAATATTTATTACATGCTGTCTCCCTGGGCTATTACACAATGGGATATGGCTGTGGGGTTTATGGTGGAAGAAAGTCTGTGTGGACTTACAGCAGAGAGTGGGGTAGAAATGTTACCACAAGAAAGGAGGAAAGGAGAAATGCCCTTAAGAATTTCCAAGCATGAAAGCAAAACCTGTGTACAAAAGGAAAAACCTTGTAGCTGCTGACTGGCTGTCAGCACAGAAAAGATGAATGCAAGTATAACATTAAAATGAGATGGTGACTACAAGGGACAAAAGTGCTGTGCTGGGGAGCTGAAACTACAATAGCTAGAGTTAGAAATGTGAATAGTCCAGAAAGTGGGGGATCGCTGCCTGTCACTTCAATACAGAAAAAGTGCCTTTTCATGTAAATATTTAGAGAAGGGCAAATACAGAAATGTGTGAGGGAACATGACTGGCTCAAGAGCAATCACTCAAGCAGCATGCAGTCAGGTTTAGAAACACTCTGCCCAGCCATAACAGATTCTTTGCTGAAATTGTAACTGAAGTGTCGGGCAGTTCTTTTAGCATTTCACTCCAAAGAGATAATGACAACTGAAGGAAACACAGGAGCATGGAGGTGCAGCACTGGGCTGGACACATGGCACCCTCTGGGCTCCCAGAGCAGCCAGAGGTGAGAGAGGAGCAGCAGCTGCCACCAGGCACAGCTTCCTTCCCACCTCACCACTGCTCTGCTCAGCCAGAGTCCCCATATTCAGTATCTCCCATCACTTTCACCTTCATCTACAGGCCTGTTAGGTTTTTGCCCCATATGCCATGCCAGCCTCCCAAAACTTCATCTTCTTGCTTCCTACACAGCGTGTGATGTCTCTCTACTGTCCTCCATCTACAGGGTCAATCCACTGCACTCAGCTTCTCCAGCACCAACATCCAGTTCCCAGAGATGATTCCTCCATGCAACCCTCTTATCAGCAGTTTTTCCCATGGGAACTGGAGGGACATCCTGCTGCCCTGGGAACAGCTGCCAGCAGCCTCAGCAATGCCTCCCACAGTCCTGAATCTTCACACCCTCCTTCACCCCTAGACAGCTCCAAGCCCACAGTCTCAGCCACTTTATCTTATAGTTCATTCCAGTCCTCCCCAATAGTTTTCCCATCACACAGCAGTCACTGAAAAGATCATTCCTGAAGAGACTATTTTTCAACATCTAAAAATATATTTTGCTCTTTGTTTTGAGATAAAAAAATAAAAGCTGCAAAGATGTTGCAAGTCTCACACCGAAGAAGCAATTCCTAAGTACTTCTATGAAGAGAACCTTGAACAACCCTTGAATCTTCTCACCAACCCCAAGTACAGCCATAGCCAGCTGCAGGTTTTGATGATTTTCTAATCAAGCTGCTATTTCATAGACCAGTGCTGTGAACAAGCTCTTCAGAAGTCTCTCACCTGCTCTTATGTGATTCAACGAAGCCAACATTCGGAGCATGAAGGAGGCTGGAACAGTGATGGTGTTTCTGGTCTCCTCCAGCATTAATTCATTACGAGTTATAACCTGGAGGTAGGGAAGGGATAAAAACAGCATCAGAAATAAACACAGAATTATACTGCATCCACAGGGGCTTGAAAGTTTCTGTGCAAAAGCCATTTTCCAGAGTCCAAAATTACCCTAAGGGAGAAATATTTTAATAATTGCTATTGAATACTGTTGTCTGGGGTAAGACAAGTCAAGACAGTGGACTCTGCCTGCAGGTGTTCAATTATCTGTCTAAAGAATATTCTAGTAAGATCCTGGTTCCACTGTCCACATGCATGGCAGATACTAAGATGAGTGACTAAGATAACTTTGGAAATCTTTCATGAAGTAAAGCAGACTGATGATAGAAAGTGCTGTTTCCAGATGGCAACTGTTGTAGAGAACAAAGTTCTAGCACCAGTGCTGGCCAAGAATGTGGGAAGGAAAAGAGATGAGGTTACCCTCAACTCCCACCTTCATGCTGCTAGAAGCTTTTGGAGAAAATCCAAGGAACACAAGCCATTTTCTATCCCACTTCAGGAACATTCTTTAGCTCCATAATTCTTTGTAAACAGAGCTACAGCTTGCCTCAAAATGACTTGAAAGAGCCAGTTCCTACTGTCTCATTTTCAAGGGAAAAAAATCCACTAATGAATACTACTTTCTCTCTTCCCTCATTCCTTTCTCATGGTACTTCCTTGCCATCCTTCTTTCTTTCTCCATAAATTTTAATCCCACACTGTAGGTTGTCTCAGCTTTTAGACTATAGTCTTTTGTTATCATGAAGCACAAAAATTTCTTTAGGTGGAGACAAGTTATGACCATTTTTCAGTCTTTGCTCCCAGATCAGCTGCTGGAAGACAGGAAAATAATGAAATTCTTGTTCTCTCTGAGACTCTTCTAGCCTGTTCCTCTTGTGAGGAACATGTTCTTGCAAATGTTTGCAGTTTCTTCTCCCTTCCCAATCAAAGCACCTCTTTTCTGTCATTCTCACCTGTTTGCCAGGCACTTGGCACAGCTGATCCCTCCCTAACAGAAGCAAACTGAGAAGATAGCAGGCTGCTCTTTATTCCTCTTTCACCCCATATCTCTCCAGTGCATCATCAACAACCCCCCTGACAACCTGGTGCTGAGGTTTTTTCTCCATTCATAAGTTTATTCTCATCCCCACTGTCTTTTCCTATTCACTAAGGTCATAGCCTCTCTCAATTTTAAATACATTTCTGTATCTATATGGAACTTTCATCAAACACAGTTTTTTCTCCCCAGACCTTCTCCCTTCCATAGAAAATTCAGTTCAGGTATGCTGGACACTTATTCCAGCCAAACTTAACATGGTGAGAACTATTTTATTACTGTGAACATCTCCTGTCCCCTACATAGGTAGGGACAGGGAATAAATTAAAAAACAAAAAACAGGACAGGGAATAAATTAAAAAACAAAAAACACGTAAAACTGCAAACAGCACTGCAGTCAATTCTCCTGAAAGTTCTACATTTTTTCTTAAAGAAAACACAACAAAATATCTAAATAATTTGCAATTATTAGAAATACAGGGAGAGAACTAAAGTACAATAATTACTTTGAGCATACATTTATGTTTAGCAATACTTCTAAACCCCAAAGGCTCCAAAACATGTCACAACTAAAGCTGTCACACAATATGCAAGGAAGTGTCACTTCACTCCGTGCTAAAATAATGGGAAGGGTTCAAAACTCACAAGTGGATGGTTTGGGGTTTTTTCAAAGGATGTGGGGTGGTGGCTAAGGTGTTTGTTTAAAATATATTTAGCACTACTACAGAGACATAATGATTAAAAACCCCCAGTCTACTCTATCCGTGCTGCCCAAGAGATTTCACAAAAAAAGCCCCCAACCTGACCACGCCATAACCAAATCTGTCCTATAATATTATTTACAGAAAGCCATATAACATTTTGATACATTGTGTTATGTAAATCACTCAAATATGATTATTCAGCAGTCAGCTGTATGGTCACCCCAGGCCACTTGCTATATCCAGTTATTGCTCTGAGGGCAACATGACAATACTGAGTTACACAGCTTCACATTGGACTTTTATAACTAATTGGGCTTGCAATGTTTGCTTTACTCCATGAAGTTCCTATGTGTAATCTTAACCTTTAAGTCCCTTTTATGCCACTGAACATTTAATAGGATTGATTTTTGTACTCTCTGTTGTTCTGTATATCCTGGTATTTCCTTCAGTTTATTTCCTTCATCTTCCATTCATTTATTTGTTTAGAGACATGCATTCATTTATTAATTCCTGCCAGTTTTCCTTCTATATCTGAGTGTTCACATTTCTTCCACCTCCTTTTATGTACATAATAGCAGATCATGTTATATAATTTCTAGGAGAGCTGAGGAAATGCAAAGTGCCAAGGATATGAAAGTCAGCTGTTCTGAAGGGCAGCTTTTTATTTGTAGCTCATTTGTTAACTCTGCTAATTCAATATCAATAATTTGTACCAAAGGCTTTTATAGAATTAAAGACACAACATTACCATGAAAAGGGAGGAAAGGTTCTTACCTCATCTGCAAGTTTCCTGTTAAAAATCTTGGATTCTTCCAGTGGTGACCAAATTTTTATGTCATAATCAATACCCGAAGAGGCCAGAACTAGAAGTAAGTAACAGTAATTATAAATTAAATGTGCTATGTTTATTGGTATTTTCTGCTCTTAAATGGAAGAAAAATATTTCACTTGAAGCATTTATTTGCAAATGTCAGATCTCACGCTGAACAGAGCTTGTAATTACCAAGTCTCCACATGAGATCTGCTCCATAGATTATTTGGTTTTGAATCTATCTATATAGATATGAAGAAAACAAGTGCAAACATCAAGAGCCCCCTGTTTTAAATTTTAAAAAATCACCAAAATATACAAAAAATAGAAGCAAAAAGTAAGAGCAAACCCAGCCACTACTGATCTATTTCTGCTGATAAGTGTATGCATTAATAACAAAGCTTTAGGATTTGTAGACCCAGGTACAAAGGCAGAACCAAGATAATTTCAAATGCACCTTTGATAATTTCAGTGAATTGCATGTAAATTTATTTGATGTTTAAATATAAAGATGCAATGGATGCTGTTATAAATAAAGTATGAAAAATATGAAAAGTTGCAGAACATTCTCTAGATCATTGCACAAAAACCACTGCAGGAATTAAAATTCCATAGAAAACTCTCAGTAAATGGGAAACTGAACAAGATTAACTGTCCTAGAAGGAGGATGAGCTCTCTTAATGACACCTTCAGAGTGTGACAGGGAGACAGTCACACTCCAACAAGACATCAGCAAAGCTACAGGGCACTTTGAAAGGTGCTTCCAAAGGGAGTACCCAACTCAGGACATTTACAAGAACTCAATTTCAATTAAAAAGTTAAAATTTTGAGGCTTAAACTATGAAGGACAGTATTCCATGTTCCCCCAAACCGTTTGAAAAACCTCCAGCCTCTTCTAGTATTATTATAACAACTTTACTTGCTAATTTATTAATAGCTGACTCTTACTACACAGCCAGGTAAGCTGTGAAAAGAAACAGTAAAACAAATACTTTCTCTGAATGTGCCAGAGGCTGGAGGATGGTTCACACAGCTACGTGTGATTCCTTCTACTGCTTTGGTCCATCTTTTCTATGGAGGATTTCCTCTAAACACAAATTATTAGAATTTCTATGAATTTTATTAATTCTCTGATCTCACAATACCAGTGAGAGGGAGACACCCACTTCCACTGCATTTTTTTGAATAGAGCCAAATAGAGACCAGATTCCAATATAATTTCTGAGTATTGCTGGCATTTCAGCAACCCCATATTTCCCTCATTAGTGTCACAGAAAATATTTTATGTGTTGAGGGCAGGAAAAAATTGAGATTGTTCTTATTACATCTGACAGTATTTCTATAAATTCTGTGCCAGGAGAAGTCTGATTTCAATAAACTTTTGAGTAAGGAGGGATTTAAGGGCCAAAGGTCATCAGTAAGAGGCAAAATTAAAAGCAGTATTATCTGAATTATATAGTGAACCATGAACAACAGTTCATTAATCATTGCATTGCTCTGTTGAGACAGAGTTTATGACTGAGCTTTAAAATGCTCTAGTGCAGATAAGCTGGACATGCAGAGTGGGAGAATGCTGCTCTTACTGGGGTCGAAGGGGTGAGGCTGCAGGCAGTTCACCACATGGTTGTCAGCCTCCAGCAGCATGAGGTGCTCAGCAGTGTGGCGGTCCCAGATGAAAATGTGGCCACAGTCTGAGCCACTCATGACAAAGTTGGATCCCCAAAAGTTGGCTTCCTTTATCTGCAAGAAAAACAAAACTTTGTAAGACCCAGCCAGTGAAAAGCCCATCCTGAGCACACTCCTCTGTCTGCACTAACAGTGCTGCTGAAGGAAAGCTCAGCGCATGCAGAAATGAGATTTAAGAAATTTTAAAGGAAGCCTTTAAAGAAGAGTGATTAAAAAAATGAAAGTTCAGAAAGTTTTAGATTGCCAGAGCAAAGTAGCTGCTAACAAAAAAAAAAAAAAAAAAAAGAGAGAGAGAGAGAGAGAGGAGTTGGGGCAGACTGAACAGTTTGAAAATAAATGTCAGCAGATCTGTCACTTTCTGAAGTCACAGAAATGATACTGGAGACAGGAGTAAGCAAAGGAGTTTTTAGGAAAAGTTTGGCCAAGTTAAAGTTTGTGACAGGCTAATCCCTGGTGGGGATTTTCCATTATGGAGAAACAGGAGACAAGACAGAAGTTTGTGAAACCTTCCTCAGAAATCACTTCTGATTTTACTCAGCATGGGACCTCAAAATAACCATTGTTAAATGATATAAATTTGCTACCTCATGTCCTCCAGAGGTGAGAGGTTTGATGGGATGGCAGAGAGAGAAGGGGCATTGCTTCAATGACAGAAAACTGAGTCACGAGATGTGAGCTGAGAGCTCCACAACACTCTGGTGTTTGTGCTGCAGGAACAAGCCTGGAAGGCTGCAGTGTAGCCTTGTGTGTAGAATTGTTATTTTGAGAGCCAGCAGTACCTCTTACAAACTCTTTTAATGGACATACAGGGTGCAAGCAGGAGCTTCCTGTGCAGCAGCTTGTGGAGTTCACACAGACCATTTCCAATGCTGGGAGTTCAGTTTGGCATTTAGGAGCAACTCCAGCGTAAGGGACAGAATTTTGAGTTTGAGACTATTTACACAGAATCCTGCTATGAATTATTTTCCAGGAAAGGCTCTAAAGAGGGCCATGCCTGGATCCTTATCTTTCTTTTGGCAGACTTCCCTCAGAAAATGCCCTGAAGAGAAGGGCAGAGATGTTGCCTTGCTCTGTGCTTTGCCTCAGCTACCTTGATACAGATTCACTGGTAAACTGAACTCTTATGCTTAGAAATATGTGGTTTATTTCCAGCATAAATATGCCCAGTTTTACATTTCAGGCTTGGTAGATCTTGGTCTATAGAATATGTCCCAATGACTGCAGTCAATGCAATAAAGTCATCCTGATATCTAAAAATAAAGCAGAGAAGCTGCATTCCTGTAATGAATTCTAATGTATTAATCTTTCAGCAGCTTTTGTCTTATAGCTCCTTTTAATACGTGTTTTCATTATCCTGTTACATCTAGATTATCTCTAATAATAAAAAAAATTAATTTTATATTTTAATTTTCAATCATGACCTCTTCCTGTGTCCTTTGTATTTTCTTACTCATACTTCTTAATACTTATAAAATCTAATTTTAGCACCACAAAAATGAACAGAACTGAAATTCACATTTAAAAATTTTGGTTTTCAAACATTTCTAAAAGTCACTGTTTTAAAAGCAGGATTATAAAAAATGTAAGACTGCCAAATTAAGTTTTCAAAAGTAAGGAAGAATGAGAATTATTCCATTTTCCTACATAAACTTAATTCACTATATATACATATACACACACCCATATATATGTAAAAATTATTACATATATATAAATGGTTCATGTAAATGACAACTTTATCCCTGGGCTGCTCAGGTGTGTAGGAAACAAAGCTTTTTTAAGCTGTCTCCTTCATAAATTTGAAAAGAAAATATCATTAGCCCTTGCCTTGCAGGAGTGAGGGTATTACTCAAACCAGCAGATGAAGTTTGCAACCATAGAGACCAACAGGGAAAATAAAATTACATTTTCTTTCATTCTGTGCATTCCTTGTCATAGGTGCTTGTGTGAAACAAAAGCAAGAACTTCAACCCACATCCCCAAGAAACCAAACAACAAAATCTGTTAAATAATCTATGTAGTAACAGCTATGCAGACAGAGACTGAATTAAGACTTATATGAACTCACTTTTAGTATCTTTTAACCACAAAGTGCCTGATGCCAAGACCTTTAAACTAATGGGAGTTTGAACAATTTAAATTGATTTCTGAAATACCATGCAAAACTTCTGGTCATTAATCAAAGTTTATTCTATACCCTGTTGCTTATGCAGACTGAAATATGTATTTACTCAAGCATTTTTCCCAGTGCAATCAAAGCTATTCACACAAACCCTAGAAAATGGCATTTTGGGGGTAAAGGGATGACTCCTCACATCAGCTGCAAAATAACTCACCAGCTACTTCTGCAAAATATCACCTAGAACTCAGAACTTCACCTCTTCAAAATATTGCAAAAACAAAAAAAAAGAAATAGCAAGGAAAGCAGCATCTGTTTTTCATGCATCATTGCTTTACAAACACAGTAACTGTGTTTTCTTAAAATACAGGATTTTGTGTGAAAAAGACGAGGCATCGAGTAGCTAAATTATAATTTAATAGCTAGCACTCGTTCCTTTTTTAATTCAGAGATGTCAAGGTTCTTCAAAACTCTGATTTAATCCTCACTTTCCCTTCCAAGATCTTCAAAGTTAAAGATTAAATAATAATTTTGAACAGCTTGGAAGGGAAGTGAGTGATAAATGAAATGATTTATTAAAACATAATTTGGAAGGGAGGCACATTGTATGCCTCATAAGCTGAGAGAGAAAAAGAAAAAAAAGAAGAATAGCCCAAATTTTAATGGATGTTATGGGGAGAGAGTCTTAAACTCAGGGGTATTGAAATGCCTTTCACAGTGACACGAGACATGCTAATTTTAATGTTCATTTAGAGCAAATTCTGTGCCTTCCAAGTGATCACAGAAGCCAAAGTGCTCACAGTGCATCCCAAGATCCTTTTTGGCAAGCACAGCAGGGCAAGCAGCTGCCCTGAGTGAGCCCATGAAGCCCCAGCCCCCAAAGGCCCCAGAGGCTGTACCATGGTCCGGGAGTTGCGGTGACCTTTATAAACCATCTTTATCAAGGGGCGCCTGATGTTCAGCGTTTCCAGTTCCTCCATCTCCTTCCTCTCCTTCCTCCTCCTGAAGAGCTCCTGGATGCGGGCGACAGCGGATCGTCTGTGAATGCAGAGAGAGCAGCACTGAGAGCCCCTCCCCAGACACTGCCAGGGGCTCCCAAAAATCATCATTAGGCACTCCACCACATTCTCCATGAGTTTGACACAGACATCAGCATAATCCCAACTGTAAAATTACAGACGTGAATTTTTTCCATCCTGGCTTACAACAAGAATAGCATGCAAGACAGTGGAATGTCAAGAGATGCCAGGTTTTATTCCCCCTCTGTAGAACAAACTTCAGCTGGCAAAATTCACATGCTATTTTATTTTCATTCTCCACCCATACTGAGGTAGCAAAATTCTGAAGTGAAAAAAAAAATCTATGCCAGAAGTTTTTAAATTTTAAAAAGCCATTAAGGATCTAATGTGTCTCTCAGTGTGATTTGGTTTCTCATAAGATCAAAAAAAAACTATGCCAGAAAAGAAGTTTTTAACTTTTAAAAAGCCATTAAGGATCTAATGTGTCTCTCAGTATGATTTGGTTTCTCATATGATTTTGTCCAATGTATTTCTTGTCAGTATTTCTCTATGACAAGACTTAAGATTTAGACAGCTTTTAAGAAGTTCCTACTAAGGCAGAAGATGATTTGAGATCAATTATTGAAGCACCTATCCCATATGGGAGCAGTAAGGTTTACAGCTGGAGATTTTCTAAAATAACAGAAAAAAAAAAAAGCTGAATTATGTAATTTGTTTTGTGAATGTTCAATTCCAGGAACTTATTTTTTATTAATCTGTGAAAAGACCTTGATGTCAAATTTTTCCTGTTTAGCTGTTCAGTTTGCAGATCCCCATAATTCCAGCTATGACCAGACGGTCACATCTCAGTTCTTTTTCTTCTGCCATTCCTTGTCATTATTAGCTTTGAGGTCCTGAACACAGTCCAAGGGGAATGTTACTCTCAAGAAGAAGCAGGTACAGATTTTTGCAGAATGCAAGGAGTGAAATTATTACAGCAATTTGTATGATCCTAAAAATTAAACTGATCCAGGAATCTTACTACACTGCTGCCAGAAAGTAACCTGAATTTGGTTTTAAGTAATGTTTTCCAGTGTTTTAGTCACTGATCCTGGAGACTCCAGCAACAAGTCCTCTACTCCAGAAAAAAACCCCAGCAGATCTATTTCATAACTAATTCTCTCAGCCAATTTTTGTTCAATTTTTGCCACAGGAGAAAGTTGCACCAAAAAGTTAAGGTGAAATAAATGTTATGCTACAGCTAAGCAAAGAAGGAATGTAAGTCATTAATGCAAGCTTATTTACTATAAAAACAAATAAACAACATACCACACACTGTTTTATTAAGATCATCTAATACAGCTAAGCTTCCAAAATAAATTTTAATTTTTTTTATAGAAACCAGAAGAGTTTTGAAAGCACCAGCCAGTGGATTCATTTAACAGTATGCTATTTATTATAATACACTTCTTAGATGCTTGCCTAGGAAACAGCACCAGAAAAAGTAGACGACTACTACTTCCTTGGTGAGAGTTTTCTATCCTTTCAATCCCTAGACAATTTTTTGGTTCATCTTTTTTTTTACTACAGTAAATAAATACACTGTATTTTTAGTTGTTATAATATGCCACGTTTCAACTTTAATCTTCAACAGATTTAAGAGGGTTCTTCACAACATCTTCATACAACAGAGGGGGAAAAAAAGCCTATGTTCTTTATCTACTGTGCTTTAAAGATCACTGAGTTATTCTCCTCACCAGTTTGCTTCTACATAAAGGAAAAAGGGTGGCATGCACATGATATGCTGCATCAAACACTTACAGAAACTGTAAACCATTATTTGTGCAGATTTGGGTTTTACTTGCTTTTAAAAAAAGATGGGGTTTGTGTGAGAAAGTAAAAGCATCTATCATTTACTGTGATTCCTTTTTGTAATTTCGGTGCATTTATTCACATTAATTAGAGATGTGCAGTGAAGAGGGTGGGAAGTTAAACATCATTAGGACTGACAGAGCAGTAGACCTGTCCAGCTGTTTCAGAAGGGTTACTTGCTGGACAGCAGGAACAAGTCTTGGGATTAGAAGATGATATTGAAGTAGCTAATTGGTAAAGCAAAGTAGTTTCTTGCACAATTCTTCATCCAAACATCTGTATGAAAATTAATCTCCTCCTCTCCATTCCCCTAGGCTGAAATACGCAGACATTACAAAAAAACTTCAATACTACTCAGCAATCAGAATCATGCATTTTTAAATAAGAGCAGAAGCACAGAAACAACTTTTGGTTTAAACTGTCTTTCAACTAAATGGACCTCTGGATGTAACCTCCTCATTTGGGGCCTCATTTTAAAAGGCAGGAGCGGATTTCTATTTAGTTCTTGTGAAGTCAATGATCACCTTCACCAGGGAGAGGGCAGCCAAGCACACACAACTGTCATACTGGGATTGAGCCTTGCAGAAAGCAAGAACATGGCAGAGGCAAGTCTGCTCCAGAAAATTTAAATATGAGCCCAATTTAGTGACATTTCAGAACAAAGAACATTACAGGAAAAAGCCTTCTCTCTGAGAGGTATTACTTGTTGATAACTACAAATTTTCTATACATTTTTTAAAGTCATACACGCACAAGAATTTTAAAATCTGACATAGCTGTTTTCATTTGTATTTGTGATGAGCAATTCCTGTCTTTGCCAACACAAACACAGAAGCAGCCTCATCACTTGGAGCATCAGTGGGTACAGAAGTGTGCTGTGCAATTTGAACTGTTCTGAGGTCAGCTTGAGCTGAGCCTGGCTGAGAGCTGCTGCTTCCCTTCCAAACTGCTCTTCCAAGCACAAAATGTCAGACAATGGAATTTATGCACATTGTGTCAGTGCTCCTCAGGCAGCCCCATCAATGGGTACAGTTCTAGGAAGTATTCACAGAGCACAGCTTTTCCCCTTATGATCAGCCAGGTTTGAAGACCTCAAAGTTAATTGCTGTAATTAATTATCAAAAGACCATTTAAATTAAGCCTGAGATGAAAGGAATAGGGATTCAGAAGTGAAGCCATATTTTTTTAGTTAAACATAGGTACAAGATAGGCAAACAAAAAAACAAACCCACAAAAATCCTGTGATGCAAACTGATCCACAGCTATTTATTATAAATGGAGAAAATGGAAACTATGTATACACATAAGTCTTAAAATACAAAGTTGTCACATTGGGTGTTTTCTGTATATTTAGAAGTTCTGAAGCACAATGAGGATTTTTTTAAAAACAAGAATCTGTACAATTTGCACAATTAAATACTTGGTTTGTTTGTTAAAGGACAATAATGTAGTGGCTGCCATAAAACTCATCTGGTACCTGAGATAACCCTGCTTCTTCCAAACACCAGCCTGATAATGGTCAGTCTCCTGAGCTCAGCTGGGTGCAGAGCTCACATCTCCCTTCTTCCTTGCTCCATCCTTCTTGTCTCAGCTCTGCACTGAGTATTGAGCTCAGTATTGATTCCTTCAGTACTGAGGGTTTTTGTCATTTCTCAAGTTCCCAAATGTACTCACACACAGACAAAGATGGTCTCTTTTTCATAGTAGAGCTTTGGGCTGGAAGGGACCTTAAAGATCCCAGGGGCAGAGACATCTTCCACTGGACTAGTGCTGAGGACCACAAATCCTGATTCCTTCTCTTGAGCTCTCTGATGTTAACATCTTAATTTTTTATCCACTCTTGTTGCCATTTTCTCCTTTGAACTGTTTCCCTATCCAAAACAATTGCAGAGAACCTAAGGCTTATAACCATTGACTCAGATCTTATTTCTCCAATGCCTTATGATCATTTGGACAATGCTCCCATGCACATGGTGGGATTCCTGGGGGTGTCCAATTGAGTTGGACTCAGTTTTGTGGGTCCCTTCCAACTCAGTGCATTCTGTGATTCTGATATTATTTGTGTCTGTATCTAAACCACTGCAGCAAACCTTGATCCAGGTCTGTCATTTCTTCATTGATCCTGTAAAGGAATCCACGTGCCAGCTACCACTGATCTGCCCAAGAATTCCAAAGGTTTGTCTTAACCATATTAAAATAGATTCCTTGACTAAATGCCAACATTTGATTATATTTCTGATATTGATTACTTCCTTTAGGAGCCTCTGAACCTGTGGAAGAGATTTACTGCTGCTGTCAAATTTCAAGCATTAAGACAGCTCAACACCAAAGGCAAAACCATCCTGTTAACAGCACACTGACACTACCCCTAAAGCCCAAGTTATTTCACTGTTGACCATACAAAACCAAATGTTTACTGTAATGCCCTCCTAGGTGATTTTCCAGCTTTCAAACACAGTCAATGTTTAAACTATTCTCAGTTAGAAAACATTTTTAAATTTTCACCTGATATGCTGATGAATGATGATGAAAAGCAGAGAAAAAAAGACTGATAAAACATTCTATGCTGAATGCATCATTTATTTTATATTAAATTTATAGCAATATGAAACTAATATTCCCCTGGGCTGCACTGAAGAGCTAAAGAATTCCTTGGTAAGCATGCTGAATATAGCTATTGTAAAATTTCAAGTACAAACAGCAAAGATTCCTGAACCTCTAAGAAAGCTGACGAGTTAAATCCAGGTATTCCAATTGCAGCTAAGATGAAAATATAAGACAAAGAAATACAGATCTGCACTATTTTCCTGGAGGCACTTAAAACACAGGACTCAGGCTAAGTCTTTTATGGAACCTCATCCTGCACCTTTGCCTTTTCAGCCACATAAAGCCAAGATGTTAATTTTCATCACTGTAACACCTTTGGGCCATTTCCCCTCTAGATGGCCTCTGGTTGAAATCACAGCAGAGAGTCTCTCCCTCTTACAGCATGTGGCCAAACACAATTACCCAAATTGCCTTTTATGTTCTTACAACTGCTTCCTCAAGTATTTCAATGAAGAATATGAGATCAAGTGATTTTTTTCATTTAACTCCATTAAAAGCAATATTGTGTAAAATTTAGCATCTATCTTTCTAAACGTGTATTACCCAATATAGCTCTAATAATTATGCTTAGTTCCATAACCTTGTTCAGGCAAAAAATATAAATGGGTTTTGATCCATGTAGTCTTATATTTCTGTCCAGAACTGGATGTTCTCTACTACCAGACAAAGCAAGTCAGCAGTACCCATGCAAATAGAACTCGTTCCTCAGCAGCTCAATTAAAAAAAAATAAAAGGAATATTTCTTTTCACAAGCTACACACTTTTCAATTCCATTAATTTCTATGGCACACGATAAAAATGTTAATAGGTTGTAAAATGTATACACTGCCATTTCTTTTCAATTTCCATGCAACACATGCAGCTAAATATAACTCAAGCAATATGCTCTGTAATTCATAGCATTTGAAGTACAGCAATTCTTAAAATGCCAGTTAGATATGAAAAACAAGGACCTGATAAATCCAATATATGGCAATAAAAAGGAGGAGGGGAGGAATAAAATAATTAATTACCTCATTATTCTATCACCTATCGCTGTTCCTCTGATATTATATCTAGTAAAGGGAATAACAACTGAAGTCATTCACAAATGCTGGGTACCATGTTTTTCAAAGGTTAGCATCTCTTACAAAATGTGCTCTATGAATTCCAACTGAGAAGGCTCCTTCCCAGTGTATGAGTCAGTACATGAGACTACTTGCATTTCAGCAAAAATAGTATTCAGATTATGTAACAGTACACAAAGTAAAGTTATAAAATGCAGTAATTCTTCATAGATCACAGCACCTCTACCATCATTTCCATTTTACATTCTTATTTCTTTAGATTTTAACCTACTAGTTAAAGCTAGTTGTAGCTTTTTCCAGGCTTAGCCTCCACCCCCAGATCAACTTCAAAGTCCAAACAAAATTAATTCAGTCATTTAAGTAGGAAATCAGCCCTCAGAGAGCTGTTTTGACTAATTTGTGAAAATTAAGATCAATCCATTAAAAACTGCACTCTCTGTGTATGAAGAACATTTTGCATAGATTTTTTTTCTTCACCTCCCACAGATTACAAGGTACAATCCTCTGTTTGAACTAAACTTGCTGGACCCAGAAAGTTTTAAAGAAGAAATGCCCTTGCATATGTCCAGACTGAAAGACCTGCACATGTTGTCTTATTTGTCAGAGAAGGCACCTTTTCCTGGGGATTCCCTAAAATGCACAGAAGGTTATTTACTCTGGTGAGTATCCAGCTAAACTGCTCTGCTGTACAGAAGATATTTTAATTCCTTTTTTTTTTTCATTTAAAAATATTCTGTGCACTTCCTTGTCCATTTTGTTAAAAAGAGCATGTATTGACCAGCCCAAAAACATGAAAAAATGAAATAACTGCTTAGCTTCTTTTAGTCACTTGTGAAGACCATTCCTACAGTGATACTCAGCGGCTACAGAAATGCTGCTGAAAAAAGTCAGATGTCACATTCTCAATTATTTCTTCTGAAAAAATGTCCTTCTGTGTCAAAACTGTTCCTAGCTGACTCCTAGTCAACATGCAGCTGACTTACCCAATCAAGCAAAGGATTGTGGTATTTCTCCACATTTTGCTGCTACTATTTAAAGTCCTTTTCAAAATACTAAGGCAGGTGCAGACTTTGCCCAGTCCTTCCTGATAGGTCAGTTTTAGGTCAGTTGGTGAGAGACCACCTATCCTCATTATGATTTGAGATGTATAAGTATCCACAATATGAGATTATGTCCCTTGTGTCTATTCTTAGATTATTTGAGAAAAAGATCAAACCCTCAGCTTGAAAACATTACAACTTGGATCTGTACCCAAATAATACTCAAATAATGGAAGCCTTGTACAATTAGATTCGCAAAATAAACAATATTTATTCATAAATCTGAAATCTACATCCATCTTAGTAAAAATAAGGTGAGATGCAGGAGGAAGTTCTCAATTTATTTAGAACTCTGTTTAACAGAGCTATCAGAAGGGTATTTCTGCCACTTTTTTCTTTAAGAGGAAGCTACAGATCACAATTTCAGAGTACAGAATCAGAAATCTACCCTTCTTTTTCAGTGGAGAAAGTTGTACTTCACAGTGGGAAAATGACTCAGACAGATTCCTTTATCTGAATTTCTCCACCTGTAGAGTATTCTGCTCAATGTAAACAGGAGCTATTTGGTTTATAAGAAAACACAGCCTAAAGAAAAAGAAATTGATTGTAGACAAAGCCACTAATGCTACATATTGGAAAAGGCTTATTAGTCAAACAGTTTTTTGCCTTCTGTCTCAGAAGACTACAACAGCCTTTTTAAAAATTTTTGTCCTATAGAAAAATGATACTTTTTTCTTCATTACATAAAACATGTTCACAAAAGGTAATTATTGCAGGCTAGTCTCTCTTCTTCAGAAAAAAAAAAACCACAACCAAACCAAACCCAAAAAAAAAAAAAAAAACACCAATGCAGGTCCCCTTAAGTATTTGACAGAGAAAAGAAATCTATTTTATTACTCAGTTATTAATGCCATTAATTATCTTATAAGATGACACCTTGGCAAGTGAAGTATTAGATAAACTCGGAAAAATGAGATTTAGTAAAGGAATTGTTAGGTAACACAATTTACTGAGTGAGGAAAGAGAAAAGAAGCCTACAGAAAGCATCCTGGAGGAGTGAAGCCCCAGACTTGCAGGCAATTTTGTGCCATGTATTGCTACTGGTCCTTGAGCAGGGTGTAGGAATGGAATCATGCAGCACATTGAGGGTGGGGAAATTTATTAATAGAGAGGACTGTAGGGCCTTGAGAAAAAGAAAATCAGCAGTATAAAACTGAGTTGCACACCTCCTTCTGGTGAAAGGGAACACTCATTAATTAGGAATGACAAAGTAGGGAAGAGTGCAGGGTGCAGGGCTTGTGTTGGACCACGAGCCCCCACTGCAACAGCGACAGGCAAGAGAGGAGGAGGACTCAGCTCCAGCTCATTGTGCTCAGAGAATCCTCTCTAGACCAGGAGTAACAACCACAGAATTACTCCAGCAAAACCCAAACAGTGCAGGGGGCTGGGCTACCACATTCAGGCAAGAAGTGAAACATGAAGAGGAGACAGAAACCAGCATGATGGCAGGAAACCCATGAATTTTTACTGCTAAGAGTGAGAAAAACTTGGCACTCAGTCTAAGGAGACAAAACCTGAAAATGGACAGGATGGACATCATTCAATGATGAGCACTGGGCGTGAAAAATCATTTCAATCAAAACAGAATGTTAACACAGAACAAAGTGACCAGTTTTAGTTCATGTATACTCAAGGTAGCAGCAATGCTTTCAGTTAGCTTCCTACTTGTTAAGGGACATGGGGGATTTTATATAAATTTGATCAGTTTGTGAAAGGGATTTTAGGCTATAACAACTGCCATGGTACTACTAGAGAGAACTTCCAGTTCCTTTCACTCTAATATGAGATATAAATACTAAGAGGGCTTAGAGCTATGGCTTTTAGAACCATCAGTGTCTGCTTCCTTTCTGGAAATCCAAATTCCTTTGAGCACACACAGGATGTCTTACTTTTCCTCAGTATCTCAGAGTCCATTTGGAAACTCCTGAAACCTGAATAATAGGAGGGAATATAATGCTCAGCAGCTAAACTGGAAAACTTCACTGCTTGCACACACACACAAAAGCAGAACAAAATGATCTGGTCAGGCATTAAACCTGAGCAATGAAAGCCTGCAGGAAATCCTAAACCGACACTGACTACCAAACCACTTTTTTTCAGATTTTATTTGGGGGGAGAATAAGGGAGCAGGGGACTGCATAAAGGATTTTAATGGTATCATTCATTTAGCTGAATGATCTTTCCTAGGTGATAAATTTAAACTGTTACAGGAAGAAATCTCACTGCACAGAGAGGAAAGAAAGCATGTCAGATAAACTGTAACTTCATTTAGGATGTCCCCACTAGTGGGAAATGGTAACAGCTGTTTGATACCAGGAAGTGTAATTCTTATCACATTGCTACAGAAACTATTACATCCTAGAGACAACATGGTGCATGAAGAGAAGCTATGAATCCTGCTTGAAAATGGAGATGGGATTAAAATTGCAGGGCTTTTCACAGCTTGCTCTTCAATCACTGGATCATAATGAACATTGGCTCTCCAGGGGAAATATTTCTGCCATTCCATAAATGCCTGCAAATACTTAGTACTGCATGGAAAGTTAATGAGTTAAGACAGAATCTGTGTATATTGGCTTCTTCATAAAAACTGTCATTTAGTGAGCAGAATTACTTGTGCTTTGTAATAAACAACCACAGACTGTTCTTTTTGCCACTACTGACAATGTGCTGGCTTGTGATTTCTATTTTAACTGCAAATTACTCAAAACCTTCTCTAGAAACAACTATTAAATTCTTCCTGACTTCTTAATGAATACATATTGCAAATTCCTGTGAAGAATTTGCATTGCTAGCACAAGAAATTAATAGCACTGCCTTTGAACAGGAGTAAAGCAAAGGTATGTGACACAAGGCTAAATTACATCTAAAGCTAGTAAAAAAGGTATTATATGAAGTCTAACAACAGAAATGTTGCTTAAATAATTTAATGGTTTTGAAATTAGTGAACAAAGGTATTAAACTAACAATAGCAAATTGAGGGTTCAGTTTACTGAATGATCAAACGAATATGTACAGCTCTTCATATAAAAAAAACCACAAAGCTTACTAAATGCATCTTTTATTCATGGTAACAGCTAGCAGTCTACCTTTTTTTTACTGACATACACAGTAATATTTAATAACCAACAAAAGGAAAAGGATTACAGTTTCTCTTTCAGAGAAAAAGAAGAATGAAAAATTGAACATATCAGTTTTAATATATGTACTACAAACACACCATTGCTGCACAAGAGCAGTTAAAAGCTCTTGCTTTGCCAGAATAAGGTACAGCTGAAAGAAAATGTAGGTCCCTGTACCCAAATTTATGAACTTTCTATACTTATGACTAGAGGAAGAATAATAAAAAATAAGCTGCAAATATTTAGCACCGAGGTAATCAGCAGGCAAGAAATCAGCATAAAGAGACATTGGATCTGCAAGAGCCTTCCTGGCTTGCAGGGAAAATGCAGCTGTACCTATCTTACACACTGGCAAAATTAGACTCAGCCATCAAGCTCAAAGAACAGCTTTAAGGATATGAGGCCTGAGTTTCTCCATCTTTCATTCAAAGAAATAAACAAGAAAAGAGAAAGGGGGGAAAAAAAAGCAAGAAGTGTTTTGCCAAGCAGAGACAGGTACTGCCCTCACCTGTGCCCAGGGCCTCCTCGATACCTGGCCCCCGGGATGAGGACGGGGTCGTCATCGCTGTCGTCGGTCTCCTGCAGGGCCGAGCTCCTGGTGGAGGCCTCCTCTGGGGCCACGAGCCTGAAGGATTCCAGCTGGGACTGAGGCTCCTTGCTGGCCAGCAGGGTGGTGGCAGTGGGCTCAGGGCTCTGACTGCAAATGTCTTGGTGTGCACCCTCTTCACAGGAGGCTTCTTCCTCTGCGCTCCCAGGGACAGCATCAGCACTGGGGCCATTTGTTTCTGCTTGAATTCCAGAGTGCTCAGGAGCAGGTTTATCAGATACTGCTAAAAAGCAAATATTGGGGAAAGTAAGTCACACCATTAATAATTATAGTCTATTTTAGAAATGGTCAGTGAAGTTAAATTATGCAAACTGAGTTAATATTTCATTCTCTACTTCTTCCTGTAACTATTTGAAAGAGTACTGATACATACTTGCTTCTGTTGTCTCTACAGCTTCATCTGTATTTTTCAGCTCTTCAGCACTTGCATCTTCCTTGACAGATTCATCAGGAACCCCTAAATTAAGCAATTTAATGGTAAACCACATGATTTCAATTAGATGCACATCTATAATGTAAGCAAGTCTAAATGACACCAGCACTCCTAAAAGAAACCAATCTAAGCAATTGACTCCCAAGTCAATGTCTCTACTGAAATCTCAGCTATCAGTCACATAAACATCAGTATATATAAACCTATCTAGGTGACCAGGTCAACACACTAAGAAAAAAGTAGTCATTTGTTGTTCTTTAATGTATTTAACAGACTATGCTATGAGAACTTTAGCAGGAAAAATAGCATTTGTACTCTTGATACAGACACTATTATTTCTGAAGACAAATGAAGTTATCAGTCTATTAAAAGTGATTTTAAATTTTTTTTAGAATTTCTCTGAAGCTAGTCATTTGACTTGACTGTCCTTTTGGCAATGAACTGAGCAAGACAAACACATTTAATAAAACATAGTGAAAGCTTGAAAGAAATGTAACAAAATTCCAAGCATTTATTTATGAATGCAAAGTGCAGTTGTTCTATTTTTCTATACAAATCGGGGCAAAATATGCCCCTAAGAAGCATAATATTTCTACAGCTAAAGACAAGGTAAGTTAATGTTTACATTTATTTGCAGCTATCTCAGGTTGGTGTCTTCTTTCCTAAAAAAATTCATGCTTTATTATGGCTGTGTATGAGACTCCCAGTGTGTGCAATGGGAGCCAGGTACACAGGAGGGCAGAATTTTTGCCTTAGCATTAGAAATTCCAATGTTTCTTACTTGTTTCTTCCCCATCAGGCCCTGACTCATCCAAAGCTTTTGTTTTTACAGAGTCTTCTTGGCCTTCAGTTTTGCAATGACTTCCACTCCCTCTAGAGCTTGAATTTGTGCTGCTCCTGGCAATGTAACATGGAAAAAGAAAATCATTTAGGTTCATGTAAATACATAAGTAAATAAGATCATTGCAACAGCACAACCTGACCAACATTGCCTACCTCACTGCAGTAAAGTGAGAGCTCCTGGCAGCAGCTACAATCAATTCACAGCAATTTCAAAATGCTCTTTTATTGCGTCCATTGCCACTCATCCCACACAATTCCTCTGCATCACAGAACCCTGTTCTCTCCTTCTTATCTTTTTTGTTTGTGGTCATCATTGCTTTTCTAAATACTGTAAGAACTCCAAAGGACTTGCTTTATTTCACTATTTGCACACTTTTTAGATGTATAAATAATCAGAGATCATCTTATTAAAGGTATGACAAGCTAACAACTGAGCACTAATAAATAATGTTATCACATTCAATTAAAAAATTTGATTCAGATAAAAGTCTCCAGGTCCTTCACCACTAATTATCATTCCTATACCTTTTGAGGTATGGACTTTCAGTTCTCAAAGTTTTGTTATTTCTCAAGATTCATTATAAGCTGGTATTTGACATTTCTTCCCCATTCATGTTTAGATAATTATTGTGGGACACCAATTTCTCTTTACAATATGGAAAATGAGTCCTCTGGAAATATGTAAAATGCTGTCCTGAATGTCATTGAAATTCATGTGTTTAGACTCTCTAGCAAAGACTTTTAGTAAATGAGGTCTTGTTGCTGAGCTTTCTTAGGTGATGTGGCCTAAAACTCAGGCAAATCATTGGACAAAAGCAGAAAAAAGGCAATTATAAGCATAATTCTCAATAATTTAGACTGTCTCTTTACAAATATCTTCTGATCTGTGTAAATTTTTAGCAAATATTTAATATGCTACATTGCTAGAAGCAGCAGAGATTATGCTTAGTTGAGATTTTTGAGAATCGAGTCTAGACTTCAGAAATTTTGTCTTATGTTAAATCAGAGCTTTTACTCTTCTTGATGAGCAATATTCTGTGTATTCATTGCTGTACTGGATTTGGAAGCTGTAGGGAAATTTTCGTTAGCCCTTTCAGTATTTTTCCTAAATCCAGAATTTTCAGCATTGCTTCTGAATGGCCAGACAAGAAGGTTACTGCTGGACACCAGGTGGAGGATTTTTGCTATTTCTTGTATCATCTCTCTATAAACCTAATCACAGCCTAAACAGTAAAATATTTTTTTGACTCTTAGGAATCTACTCTGTAGCTCAATGCTCAATTTACATGTCTTCCTCTATTTCATTTTCACAACTTCCAGTTCTCAGATTAGGGGGTTGCTGTTTGTTCTCAACTGCATCGTTTTGTCAGATGGAATTGCATCCTGCTCCTGTTGCTCCACTCTTCAGCACAATGTTTTTAGTCAGCCTCTGAACTGACAATGATTTGCAACTTTGTCCTACCAGAAAACGCTTCTTCCTCTCACTACCCACACCACACTACCCACCACCAAACTCCATGGAATTGCTGACTAACTGCAGAATTAGGTAAAAGCATCATAGCCAAACTAATTTTTTTCAAAGTTTGCTGGATCTTGTAGGCAAGATCAGTGTTTCAAGTTTCCAAGCTGTGAGCAAGGTGCATGTGTTGTGTCTAAAGCCACAGCACTTAAGAGTGGCTAAACGTGGCTGGGTTTTGTGGGTTTTTTCCCCCCTTGGTAACAATGAGCAAGCATTTCTCCTCACTGCCTCCTCCAATAATTTTGAAAGCATAAGTAGATTAATAGAAATAAGATGAGCTAAAATAAGGATGATGGTTGTTCTGGGAGATCCCAAGATACTCTATTGATAGCCTTGAACACAAAGCCAAGTACACAAGGCCATTAGGCAGTGTGTGTTCATTATTTGAAAAGGATGTCACTGCTGCAACACCTGAGCAGTCCAAAAAGTTGCTATCTCAGCCTTATGCATTCATCAACACTCCTCAGACACAGAAATATTAATTTCAGTGTTTACAACTCAGGAACTGAGTCACAGAAAGAATCACTTGCAGAAAACTGTTTGAGAAGTTTGTTAACCCCTGGACTACCATTCCATCCCTGTACTACCCTGCTTTATAACACCATGATATCATGCCAGGGTTTGATGAAAATAGCATGTTTCAAACCATGTTTGCATTATAGAGATTCACAGTAAGTACACAAAAAAGAAGCCTCTTGAATAAATTTCACATTAAAGTACATCTGTCTTATGTTCTGAATGCATTAAGACTACAGCCATTCCAAATTGTGTAGATACACCTAAAAATAGACATAAACCACAGGGAAAATAATTTATAGCTATGCTAGACAAGCGTTATTGATATGTGCTACTCATGAACTAGACAAAACCAAAATTAACTTGTTCTTACCACTCATCAGTGAAGTCCAGTTTTATTGTGCTTGTAGTTGTTCCTTCTGTACTGTAGTGCAAACTTAAAACTGGTTCACCTGTTCCTGTTCGTGGCTTATCACTCTCTGTAAATATGGGGTTGATAAAGTTTGAACAGGCATTAGAAATGTACATAAAAGTTGCTATAATTCTGAAGATTAATTTAATTTTCAAATGTGGTAGTAACATACATAATGTCGGTTTAAGATCTCTTACAGCCCAAGCAAAAAGTTAAAATGTTCCAGAGTAAACACACCAAATTTGCAATGCTTAAAAAATGGTCTAAAATTATATGTAATTATAAGAGCAAACAAAGGAGATGCTGTCCTTCAACATGCATGTAAATAAAATTTCAGATAGATATGTGTACACAATATAATCATTAATAAGCAGATCCATTTTATAGTAAATATATTAATAGGATTATTTTTTAAGTGGTATTCAGTCTTTTTGCCTTAGCAAATACACATGAAAAAAAGATTATGAGATCCAGACATAATCAGCCTAGAAAAATCACCATCCTCTACTTTGTTGTCTACTTAGAACCCAGACAACTACCAGTACCCTTAGGCCTGCTGTAAATTGTCAGTCAGTTGTCATAAAAATACTCTAAATTCACGTTGCGAGATTTTTATGCTTAAAACCCTATTTTAAATGATGATAACTGCAAGCAGAAGGGAGCACTTGTAAAATGGGCTCACTCACAATGTCCAAAAGCAACAGAAGTGAATGGAACTGAAAACCACAGCATACTGCTCACTCCTCTGCTGCAGAGATGGTTCTAAGGATGTTAATGGGCTCCTTCAGAACAGAACTGCTCGATGACATCCATCCATCCATCCATCCATCCATCCATCCATCCATCCATCCATCCCCTTTGAGTAAAGTTCATGGTCACCATCTATCCACAATGGCAAGTTTGCCATCAGTCCTGAAGTTGGGCAATACTAAAAAGTTCATGGAAAGCAGCATCAGATGGAGCCTCGCTACAAAGGTGCCATTCTCTCAGAACTCAGAGGGAAGGTTTATTTAGTGTATTCAAATGCATTCAAATGGCCACTAAAAGCCTCTGCAGTCTTGCTTTTCCTGACTACTGAGCCTTTTATCTCAGGATTATTTGGAGAAAACCTTCTGTCCTTTCTTTAGTTTCTAGAATACAGAAATGGGACTATAAATATCCTTGCAGTATTGGCAGCACATTGACAAGTGTAATAAAGGAAAAGCTGCAGATCATCTTTGTGGAAGTCAGTTAAAACCTAAGGTTCCATTCAAACACAAGCCTATAAATTTCCCCACTGAAAAGGCTGTTGTCATAACAGTAAAGGCTACAATACTGGCACAGGATATTTAATTTTAAAGATACAATTAAATTATAGCAACTATGAGATAGCACATCAGAATTTAACCTAACAATCAATGTTCATATTTTTAAACTGCTGACAGGCAGAAGCCCACTCACAGGATCAGTTGTGCCAAAGGACTTTAAATATGCACTTCTACATGTTCTCAAGAGAAATTTAAAAACCCAAAACATACCACAAAATCCCTGAAAGAACAAACTAGAATACTTTTATGAGAAAGGGAATTAACCAATTACAACCATGACCCTAATAATGCACAAGGTATGGACCCCATTCTATGGAAAGAAAAGCTTATAGCCCCTTTAATTTAAAGTTCCAGCTACACTTTTGTTAGAGTGGAGCAAGGATAAAACTGATTAGAAGAAAGTTTATTTAAGGAACTGGAAACCTAAGAAATGTAAGGAAATATTTTGTAGTGCTATATAGACAGTTTGAACAAAAGTGACATTCTTTCTTAACTAAATGGATACTTCCTCTATTTTTTACAATCTATAATTTATAAAATTTCTTTTTATAATGTCTATTCTGACTTCAAACATCCCTTCCTCAGCAAGTAGAAATACTGATTGATTCCACATACTGCACAAGTCACCAGGAACTGACACTGAAAGCCAAAAGTGAGTGTTGGAGAATTCTTCAGCTTCCTTGTAACAGCTACAGACAAGACAGATCTTTGTGTTGGGAACCCAGCTAAAGACAGACAATTTCCTGCTGTGAATAATCCAAGACAACCCCCAGATAATGACTTTACTCATGGACTTCCTACTGCTGTGCAAGGTTGGCTTCAACACAAAACCACTTAATGCTGCTAATCAAAGTAACCAAACACTGCTATCTACAACAAGCCTAAATGAATACCAGGATTGTATTTCTTGTCTTAAAATCTGTGTCTGAAAATCTAGCCAAGATGCATAAGGACTGGCTACACTTACTCTGGAAGCAATGCTCATATATGCCCACACCCAAAAAGTTGGAAGAATTGCTGTAGACTTCACTAAAGAGAGCACTGACTGAGAAATTATTTCTACAAGTTCCTGGGAACAGATAGCTGTTAAACCCTACTGGATAACAGCATTTTCCTAAATCTACAATAACACCAACTACCATTTGGATGGGGTAAGTTTCTTCTTTCAAGTAACTTTAGGGCATAACATAGACACTAATAAGAACAAGAAACTTTTTAAAAGACAGATAAGAGAAGAATCTGATAATAAACTGCAGAGAATTAGTTGTGTGGTTCAATATTTGATATTGAATTTACACTGCTAATGAAAGTTGACAGGGAACCTCTGTGAAGAAAATGCTTTGCCTCCTACATAACTGAACATGCTTTCAGTTATGAAAAAATAACAAACCCTACAAATCTTGAACTCTGTTTTCTGGGAGAAATGTGATGGCTAAAGACTGCCCAGATTAGAATGAAGCTCTGTTCTCTTCCTCTCCTATCCCATCAGGGCAGATCTACTTCACATTGATAATGAAGGGTAGGAAAGGAAAATGGTCCAAATTCTGTGATCTAGGTAATTCAGTTTATTAATCTGGTTGCCAATTCTAGCAGAGTAATCACTGCTACAAGAGAAAGCTGTAGCTTGTCAACACCTTACTAAATTTTATTCTAAATTCCTCAAAAATACCTTGAAATTTTACTTACTTTTACAGCCAAACACAAGCTATTTTGAAGATACTATCAACAACTTACAGTTATTTCATAAACCCTGTCTAAAGCACACTCCCATGAAATGGTCCATTCTCCAGGTGCCTGAAGGAAGAAGGCACTTTTAAACTACCACTCTTAAAACTGAAGACAAAATTTCATTCATAACCTGACATGAAGAACAAATCCACAAACAAAACTGCATAACTGACAGCTACAACCTTCAGACTCACTTTTTCCCTTAGAAAATGAACCTGTGCAAGTTTAACTTCACAGACACTGGGGCTCTCAGCCACAAAGAGGTAAGTGCAGAAGGACAAGTTCACAGATTGCATTTCCTAATTAAACTAACACTGTAAGGAACTTCAAGCCAGTTTGCCACATCTCAAATGCTGCCCTGTTCACTCACCTATTGGCAACCTCATGAGAAGAGGACAGAAAACCTCTTATTAAAAAAACCCAAAATAATTCCTATCCAGCACTACATTCTGTGTGAATACCTAAGAGAGATATTTCTGGAAGGGAGAAAAATTGATTCAAAAGAGGAGAAAATAAGTTGTGTATTTCAGAAAAACAGGAATGCTGTGAGAAGGCTTAACACACGAAATTTAATCAGGCCTCAGGTTCTCTCTTTACTCATTCCAACTCAGGCAGTACCTTAAAATCCTAACACTACAATAGATTTAAAGGCCAACCCTCCACTATTACAATCACAGTCCAAAACATTTTTTGAAAGTCAAGTGTAGATGACTGTGATCCATTTGAAACTATTTTATACACACAGCAATGACTTCTGGGTTCTGCTGGACCGGCAGACTGCTGGCATTATAAATGTATGTGATTGCAATAAGAACCAAAAGATCTTTAAACCCAAAACCAGCCTTAAAACATGAATGCCAACAAGAGAGACTGGTCCAACAGAAGACAGCTGACTCAGTAGTAAATTAAGAGAAGGCAGAAATAAGAAGGAAAGGTAATTCTATATGAAAAGAACTGTTACGACTTCCTTCATTAACTACTTACATTATTTTGAGACTTCAAATGGAATTTAAACTAATGCAGGTAAACTTCAGAAATTCAACTGGATCTCAGCAAACTATTCTTACTGGTTATCATTTGAACAAAACATTTCCTAATAAATTTCCTCCTTTTTCGAATTCCTAGTTTTACAAATGAGAAGTAACATCGTCTGCTAACAAAGCAGAAAAACATTGCCTTAAAACAATTGGACAACTGGTGTACAGAAAAACAAATGTATTTTGGATTGGTTTTTTTCCACATATTAAAAAACCTGAAGTGCTTCTATAAGAGGGAATCTCTCAGTTCAAGTAACTTAATGTAGGAAAAAAAAACAGGTTTCCTACATTTTTAGTTGTAAGAATCTTAGGAAACTTACAGATTTTCTATGTTAGTTCTAAGTTATTCCATTCTGATCAAATAAGGTTTTATTCTGAGTTCAGTACAGACAGCATAACTTGGCCACTTCTTATAAGCAAGGTTTCCAGCTAAACCTGATTGTTGGAATGATGTAGATTACTAAACCATGAATAATTAGCAAATTTACATATCAAGGTTTAAGGCTATTTCGTCACAAAAAGAATTTATTTTGTCAAGGTGCAGCTTGATTTTTTTCCCAACATTCTGGCATCCTAAAGTAAGCCATAATCTCAATAGTTGCCAAACAGACTATTTTTCAGAAGTGGGATTTCAAAATGGCTTTCTAGTTCGGAATGTGAAAGAAGACAAAGCTGTTTTGTGGGACTTAAGCTATTAAATCTCTATAGACACTTTGATATGGAAGCATAATGCAGAGTGTATGGCAATCTATTTTTAAATTAGCATCTATCACTCCTTAATTATTCAGCTATAAATATTCCCTACAGATGACATTGATGAAGCTGGAATAGGGTCACCTCTAGCCCACTTCAGTGCTCACAGTTTGGAGACTGATGCATAATGGGCACAGAGAAAGCTCCCAAGCATTCTGTCCACCCCCAGCCCACGGGGATCCTACAAGAAACACCAGTACTTGTTCAGCAGGAGGGGTGAAGGACAAGGGGATACAGAGGGAAGATGCACCTCAGTGCAATGGGTGCTCTGGAGTTACTAAAAGTGTACAGGAATCACAAAGCTGCACCATCACTCATGGATAAGAGAAGTTAATGTGGCATTATGAAATTAAAGGTTATTGCAATCTTGATATTTGCCCTTTGATCCAAAAAGAACCATTCAAAAAAACCCAACCTGTTTAAAAAATTAATTTTACTTTGCATTTTACAAAAATATTCCAACTGTCTGTAGAATACATGAGACATTTACTGTACCTACACTGAACCGTAGTAATTGCATGAAGAATTGAGCTTAGGATGGCTTTCAAAAACAACAATTAACCTCACTCTGTTAATCATATTGACCATTAAATAATGAGTTTCCAGCAGATCTGCTTACAGAATTCTACTATATGTGGATGAACAGCATTTTTAGACTGTTTCTCATCATGAAAAGCAACTTTAAAAGAAGCATTGCAATCAGCTATGGCTGGGTATAGCGCATTTCCTGTCACACGCACCCTGTGGCTCATCAAGTGACATGGATCCAAGCTGTTTGTTAACCACTGAAGAAGGAGAATCTGAAACAAAAACGAGATTTCAACTTAAAACATAAGCAGCAGAGAACTGCACAGCAATGTCACGATCATATGTTAGTTTAAAATAAAAAAAGCAGCAACATAAGGAAGCTTTGGGTTTGTTTAATGAGCAGCCAGCCATATTGCATTTTCTAGGCATGACAGAAGCAAAGCCACTTGTTTCAAACCATTATTTATTCACTGAACAGCCTGAAGCTTGCTGACATGTTGATAATGAAAATGCCTGTCCATTACCAAATATTTTACTGTGTTCTTCACACTTCTGACATGTCAGGAAAAACACTGCAAGTCACGACTTCTAAAGTCTTTGCTCCAGCTACCAAATGACACCAGTATTTCACAGCATGTGCAAAACGTAAATTTCAGAATATTTATACTTCAGCATAAAATATTCCATGACGTACCAGTACCTGCAGTATTTAAATACTGTTTTAATAATAATGTTTTAGAACATCAAAGCACCAAAATACATCCCACTTATATGACAGTTTGGTAATTCTGCATTCTTAGATGCTGCACCTCTGATGACTGGGAACAAGTCTTGATGACTTTATCACAGTACCACACCCATCAGTCTTACAAGCATTCCATCAATCACATAAACCAACAAATAGAATAATCACCCCCTTTCAGCAGATAAGTGCCTTTTTTTCCCCTGGACACTACCAGTTAATAACTATCACCAGCACTCATTCATTGCACAGACACAACAGATGCAATATTCAGTATTTTCTGTGAGTCTATTTCCCTTGTCACCTCTGAAGACCAGACCTTACTTCTGTATTATCTGAAGATGAGCTGGATGTGCAGCTCTGGTTTTCCAAAGGAATAGATTAACGTACATAAATTAATGCAGTATTCCAATGATATTGGCTAGAGTATCTTATCTTGGTTCCACTTGATAATCATCTATTATGAACAAATTCATCCTAAACGAAAAGGATTTCATATCCTGTATTACAAACTGAGTCACAGCCTGCCAACATCACAGCATGCTAAGTGAATTTTAACACAAATGTACATCCTATATGAGGAAAGTGATGCAATAATACTCTCTCCTACAGGAAGCTCCCTTCCAGCTTTGAGCCAGAATCACCAGTGAGAATTATTTTGCAGTACAGCCATAAAACCTGCTAAATTGACCAAGCTGCTTTAAATACTTATATTCTCAAGCAGTCATTCACTCCCAGCCATTGGTGAAAGCCTGGCAGTGTGCTCCTTTGCCACACTGATATCCAGGTGCAGGGAAGGGGAGGAGGAGCAAAGGAGAGAGACCAGGAAAGTCTGAGGCAGTGTGTTCTGGAGGCTGCTTTGTTTTGGGAACTGGGCATGCACAGCTTATTTCTGTAACTGAGGAACATTAAATTGGTTCTGGTTTGTCTTCCTTGCTCAACCATGCCCATGCCTTGCACCAAGCACACATAAGTCAGACCACAGAATTTATCATCTAGATTTATGGCACGTAGATATTAAGTAGAAGATTTGTAGCATTAATATATTTTACTTTTCAAAAGTGAAGTGTGCTTTATATATAATATCTAAATCAGAAGAGAAGGATTTACAGGGGAGTTTTTTCAATGGACTAATAAGCCACTTTTTAGAAGGTAAGTCAGAGCAAAAAGCTGGTGTACAGATGCTCCACATCATGAGATGATCTCCTTGTGTTCCATCTGACTTGGCACAGGAATCTGTGCCTCTTTCAAATTCCTTTCAAGGAATTTGTGCCTCTTTGATCTTGGACTCACAAAGTCCATGGCTGGGATTAACTTGTATCAGAAGTGCTAAAGGGAGGGCAGGTCCTGGACTGCAAGCTGAGAAACCTAATGCATGACAGTGATCCCAGCCATGCTCTGCTCCTGCACTCCAATCCTTTCCAAAAGCTCACATGCCCTTGCTTGAAAGGTGTTTTGTGCTGCCAAATATTTCACTTGGCTGGAAAAGCTCACCTCGTCAACTCTGTAATTCAGACCTGTATGATCAGAAGACTGAACTAACATATATTAATTAGAAACATTAAGAAATTACATCTACTACCCTTACCAGCACTTCTAATTTTATTGAGACCTCACACTTTACAGCAGTAAGTAAAAAAGTAGGTATGTTTTGCCATTCAACCACAGTGAGTAAAAATGAAAAGGTTTCTAGGTAGAAGTCCATGGCAATGGAGGCTTAAACCTCCCACATCTCACTGTTGCATCCAAGTCTCCATACAACATTGTGAATGAATTTCACTTTAATAAATGTATATTTAACCAACACACAGGAAACATCCTAAATACCTCAATTAGCATGGTTAAGAATAGAGTTGTTTGTAGCAATTTGAAACCTCCTTGCTTCCTTTTCCAAGTCCCCTGAAGCCACAGATCACCAGCACCCCCTGAAGTGGCTCTGCAGTCTGGAACCCCCACCTCAGGCAGGGGAATCAGCATGACCATGAAACCAGCCTAGAGAAGTTCAGGTAAATGCCTCTTTTTTTAATATATGGCTTTGTTTTGTAAAAAAATCTGAAAAATATACTTTCATAATTTCTTATAAAGCTTTTGAAAAAAAATATTACCAAAACTGTGCCATATAGTTAAAAAAACAAACAAAAATCCAAACTCTTACCTGAGCCTTCACAGGCTGGGTCTGCATCCCAATGCAGTTCACCACTAGTTGTAATGTCACCAGTACATTCTAAACTGGAGCACCACTTAAAGAGGGAACTGGAGATTCATAAATTTGGGAAACCTCAAACAGAAAATAGAAGATAATTTTAAGGTCAGTTATATGCTGAAGGATCTTCCTCTAGTTTGGGCAATCAGCACCTGACTTCACCAAAATATTAGCATGCCACCTTAGTTTTGGTCAAAAAAAAAAAAAAAAATCTTCCTTGCATCACCAGCTTCAGGGCGAGGTCTAAAGCAGTGAGAACTGTTTTAAAAGTCCTAAACTTGATACATGTAGAGGAATCTAAGAAATTAAATACTTGATTTAATAACTATGAATAACTGCTTTCCACAGTGAATAAGCTCTCACATATTGTGCACTTCAAATATTATTTCTACGTCTTCAAATAAAATTTCTACATCTGTGTGTTAGTAAAGAATCTAATGCTAAAAACTGCTGCCATTCCCTCATTCTTCTCCAAAAGCTTTAAGGCAGAAATGAAGGACCAGTTTGCTCTGCTTTAAAGATTGACAGTATAGAGCAACCAAAAGTTTAAAAAAAAAGCCAACTTGCAGCACAGGTTCTGCAATATGCCAGCATGCACATGTATATATCTGCATTCCACAGCAAATGCAGTCTAAAGCAATCTTTTTTCCCTCAAGAAAAAAAAAGGCTAATATTGATTCATGTTTTTGTAGGTAAGATTAGGTACAATGACCACAGCAGGAACCCTTAATCTATAATAGGTTTTTTCTTTTTCACTTCATGATCAGCTGGTTCATGTTCTCTTCTGGAATTCTGTTGAATTCCATCTCCTTAAAATTCTCAGAATGAGAAGTGATGTAGTAATGGTGATGCATATGTGGTATAGCAGCAATAACAACAGGTTAAAAAGGTTTACTTTCTTTGTTGTTTGCATATAGCACATAAATGCAGTTGTTTAAATACTGTACAGGATCTAAATGTTATGAAATGCCACAAAAATGCAAGTGAAAACTAGGCTTTGAGGGAGAAAACATACAATAAATAAAAATCCAAACTAAACTGAAATATTTACCATAGTTTCCCTAATTAACCAAAGTGGCTACCAAAAAAATTTGAATCTATTCAATACCTAAGCAAAGGCTTGAAGACAAAATAGACCTGATCCATGCAGCACACACTGCTTCTAAAATTCAGCCAAATTCCAATTTAGACAATACTTAAGAGGGGTATCCACTAAAACAAAATCTCTGTCATCTGAGACCTTTTGTCTCAAGAGTCAAATAGTGAATCATTATTCCTCTCCCTTTCACATTCAAAAATATAAACTTTTGACCATATTTTTCTAAATAGTGAAGGTTAACTACTACAGATTGATCTTACAAATCCTCATGTATCAGGGAAACAGAATAACTACCATACAGTCTAATTTTCTATTAATCCTGTAAAAGCTTTCAGCTCTTGACATTTTCTACTTGTAATTTCTTACATGGCTGGGATATTTTTCTTCTGTGCCTGCAAAGATAAGGATTAATACTGAAGTACAAATCAGAAGAAGTGGCCTTAGTATCACCCTGAATTCCCTCCAAAATTGCAACTGCAATATAAAATTATACAGATTTTATCAGAGCAGGGACTGAGAACTTGCAGGCACATTTTGCAGTGTAATTTTTTTGTTTGAAAATTTACAACTAGTATGTGCCTGAAAATGGAATACCTGCCTCATGACAGGGCAGCAAAGACAGCATTTCAGGGAAAAAAAAAATTGACATTGTCTCTGTATAGGAATTTATTACTTTTAAAAGACTCCAAACAACTCAGAGCTACTAATTTTTCTCCTACCATGTTTCTGAACAGCCATCTAAGCACAGGATTAGAAAACAACTGTGTCTATGGAGAAGCAAGAGACCACAAAAATGTACAGCTCTGGTTTTCCAAACAAATAGATTTTGAATAAGCAACTTGCAAAAATAACAAAAGGAAAACAAAACAAAGTAACTTTCAAAAAAAGAAATGAGCAAGTACAGAGAATCTCTCCATGCCCAGAGTGCAGAAATCTTATGAAGGAAATAAAAAATGCAAAGGTGATCCCCAGATAAAAGAAATGATCTTCATTTGTTCCCTCCCAGAGCAGGGGAAGGAGGAATGCAATGAAAGAAGATGACGAAGAACAACAGGAATATATTATTTTTACACATGAAATAGAAAGGAAAAGACAATGTAATCTTTTAACAAATTTCTCTAGAACTAATTGACCAAACATATTAAATATTTTCAAATTTAAATTTCTCCTTTTATAACTTCCACTGCCTATACTGCTGAAGGCAACAATTCCACCCACCAGATCAGACCTCAAGAAGTTACATCCTAATGAGCTGGAGGTCAGCAAGAAAAATGGTTCCCCTTTTGTCTCCCCAGAAATAAATGTTTCCATAGCACTGAGTAAATCTGTCTTTCAAAGCAATTATTTAGTAAGTAAAATGGTTAAATTTGCAAATTCATTGTCACTACATGCAGAAAGAGATAAATATTTGAATATTAGTTTCCTCCAAGGCTGTGTATGTGGCTCCTGGTGATCCCAAACAAAAGGACTGGACATTTCCAATAGTTCCCTTAAAGTTTTAAGCATTTGAGAACTCAAAAAACTCCATGAGGCAGTGTTGGGGGTGGTCCAAACTATGTACAAGACCCTCTGCCTCCCAGTCAAAGCAATTACTCAGCTTAAACCTTTCCATTTGTGGCACTATGGATCCTACAGTGTGCTGTAGGAACACCACAGGCAACGGGGAGTAAAAAAATTACACTGCATTCTTGAAGGAGCACTAAGGAAGAGATGGGAGAGATGTATCAAGTGAAACCCAGACCAACACACCCTTCAGAGGTAGTAAAATCTCCACAGATAAACCTCCAGACATGGCTGCAAACAAGCTTTATTCCCTACTTCAATTCAGTAGGAAGCAATTTAGCAAAAAAGAATTAAAAATGAAGGCGTTCTGAAAAGGAAATGCAAGATCAAGATTTATTGTCTGTGTTACAATTTTTCTTCTATCAATACTTATAAATAAATTCTGATGTTCAGTTTGCTGGGGGAAAAAAAAAAAAAAAAAAAAAAAAAACCAACCAAAAAAAACCACCACCAAAATTGATGGATTTTGGTTGGTGGTTTTTTTTTTTTTTTCCCTTGTCCTGGCAGGAAATAGCAGTCCCCTACAAGGCCACCACTGCCACTGCTGTCCTGCTCTCCTCCTACAGTTAACAGGCACCCTGGGTTGCCATCCCCAGACAGGCACACACCCTCCCAGGATGTACTGGTTTCCAAAACACTCTAAAACCTCACTGCAGTATTTTCTAGTGTAGAAAGTTATTCAAAATTCAGTAACTGCATATTGTGACTAGAGCATCAGCCACTGTTACATCAAATTGCTCTGTAGGGCTCCAGATTAAGGAACAGACTGAACCATGGCAAGACAGCTGTAAATGTGCGACACAATCCTTAAAAGCAATTTAGCCACATCTCAACTGCCACAGGATTTATCCACAGAAGAGACACTGCTAGGCATGACTTTGCAACACAAAATACACTGAATTCTCACACAGCATGCAGCTCACTCATTTTTACATGGTGCCACGACAAAGTTTGCTTCAAGTTTATGCTTTAGGGTTTGCCTCTTCATTCATATGCATGCTTCTGCCTTAACTTTCTCAAATATGTTATTGCAAACATATTTGAGGCTTTCTTGTAATAATTTTTAATTTCAGTAAGACAAGAGAGAAAGAAGATGGTGAAAAGAAAAGTTGCTCTGTTCAAAAAAATGGAGAGCATATCCGGAGACTTTGGCTAGGTACAAGTATTTTCACTACACTTATTGTAAAACCATAAAGAGTGCCAAAACTCTGTTTTACTGAGTTGTTAACTCTGATTTAGAACACATGCTAACCCAAAGCCAAGTTGTAAATGTTACTGTTGGATACAAGTAGCACCAAAATGCAATATCAGTGTGCAATTCTCCTTCTACTCAGAACACAGCAATTTCTTGCTCAGCTGCTCTAATGACCATTGCACAAGCCCGATACCATGCACCTAGAAAACCATTTCCACATAGTGCCACTCAACCCAAACATGTTAGATCAATAAACCTGTCCATCCAACTGTTTCCCTGACCATGTGATGATAAACACCACCACATGCAAGGCCAGACAAGCAGCAAATGCAGGAAATGCCTTGTTCTGGAGGAGAAGCATCTCAGCAAACAACAGCAGCACAAACTACAGCTACATCATCTGCTGGAGAAACCTTGGCAAGTGACAACCTGCTGCCTGAGGGTCCTGTGAGGAGCCCTTAGGGGTGGCCTGCTCAGAAGAGGAGGGCTGTGGTGCAGAACCCTCAGCCAGCTCTCGCTGTCTCTGCTGCTCTGCCTTCTTAAGCCTCAGTCGCTGCAGGCCCCTACGGATTATTGCTAACTCGGGTCCCATTAACTCTGACAAACAGGGAGGGGAGACAGAGAAAGGGGAGAGAGAAGCATTGAGCAATCAATGTCTACAACAGAGAGGAGGGGCGGGGGGACTGACCAAAGAGACAAGCAACAGGTACTAAGTGTCATTACAGTGAAAAAAAAAAAAAAACTTACTAACAGCCAGAAATCATAAAATAGAAATATTGAAATTGGTTTTCTCTTCCTAAAGGCATGAATCACAGGACTTAAATGTCCAGGATTAGTGCCATACAATACAGCCCCCTCCCCATCTCCAGCAATGAAACCATTAAACTATTATTTAAGGAAAATAGATACAGCCTGGTTAAATCAAAGCAAAGCACACAACAAATGTATTCATTTTGATGTTCCTAACACACAGAACAAATGAGAATATTTGGTGTAAAACTATGCAACTGTGGTCTACACGTAAGGTTTCAAAATGAATGTAATAGCTTCCTGATGGTTCCAAAAAAAGGTACATTTTGATCAAACCAAACCAGTGCAAAAAGTAACCTGGAACTATGGAAGGAGGTGGCAGAACAACAGCTAAACCAAAAAATAGACTTCTCTATGAACTCATTTTTAATTTCAGACATTCCCTGCAGTTCAGGATTCATAGTCTGAAATCACTGTTAAGTGGTCCTACAGACAAAGTAAGTTATAGGATCATAAGCAATTCTTAGTAGTATCCTCTTAATAGATTATTCTTTTAGTCCCATCTTTAGAGGCTTCACTGTTTTCATCATTTTGTCTTTATTCATTTGCCAGTTAAACTATTTTTGCATGTTTAGTTCATTGCCTCATTCCCAGTACTTTTGCAAACTGTTATAAAATGAGGTGTCCAAGCAATTTTTTATTCTTTCCATGCTCTTTGCAGATTTCCTCCACTTACACAAGTGCTGTGTGGCAAGTGCTCCTCTTTAAATAACACAGATTGTGTCTTTAGCAGTGCCTGAATCACACTGAAATGTTAAAATAGTAGAGAGCATTACATTGGCATGGGGCCTTTCAGCCAGGCAAAAGCTTAACAAATATTCTGTAACCCTTATCCACACAGTGAAACAAACAAATCTTAAATTTTCTTTTATAAAGAGAAACAAACCCAAAACCAAAATCCAGTAATTGGAAAGTTAGTGACAAGCACCAGTTAACACTGAATGGTCATGAGGTTTAATGTACTTAGTTTAATATCATTTCTGGGAAAAACATATTCTCAGTTTATGGTTGATAAGGTGTAAGAAAAATATAGTTCCTAAAAGGAATATAGCATCAAGGAGATTTGCTATGAATTGTTTTCATGTCCCAAAACAATTTATGGAAAGGAAAACTCCAAATAGCCTAGGGAATACTTTTATGGGAATTTCAATGATGCCTAAAATTGCAGTTTTCAGTACTTGCTGCTGATTCAGTTCCACTGAGATAAGAGACAGCCAAAATTTAAGATGTAAAAAGAACTACAATACCAAATTTAAAAGCTGCTATCCTGGATATGCTCAGTGACAACACATTTTAATATATTCCAGAATGTCTAAGCAAATGTTTATTTTGCCAGCAAATGGAGTGAAGAAATAGAAATAAATAAAAACCCCTCAGTTATTGTCACATTCCCATTCAAAATTTAAAAGCAGTTACCTTATATCAGAACACATATTAGGGTTAAGCTTTGTACTAATTAGCCAACTGGCCCCCTGCATCTCCTCCCAGTGCTACCAATGAGTATCTGGAATTTTATTTATTTTAAAAAAAGGTGTTATATTTCACTGTTTGTTGTACCTGATGTTTACTAGTGGCTTAAAATATCATCATTTTATAACTAATATACAGTTTTATGCTAAATGGCCCAAGCAGGGCAAGAAAATAAATTTGTTGTATTCTTCCTTAGTGACAAGCATGACAATCTCCACCAATTTTTCTCACTGTAAACATATATAAAAATTATTCAAATGCTCTGGCAGTAACAGGCTACTGAGATTTTGCACTGATTTTCTTGTTTAATTGTAACTTAAATGTTTAAACTTCTAGAATACACATTCTGCTAAAGAAGTCTGTGCAACCAAGATCCAGCACTAAACCATTTCTGTGCTGACTATTTTGAACAGGTACTTAATCTCTTAATACTTTAAAAAGTAATTCAGATATAGAAGCTCAAATGCTCACCACATGACACATTTTCTGGAACACCAAACCAACAATAAATTTGAACTGTGTATTTATGCAAAGGTATTGTGATTTCTAACACAGGATTACCATGAATGCCCATGTTGAGTGTAAAAATGATTTATGGAAAGCTGTTTACAGGCCTGGGTTAGGAATTCTTGCTCTGATTCTAAAGATGTCATTTCCTGAAAACACATCCTTCATTTGCTGACTCTGCTACAATATTTAAATTTGTATCTGCCATGACTTTACACAAAACTGTGGTTGAAAACCTCTTTTTTCCTTCTTCCACCTTCCAAAATGCCTCCCCAGTCACCCACTTCTTACAACACACTTCTGTCTGGACTTCCTACTAAGCCCCACTGTATTTAAACTACTCCTATTAGCACTTCCCTCTCCTGTCACCTTTAAGTGCAGGTGAACAAGCTCAGGGAATCCTGATGCAGAGGGCAGTGTTTGCAGATAGATTTACAGACTACAGACTGTGAGTAAATAAAATCTCACAACTGAGCAGAGCCATGGGTTATCAGGGTACATAAACATTGCAAAATGGACATTCCCAATGCAGCCTGCTCATTCACAGCTCCTCTGCCCAGGAGCTTCCCCTCTTCCTGAACTCACACATGTTACCCAAAAACTTGTTCTACAGTCACTCCAGTGTCTCTTTTGCACTGCTTCTGAAACAGGATGCTTCTTAGGTGTGCAAATGCCTTGCACTACATTTATGCCTGCATGAGTCCTGTAGACAATTTTAAGCTGCCAATCTGACACCCTGCTTAGACATAGCCAAAGAATCTATCAAAGATTATACAGCAAATTAGAAAGTATCCATTGTCTGTCAACCAACCATCACTACCCCTTTCAAAACTAAATATATTCTGAAGTCCAAAGTAACACTGAGAAAGAAGAACTCTTAGGAAAGAGCTGGATTAAGAAATAACTTCAGCTTCATGCTAGCAGAACAAACTTTTGCTTAGAAATTCAAGTAGATTCAGAGAAAAATATTTTTCTGGTCAGCACAGATTCCTTAAAATGCAGCCTAGAAAATGCATCACAATTCCAGAAATTCTCTCTGGTGCATTATCTTTTTGACACCAACAAAGTTCCAGTGCCATAGCTTGAAGCAATTATGTTTAATATGATAGATACTGACTCTGAAATGTTGAGGATGGAGGTTCCTCCTGAAGGAGACATTCCCTACCTCCCCTGATTTTAACAGGCAGAGGTTCTGCTATTCATTGCACTGATGCTGCTACAGCCAAATCCCAGTGCAAGAGGGCAAGATGTCACTATACTCCATGAAGACAACAGTAAGTTCAAAAAAAAATAAACAAAAAGTTTTTATTTCTACTTCAAAATACTGGTGATCACCTTGCAAATTTCTTTTTCAGACAAAGGTATAGAGTTGATGATTTTACTCTTTCTTTAAACCACAGCTGCCAGCACTAGGTAACTATAAAACACCTAAGTCTCATTAAAGATGCGCAAGGAAGAAAACAAATGGAGATCAATTACCCAAAATATCCTAAAAGAGAATTGTTTCTTATTTTTCACAAACATTATGACAAGATGGATTTCTTCTCACCAGACTGATGCAGCACAGGCTGAGTTGAGGCCCCAAAAGAAGGCCTTTGCTCATTATCAGGAGAGGACAGCAATGAAGTTGAAGGGGGACTTTCTGTCGAAGATGATGTTGAAGGAGCTTGAGCTGACATGGTAGAAGAGGAAGATGATGGAAGCTGTTCAGAACCATCCACTTCCATTGCAGTTTCTGATTCTCTACTAGGTGCCATGTTATTAGTAGCAGGAGCATCAGTCCGATTAGTCCCACCTTTGATTAAAAATAGAAAAAAAAAGCAAGAAAAAGAGCTCAAAAGTAAACTTACTCTGCCTCTAAAGATCCCTTTGCACTATCATTCCAATGGCAAATAAATGTGCTCAGTTCTTCAGTGCACTAAAATTTTATTTACACCTAGGAAAGGCTGATATTCCAAGCCCGCACATCCACTATAAACACAATTTCTGTTGTTGAAAAGAAGGAAATCACCTCTGGACCGTGATCTTCCTCGTCCTCGATTGCTCTGTGCAACTTCACTGGCTTCTTCAAACCACCTTGACAGCATGTCTGACATCCTCTGCATCAAAGAGACATTGGGACTCTGCTCCCCTGTAGAACAAGTGGTGCTGAAGTTTTATCTACAAGATTACCAAAAAGTTCCTTTCCCCTCCCTCATTTCTTCCAGGAATGGAGACCTCACCCCCCTTCTCCCACAAGAAACATTTCCTTCAGCCTGTTCCCAATGCCCCTGTCTATCCCCATTTCCACAGTACAGGTCTCTGACCCTCTGCTGGGATCCCTCATTCCCCTCCTGTAGCTCAAGCAGAGCAGCTCTGACCTTGAAAAATGGAATTGCAACACAGACTAAAGGTGGTTAAGGATGCCATAGGGAGGGAATATTATCATCATATTCAAAAAAAAGATTTCAGAAGCCCACAGGCAACAGAACCACATGCAGATTGTAAAGGAGCAGATGGGATCACACCCCCCCAGTGTTTCTAATCCAGTAATTCCAAATACTGGAGGAGCAAAAAGACAGACTAAGGTAAGAGGGCAGGCTCACGTTCCCTCCCTAAACAGCTTCTCCTACTGCCTGTGTCAGGTACAGAATCCCAGACACTGCTATTCTAGTCTGGGGAAAGAACAACAGCACAGAAAATCTGGAAAGGGAAACTGTAGGCAGAAAAGGGAGGAAGATTAAAGGGAACTGGAGTCAAATACATGGAACCCCACAGCTTGTCAGATTTAAACAGAAACACATTATTAGCTGAAAATTAAGATGAGTGACAAAAAAGGCTCTGCCCCGCTTTGGTATCCCAATTTTTGATTCACAAGCATAGCTTTGGAAATTATTTTTTTACTAAAATCTCAAGCAATTGAGATTTTAAAATTATTATAAACATGAAAATATAAGCATAAAAATTAGCCACCCTGTGTTACTAAATGACATAAAAATGAAAAGTATAATATTAGAACCCTATTGCTTTGAATTCCAGTCCCCTAATGTAACCATTACAGAACACTTCATTTGTAATTGTGATTGCATATGAGGTGTGACTGGGAAAAAAATAAGTGCTGGTGTTAGTCCCTGAGCAATTACAATGAAAAAAAAGTTCTCCTTTACTTACATCAGCGTAAATGAAACAATATAATTTTCCTGGTAAGAATATTTTCAATATTTTCAATTTTAAAAATCCTTTTACAAGAGCAGCTCTGTGCTAAACTCTAAGAAAACCATCTTAAAGCTTGGCTGATTGTTAAAACAAGGACAATCTGAAGCATGTATTTTGGGAATACTTCAGAAAAACTGGAAAATAAAACCCAAACCAAAGCAAGATAAGAACCCAAACTGAAACAAAAACCCAACAAAACACAGGAGCAAAGACAACAACCCCCCTTCAAATGCTTTTACCATCTCTCTCTCTCTCACTCTCAGGCCTTGCTCTTGGCCCAGTGTCTGACCAATCCCCTCTGAGCCGCAGACGTTTAACGGGAGGCTGACGTAACTGGGGGAGAGAAAAAAAGAGAAAAGCATCACACAGTTATTTCATGTTCTACAGTACAGGATTCTAAGCCTAAATATAAATCTCTATTTTCTTAAGTCACCTAAATTCTTATCTGTCACCAAAACACAGAATGTCAGCCTTATGTTCAGACTAACCATGAATAAGCACAACATTTACCAACAAAATGCACGAGTTTTAGTTTTAACAGCCTGAATAAATGATTCCCAGAACTAATGCAGCTTTTATTTTAAACTAACTTCATGTTAATTGAATCTTTCTATAGTGGCCAAAAATGATTATGGTTTTCTTAAATTCACCCTGAATTCTGCAGAAATATTCACCTCTTCACATTAAAAACTATGAGTTTCAGTTTAATGAAATGTGGATTTGTAATTGAGGAAAAGGAAAAAAAATCAGACATATGAAAAAAAAAACATTTTATGCAAATAAACTTCGGTTTATTTTTTAACCTATTTTCTTTTTAGTTTTTATAGCACTTTTTTTACAGCAGGAAGTATAAAACAATCACTAAATGGGTGGTATAATTTTCAGCAACTTCAAGAGAAATAGAGAGTGCTTTGCTCATTTAGAAAGGCAGGTCAGAGTTTGAAGTCAAGTGTATTGGCTGGATATTTCTGACCTTAACAAAAATAAAGAAACCAACCAACCAATTAAAAAAAAAAAAAAAACCAAAAAACCAAAAAAAAAACCAAAAAAACAAAAAAAAAAAAAAAAAAAAAAAAAAAAAAAAAAAAAAAAACCAAAAAAAAACCAACCACCAAGCAAAAAAACCCCAACCAACCAACCCAGAAACTGCTGACAATTTTAAACTAAATGCCCTGTGGTGAAAGCGTATCAAAGTTTTGACTTTCATGACTCCACCAGCAGATTTCAGAAGAAGTCTTTACATTTCTTCTACTCTATACAGCTTAAAGCCAGGCTGAAATAAAAATACTCAAGCAATAACATTTTTAGGGATAACAACAAGGACAAAGAATAAGCATTTAAAAGCAAAATTCCTGACTGTATTCCTGACTAAGAAAACACATAACGTAAAATGCGTTGGAGAACTTTTAAAAATGGTTCCGAACAGATTCTAAGAAAAAGGAGGAAGGAAATGTCAACATCACACTTCTCACAGCAAAAAGGAAAGGAAAGAGAAATCATCATTATGATCATCACATTGATCCTGCAGGTGAGGACAGCGGGATGCTGACAACTCATTGAGAACTCCCTTGTGGCCTCAAACTAAAGATGAGGATCTAAAGATTCAGAGTTTGTGAAAGGGTGAGCAAAACACCAGAGGAAAAAGCAGTGGATGGTTGGGAGAGTGCAGGGAGAGACAGCAACAACTTCACTGCAATTAAAGGCATTTTTAAAATATTGATCAGAAAATTTAGAGTGGAAGGGTCAACATCATTGTAATTGAGCTGATAATTAACAACTGCTTGAGTTTTGAAAATTTTAATACTGCTCAGTAATAGTGGCTCACCTCCTTGATCTAAACATCTTGTACTCTCTCATGTCTGCCAGGAAATGATAACTTTTACCAAGGAGCATTAACATTTGATTTCAGGAATATGCTTGTCGTGGCATGAAAAATAACAGAACACAGAGTGACTGCCACCCTTGCTGGTCTGATGCCCCAGGGTTCAGGCAGATGCCTTCTCATCCCCAAGAGAGGGAAATCAGATGAGAAAGAAAACCCGAGTGGCAAAATATTAAAAATAAATACATAAATAAATATTTAAAATACACATTTTTTGTCACAATCTACTTGTCACACCTCAGTCTATGACCAGCAACGTTATTTTTAGATTAAAGGGGAGCACAACTGATAGTATTTCTTGTGTGCTGCAAGTTATAAAACATAAAATATTAAAGGAGGGCATCAATCACTTGCCTCTTCCCTTCTCTCTTCTGCAGAAGGGACTTTAAGTTCTCGTGCTGTGTCATCCTTGGGATCAAACAAGTAAATGTAATCTGAGGAGTAGCTCACAAGGATCTCTTGGCCATCTTCACTGTAACACAGGGATGTTACCCTGCAGGATTTGTTGTTGAGATGAGGAGGGACAAAACGTGCCACCATTCCAACAGTGCCCCTGCCAGCATAATTCCCTTTATTTAAAAAAAAAAAAAAAAAAAAAGAGTGGGAAAAGAGAAGAGGAAGAAAAGAATTACCCACTTACTATTGCAAATTTTCAACAGCTTCAATAAACCCCTTATTTGGCATCCAACAAAAGATAATCAGGGAAAAACTACGTATCCTGTAGTTTCTGCAATAATTTTGATCTGGAGAATGACATATATCAGATTTTACAAGTCTTTATTATTTTTGTTTACTAATTCTATGTACATTACAAAAAACAAAAGTTGAAAATGCACACAGAGATATCTAAATGTCTCACATACCCACCACATGGTGTTGTATGGAAGCTATCTGTCAAATGTGGCACAAATGGAATTTTTAGAACCAAAAACCACAAAACAAAATAACCACAAAATAATGCAAATATATATCTACATACAAATGAGAAAGGAATTCCTTACATGAAACTTTGAAAATTTAGATCATACATCTCTTTTCTACACAATTTGTTAAAAAAATACTATTTTTTCTTTAAAACAGAATAACACTCTCAGTTCAAAAATGCAGAAACAGAATAACACTGTCACTTTGAAACTGCAGAACTATACACTACATTGGATTTATCATGCTTTCCTGATCACTCACCTCCAATCCAAACACTAAAACAATCTTAAATTCTATAATTACAAGTTTGTGAGCAGATAAAAGTTACCTATAAGAAGCTCTAAAACTGAGAAAACCAGACTGTTCCAAAACCTCTTCATTTGGCATGTAACTGTCAGCTACATGGCAGAAATGACTGAATGAAAATCAAGTTTGCTTACTGGACACAGAATAATTAACCTCTTAAAAAACCAAAACAAAAAAAAAACAAAAAAAAAACAAAAAAAACCAAACAAACAAAAAAAAAAAACAACAACAAAACAAAACAAAAAAACCCAAAAACTCCACACAACCCCAAACAAGCAACAGAACACTATACCACTATTTTTAAAAAAACAGTCTTCAAAATCTTTATTTTTCTCTCTTTTGTTCTCCAGGCCAAATTCATGTTATTCCTGTACTCTACAATACTAAAACACACAGAGAGGACATTTTAGTCAACCCCCAGAATCTTTTCCCAGGCACTTCTCACAGAATTTTGCTAACCACTGTGATGAAAGGGAGAACTCCTATAGAATGTCAACCTGATGAGAGGGATATTTTTATGTTTAGTGATCTTTACTGTTCCCTTTCTTTTCCACCGCAGTCCTCAACAGGAAAATGCTGCCCAGATGACAGATTTTGTGCCACTGCTTATTGACAGGAATGCCACAGCTGTATTATAAATTCCTATGTGCCCAAACACTTACCATACATTATAACCAAGAGCTATGCTAAAGTGACATAACACATTTTTGTGCACATGAAATTTTTCAATAAAATCCTTAGGTAAGCATGCCAGCTCTCACGTGAGGAATCTGCAGCTTTTCAGTGAAATTGTGTTGGGTACAGCAGTAACTACTGCAAAGGCAAGCACAGTGCAGGATATTATGGAGTTCATAAGATCTCCTCCCATAAGAAGTATCAAGTTCCAGCACATTAGAGTACAAGACAAGAAGTTAATTAAAATTCAGGTGGATCACTGGAGGCTGCAATTCCTGGCTTTTTGGAATCCTGGAATCACACGATTCAAGACAAAATAAGAGACATTACAAAATGTCCTTTTCTGCATTCAGTACACAATGCATTCTGAGATGCATGAAGAGATTAGGTTTACTTTGAAGATTTCTGCATTGGCAAATATTAGAGTGAAATGACTATTATTACAAACCATAGTTCCCAGAGAAGGAAATGTATTTCTGCAGTGTTACACTTGAGTCATTCACCACCTATTTTGAAAATAACCTGAATTTGGCACTGCCAGTGGGTAGAAATGCTCACTGCACAGCGTGGCTCCTACCTGTTGCCCTTGTGCCAAGCATTCTCCTGTCATAGATCCTCACTGAGCTGTCAGAACAGCCTACAGCCAGGTAGTAGGGGATGGGTGGACAGATAGCAACAGAGGTGGCAGCACGACGGCAGTTTATTAAAATATCCTGGAACACACAAAAGTGCAGCATTGAAATAATAGCTCTGAACATTTGAAGTATAATTCTTTTTTGTTTTGCTTTGTTTCACTACACAGGCCACTCCCTTAGTCAAGGAGATTTTGAGAAAATAGGTCTGGCCTGTAAAGACAGATCATAAAAGTGTTATCAGAAAAGCCACTGCAAAGAAGGAAAAACTACCAGAGAAAGAAAACTGGTACCAGTACAACTGAAAAAGAAACCTAACCAAAACAAAAAGACAGGAACATTTAAAAATAGATAAGCTAAAAAATACAGACTTATAAACTACCTTGCACCTTGGATTTTCTTGGAAATACAGTAACTATGGAGGTGGAAGAGTACTAAATATGCAGAAACAATTTAAATCAATTGAAGGATCAGAACAGGTTCCATCTACTGGCAGATAACTGGGCAAAGGGGAAAAAATGAAAGAAACCCCTAGAACTGGTACACGTGCACAAGGCTGAACAAAATTAATCAAGACTAGCAATACATACTTCAGTAGTTTTGTTCCAATTCAATATGAATATTGTTGCTAAAATTCAAACACTGGGAATACCAGTAATCTAATATAATTCATTACCAAATATTTTCTTACAGAGGGACAAAGGATGCTCAAGAATACAAGGCTGCAGGTGATTCTCAAGGCTCATTTTTTGCCTCCAGTTTTGCACTCTCTATTATTAATGTAAACCAGATTAAAAGATTCAATTTTAACAATTTTTTCTACTATATCTGAAGCTTCACACCACAGCATTTTTATAAAATAATTTTTAATAAAATAAAAAAATGCCAAAGGAGATATTAAAATTAAAAAAGAAAAATGAAAAAAGACTGCCCAAACTTTGTTTCTTGGGAAACATGCTGCCATTTCCACCAATGACCTTGAAATCTATTATTTCTAAAAGCTTGACCAGAATTCATATCATGTGTTTGTGTGATGCACAGCTCTACATTTAGGTAATCTTTATTAAAATATTTTTATTCCTATTTTACTTATTATAATTACCATTAATAAAATAATCTCTATTAAAAGGTTTCATTCTTACATCTTTACAATCTTCCTTTGTGCAACTTGTTTTGATGCGAGTATCAAACCATCTCACGGTGCCATCCTCACCACAAGAGAGGAAAGTGTAGGGATCATTTGGTACTGTCATAACCTGCTCAAAAGACAAAAAAAAAAAAAAAAAGGTTATTAATACCTCCAGAAATAGCACTAGTTTAAAAAGAAAAGCATCAATATTTAGAGCAGCAGTAAGGCAGTTAGGACTCAAGTCAAGCTTTCCAGTGAAGTAATGCGAAAAATTGAAAAACTGATGATGTTTCCTCATTTTCAAGAAAAGTTTTGAACTCTTGAAGTCAAAGGAAACTTTTAAATGTCACATAAGATTAAATATCCATAGGTCAAGGCTTACAGTTGTTTCTATTATCTTTTAATGCACAACATACATTTACTGCAATCATTTTTCAGATAACTTATCAATTTGCTGCAACAACAAAAGCTCTGTTTACTCTCTATCAAGTAATAGGAGACAATTACAAAGTCCTTAGAAGTCTGAATGCCTTGAAAATACTAAATGCCTTTTATTCCCATTGGGCTATTCCTTTACATCCTAGGTAGTTCCCTGCAGCAAGTCTGCATTAAAGGCTGTTACCAAGCTACCCCCTCACTGCAATTTTTTAATTTTGAGAGAGCACTGTACTGAGTTATTTTTCTAAGCTCAGGCCTTCTCCAGCTATAGGGACAACTCAGATGGAGTCTCAAATAAATGGCTTCACTCAAAGCCTCCTCAAGACAAAATAAAAAAGCAAGTGACCATAATGTTAAATATGACCTGAATTCCACAGGCCAGTGAATGCACAGGAAATGCCAGTTTACTTACACTCTGTCTCTTAGAACAGAAAACAGAGAATGTTGTGGCAGTATTTTTCTTTTCCTACACTCCTGCTACTGTCAATAGAAATTTATAAAGCAACAACAATGGTTAATAGTGTAACACATTCATGGAACACAGAGCATGAGTGATTCTTTAACATTTTAAATGAGATGAGTTCTCACCTTCACTTCCCCAAATTCTTAATAAAAGTAACTTATGCAAATCTCTCTTCCTGAAATGGGGTCACAAAGGTAACAGCTGAAGGCTTCAGCCTCTCTTGTAAGGCTCAGCACAGTAACTGAGACAATGCTTGCTGTGCCAAATAAGAAGTCTAACTTGCAGAACAAAGCCATGGTTTGAATACCAATAGAACAATAAACTTCTGAGCTATGACCACTATTCCTCAATATATAAGAGTAACATATTGAAGACTGTTTTTCACTACATATTTCATTCAAATTAACTTTATTTGAATAGTTATAGAAGTTAGCAATTGTTCTTCAATCCACTAAATTCTTCCAGCATTTAGCAGAGCTTTCAGTGAAAACATTTTGCTCCAATAATGTTGCTGAACATGACAAGCTCTTATTTCTAGAAGCTGTGTTTTATTTTTGTTCACACTGATGCTATTTTACCCTATACATGTAATATAACTTGCACATGGCAACTTTTATGTCCAGTGTTCAAAGACATCCCAAGTACTTCATAAGCACTAAACCAGAGAAATGGAGAAGTGCAAGCTCCAATAATTGAGTCAATATTACTACATTTAAGTTCAACAAGTACACATTATAAATATATATATATAAAATTGGTTTTTTACTAACTACAATTTTGTTTGCTACTTAACTTTAAAAGTGTATAGCTATATGATCACTTCACTGTATTTAAAACAAGGAAGTAAGATGTGTTTATAAAAGTACATTCTCCTTCTAAAATGCAATTCACATGAAGGGCAATAAAGAAAAGATTTGGCTGAGGAAAAACAAACTTGTCAAGGTCTTGTACAAACAAAAAATTCTTCAGAAACATGTCTCAAGAGCCTCTCCCTCTACTTACTCTATTCTCACTCAGAAGTAAAAACAATTGTACAATTATCTCACAGTTTACAATGATCTACACCAATTCCCACATTCCTCTGTTTCATGTTTTTGCAATGTCTTGAACTGCCACAACCTCCAAGAGCTGTATAAATCCAAACCACATTCAAATTTAGAATTGGTACCTCAGGGGCAGCTTTTAGCTTTTGTTATTTAGAGAATCCAGTGAGTCAAAGTTCTATATTTAACATGATGATGTGGTTACATACAGCTGGGCAGTACCATAACAATTTTTAGAAATTATCTCCTCACTCCAGGAACCTCTCAACCTCAGTGCAAAACAGGATAAGAAAATTAACTTCATAAAGAGACAGAGTTGTTAAAACAGCCAGTGTCATATAGAGGTTTTGATATTCCTTCCATTAACAGTGTTTAAAAGCAGCAAAACCAAGCAAAACTGTATCACACTCCTGTCATTTAAAACAACTATAATGCCCTCTTTGTTAACATTATTGCTGAATAAAAATCATCCCAAGTAAGACCATTTTGATGGTGCAGTATAGCAGGGAAATGTAATTGGTGTAATTACAACCATAAGGACACCTTTACTACAGGAACAAAAATTAACTCTGGCAGTACTTCAGCCACTTTCTTTTTTCACACACTGCAATTCTTTTTATGAGGAGTGTTTAAATATTTTGTTCATTTAACATGCAATGAAAGAGATCTAAAAGCTTGCTATGAAATCTGAGCTGAATGCATAAAAAACCAATGGATTTGGGATTTTTCTCCCCTGTGCGTGTACTGCGGTAGTATTAAAAAAGCCCCAACAAATAAACAGTGAAAGAAACAGGAACATTTGTAACCTACCAAAAAATTACAATTCTTTCTATTTTTAGCACAGTAAGTTTTCCAAGCAGCAGCTTCTGCTGTTATTTAAAAGAAGCAGATAAAACAATAAACCTTTCTATTTTCCTAATTTAAGTAACACTTGCTTCCTCACTTGCCTAATTTATATGAACAAAACTTCTAATGGAGGACTGAAAAGACTGTGGCTGAATTTACACCTAAAGAGTTAACTAGAATACACAATAGAAAAATTACCTACAACTGTAAACCCATTTTTCAGCTTAAGCTGTTCACACATGCTGAACTAAGCATTTCTTAGAAGGATCTAAATTGCGAAAAAGTCACGAAACTGCTGAAAAGTTCATGGAAGAGGTAAGGGGCAGGAGGGGAAGAATAAAAATAAAAATGCAAAACAGTCACTTCCCCCTCCCCTCAACCTACTTCAGGAAGAAATTCAGAGCTCAATTTAAATCTGTTTTGCTCTGCAGAACGTTCATTCAGTGAAGGTGAATTCATATTTGCAAAGTGGTCTATAACAGCACCACTTTTTGCAAAGTTCTCAATTTAATTTAGACAGCACATTTCTCTGTTCAAGCCTACTTTTTAAAAGGAAAAAAAAAGCAACTCAAAAAAGACAGAAGAAAAGTTCTGTAACTCTCACTGCACTAAAACAAAGTTTTCAGCAGTCTGGTTAAAATCTTGGGACACGATACAATAAGATATGTATTTTACCCATCTTAAAATTATCATTTACTTGACGAGGTACCTCGTAGGTAGTCCCATAGTGGCAGGTGTACTGGCATTGCCTGTTGGTCTCTGCATCCTGTTCAACATTCGTGTAGAAAATGACTCCGTCTCCGGAACAAGAAACAATCTGTTTGTCATTGGTGCATGGTAGGAACTTTGCGCTGAAAATATTGGCCCTGTGTCCTGAGCGAATCGTTGTGAGAACCTGAAGAACAAAGGAAAAAAGGAGGCTGCAGCAGGTCAGTGTTTCCCAAGAAACTAAAAATGGAAAAAACTCAAGACTGTGAAATACCAGTTATGCACAGGGACCTACAGTTCAGCACAGGAGAACAGAGAAGCTGTCTTTACACCAAATTTATTCTAAGAACAACATGGTTCTACAAGAGAGATTTGGTCAGGCATTTGCATGAAGTACTCTGCAAAATACAAGGGCTGGAATGCAGCTGCAGCTTTGTTTTTGCAATGCTGGTTCCAGAGCACGTCAGGTTTCTCAAAGTGAAACATTAGTCAGGGTGATGGTGCAGCCACTCAGCATGTCAGTGAGGAGAGACTTAGAAGATCTGGGATATTGTAAGCCAAGAAGAATAAGGCACTGCAATCCAAGCCCTTAAAATTGATGTTACTCTTAAATTCACTAAAAAAGGAGAAGTGATGTTTATAAGGAAGAATGTTTTGAAACTAGCCAAAAATAAATAAACACTTAAGAACTTGATTATACAGGGCAATAAACCAGGACTTGACTTAGACTCTCATTCATCTACATTAAAGCAGAGAAACATATGATTTACTTCACCATCGCAGCTGATTTTAAACACTTTGTGGTGACTCTTTATCCTTCCTCACATACTTAGTTCACCAAAACTGAAAAAGCCTCCACATGCTTTCCTGTGAACAAGTAAACATTATATTCTTATCTCCCCCATCTGCAGCATTTGAATCAAATTGCATTTTCACCACTCCCATTAGGAAAGAAATACTCACCAAGTTGTTTACAGTATGAAAATTACTTCCAAATTTCCACTCAATTAACTTAATCAAAGGAAGTGTTTTGCAAATGAAGTTTCTCTGTCAGTAGCAGCTCATGACTAACAGTTCAGATATGCTATTTCACACCTTTTAAATAATTCCCACTAAAAAAGTTTAACAGTGTATCTGCATATTCTGAAAGATACAAAATATTGATGGCTGAAGTCTATTTTTGCTACTCTACCTAGATAATAACAGAAAATATGGTAATAAGGATATTTGCCAAGATGACAGAATTACAACACAGTTCTGATACCAATTTGCTGCCTTTTCCTCTATAGATCCTCTTACACAACCAGAAAAAATTAAGCTAACAATTTTAACACTCATTAAAAATCACATCTCTAGTACATTTCAGGAATAACACTGATTATTGAGTCTTCTTGCTGGTACCTGCTGTTTTATAATTGCATTTGCATTGGGAAAAAAATAATTTAAAAATCATCTTCTCCTCCACTGTTACAAAAAATAAAAAACTCAGCTAACTGTGAAAAATAAAAAAGAAAACAAAACATCGCCCATATTCCTCATTAGACTTAAGTAGAGAAGTGGTACACAATAGGTGTGAAAAACCGTCCCATGAAAGCATAAAGCAGCACCTTTTAAAATATTACAATATCTTAATTTAAAAATTTTATAATGAGCAACTGTCCTATAACAGGATATTAAAATTAACTCTGCACAACAAATAACATTGAACATCCTTTATTTGCACAAAAAATTCTTTCTCTGCAAGTCACTCCACCAACACTCACTTTGGAATATATCCATCATCCACTTCACAGCTGTCTTGGATACCACTTTTCTAGCAGAACTCCCAGTCCAAGAGAAACCCTATCTAGTGATACTGATCTGAACTTTCTGGCTGACACCATAATTGAAAGGAAGAGATGAAGTTTGGAAGCTCTGGCTTATTTGGAGAGGTGAGCAAAGGGCCTTACCTATAGGCACAGGCAACACTCCAAACCACCACAACCCTTCAGGAAAGCAAACTATTATTTTCTACTCCAACTCTCTTCCACCATATCTTCTGTTTCTCCTGCACATTTAATTTTTGAGCATATCCTCGGGGTTTGGTTGTCAGCCTCTGAGAGGACACAGCTCAGAGCATCTGTTCTAGCAAACTATCAGCAGTTCCTTCAAGAGAAAGGTGTGGGACAGTGCCACTACCTGATGGATGCCAGCTGGCACTACTGGGAGTCTTTCAGCTGTGTTGCAATCCTTATTTCAGTACAAATTATTCTCCATCCACTTGCAGGCACACGCAAGGCAACGTAATTTTACATTGGAGTGAACTATTTTAATCAAGATTGACACCCCAACAACATTACACAGAAAGACATTACATACAGTACATTACACAGAGCAAAAAATACAGTATTTTAAAACTGAAGTGAGAGGGAAACAGTTTATCTGACTACAAGATTTCATGAGAATTACTGAATCCTATTGCTGGTCCTGACACTAATCTGTGGTGAGACCATGTTCCCTTTGTGCCCGGCCATGTACCGTAAAATAGGATAATACCAGTGTCACAAAGGATTAGAACTTTCAAGTTTTAAAGCACTGTGAAATTTTGTTCCCATTTATATACACTAGGAAGTGCATGATATTATCTTTTTCACATAATAATGAATATCTGAAAACTGATATTTTGAAAAAACCTTTTAATGCCTTGGAAAATACTAACTTGCATCCTATTTGAAAATTAACAAGCAGCAAGAAACAAACCTACCTTTCTGCTGTAGGGGTTAGTAATGACCAGGTTAGTGTCATCTGAACCAGATAAGATATATTCTCCTGTATCATTCCAGCAAATTGTATTCACCTGCATGAATAAAAAAAAAATTGTTTAGACTTACATTAATTCAATTTTAACCATCAATACTCATCCAACACAATAGAAATAGGAGTTAACAAATTCAACTGAAACGAGGTAATTTCTAAGCAGCTAGCATAAAAAAAAATTGTGTTTTTAAAACAAATTGATAAGGGAATCACCTGCTTCACCTATAGCATCTCAATTACTCCCTCTGCTCCTCAAGAGTTCATCAGGTAAATTAAGCTTCCCACAGTAGCCACAATTTTACACACTCAGGTGCTTTAATGTACCAAATCTACTCCACAGAGAGTTCTCTGAATTTGAACTGGAGGGCATCACAGTGCTCTCGTTATTGTATCTTCACCATATCCAAATTCTGACCATCCATTCATTTCTTTGCAAGCTTTTCAGTGACCACACCTTCTCAGGGAAAAGCACTGCAGAATCCATCCCAGATCCCTTTTGAAAAGTGTGAGTATGCTGGGAAAGAAGAATCCTACAGCGAGGTACAGAATTGTACTGGGAGAGCTTTACAATATATTTCCTTATCAATTCTCCTTTTTACAAGACTGTGCTTAATAATGTGTCAGTGAAACAAAGCTGTGAAAGCACTCAAAATCCAGGAAGCTCAAAAGGTATCCTCCAAGCAGCAGCTCATGCACAAGCACCAAAGACTGCATGCAAGACCATTATTATTTCAAGTAAGCCTCTAAAATACCTTCAAATGTCAAACTGCAGCCATCACCATTTTCTGCTGGCTAGATTCTGTTGGCAGAACAGCTGCCTTAGTATGATGTACCAGACTGGATTACAGAATTGGTAGAAAACCCACTTTGTTCTGAATTATTTTCTTATGCCTTTTTTTTTTAATTCAAATGTTTCACTCTGAACCCCACCCAATAAAAATATTTTTTTTTAATAAATACACTCATTCTAGTTGCTTTTTTAATGGCAAGTTTAGATGGGGTTAGTTGGAAAATCAGAGTTAGCAGTTTCAGGTGGATCACAGGGACAACATCACCTTGATATTCTCAGGTGGAGGAACTCGAGGAGAGATCTTGGTGTTAAACAAACATGCCTATGCCAGGGCTAGGTCAGTGCTCAGCAGCAGTCAGATATTGTTAAGATTTATTAGGAAATGCACAGAAGAGCAGGGTATACACCCATGCATGGCAATCCCACATGTTCCACACTACGCAGTTTGGGTTCGTATCCCGCTCCCATATTCTCCATTTCTACTACTGCCCACTTGGAAAGAGAAATTATGACAAGGAATTACTGGGGTGCTCACAGATATCTAACACTTTTTATTGTAAGAAGCAAATAACTTGTACTGCTCTAGGGAAGGGAAGTGATAGAAGCTTATGAGAACATGAACAACATGGAAAAAGTAAAAAATAATTTTTCGTGGATCTTGACAGTACCGGAAATGGGAGGCCTTAAATGAAACAATCCAATGACACATGGCTTTTTCATTAAACTGGAAATCTTTGTTATGGAACACACTAAACACGAGAAGTGGAAGGATATACATATTCATCAAAGAGAAATGAAAAATTATCAGAAACAAAGGTGCAGCTTCCACCTCCATCTACCCATTAAAGCATGATATGTTATCCAGAACACCCATTAAATACCATCTGCTTGCCCTGTCTCAACTTCCTTCAAAAATATGTGCTGGCCACTTTCAGGGCCAAGTTATCAGGCTCCACTGAGCTTTGGTATGACCTTGCATGGCTACTCTTATGATTTTATAACTCTGGCTTGTCAATCACCAAGAACCACAATTTCAACTAGCCCCCAAAACCATCTATCATTGAAATAACCTGTCCTGACAATGGCTGTACTCTAAAATGTTGTCAAACATTGCACAGCACTACAGTGAGGGCAAACACATAACTCAACAATGTTTATTTTCATCTACATTTCCTCTCAGGCAGAAAAGTATTATTATCATTGCCCTAAAGAAACTAAAATGCTAATGTAAGAACACAGGAATAGAAATAAGAACAAAACACTGAAGAAACAAGGAAGCTACTGAAATTTTTAAAGTCATGATATAAGAAAGAAAAGTTAGCACAAAAAATTAAACAAATTGAGGGGGTGGATGTGTATATTTATGTACAAACCCAAAATCTGAAGGGCAGCAAAGCAGAGAAACATTGAAGATGCAAAGGGGAGACGAGATTATCTAAATTGCAGCATCACAAATCTACTAAGACATCAATCATTCTCCTCCAAAATTCCAATTTCATTGCAATAATTGCCTCAGTTGAGCAATTTCAATATACCCTGCCCAGACCAAAGTTGGTTCAAAAATAATCCTGAATGACATAACCAAATTACTAGAGGTCTGTAACTAAGCAGGCTTTTTTATTCTGTACCCAGTCAGCTTCTCAGCATTGCTGGCAACAAATAACTCGAAGCATAACAAAGTCTTTCCATGAAATAAGCTTGTTTTGGGTTTTTTTCAGAGACTTTCCAGTCAATATACACAGTGTTCAGTACAACCTACTACCAACACTGAATAACCCAAATAAATTTGCATATGGATCACTAAAAACAGATGCTCAAAAAATACAGATTTAAAAAAGGTTCTCTTCTCATTCCATGGTAGTAAACTACTAAAATATAGTGTAAAACAAGGACGGGTTCAAAAATTGCTTTTTATTTTGAAAAAGCTACATATTGTACTACCTGCACTGCCACTCAAGAGCCAACTAAAAGTATAATGTAAGTTACTATTCTGAGGGTTTGGAAACCTTGTGAAAGGGTGCTGGAGCCAGAAGAAAGGATCCATCAAACACAAATGACAGACAATTACTAACAAGGTAAGAAAAGCCGAAGGGTGTGAAATTAGCTTGTTTCTATTAAGTACTCCACATTATTAATTGCATCTAATTTTATTTGTCACTCATCTAGCCTTGCAAGGAGTCAGTGGGCACTTTTGATTCATTAGTCAATTAGTCACATATAAATTTACTATCTCTGTGTTTTCCTTAACAACAACACAGGAGGCAGTGCAGCCAATCCTCAAAAAAACAAAAACAGCAAAGTCCTCACTTCCATGCAAAATGACATCAGAATCAACTCTTTTGTGAGCAGAAAAGATTAAAAGAATACAAAAATAGAAGAAAATAAATAAAAATGGCTGTAGATATCCAGAATATCAGGAATATCCCCCAGACAAAGAAGGGGGTAAAAAGGGCAGTGCTTTTCATCCGTGGAGTACAAGGAGGAAACTGTTTCTAACAAAACACAAACTGCCTGTACTGGTTTAAGCCTGACTTTGAGGAGGACATCTGAAAAGGACTTGTTCCCAAGTGCCATCCTGAAGGAGATGAATGCCATGAAGGATGCTGGTTTGTTATTGATCTGAAAGCCTGTACATAGAAATGAGAAGTTACTCTTTCAGTTAATTATTTCAAAATACAGTATTTACTCATGTCAAATGCTTCATCTACATCCTGCATTTCAACCTTCCTCAGCTTTCACATGACCAAACCAGGAAGAAAATAAGCTGTATTTTTACTGTAATTCAATATGGTTTAGAGTTTCTTTATCCTCTACTTTCCTCACACTTCATCGCTGCTGGTCCAAATTGCTTCTCTTTCAACATTTCTCCTTTGGATTTAATTACTTCATACAGAACAGCTCACCTAATTCTGTATATTTCCTCATCTTCTTAAGCTCCCTTTACAGCTAACAGAGAAAATGGCAAGTTCTGGCATACAAATGATCTTACTGAATTTGACCATGTGAACCTTGTTGAAAGAGGCAAATCCTGCCCTGGAAGGATGATAATGCTACTGGCAGACATCAATAATTCTTTAGAACCAATTCAATTACTTCACACACTACTGCTAGAAACTGTGTCTTCAAACCAAGGGGAAAATGGGGCTGTTTCAAAGAGAATTGCCCCTGAACTCCGAGGCGAAATTACTCAGATTTTAAACAAAAAGGTGTTGTGGTAAAATTACTGTTACAAGAGTGTGGATATGTGAAATAATTCATGGAATATTCCCTTCTTCACAGATATCCTGCCTGGGTATGATTATACACACAGCTGTATCTCCCACAGGATCTCTCCTCTGTGTACCAGGTAGGAATTTGGACTTTACTTTTATCCTCAATTAGTAAAAAAATTTCTTGCCTTAAGTAAGTTGTCCACCGTGTCCAATTACACAGCATGCTTTATATAGAAAATATAAGTCACAACTTATTCAACAGAACAATGAAAAAGTTCTTAAAAACACCAATCAACCAAACAGCACCCAAAGAAAACCCCACACTCCTGCCATCCACCTTCATTAAAAAAACCCAACCACCCAAAAACCAAACCCAGAAACACCTTTTAATAGGACAATGGGGCATTCATTCCCTACATTTGACATGCATGCTGAGTCAGCAGTTGTGGAAGGAAGAAAAAAAAAAAAAGAGCCTAATTACCACTGATGGTAATAAGGAGTTTAATCAGTACAAGCATTGTAATTTCATTGATTTCTATGTCACAGATTTTTAAAAAACAAATAGTAAGAAATTATACTGAGTGGTTGTTAGCCTTAAAAGATTATTCCTTGCAAAAGACCACAGAGTAAATGAGGTAAGATCTCCCAATAGCCCATTCCTTAAAGGTGGAGAGTTCTGAGCAAATTTAACTTCTAAAGACATATTTTCAAATTTAGTATTTAAATACTGTAGTATTTTAAACACCTGCAAATAATGCTGTAAGTTTACAATTAAAGCATTTCCCACCCTCTAAAACAGTTAGACCATATGTTAAAGCATACTTTTAAAGCTAACACAATCAAATCAATATTAGTTTTCAAATAAATATCCACCAGGTAGATTCAAGCAACATCAACATCAAGCAACAGCCAACACCAAATCTGCAATTTCTATTATGTGACACAGAGGCAGATAATTGAAATAGAGATCAGTCAATTTTTAACAAGTAGTGAAGAAATATTTTGTTTTCTTGTATTCTAATTTAATAGGAAAAATTACTTTTTTTACAAGGAAATAAAGAAATAAAGAAAAAATAGGTAAAAATCCCTAATCAACTTCAGGAAAAGAAACTTGAAAATTTTAATCTTAAGTATTTGAGATGAAAAATTATTTAGAGAAGAAATTTGGAAGCAAAGTATCACTGTTACAATCTTGAATATAAAAATTAATAAATACACATAGAATCACAGAATTGTTTGGGTTGAAAGAGACCTTACATCATCATTCTTGTAACAAAAAAAAAGAGAAATGTATATATTTGTGTCATTACACCAACACCATCTGTACCAGAACATTAAATTTATAATGTAGTCAGCACAGGAAAAGTAGCTCACATTTTATATACAGCAATTCTAATCCTGGCCTTTCCCAGACTTTCCCAATTCACAAAAACACAGGCACATCAAAATCATACTTCTGATCTCAAGAAGGCTGGATGTTAACAACATTTGTTCCTTAAAACTACTACTGTGTTAGTTAATTATATTGCTCCTCAATTAATTAAAAGTCTATTAAACTCAAGCTAGAATAATCCTTATGTTTGGGCAGATTTAGAAATACACAAGTTAAAGTACGAAAGCTGCACTTACATTTAAATTTTTTTATAGAATACTTTAATTTTTCAGATATCTTGTGCAACAAATACTTTAACAACCATGAATTTCTGCTCTAATCCTCAAAGGTAACATGGCAGCCTCTTTGTCCTGAACTTAGTTTAGGTAAAAGCTTTTATTTAAAAGGATATGTTTTAAAATATTTGGACCCCTTTCAAAATTAGTATTAATACTAATATTTAAATAAGCCTTTCAGGAAGACTTATTTTTTATTTCATTGTCTATAAATCAGCATGTAGCATCTGATTATTTGCTTTTTGAAATTGGAAAATAAATCACTCAAAACACTAATACGTTTTTATTTCAACACAGTATAACAAAAAAAAAAAAAAAAAAAAAAAAAAAAAAAAAAAAGACTTAATTTCAAGGTTTAAGATGAGTCCTAACTGAAAGGTAGGAATGTGTTTAAATGGCAGGAGAGATGAATAATTCAATTAGCAGTAGACACAACATTAAGACAGAGGATTGGGATTTTGTTTTGCCTCAGAGGTAAAAGCATCAGATATTCAAGAAGAAACAAATAGCAAGAGAATTCAGATGTAGATCTCAACAAACAGAGTGGTCCTGCTCAGCTTTAGTATAAAAATATAAGATATTTGCCTTTTTAAGTTGAGGGACTATTACCATGGCAACAAAATCACAATTTAACAATTTTTAACATACAAAAAAGCAACAAGTGACTTACACATCCATCATGCACATTCAAGGTTGCTTCAAGTTTTAATCTTTGGATAAATTCTCTTCTCCCTGTGAAGAAAAATACCAATTACATAACTTTTTAAAAATGAAGTAATTAAGAGCCTGCTAATGACCATTCACAGGTAAAAACCTAAATGGTAAAGAACCAAAACATAAATTTACATCTGGAAACAATTCATATGGTTCTCATTTTACAAATCCTAAGACAAGCAAGACATTTGCTGGTTCTTCCACCACCTTTAATAAGAGTGCAGAAATGGCAAAATGAGTATTTCACATGTTCACAGGCTGATGCTCTCTCTAAAACTAATAGCAAGAAATCAGAAATTAATCCTATGGTTATTTGGTTCACTTAGCTGAGAGGGAGCAATTGTAACATAGTTCAAGCAGTAGAACTCTTGCATTTGGAAAATCAGCATTTAAGACCAGTAACATTCCATTTTACAAAACTTATGTGAAAAGAAGAGATGAAGGATAAAGATGGAATCTATAAATGCATATGAAGACAAAGCCCCAGGAACTTTCATGTCCTTATACTCTATATAGAAACTGATTTTACCACTGCACTCAAAAACATTACTGTGTAAATGTATTAAACACATGAAGAGGAAAAACCAAAGTATATTGACAAAAATGTGGTCTTTTCCTGAACTAGGTGCTTAAACACATGGCTCCAACTCTCAGGTTATACTGAACCTAATATTCCCCAGAAAGCATTCTCAGAAAAGAAAAATACTGATAAACCTAATATTTTTAACTTCAATCCCAAACACTAAAACTCAGGGACCATTACCCTTTTGGTTTTTTTTCTGTGTTAGCACACAGAAAAAGATCTCCTAGAACAGAATTCCAAGTAAGAGCATCAGACTGTAGGCCCATGCCAGGCTGCACTGTTTCCAAATATGTAACTGTGAAATTCACTCAAAATTAACCTTAAAAACCTAGAATCAGGGAAAGAACAGCAAGAGAATCCACATCTGAAAAATCCTACATTTCTGAACTTGCTTTGGTTCAGCTCAAGTCAGAACCATGTCAGAGCTCAGTGTTGTCTCTGGCAGTGTAGCACATATTTGGAAAAGTAGTTTCTCTTCTTTCCACTTGCTTCCTCTGAATGATTTTATTTCCCCCATATAATCTCCAGCCCTGCAAAAGAACACCTGATATCCACACTTGGTCCCTCACAACCACCTGTGCCAGCAGGCACTGAGCATCCCTGCCCCACTCCCTCCTCCAAGGCCAGGACACCCTTCCAGCAGCAGCAACACCTGCACCCCATCCAATGTTCATACAGCTTTCCCTCCATCAAAAGGTGTGGGCTAGATACCTCAGTTTTGCTGGAACTAGAAGCCGCCTCCAAAATTCAAAAAATTGCTCATAGCACTGCTTAAGTACCACATTAGATGAAGATTATACTTAGGCAAAATATTTTTTTCTGTCTCAAGAGGAAGTACTTAGTGGGTGAAATGGTTATAAAGTGCTTGCACTTAAAGCACGCCTGAGCCAGCTTTAAAAAGATAAAAGCCAGACTTCCCTCATGCCCCATTTCGTAAGCACTGAAGTTGTGACATCTCATGCTACGATTTCTGTTAACCAGGAATAACCATAATTAGAGAAAGATCAAAAAAATGACATCTTAAGCACCATGCTCTACTAGCAAGAATGTATGCATCCTTTGATTAGGAATACACATCTACCTGACTCACTATGCTTTCTTCACCACTTCTGATCCGTTCTTCCCCCCTTCCAGGAACACACTTTGACTGTAGATTCTTAATGGTTGGTTTACTGTACCTTTCATTGAAATCCTATTATTTTTTCAAATCAAATGATTTCTGTGTTTTCAATGAAGATTCCTACTTTGAGGTTAATTTGATTTCTTCAATTGCTTATAAGTAAATGTGAATGCTGAGGTTAAGAAATATCACCTGCTGCATGTTTGAGTATCACTTTGCATAACAGAAACTTTAAAACTTGCTTCTGGGGTGCTTCTGTAATGCAAAATACAGAGCAGTAATACACGATCCTCCAATAGGATAACTTCATTAAGAACTGTACAGTCCACAGACCAACACAAAAATAGAGTGTTTGCCAGACCCATCACACATTCATTGAAGAACAGAAAAAATCTGATAGCAGTGGATGATTGTTGGGCGTTGCACCACGTGCATAAAACACATTGGGAACGAGGTGATGTCTGCAGAGCAACAGACAGGTGCTTGCTGAGAATCCTCTGTACACACAAACACCAAAGATGATTCAAACTGCTTCTGAAAAAAAAAGAGCAACAGATTTTTCTCCTTCCTGTGTGCTCTGGTTTTAATCCAAATCATTTAAACCAGCAAGTAAGAAACAATAACTGTGTTCTAATCACATTTCCAGTTTCAATTTTTATCTCCTTACAGAAATTTGCTGACAAAATAAGAGATTAACATTTTGTTGCTGCTATATTAGGATTTTTTGTTCTTAGTAAGAACACAGTATCCATACAAGTTTCAGTAAACCTGAGATGCAGACATAAGGTGTCTCATATACTCAACACTTGGCCATTTAAAACATTTTTAAAAATTGCTAGGATTGCATATATGATTTGTTATATATGTGTTTAGTTATTTATCCTTTGATCATTTTTTATCTAACTATTTGAGAAAGGAATTAAATGCAAACAAAATTACAACTTAAATAGTTTCTAAATTTTCTAAAGGAAAAAGGGGCAAGGGAAAAAGCAGTTAAAATGTTTTGCCTCCAAACCCCCTCTTATTTGATTAAGTACTAAATGCAGTACGACAACTGAATGGATTGTTTGTAGTTTATCTGATCATTCAAAGCTAGGACCACTAGATCCTAAATGGTGCTTTTACTCTAAAATAAAACCTAAACTACATGAATAAATTGATCTGAAGAAAATACTGCCTCTGTTTTTGCTGTTGTTAAAAGCTGAGCAAAGTCAGTGAATCTGTGTTCCTTGTACTTCACCAATGACTCCCACAGGTTCATTGGTTTGATAAAAAATGCTCAGCAGTAAGTACTAGAATTTGTCACTTGAATATTTTTGTCACTGATCCACTTTTATGATGTTGAAAATAATTAAGAAGCAATACCTCTCGGTTTGTTTGTATTTACTCTTCAGCATCTCAGCTCTTATTGCTGGACTTCCTAACAGTCAGATTCTCCACATCAGGGGCTCTGCTCTCCCAAGTGACAAGAATCTTCACAATCCTTAACTCCCATTCACCTCCAAAGGCTGCCTGTTCCCTCCACTTCCTACAAAGGCAGCCCTCCTGGCTCCCCTTTCAGCTACAATGATGGATGAAACCCAACCTTCGAATAAAACCCCAAAAGTACTTTCCTCTTACAATATCAGCATCAAGACCTCTGTCATGTTTAGAGTCTTCCCACCCCAATACTGAGAACAGGCTCTCAAGCCAGAAACTATTTCTTTTTCCTCTTAACTATGTAGTACCCCTAGAAAGGCAATAATTTAATTCTGTGAAGGTGCTTCAATATATTGTTTCCTATATTCAAATAAGGCCTAGGACATGGATCAAGTGATCAAGCTGTCATCATCCAGATTATCTCACTGGACACATGGGGTTTGTTTCAAAACTGCTAAGGTGAATTTATCAACAAGAACCCGATAAAGCAAAAAAAAAAAAAAAAAAAAAAAACAAAAAAAAAAAAAAAAAAAAACCTGTTAAATTTCAAGTGGCTGTGATGACCTCCTTGAGTTTACATAGCTGAAATTTGGAAAGCTGTCAAGCTAATGCTCCACCCACCCATTTTCACTAGTTATGCACCAAGTGAATCCTCAAGGTTCAGTGCTGCTCTCAGTACAATGATCAATAATATTCTCAGTTTTTAGCCATCCACCTATTCTCACCAAACATTAAGCCTCAAGGTACAGTGAAACTCTCAGTGCAATGATCAATAACTTTTTATGTTTATATTAAGCTGGAGACTTAGGGACCATTCTGTGTATGAAAGAAGCCCCACCTTGAGTTGTTCATGATACAAATTTAAATATGGGAAATCAAATGAAAGAGAAGCTGCAGCTGTTTCTTTGTAACTTTATTTCTTCAAAACATCCACTGTGCACAAGGTCAAACCAAAAGCTGCCCTGCAACTCCCACCTGGAGAATTACCCAACCTGGGTGTCTGGGCAGAGCTCTAATCTCACTTCAGGGAGCAATACCAAAATAAAACAGCATTCCTTGTACTCCCCACTCGCAGTCCTTACGACACCATTTAGGTCACAATCCTCAGTTTAAGAATTGCTGATCAGGTGCTTGCTACGTGCCTGTTTTGGCAGAGACACACATACCTTTCTTTTGTAAGTAACTTAGTCAAAGCTGCTTCAGAACTGATGACAGCAGACAAGTTAAATGCTTCGAGCATGCAAAACCTTCATATATTTAAAACTGGGCTCCAAAATTTCCCATTGAAGAAGCACAAATCATTTCATGAGGAAGGTTTAGCTTTAAAGCACACTTGTGCTCCACAGAAATTTAACTAAACTTTGAGCCAAAGCAGCACCAACATAGTATAAGATGTTAAAAGACAACCCTTATTCAGTAATAGACCCCATTTATCAAATGAACACTCATTTATATCAAGCTGGCTCTTTGCAAGGCCAAGTCCCTCAGCGCTGGCTCGCTGTGACATTTGGAATGCCCTAGTTTAAAGCTGAAATGCAGCCAGCATCTGTTCCCAATGCAGAGCACATGTTATCCTGCACTCTGAGTGCATTTCAAAACTTCTCTTGGTTTTCCAGGGTACAGTTTAGGCATTTCTGAAGTAACTCCATTTGTATGTAGCTTATTTTGCTCGATTAACTACATCAAACTCTTCTGATCCACATCTAAAGACAGTTTTTCCAGCAACCAGAATTCTCCATATACCATACAGTAAACAGGACTACACATAATAAGCACTGAATTAACTTCCATCAATGTAAGTTAAAATTCTTGAAGATTAATTACAACCTTAAAAATCACTTGTTAGCTATGTAAGCCAACACTGGCCCCACCTTACAGTCATTGTGACATAAGCTCAAGCAATTTATCAAAGGAAAGAGTGAACCAGCAGTACAGCCAGAAACCAAATCCATGGGTGTGACCTCCAATCCTTTAAACAAGGCTGCGTGTTATATTTCTTCACTCTTCTGCACTACTGTAAAACTGCCAAAAAATTGTAACTCTTGGTTCTGTCAATGTTTAAAAGACTACTTTTCAAGAGACTATGATCAATTATTTCATTATGGTTTAAATTCAAAGCAGATAACTCAAATTATTCTTTGTTCTCAATGATACATCACAAAGCCTGAAAGCATGAACACTAAAAAGGAAACACAAAATATTTTTATTGTCTACGAAGAGACTTCTTTGCCATTTTAATATGCCAGAGCTTTGCCTCTAACCAGCCAGCATCAAACAACTTGGTGCTAATCAAGCCTGTACTCAAATCCTAAGATAGGCTTAAGTAATGAGCTTTAGGTATTAAGAAACACAAAACTTTCAGATATTATAACACCAAGACAGAAACTACAGAAGACAGGACACTACACCCTAAAATATAAATCAGCAAGCCTATAACATCTCATGGTGATTATATTAATACAAATCTGATCTCAAAAAACTCACAAACAACAACAAACAAAAACAAAACAAAAACAAAACAAAACAAAACCCACACAAAAAAAAAAACAAAAAAGAGATCTGCTGAAGTTTTGGGGGGAAAAAAATGTAGTTCAGCAATGTTATACATTTTAGGGTAATAAATAAGCATTTTGGAAAATACTTCTCTTTAGGTTTGCTTCTACAGAATCTGCAAAAATAAGTTACTGTAGGCAAGAGCACAGATGTGTTTGGTTAGTACCAATGGCTGTAATTAACTTTAAAACATCTTTTGGATACTGGAAGTATCCACTCCCAAATAGAAGCCTCTACTGGGCTCCATAACTGGTAAAGTTACAAGCATCTGGGCTTTAAACCAATGTCTTTAATTTCTGTTTGAAAGAATGGTTTTTACCGTGGTTTATACCGGAAAGATTACATAAAATTCAGCTGCATTAAGATAAAGTGTTTAAGTTGTTCTCAGTGACAAAAAATGTGGGCTAATGTACAAATACCTTGCTCAGAGAAGGCACTTTATCTGTGCTGTACTGACTGGTGCTAAGTGGATTTCATTCACAAGTACACCACATTCTGACAGATATCCTTACACCTCCCCTTACACTGCCCATACTTAAGTCTTCTGTATTGTTCTTGCCACAGACTGCAAGTGAAGTTTTGTGATGGGAGGAAAAATATTTTCAGCAATTTTGATATTTATTCAATCCTTTAAAGTAGTCTGATGATCAAATACAAACTACTCCTTAAGACAAAAGGCACTTGAAATTTTTCTATTATGCCACAAATATTTCTAATTTCTATAGAGCAGAGGACAAAATTCATGTGACAAAACTAAGAGAAGCTCTATCTATGTAGAAGATAACACATACCACCTTACTCCTCTCAACAGAAAACTATCTGGCATAGCTTAAGTGATTAACTGGATGTAGGATTAACTACATCCAAAAGCCTTTGCTGTTATCTCCACCAGCACTAAAATAGGACTCCCAAAGAAACGCCTCGAAATTCTAAAACAGATACCAACACAAAAACAATAGTTACCAGATCAAGAAAAATACACTTGTGCCTTGCTTTCCTCTACAAAGAAAAGTCAAAGGAAGCTTCTGTTAACTGAAGGCAAAAAGAAATATTATGCAGATTGCTGCAAGTTGGAGTAAGCAGCATTACTGTAGGTTTCAATATGTCTTTGGAAATATTTCTGCTTTCCTTTCTGCTTCCCAGAATACTGCTTTCCTTTGACTTTGAAAAGTCTTCATCTGAAACTGCTATGTGGGCAACAATGTTGAATATTTTCTTATAAAAAATGACATCAACACAATAAACCAGAGAATCCTTAACAACACTTGGGGAAATATGCATCAGGAACTCTGCTTTATGTTCTCAGGTACTACTGACCACTGTGACACCCAAGGTTCACTAGGAGCTCCACCTCCCAGCAAGAAAAGATGGTGTCTAGGAAGCTGAAATGCAGTGTTGCTCCACCCCAGAGCAGAAGTTAAAATTGCTCATAGCAGAACCAGGGTCTCTCACCTCCAAGCACTCAGGCAAAATGAACACTGGAGCATGCAGAACAGCTAGGAGAAGGAAAGAAAAAGTGGAATCTGCTTTTAAGAGAGCATTCCTAGAGGAATGTCCTCTTTCCTGCTAGGAGGTGTGTGTCCCCACTGTCACCAGTCCTGCCATCACCTTCCAGTGCCTGCCAGGCTCTGCTGCATCTCCCACTCTGCCAGCAGGACTAACCCCAGCAATTCCAGACAAAGGCTCCGGACAAAATCAAAGCCTACTATTTAAAGTTATTTAAGCTAACTCAATACTCATCTTTAAACAGATTAAGAAGAGATTATACAGAAGCTTACCAGTATATCTATAGCCACGTCTTCTAGCAAAAAACACCCCAGGGCCTGCCTTTCCCACAAGTGAAATTGAGAACTTGGACTTGAATTAAGGCATTAAACATTCTGCACACTTGCCTAATTTGACATACCATTAAATCCTGGGTAGTGTAGGAATTGTACACTGCTGGGTTTGTTTGGGGGGACTCGGGAAATGATATATAGATACCATAACAGATATGGGTCATAACTCCATAAGATTACAAATGTAAACACCAGGAAACTGCCCAGGATTAAAGACAGATTACATCAAAAATTGAGCTCAAGTAGAAAGCTGAATCTTGATGGTAGATGACTGTTAACAGTGTACTGACAAAGTTATCACTGGGTATTTAAAAACAAATGGGGAAAAAAAACCCTTACTTTTAAAAACTACATTGCCTGTTGCATTTAACTATAGGTATTCATCTTCGGTAACGAAAACAACCTGTTTAACTCTAAAGACTCTTTTTTTACTGAAGAGAATTCTCAGGACATAACAGTGTTTTTAAAATAAAACCAAATCAAAAAGGAACCAGATTTTTTCCTCATTTCCTAGGAAGGTAAATACCAGGAACACACTACAATAACTGTAACAAAGCGATGCAACTTAAATACAGAGGTGGGTTGGGTTTAACAGTTTAATTTTAACAATTTTTTATTTTGGTGAAGTTTCAATAGTTCAAAAAGATTCTGATGATTCAGAATCTGATGGCTCAAACACTGATGGTTCAGAACACAGATCACAGGGAAGAGAAGGGACAGGTTCTCATCTTCCCCATGATATCTGTTAGAGAGCAGTCAGCATTAATGACACATTCAATCTTCCCGGAGGAAAGCCTACAAATCCTTGAAGAACAAGATGAGGAAAATAAGAGGTTATTAAAATTCACTGATGTGACTCAGATTCCATCTCACGATATTCGCATTCAATATTTAATGATTCAACACACACCAGAGCACTTGGGACACATCTGAGTCAGCAGCTCACTAAGCTCCAAAGGCACAAAAAAGCACTCAAACAGTGAAAAATCCAGCTTTGTTCGAAGGCTGGCATAGTTTGTGTCTGAACTGATCCTTTTCCTTAGTGCCAGGACAGGACTGGTCTCAAGTGTCAACAGGTTCTTGATACATGATCAGTTATA